>NC_083231.1:21900713-22504307 GCF_032191835.1 Heteronotia binoei | reverse complement strand
ATTTCACATGTTAATCACCCTTTGGGTGAAGAAGTACTTCCTTTTATCCGTTTCCAATGGGCTGCAGCCCTAGAGGGCCAATAGACAGCCAGGAGAAAGCAGAGCCAAGCCCCAGTAGCTTTACCAGTGCCTCAAGGGCCACTCAGCACAGCCTTGCCCAGTGGTACCAAGAGTGGGTATGGTCTCACCTGTTGCCCCCTCTTGCACTGCTGATGGTTGATAACCAGTTGGCAGCAATACAGGAGGCGGCAAAAAGTGAGCTTGACCACCCTTCATGGGTGCTGCTGGCTAGGTCTTAATGGAGTGGTTCCTGCAGTCTAAAGCATTCCTGGGGGGAGGGAAATAACATGAGAATTGGGAGCTCAAGGATCTCAAGCTGCAAGTAGACCCTTGTATCAAAATGGCAACGAGAAGATAATGTGCAGCCTCTTATAACTCGGCTACCAAAAGAACTGGGAAATTGGTACATTGTTGCTATAGATTGCTATAGCTTTATAATGCTATAAGAATATAGCTATTATTATTTAACCTCCCCGCCAAAAAACCTTTCTTTGGGAATGTGTGCAGGGAATGACCATCACTGGGACTTAAGTAAAATGATATTAATATGGGCAGGATCTGAAAAATATTCACCTTCCTATTCACATGGTGTCCAAAGGTGTTTTGACGACAATCTTAAAAACAAAACAAAACAAAAAAGTATATCAGGTTTGGGAAAGATTCACACACTGGAGGGAACACATGGAAACAGGAAGAGAGACTGACATCATGTGGACGCTCCTTAGGAAGGAAGCTAGGGTGGAGAAAACCACCCCAAGTATTAAATCACATAAAGTCATGCTTTCATGCTATGGACTTCTAAACAAGGTCTTTTTAGACTTGAGAGACGGTATACTGTATGCAGGTAAATGTCAGTTGCTGCTTGTTTAAAAGAGTGACAAGTTTAAAAGTTCACCTCTGAAATGGCCAAACGCTGATTTGGAATCTTGAATGGGTGAAAAATTGGAATGAGGCAATTATTGTTTTTAAACAAAAGTATATTTTTATGGCAGGTTGGGCTATGCTCGAATTTCTCACGCTACTCTGAGTGATTCTGAACTTCAGATGGCAAAATTTGGAATCCCAGATGATGCAATGAATTACATAGACAATGACAAAATCACTATTGACCCCAGCGAAGTTCCAGCAGAAGTACACTTCAGTTCCAGGTTAGTGTGCTAGAATAATAAAATGTGTTGCTATATTTTTAGGTGCAATCAAATCTCCACACGGCCATGGAAGCTTGCTATATGATACTGGGTCAGTCAGCCAGTTTTTCACCATAACCAACCTGACAGGGTTACAGGGTTGTTGTATGGGCAGAATGGAGGAGGTAGACTAACACATGAACTCCTTGAAGGAAAGGTGGGATAAAATGAGCTAAATGAATATGTTGTATGCAATTCACATTGAAGTCAATGTGAACTGCTTGTAACATACTCATTTCGTTCCTTTTTGAAGTCAGTGGGACACACAACACAATTGTGAGCACGTTCACTCAAATGTAAGTACCTCTAAATATGACTGACTTCCAAGTAAGCATATAAAAGTTCTCCAAATGCATGAGAAAACAGAAGATTACAAGACACAAAAGGATCGTGGTGAAATTATAATCTCTAATTTCCAATTCATAAACTCAGTTGCTACTGAGGAATTATTTACTCTGCTATAAGACTGCAATTGTCATACTGTATGAAATATTAAGAACTTTTCTTGCTTATATTTCTATAGGTTTGGATCCTACAAAGAGGGACACAACTATGAGCAGAATCATCACTTTCACATGAGCACACCAAAGTATTTTAAAACAAAACAACTAGAAGGATGAAATGTTAATAAAAAGCTTTGGGGCTGCGGTAAATGGATTAATTCATGTCTCCTGCTAGATGGTTTTAATTGTTTTAATTACTGAACTATTTTAATTATTGTATTATATCTATGTTGTAATCCAACCTGAGCCTGTTTGTGGGGTCAGGTGGAATAAAAAAATCTATTAAAATAAATAAATAAATAACCCCAACCCCCTGAACCCAGTAAACTGATATACTTTAAGACTGAGTAACATCCATAGTAATGTATCATATCAATTGAGTGATATATAGGCACTTCAGCTGATTAGATCGAGTTTCTTACCATCACTGTAACAGTCTTTGAAAAAGAACAGTTCTATTGGATCAGCATCCTGTTTCCCACAGTAGCCAACTAGATCCCTTTGAATTCCCATATGAGGGGCCAGGGCCATCTCTAGGGCAGGAGTAGGGCCCACCCATGAACTCTATCCACCACCTCAGCCTTGCAAGACTTCAACTGCCAATCACCTTGGTGGTGGTGGGCCATACAAGAGATCCCAGCTCTCTCTTAAACCTACTGTTCTGCCGTGTTAATGGAAAGGGCTTGCTCCAGACATTGGGTCAGGCCAGCTTACCAGGAAGATGCATGTTTTCAAAGGTTCCACATTGGTGCTGTTTTCCTTCCACCAGTCCCCCATGGCTCCTCTTTCTCCATGCTGGGCATGTACCGCCTCTACTTTCTGTTTAACCAGCAGTCTTAACCCTTAGCTTCCAGATCTTGAAAAATAAAGTTGGTTCAATAAAGCATGTAATGTAATGTAATGTAAATGTAATGTAAAATTTTATTTATATCCCGCCCTCCCCGCCGAAGCAGGCTCAGGGCGGCTAACAGCATTTCAGGTAAACAATAGTAATAAAAACATTAAATTCACATTAAAATTCACATTAAAATCAGTCAATAATCAATAATTAATTAAAACATTCCTAAGTCAACATTGGCGGTAAACGTTACTAATCTGGCGGTAAACATTAATTCAGTTATTGGTGAACGCCTGTTTGAAGAGGGCGGTCTTGCAGGCCCTGCGGAACTGGTCTAAGTTCCGCAGGGCCCGCACCTCCTCTGGGAGTTGGTTCCAGAGTTGTGGGGCCGCAACAGAAAAGGCCCGGGTGCGGGTGCTTTGAAGTTTAACTTCTTTTGGCCCAGGGATATTCAGTCTGCTTTTCCCCACTGACCTCAGTGCTCTCTGGGGCTCATATGGGGAGAGACGGTCCCTCAGGTAGGTCGGTCCTTGGCCATATAGGGCTTTAAAGCATGCCACATCACCAGTTTTATATCACACCATCAAATGCCGATCTAGCAATTACGGTTCACGCCAAAATATTCCCTTCCCTCCCATTTCATTGCAAAGAACCGCGTCCGCTGGAAACTCCTTTGGTGCCACCTATTGGTTATGCAGTGCCAACACCTGACAGTCGGCAATTAGTTATTCCGTTTTGCAAATATCCCCTTTCATATAGATCAGGGGTGGCTAAACTGTGGCTCTTTCAGACATATTGTGTGGCTCTCGAGGCCCCTATTGCCCCATTAGCTGGCTTGAAGCAGGCATTTGTCTCCTTAAATCATTTCTGCAAGCCAAGCTAGCTGGCAGACTGGACAATGCATTTCAAGTTAAAGTTGCTTTCTTTCCATCTCTCCTTCCCCTAGTCTATTTGCCTGCCTGCCTTCCTGTCCTGTAGCTCTCAAACATCTGACGTTCATGTCTTGCAGCTCTCAAACATCTGACATTTATTCTATGTGGCTCTTACATTAAGCAAGTTTGGCCACCCCTGATGTATAGTGCATGGGAGTGGTGCATGGGAGTAAGCCAAGTAGGCAGCTGCCTAGAGCGCCACCTGGCCTAGAGCCACCACCAGGCACCCCGCTCCCCACACACAGCATGTGTGCTCCTTGGAGCCTGCCTTCCCCAACAGAAAGAAGGCTCCATGGAGCGCAGATGCTGCCCGACCAGTTTTATGTTCCCTGGGTCTGTTACAGACTCAGGAAACATGAAAGTGGATGGCACCTGCACACTGCACTCCTCAAAGCCCGGCAGGGACAAATTAACCAATTGTAAAAGCTGAAGAAGAGCCAATGAAAGTTTCTAAAAATTGGCTCCTGTTGAAGTTGCATGCTGCCACTCATCCTTCCTACTCTACTTTAACAGCTATGAGGTGGAAGCCATAGCTCAGTGCACAGTAGAGCATCTTTCTCGCATGCACAAGGTCTTGTCACTGGCACCTCCAGCTAAAAGGATCAAATATAAATGGCCATGTGAAGGTCTTGTCCCTGGCACCTCCAGCTAAAAGGATCAAGTAGTAGTCTCACAATTTTTATTGCTTAATCTCACAATTTAAAAAAAAGCCAATTAAAATTTAAAATAAAAAAACTGTAAATTAAAAATGTAAATAGTTTCATTTTTCTTCATTTCTCCTACAATTCTGTTTTTTTAAATTTCGGGGGGTGGGGGTGGGTGGGACGCTAGTGGGCAGCTCGCCTAGGGCACCAAAAACCCTAGCACCAGTTGGCCAGCTGTGTTGGTCTGAAGCAATTGAACAGAGTTGGAGCCCAGTAGCACTTTCAAGGTGACTACAACTGCAAAGGATCCTGCATCTATATTGGTGCGTCCTCCACCTTTGCAGTTCTACTAGCCATCCTCCTGTGAAGAAAACTGAAAGCCCTCTTGCATTGACACATCAGATGGGAGTCAGTTAGCAGGCAGTTCTATTGCCCTTCACCCCGTTTTGACAGGGAGCCCGCAGTTGGAGATGCAACACGTTTCCATGTGTGAAGACACGCCGTACTTCTCAAACTTTTCTCTTAAATGTAATAGGCTTTGGGGAATTATTTTAGCAGAACATAATTTCCGACATAAATGCTATTGTGAACAAATGTTTTCATTTGTCTTATCACTAGCCACTTAGGTCAGAATCAGACTTATAATTTACAAATTAGCTAATCCTAAACAGAGGAGAAGAGCCCCGTGGCGCAGAGTGGTAAAGCTGCAGTACTGCAGTTGGAGCCCTCTGGTCACGACCTGAGTTTGATCCCAGTGGAAGCTGGTTCAGGTAGCCAGCTCCAGGTCAACTTAGTCTTCCATCTTTCCGAGGTCGGTAAAATGAGTACCCAGCTTGCTGGGGGGGGGGGGGGAGCGTAGATGACTGGGGAAGGCAATGGCAAACCACCCTGTAAAAAGTCTGCCGTGAAAACGTTGTGAAAGCAATGTCACCCGAGTCAAAAACGACTGGTGCTTGCACAGGGGACTACTTTTACCTTTTTAAACAAAGGAGAGCTGCTTTTGCAGCTTTTAAGGTATCCTTGTGATCCCAACAGTTTCCTGCAAGAGGTCAAGCAGGTTCAATGAGACCTCACGGTGCAATCCTATGTAGAATTTTATTCAAGGGATATGCTTTTGTGTGCATGCACACTTCTCCAGGACAGGTACATGAAAGCTCATATCCTGAATAAAACTTTGCTGGCCGAAAAGGCGCCACTGGACTCAAACTGTGTCCTGCTGCTTCAGACCAGGCTTGTAGCTAACCAGGGGCCCATGGGGCCTGGCCACCTGACAGGCTTTTTTGGGGAGAGGGCCTCACCCCCAGGCTGCCCCTCTCCCTCCTGCATTATTTAAATTTAATGGGAAAGGTGCCCAGGATGGAGCAGCCGCTGCCCCTCCTATGCTATTTAAAGGGCCCACAGGTCAGGTGATCAGTGGGGGGTCTGAACTGCATGGAAGGGGCAGCTGGAGCAGTCGACAGCTGCCATGATTTACCACCCCCCCCTTAGCCCCTAGCAACGGGGCTGCTTCAGACCAACACGGCTACCCACCTGAAACTATCCAATGAGCAGTTAGGTTGGGTCTATATTTGGGGTGGCCAAACTGTGGCTCAGGAGCCACATGTGGCTCTTTCACACATATTGTGAGGCTCTTGAAGCCTTCACCACCCCACTGGCTGACTTGGAGAAGGCATTTCTCTCTTTAAATCACTTCATCGAGCCAAGCCAGCCGGCAACTTAGAGAATGTATTTACAGTTTCTTTCTTTCCCTCTCCCCTCCCTCTCCTGATCTGTTTTCCACCCTCCCTCCCTGTCTCGTTGCTCTCAAACATCTAACATTCATGACTTGTGGCTTTCAAGCATCTGATGTTTATTCTATGTGGCTTAAAGTTTGGCTGCCCCTGGTCTAAAGCAGGGCCTTTTTCCGCCAAGGGCCATATGGATATTTGTAATATCATTTGCGGGCCATAAAAAACTATCAACTTAAAAAACAGTGCTCCACTGAGGGAGAATGATTCAGGCCAGCAAAATTAATGCAAATAATTGTTTTTCTATTTATTAAAGTCATGTGGGGAAAGCCTAATCTGGCACGCGCGCACACACACAGCCCGCCACCTTAGGTAAATGCATAGGTCCAGGGCTTTTTTGTAGTAAAAGTCCAGCAGGAACTCAGTAGCATATTAGACCACATCCCCTAATATTAGCATATTAGATCACACACTCATTAGCATATTAGGCCACACCATCTGGGATAATCAAGTGCAAACTGAACTGTGACAGTAACTTTTCCAGGCCCTGCAGCAATTCTGGTTGGCCAGCCAGGCCCCAGGAAGACTGCCGACAGTACATCTGGGCCCTGTGATCCCTGCCTGGCCCTAGGGAGGCTGCTGCATGGCACGGCTGGGCCCCACAATCCTCACTGGCCAGCCAGGCCCCAGGGAGGCTGCCACATGGCAATCTATGGATCTATCCAGCAATCCCCAAGGGTCACACCAAGTGACCTCAAGGGCCATATTCGGCCCTCAGGATGGAGGCTCCCACCCTTGGTCTAAAGCAACTCAGTAGCGCTCCAGCAGGCCCCAGGGGGCGCATTGGAAGCCTGCTATTCGCCCAGACCAGAGCTCAGAACCTCCCCTTCCCAATCTGGCCGTGCCTTCTGAGCACTCAGCCACGCCCCCTCCAGCCGAGGGACGAAGACGTGGGGCAGAGCTAAGCACGTGGCCTTGTTTATCTTTTATTGCCACGCCCCCTTTCCTCGCGGCTCAGCTGTCAGCCGGCTTTTGTAGGGAGTCTGGGGAGGACGCGGTCTTCGATGACAGCCAGCCGCGATAGGGGGAGAGAAGAGGCCGAGTTCTGCTCCCCTTTGTTCTCTCTCCGCTCTAGAACCCGCGGAGGAGGGTGGCGAGAGCCTCAACCGACTGCCTTCGTTCATTCTCCTAGCGAGAGGTGGTGGTGGCGGTGGTGATGGAGGAGCAGGAGAAGCGCGGAGAAGGACTGGAAGAAGGCGGATGAAGAGCAGAAGGAGGAGTGGAAAGAGGAAGAGAACAACAAGGAGGAATGGAAGAAAAGAACAAGGAGGAGTGGGAGGAGGAGGAAGAATGGGAGGAAGAAGAGAACAACAAGGAGGAATGGAAGAAAAGAACAAGGAGGTGTTGGGAGAAGGAGGAAGAATGGGAGGAGGAAGAAAACAACAAGGAGGAATGGAAGAAAAGAACAATGAGGAGGAGAACGAGGAAGAAGAGAACAACAAGGAGGAATGGATGGTGGCGGCAGCAGCGGCGTGAGGCTGGCGGGCTCGCCAATGGTGCAGAAACACCTGTTGCAGCGCGGGACAACGCTAGCATGGAGCGGCCACCTGGCTTGGACGCCTACTCCGCGCCGCTGGGCCTGAGCCCTGCCGGGTGGAGCGCTACCGCCGGAGCTGGCAAGTGTGCAGAGCTGGCAAGTGTGCTGGAGCTGGAGCAAGTGTGCTGGAGCTGGAGCAAGTGTGCTGGAGCTGGCAAGTGTGCAGCCAGAGCCGGCTTTCAGCTGCAGCCATACCTACTGCCGCCGCTGCCTGCTGGGCCAGAGGAGCCACTGCAGCGTGTGTGAGGAACGCTTCTGCCGTCGACGTCCGAGTGGGGCAGCTGGCCGATAAATGGGTCCCCCACCTGGGCCGGAGGGCGGGGACGCAGCGCCGCCTCCGCGAGTTCTTGGACCAGGGGCACTGCCAAGTAGCGGGGGAAGCCGCCAGTCGGGCGCTGCAAGAGGGTAAGCCAGGGAAGGAGGCTCAAGAGGGGTCGTGGGGCAGGCTTTCCCCCCATCTCCTGCGCGCCTGCTGTTACAGTGAGAGGCGGCGGCTCCGCCCTTTTAAGGTTACTACTACTAGGGTTGCCAAGTCCAACTTGAGAAATATCTGGGGACATTGGGGGTGGAGCCAGGGACAAGGGTGTGACAAGCACAATTGAACTCCAAAGGGAGTTCTGGCCATCACATTTAAAGGGCCCATGCTCCTTTTAAATGCCCTCCCTCTATTGGAAATAAAGAAGGACCTTCTTCTGGGGCTCCTAGAAATATGGACCTCTTGGTGCAATCTTTTTTAAACTTTGTGGGGGAGGGAGTTGAAAAGAGGCAACAGATGTTATGCTGCAAATTTGGTGCCTTTGCCTCAAAAAACAGTTCCCCAGAGCCCCAGATACCCACGGATCAGTTTGCTGTTATACTATGGGAATTGGTCTCCATAGGGAATGCCCAGCAGACATTTCCCTTTCCCCCCCTCCCCGCCACGCTTTCTGATGACCCTGAGGGGGGGGGCTCCAAAAACGGGGGGAATCCCCTCCCTGCCCCCACCTGGAGATTGGCAGCCCTAAGGGTTACTCCTAAGTGAGCTGCGGCAGGGCGGGAAATCCTCTTCAGCCGAGTGAACTGAAAACGAGGCTGGGCAAGATCTGGCTAGGTGGAAAGGAAAGGAAGAGGAGTCTCGTGGCGCTTTGGAGCCGCCAAACCTAATTTTATCCCAGCCCAACCCTTCGAGAGTGAAGGAGGCTTGCCTTAGGCAATGCCATGGGGTACTATGGGGGCCCCCTGACGGGAGGTCTGGCCCAAGCTGGTGTCAAAATGGATGTTAGTTTTTAAGGTGCTGCAGGTCTTGTGTAAGGGTGGGGTCTTTCTTTCTTTCTTTCTTTCTTTCTTTCTTTCTTTCTTTCTTTCTTTCTTTCTTTCTTTCTTTCTTTCTTTCTTTCTTTCTTTCTTTCTTTCTTTCCTTCCTCCCTTCCTACTTCCTTCTCTGCAGCAGATTTCTTCAGAGTTATGAACTGTGTGCGCGCACCTTATGAGTGCTGCTATGTTTCCACGGGCATATTTGATCTTTTTTTCAGCCTCAGGGAGTTAGCATGTGCGAATAAAGGCACTGCACAGCAAAGGCTGCCTGTTGGCTGGGTTGTGATTTGGATGCATCAAGTTAATGTACGCATTCAGGCACACCTGAAAATTTCAGGACCCAGTGCTCTCTGTGAATTAGCCGACTGTGGGTATGTGTCGGGAAACTGTGGCCAGAGGTTGAGAGATCTTAAGTTTCTTCCTGGTGCTGTCTGTGTGTGCAAAGGAAGGTGCCAAAGGGAAAATTGAGAGATGCTGCTTCCTTGTGAGTTGTCTGTATTGGCTTCTAGAAACGTACTTTCATCCCTGGCTCCAACTAAGTAGGTTCTTGGTGGACATAGAGACATCAAATTACAGTTATGCATATGCAGAAATTCAGGGGATTCCTACACAGAGATGCACCTTATGGAGGACTTAGATTCCCTAGTGAAGCAGTGGATTTTTTCAGCTTTTTGATGTACACTTAGTGTTTTTTTTTTTATTTTAAACATTTTATTGAAACGTAGAAATAGCTTACAATCCGTAACGCAAAAAAATTTTTACTGTTAGGATTAACAGAAATGACATCGTAAGCTTAGTAAACAAAATACAGAGCGAAAACAACATTTAAAAACAAAATACAAACTGAAGATAATAATAGTTGTAGTTATTGTAACACAGTATTTAAAAATAAAATAAGATCGGGAAAAAGAAAAAAGAAAGATATAATACACTTGTAATTAACTTGAAATTAACATGTTAAAAGAATTTTATAGCAAAAGGAAATCCTTATACATTTTATTTTTAGAATAAGAGTTAGCATAAAATGGATCGGTGTCAAGCTTTTCTAGAATGGGAAGCCAGGTTGCCAGATATTTAGAGTAGGCTTGGTATGGGTCTTTGTGGTCTATGGCTGCCTGAATTTTATCCATTACAATGTGTTCCCAGACTTTAAGTAGCCAATTATCAAGTGTCAAATTCAATGACTTTTTCCAGGACTGCGCAATCGTGGTTTTGGCAGCTGTCAGGAGTTTGACTATCAAGGATTTTTTAGAAGATGAGAGACGAGTATCGGACCAATGATTAAGAAGTATCCTAGTTGGGTCATCCGGGATCAAGACCCCAGTCAGGGAGGAGAGATGGGCACAAATTGAAGTCCAGAATGGTCTGATTTTGGGGCAGTCCCACCAGCAGTGAAAATAAGAGGCTTTGAGCCCACAGTTTCTCCAGCAGTCTGAAGAGCCTAACTGGGTCATGTGGGAGAACTGGTTAGGAGTAAGGTACCAACGCGCAATTAATTTAAAGTTTTGCTGAGATATATTTATAATGGTAGATTGTAGGGCATCACTAGCCCATATAGAGTCCCATTGGTCGGGAGAAAGAATGATGCCACAGTCTTTATGCCATTGGGTGGTGTAAGAAGGTAAGGTTGCTTCGAGTTTAGACAATAGGATTCAATATAGCCGTGAAATGAGACTTTTAGGCGTTCTCTCTTCGTGAAAATGAAGAACCAGATGTTCATAGTCAGATGAAGGGCGAGAAAATGAAGAGACCACTTTAGGGTCCTGAAGGAGGTGCCTGATTTGAAAGTATTCAAACCAAGGTGCTGGCTTAGTCAAAACTTGGTCCAAGTCATTTTTAGGTAAAAGTTGTTTAGAAAATGAAAGAAGATTAAAGAAGAAAACTTTTGAAGAGTCTCTCCAGACCTTAAAAGAAAAGGGTAGTTGGGCAGGGAGAAAGTATTTTTGTCCTATAAAAGATGAAATAATAGAGAGTCCTGGAGCCAGAAAATGACGCTCCGAATCCCATACTGACAAGAGCGCCCTGAGGAATGGGTTTATGAATTGCCACGGTGGGCGTTCGTTTTTCTTGAGCCATAACAGTTCGTAATATTTCAGTGGGGTAAAGTGAGCTTCCTCTATGGGCGTCCACGGCGGCGGGGGATGTTAGTACAATATTTTGGTCATCTGGGATAAAATAGTAGCTTTATAATACTTTGCAATGTCAGGAACTGCTAGGCCACCTTTTTGTCTTGATCGGCATAGAGTTGATACTTTGATTCTAGGTTTTTTGTATTTCCAGATGAAAGAGGTCAGTATTTGTTGCCAGGATTTTAAGATAGGCTGAGAAATCTCAATAGGAAGAGCCCGAAAAAGATATAAAAACTTGGGGAAAATAAAGGATTTAATTACATGTATTCTTTCCATCCAGGATAGTTGCAACTTATCCCATTGCTTTAGCATGGTAGTAATCTCAGAAGCCGTGGCCATGTAGTTAGTTTTTAATAGGCCAGCTATATTTAAGGGGATTTTCAGCCCCAAATAGGACCAGGAATCAGAGACCCAATGAAAGGGGTAGTTTGCAACTATGTCTTTTTTAGAAGTATCAGAAATTTTAATTGGGTAGAGAATTGATTTCGAGTGGTTAACTGTAAGGCCTGAAAGTTCACTATAATCGGACAAGAGAGAGGAAACGGCTTTAATAGACTGTAGTGGGTTTGTAATGTATAAAACTATATCATCAGCAAATAAACTTATTTTAAAAGTAGAATTTTGGACAGAGATACCAGTGATCTCTGGAGGAAGCCGTATCAAGTTTGCAAAGGGCTCTATGACAATGGCGAATAGCAGTGGTGATAAGGGGCACCCTTGACGAGTCCCTCTTTCTAGGATAAGTGAGGGGGACTGTTGACCATTGATTTGTATAAACGCAGATGGACGGGAATACAAAGAGTCTATAACCGTTCTGAACCTTGGTCCGAAACCCATGTGATGTAAGACTTTTTTAAGGAAGAGAGGTTCCACACTATCGAAGGCCTTCTCTATATCTAAGGCGAGAATGCAGGAGTCGTATGGCTGAAAAGTGCAATATTGAATTAGGTTAATTGTTTGTCTAGTGTTATCTGTGATATCGCGATTCGGGATAAATCCTGATTGGTTGGTGTGTATATAGAGCCCTATAATTGTGTTCAATCTAGCAGTCAAAATAGAAGTAAATATTTTATAATCGTTATTTAATAAAGAAATGGGGCGGTAAGATTTAACATTTAATGGGTCTTTGTCCTTTTTGGGAATCATAACTATTTTCGCCTGGGACCAGGAGGGGGGCATACAGCCGGAGTCCAGAACAAGATTGCAAACAGTGGTAAGATGAGGTACCAGGGAAAGATTGAATTTTTTATAAAATTCTGAAGGTAGTCCATCTCTACCTGGGGTTTTATTGATTTTGGAGGCCTTAATGGCGTCAGCGACTTCAAGGGAAGAGATCGTAGAATCTAAAAAGGCTTGGTGTTCGTGGGAAAGTTGGGAAAGGATCTTCTGGTTTTGAAAAAAGTAATCTATTAGGTGAGAAGGAGGATTGGACGAGGTATATAGCTGTTGGAAAAACTGATGAAAGGTGTCCAAGATTTTTTTATTTGATGAGTGTATTTTGCCAGAGTTGTCTCTAAGACACTTAATCTGTCTTTCGCCTAGCTCTTTCCTGAGTTTCCACGAGAGTAACTTCAACGAACGGGGGTGGTTATACCAATATCTTTGTTTCACGAATAGTAGGTTTTTTCGAATATTAGATGTTTCCAGGATTTTTGTTTCCAATCAGTCTAATTTTTGTCTTTCAAGAACAAGTTTTTGGTAAACTTTATTAGAGCAGGTTTGCTTGTGTTTTTGTTCCAAATGTTTAATATTGTCTAAAATAAGTTGACTAAGTTCTAATTTTCTTTTTTTGTAGGCCGAATGCAAGGAGATACACTTGCCTCGCAGAACAGCTTTCATTGCGTCCCACACAATTTCTTTGGAAACCCCACAGTCCAAGTTATTTTTGAAATAAAAATTGATCTCTCGCTCTAATTGTGTACAAAATTCTTGGTTCAGGAGGAGTGATTTGTTTAATGTCCAATTAAATGAGGGCCTGTCCTGAGAACCAACATGCAGTGTGCACTCCAACCAAGCATGGTCGGAAAGTGTCCTGAGGCCAATATTGGTGTGAGAAACTTGGTTCAATAAGGAGGGAGAAATAAGAAAATAATCAATCCTTGTAAAGGTATTATGTAATGCCAAAAAATAAGTGTAGTCCTTAACCCCTGGGTTATGCAGTCTCCAAATGTCACATAGGTTAAAATTATGAAGGACAGATTGCATAGGTGCTGGGGGGGAAGTTGGGGGAGAATGTGGCTTAAATGATCTGTCCCACTTGGGGTCTATAATTTGGTTAAAGTCCCCCCCTATAATGACTGCCCCTTCTTGGAAAAGGGCAAGTTTAGATAGCGTGTCTTTTATAAAGGTGATTTGTGAGGAATTGGGAGCATATAGGGAAACCAGAGTAAAAGGAGAGTCGTTAAGCATACCTTTTATAAAGATATAGCGTCCTTGGGGATCGACTTCTTGAGCCGACAAAACAAACCGAGTATTTTTTGAAAGTAAGATGGCGACTCCGCGTGATTTAGAGGAACCAGGAGCTACATACTGTGTATGGAACCACTTAGATCGAAGTATAGTGGTGCTTGCAGACTTAATGTGGGTTTCTTGTAGGAAAAGAAGATCAGGTTGCAGTTTGGTCAAAGCAGAAGAAAGCCGCTTAAGGGCTTGTTAAGGCCTCTGCAGTTAAGAGAAAGTAACTTTAAATCGGACATAATTTAAATGCATTGAAGTAAAGAGAAACATTGTTAGGATCCATATAAAACCTATAAAGCCCAGACTGGGACTCTGTATAGCAATAATGAGAAAAGGCAAAAGAAACAGAAAACAATGACCAGACTTTCCCTGTTCTCACAACACAGAATAAACAAAGAGAGAACGTTGGGGTGGGAGTACCAAGCTTGGTGGCCTGACTGTAAAAATCCAGGTTCACAACAACAACCATATTTGTCTGAACCAATCTGAACAAACACAAGCCACTTTTCAGTATAAATGTAAAAATTTCCAAAAACCAAAACACCGCTAGGGAGATCCATTGAACTCGTGAGTCATGGCCAAAGTATACCAGAATATACCAGTGCTGGTCAAAAAGTACTGTCTGAAGAAGGCCGTAAATAAGCAACAATAAAAAATACCTTTTGCCCTTGAAAAAACAAATCAACAATATTAACAACATAAATCTTACTAAACTGTTCATTGTTTCCAACCAGGAAACAATGCAACTTTACTCAGCATATAAGAAATATACAATCTAATATGAGGGGAGCAAAAAGAAGGAACATCCCGGCTGTCCCCTTAACAGTATAACAAAATAGGAGAGGATAACCCCCGCTCCCTTAAACTAGAACAAAATGGCATGGGTAGTGCAAATACAACTGTTCAGTAGCAGGAGATGGAAGTAGCAGGGAGTGAACTGAACATCCATGGAGAACTCAGCGTCGTCTTCTTGGCTTGAAAGAAAACGGTGGGTTGGTTGGACGGGATGGAATAGCCCCACTTGGTTCAGGAGATGAAGGAGAGTCAATGTTCAGTTGTCTAAAAAGATCACAGCCGGAGGTAAAATCAGAAGCTGTTAGCCGAAGGCCCTGGTGGACAACCAGTATCTGGATAGGAGAAGCCCAGCGAAAGCGTATTTTATGCTCAAATAGAGCGTTTAGAATCGGCTTCATTTCTTTTCTATGTTGCAGGGTTTCCGGTGAAAGATCAGCTAGAACCAGGATCTTTTTTCCCTTGTAGAGTAGGCCCTCTTCGGATCGGGCTCTCTGTAAAATCAGGGATCTGGTCCTGGAGTCTGGAACCGTGGCAAGTATATCCCTTGAAAAGTCTTTTGACTTGGGCTGTAATGCCCCCAAACGGTAGGCAGAGTCAATGAGAGGGGCGACTCCATCTTGGAGGTGGAGGGCTGAAGCAAGCCACGAGGCAATAAAGATTTTTTCCTCCTGGTTCTCTTCCGCCTGTTCTGGCAGGCCTCTAAATTTCAGGTTAGCAGCCCTTAATCTGTTATCCAGGTAAAGCACCTTCTCATGGAGCCATAAGTCTGAGCTTTGCAGGGCTTGTATTGCGTCATGGGCCACCGTAGCCATTTCCAGCGCTGAGTCTGCGGTTTGAGTGACTGCTGAAAGCGTTTCGTTGATTTTTTTTAGTTCTGATTGTATGGGGGTAATAGCTTTGCTAATTTTCTCCCCTATTGTGTCCTCCAAGCGTGAAATAGCCGCTTGGAATGTTTGAGTTGTTAGTAAAGAGCCCTCTTCCTGAGCGGGGCCGGGGGAAGGGCTAGATGCCATTTCTGAATGAGGTAAGGGCCCGGGGCTCGTTGGAAGAAAGTTTAGTACCTGCTGCGTCGGTGCGGCTTTCGCGGGAGTTTTCTTGGCTGCCTTGGTGTTCCCTGCAGTTCGTTTGCCCATGCCAGGTGAAGAAATCAGCTGGAGACGGGAGCGGGAGGAGCGGAAAGGGACTGTGAGCCGGGAGCCGCCGCTTCAAGCGTCCACCATCTTCCGCGTCGCCGCGCCCCCCCCCCCCCTTAGTGTTTAAAAGGAATTCTAAGTGGCTATTCCTGTGTGGGGAACTGTGGAGTAAAGGGGTAGGGATGCATGTTTAAGAAATCTTCCCAGTCTTTCCATTGGGGTAGGTACTTGTCAGCTTCCTGTCACCATCGCTATTAGAGGAGAGTGCAGTTGTGTGTCAGTTTCTTTCTAAACTTTTCAGTGGTTTCAGTAAATCCTTGGCATTTATTAGTAGGTGAAGTTCGAAGGTATCTTTGTTAGACATATTCCAGGGACTGCTATACAGCTGTCATCCTTTAATAGGATGCTGATTAAACAGTCTGTACACATTTTCTTCAGTAATATAAAAATCTATTTTTGAATGAACAGACCGGGGGTGGGGGGAGCTGCTTCTGTATTCTTAAATTAGTGAGCCAGACAAATTGGTACTGAAGGTGGGGCTAGCCAGTATGCTTTAAAGTCTGTTGACTGTGAAACTAGGTTGGAATAGTGATGCTGGTGCATTACTCTTAGCTTGAGTTCTGTTTTCGGTCTTAAGTGCTCAACTGAAATGGTTCACAGGAGGCTGGGGCTAGTTGCATAAGCAAATGGAACTGCGGAAGAGGACAAGGTTGTTGTATAATATTGGTGACATCATTGAGGGGTCTGTTGGGCCTTTCACCACAAAGTGCTTTGAAAAGATAGGGGGGATAGTGAGGTCAGGGAATGTGATTAGACTAAATATTCACTTTGCAGCATGTTTAGCATTGGAAAAATACTCATAATGTTGAATGAAAGAAATTCTGGCTGGCTTAATCATAGATGTTCTTGTATCACTCTGTGATGGATTTTTGTCTGCTAACTCCTGCGATTTTATGCAGCTAAGTTGGATTCGTATTCTTTGTGAATGTTATAGATAGAAATATTTAGACAATGTAAGATTTGTTCTTTGGTGGTTATGGTATTTTATGTTCCATATTGATTCATATATTGTATGCATTTGTTTATGAATGTATTACCAGACAGCCACACTTCAAACCATAAAGCCTAATACAGATGTTTTCAGACTCTGAAGCTGTGTAAGGCTCATACCATTTCTGTATAGAACAAAGTTGGAGTCCAGTAGCACTTTTAAGACCAACAAAGTCTTAAAGGTGCTTCTGGACACTCCGACTTTGTTCTGTTGCTTCAGGCCAACACGGCTGCCTACCTGGATCTACCATTTCTGTATAGCATCAAAAGGAAAAGGAAAGGAAAGGTCCCCTGTGCAAGCACCAGTCGTTTCCGACTCTGGGGTGACGTTGCTTTTACAACGTTTTCACGGCAGACACTTTATGTGGTGGTTTGCCATTGCCTTCCCAGTCATCTGCACTTTCCCCCAGCAGCTGGGTACTCATTTTACCGACATCGGAAGGATGGAAGGCTGAGTCAACCTAGAACCAGCTACCTGAAAACCCAGCTTCTGTCGGGGATTGAACTCAGGTCGTGAGCAGAGCTTAGGACTGCAGTACTGCAGCTTTAACACTCTGCGCCACGAGGATCTTATAGCATCAAAAGAGTGACATTAAATTGAAGTCTTAACCTTTGTGCAGAGGGGCCAGTGAGAAGCAGGTTGTTAGTGGGTGGTATTCTCTGTTATGAGATTGATGCTCTTGGGATATAGCTCTAAATAAGCAACCGCTCCTGGGTGAGTTCTGTAAGTTGCCTTGTATTGAGTTGCCTGGTGGTTGCTGCCAGGCCTGGTCCCATGAGTTCTCCCTCAAAGGCCCCAACAGGCCTGAAAAAGCTCTCCCCCTCCCCCAATGCCTTTTACTGATAAAAATGAGGGTTTGAAAGCTGTCTGTATTGTCGTGACTGCCTATCAATGGCTACTGGGGGCATTTGTTTCTTAAAGCTACAGGTTCTATTTCAGCCCTCAGTGTTTAGCCCCCTAATGTATTGGAGTTGGGGTTTTTTAAGATTTCAGATTTTTCTGTCAATGTGGGGCAGTTTTCAGCTTCATAGAAGGGTCTGTTCTGGCTCTAGTCTCTGGACTTAAATATCTACAGGTTTGACCACATTGAGAATTAGACATATTGATGTGCAAGTATGTTATCCATAATTTAAGCCAGTAGCAGTAGAGAATCAGTTTGATACAGGGGGGGCTTTTGACTTCTCAGTTGAGATCCTGAGTTAGAGACTCAACATATTCTGCCATATTCATAGGACATTAGAGTTGGTTGGTTTTGCAGCAAAACCAGAAACCCACTCTATGGCAAACACATTTACTGGTGGCATATGAAAACTATTTCGCCACAAAGCCTGCCTAACACAGCACTTGTTAGTAATTTATTGTATCCTGTGACATTCATAAACTCCAAGTTCTGGATAACTTACATTCTTACAATGTAGGAAGTTTCTTCTAAAATTAGTCTTACTGGCCACATTTCAGTCTAACACCCCATAGTAGCACTTAATACTTGCTTCACATATATTTGGTAAGCCAAAGCTGGTACCTCAGTATGTCCATAACTTTTTAGAATGCATTGTTGGTACACCCAGACTAAAAGTTATCTGTACTTAGTATAATACACTGCAGGAGCAAGGGCAAGCTTCAAGAAAGCCAAAGGTTGTGACTATTTATAATTCTATTATATCTCAATCCAGCACTTCCTAATGATCAAGTTGTGTGACTGAGGCTAGCCAAGTAGCTCTGGAGTCATAATTATGGAAATTGCCAGTACTGCATTTATGGTACAGCTTAGGCTTCCCAACCCCCCCGCCCTGGCGGGGGACTCCAGAATTTATAGCCTCCTCCCCCGGTCTCCAAAAGTCCAGAAGCGGGGGGAGGGGGGGAACTTCATGCCACTCTCCGGAGAGAGCCTGCCTGATTCCCTGCACCCACCGAAGGCTCGGCACTGGACTCCAGTCCTCACCCAGGCATGCTAAGCAAGAGCCGAAAAAGAAGGGAAGGGAGGGTGTGTGTGTGTGTGTCCTGTCCTGTTAGTAAAGAAGATTTGTAGAGGTGGTTGGTGTGTAAATAAACATTCCTTCCAGGCACAGAGAGAGGGAGATCTAGCAAACATTTTCTCGTCACACAAACCTGCTCTGTGCCTTCACTGCAGAACAGAAAGGCATGAGGTGTTCTTGATGAGATTTTGAATGATGCATGAACTGATAAACTGCCTTGCCCTCAACCTGTCAGCAGCAACTTCTGCAGAACTTTGCAGTAGAATACTTATTGAGAACTTTTGGGGTTGTTTTGCCTTTAAGAAGAAAAGCCTCTCTTCCAGAACAGGAAGTGCAGGCAAGGAGTAGTCTTCTGACGCTGTTTTGCTCTGCGACTAAGGTGCTTTCTAAAGCTTGATTTTAAATGATTTAAGGTATCGGTTTAGAGTGCTTAAGTTTTCATTTTATGTGCTTCTCAGCCTGGCTGGGCTAAGCGCAGTCCCAGCCTTGTGTTCTTGTGGAGACTGTTTATTTTTTCATTGTCTTATCTGATTTATTGCCTCCTCTGCTTTTATTGCCTTTGGCTACCCCATGTTCAGCTTAACTTTGGTATATGCTGGCCCGGGTGTCTGGAACATTCTGAAGAAATTTGTCTTAATTTTTAAAACCTTGCTAAAACTTTGAACCCAGTGGCACCTTTAAGACCAACAAAGTTTAATTCAAGGTATATTTTTTCATATGCAAGCATATTTATTCAACTGATTTGCAGATTACAGAAGTCATTTTCACTTGAGAAAATGGGTGTTAAAACTAACCTATTTTTATTTGCTAGCATTGTTTTGCTGAGTTAATTATCCTGCTCTCCTTCCCCCCCCCTTAAGATATAGCAGGTTTTTTATCACAACAAACACACCAAACAAACCATTCCTATAACGACTGGGGGGAGGGATTTTCCAGGTAAAGATCAGATAGTTTGACAGGAATTGTATTTTTTGTGAAAAGGAAGCAATATAGTTTATTGCATTATGAATATGTTGGTTCTAGATGACTTTTAAACATATTTTTGAGCAATGTTTCCTCTAAGCTGAGTTAGTGTGAGCTAGTTCAGTTTTTAGTCTCCAGCTCACACATTTTGGTCTTAGCTCAGGAAAAATGGCCCCACATGAAACTAATTTATGCAGGAGCTCATGACTTCAATGCCAATAGCTCACAAAGTAGATTTTTTGCTCACATGACCCCACAGCTTAGAGGGAGCATTGCTTCTGAGTCTCAGGTGTTCTAAATGCAGTACTGCAGATATTGTTTTGATATTGTGTTCTTTTCTAATCCCACTAAATGAAAAGATGAATAACTGATACTTGAAAGTATTTCCTGGAATTATGGCATATCTCCAGATTACAAAGTCAATTTCTGCTGGAGAAAATGGATGCTTTGGAGGGTGGACTTTGGGAGCATTGTAATCCACTGAGTTCCGTGTCCTCCCCAGGCTCCACCTCCAAGTCTCCAGGAATACCCCAACCTGGAGCTGGCAACCCTACTCCTGCCTCTGGTCAGTGACAGGTCCTGGCAACCCTAGAGCTATTCTATTACATGATGGTAACCAGAGCTGCTTATTAGGATTTTTGGTAGGGGTGATATATGCAAACCTCCACTCCCAATTGCTAGACATAGAGGAGGACATAATATGCTCTAGTGTGCATATAAGAGTTTTCTCTGGTGTGAATTATCTTAAGCTTCCAAATTGCCAAGTTCCTGAAGCATAAAGAGCTACAAATTCTTTTTTGTGGCAAAGAGAATGCAACTGAGAAATACCTGACCACAGAATTACCAGAGGTATGATAGAGCTACTTAGGCTTGTAATTGTGTTTGACCTGAGAAGACAGCAGTAACTAAGTCTTACTAGGTTGGGAATGGCTTCCACTGTTTAAGAGGGAAGCCCATATCTGTTTTGAATTAAGTGACATTATTTAGCAAGCTTTCATCCAAATTTGTCAATTAGAATCTTATCATTTGAATTGAGTCTAGCACTAAAGTCTCTCCCCCCCCCCCCTTTAGAATCAGGTGTGCTGGAGTATCTAATAAAAGTTCTTCAATAAAAAATTCAGATTAATTACAGCACCTTGCTATATCTGATTATTTTTGCTGGGGAGGGATATATATATTTAGTATTAGAAGAGACCCCATTTTGAAGTGTAGGAGGATAGCCATTGGCCATGGGTTTGAATTTTTTAGATGGACACATTCAATTTAAGTGATGTAGAAATTAGGATTCCTAAACCCCCATGAAGGGTTTTAGAGGTGGGGTTTGATGCAGTGTGCTGGAAGTGATATAGAGGAGTGAAGTTCAGGAAGTGACATCACTTGACCTTTGACTTGGAAGTGATGTCACTTCCTTGCTCCTGGCTCCACCCCCAAAGTCTCCTGGCTCCACCCCCAAAGTCCCCAGATATTTCTTAAATTGGACTTGGCAACCCTAGTACAGCTTGTGGATTGTGATTGAGTGATCATTGCCTAGGGCAATTGTACACTTATTTTCAGAAACATTCCTGCAGCTTAAAAACACTCTACTGTTTTGTTTTCATATTGTTAAAGTATATTGCTGATCTTGCCCTGCAACCACAAAATACAATGTTTTCTTCAGTTTTATGTAAATATATAGTGTAGATTTGAGCTATTTTCAAAAGGCTTATTTGAATAGGAATATGTCAAAAGTGTCTACTGGCTTTTTAGGAGAAATATATTTTATAGCAAGGTTTTAAGAACATAAAAGAATCAAACTTGGTTGAATATTCTAATTTTTGTATTAGATATATTCAGTTTGGGGAATGGTTTCTGTATTGGGTTATTTATTATGCATTTTATTAAATTTCTATGTTATACATTATATTTATAATATAATAATATACTAATTAATATAATAATATTTAATTTGTATCCCGCCATCCATGCCGAGGCAGGCTCAGGGCGGCTCACATAGCATAACATAGTATAAAACACATCAGCAGTTAAAACAGCCTCATAAATCATACATATATATTATAAATCATACATTTAAAACCATATACATTAAAACCATCTATGAACATATGAAGCTGCCTTATACTGAATCAGACCCTCAGTCCATCAAAGTCAGTATTGTCTACTCAGACTGCCAGCGGCTCTCCAGGGTCTCAAGCTAAGGTTTTTCACACGTATTTGCCTGGACCCTTTTCAGTTGGAGATGCCGGGGATTGAACCTGGGACCTTCTGCTTACCAAGCAGATGCTCTACCACTGAGCCACCGTCCTTCCCCAATCTAACTTCATTTTGATGCTAAAATCTTGATGTTACGCATCTTTCAGTATTTTTTTTCCATGGTGGCGGTAGTCTTCTACAGTAGATTCCACATTAAGAAAAAGCCAGCTGGAAGAGGGTAGTTTTGCAGGCCTTGTGGAACTGGGCAAGGTTTTGCAAGGCCCGCACCTCTTCTGGTAATTGGTTCCACCAGAGGGGAGCTGTAATTAATTATACAATACATTGTTTTTAAACAATTATATAGACTGTTTGACAAATACAAGATGGACAAATACTCAATGTTAATTCTGTTATTTTACAAAAATTATAATGAATTGTTACTACAAATGTGATATATTTATGATATCTCAAATCTCCTATTAAAGATTTAAATATAACACTATTGAAAACATAGTGCCTCAAAATCTGTTAGAGTATCTATAGTAGTTATAGATTAATTTTATCATTAAGTTTTGCCATTATATATTTTTTCCCAAATATTTTTGTGCCAAAGACACAAAATAGTTAGATTTTTTTTCCTGTTTTCGAATTAGTTGCTATAATCTTTCTAGCTGCATATAAAGGTAACATAATTATTATCTGTATCCTTTTAGTTACTTTATGTTCCATCTTTAAGTTTAAAAGCAATGATTCTGGAGAGAAATTTATTTGCTGTCCAGTTATACTTTGAATTTCTTTTAATACTCTTCTCCAAAAGGGTTGTGTTTTTGGATATTCTATCCAGCAATGTACATCTGTACCAGTTCCCTTGCAATTTCTCCAGTGATGTGGTTTTACACTTTTATCTGAGAATGATCTTTGAAGAGTTAAATACCAAAAGGTCAGGCTTCTGGATTGGTTTTTAGAAATTTCACTTTATTTTCCTAAAATGGCAGATTGTTTTCCAAGCCTGCACTTACAGGTGTATTTTGAATTACAGAAAGTTACATAACTTGTGTTCTAGAGTTGCATAACGAAATGGAAATCTTGATTTTTAGATCCTGGTGGCTCGATGCTCCTCGTAAACCAAGCTGAATCCTATGCTGCCCTCCAGCAATTTCAATTGGCCCTCAATGACCTGGCTGCTGGGATAGATGAAGTGCCAAATTGGTCTGAAGTAAGTTCAGATTAATAGTGTGACAAGATGGTATACATGCATTATATTAAAAAAAAAAGAAGAAGTGTAGAAATAGGCTGCTGAAGTTGAACTTGAATTGCTTTCATGCATTGTGATGTCTTATGAATGGTGACAGAGATTGATTCTGGAAGGTGAACATGTTGCATGTAGGTTCCATGATGCGTAATGCAGTTTGCTTCTGGCAGATTGTTGCTGAATTGTTAAACTGCATTGTATTAGAAGGATGGAGGGCTATGTGCACACAGGGCAGCGGCAGACATAATTTAACTTGATCCCTCTAAGGAAGAATTGACTTGAGAATATTCCTTCTTTCAGCAACATAGCATTAATGGGGCTCTCTGTGCTCTTCCACATCACTCAAAATAAAGCCTTTTTCCCATCATAGAACACAAGAGGACATGCATAGGGCTTCAGGTGTCTGCCATACAAACACCAATTCTTCTGCAGACCTGTGTAGTTTCAGTTTCAGCAAAGTTAGCAAATTGTGCTCCTTCCAGTCATACCAGTTATGAAATTTGCGTAAGTAATCAGTTTTCTGCATCTTTGTTTTTGGTAGGACTCAGTAGAATAAGAGAGAAAACATGTTTCCTTCAAAAGGAGGTTTTTGGTAGGACTTAGGAGAACAACAGAGAAAACATGTTTCCTTAAAAAGGAGGTCATCCTGTTTAGAGGACAGATGAAGCAAACGGCAAAGATGGGGTAAATGTTTAGCCGTATATATTGTTGATGGACAGCCAGAAAGACAAATAAGGGAAATACAGGAACACTGTAGAACACACTATGAAGTGATATCTTCACCTGGTATATATTCTGTTTCTGAGGTGCACTAACACATTGAACTTATTTTTAGTCTCAACTTTTCAACAAGAAGTTGTATACTGAACAGCTCATGGGAATTCTAATGCAAATGGTAGTTTAATAGATTATAAACCTTGGGGACAGGTGTCTTTGAGCTTGATTTGGCATGTGGAGGGGGATGCCTGGATACTTCTTCCAGTGGGGGGGGGGGCATTGATAAATTGCCCACTGGAGGGATCTCCCATCTTATGTTCCTGCCTTTGACATGGGAAGAGTGGAAAGAATGAATGTTGTAGGCAGACTTGTAGCTACAGTGGGGCCCGGGGGGGCAGGCCACTCCATTCAACCTTCCCTTCTATCTGTATGGCCCCTCCATTGGAGGGCCTCCAATCTGCCCGCTTTGCTCACTGCCACTCTGAACAAGTGAAGCATCGTATGGGCTTCAGATTGGCACAGGGAGGGGAGGAAGGAGAAATGTTTAGGGCCAAATCGGGTGGACCCCTGGACCCCCCAAACAAAAAATGCTGCTGCGGGCTCCACTAAATAAAGCACTGCAAGTACTCTTCCTGGCTACAGCCCTGGTTGTAGGAGTTGAGCGTTTTTGCTGGGATTCATGTAGGGTAGGCAATGATCTTAATAATGTGCAACCAGATGGAATAGTTCTTTACCTCTTGCCCAAACTTCAGACTTAATGGTAGAATGCCTATCAGATGAGTGAAATGGGATGACCCATAGCCAGGTTACATCTGCCTCGTGTAAACAGAAAAGAGTAATGTGTGAATGGGGGGGGGCACTTAAAATGGTTTTATGTTTGAATGTACTTCTTGCCACCAGAAAGGACATAATTTCGAGAGCAGTTGAGTATCAGAGTAGTGGAAGGGGAAACTGGCCTGCTTAAGTCCCCAAGAACTTAGAAGGGGAAAATTTCCCAGTTGTTATCAATTGATGAGTCCTTGCAGCCCCCATCCTGTGTAGTGTACTGTGACGGAAAGCTAGGGGTTAACCAGAAACTGAAGACGCACAGGGCCTGCGTCAGGTGACCTGAGGGTGGGGGCAAAGTGCTCAGAGCTCTCAGGGAGGGAAAGTGGTTGAGAGACAAGAAACTGCGGAGGCAGTCATTCAGTCAGAAGTCTGTCAGTGTTGGGGCCTGACAGAGACTGAGAGGGTCAGTTCGTGCTTGACCGAGGCTGGGAGGGCAGCTGATCCTGTGAAGGAGCTTGAGACAGTGACGGGAAAGTCTTCCAGAGACTGCAAGCTCGACAAAACCAGCCAAGAGGGCTGTGTGTGTGTGTGAGTCAGTCAAGACCTGAACGGTCACAGACACCTATAGACAACTCTGAAGATCTAGTGAGGTGGTTGAGGGAGTGGATGTGGGTCTGAGACACCAGAAGGACTGGCAGTAGTAGCTCCAATCGAGGGGTGAGACTTGGCACATCATACCCAAGAGGCCAGCCTTTGCTAGAGGTGGAGAGAGCAAGTTATAGGGAAACTGTGAACTGTGTAACTGAGAAACTCAAAGGAAGAAAAAGTTAATGTAAAGCCTGAAACAACTGAGCAACGTGTTAGCCTGTGTAAATATCTCCCATATCCCCAAGTTTAAGACTTTGTGTTATAATAAATCTGTGGTTTGAGTTAAAGTTCTTGAGAGCCTATATTTTTGAGAAAAACTACAAAGCTGCTGTGGTCCCCTACGAAGAGAATTCTATTTCCATCAAATAACAAAGTAAAATACCCCGAGGAGACTGAAATAAAGAGATCCAGTGAGGCCGTGAGGCGGGCGCTGCTATATGTACTTTTAAGCTAGCCCTTTATTATGCAGGTATTTGCTTATCAAAAATAATAAGGCAGGTTTGCCAAATGTTGCGCTTGGGACTTTTTTTAAAACATATTTTATTGGATTTTTCAGTGTTTTTGTTTTACTTAAACATAGATTAAGCACAGTAATTATCTACAATATAACCCAAAGAAAATTAAAATTAAAAATTAAAAATACAATACATGAAAATTAGGGGGCATCACTGAGCTATGGTGGACGTGTTCAAGTGAAGCTCCGACTTTCCCCTGCTAAATCTGGGCGCTTCGGTTACAACGCAGACTTAAAATCGTTTGCAGATGGGAAAATCTCTCAAAGCTAAATCCACAGCGAAAGCCAAGATCAAACACGGGGGGAAATCCACACTAGAACCTTCACAATCGGTAAGAGACTTTTTCATACCGGGATCTCCCTCCATTCAAACGGGCTGTTCTCCCTCTGCTGATCCCAAAATGGCCCCCGGGCAAAATCTAACTGATAGCTCACAGGAGGAGGGGGAAGAGAGCCCAATTTGTAAAAGAGATCTGAATATGCTAAGAGAGGACATTCACACCTACTTTACCAAAACAGTGGAAGCCCTGTTGGCCCCTCTTAACAAACGTATTGAGGAAGTGGCTAGTAAACTAGAAGTCACTTCGAAAATGGCAGAACACTCGGCTGAAATATCTTTATCTTTGAAAGAAGAAGTAAAGCAGTTAAAAGCAAAAGAGTCTTTACTCAACACTAAAATAATATCACTGGAAAATCGTTGGAGAGCCCTGAATTTAAAATTTCGAGGGATCAGAGAGGGCGTGGAGGAGAATATTGATCTAGCTGCTTTCATGTCACAATGGTTAACTCGGGTTTTTAAAAAAGAAGGTGATGTATCTCCGGCCATTGCTAAAGCACAGAGACTGGGACCGTTATTATTGGCGCGCAAAGAAAAACCGCGGGATATTTTGGTGCAGTTTCTCTCCCCCAAGACAAGGGGAAAAGTTCTGAAGGAAGCCCGACTGCAAGGCTATTTTTTGTTTGAAGGTCAGAAAGTGATTGTGCTACTAGACCTACCAGCAGAGGCGTTAGAGAAGCGGAGGAGCCTAAAGTTTTTTGCTTCAAAGTTGTACCAAGCTAACATTAAGTTTCGTTGGAGCCCTGTCTCAGACATCCTAGTATATAAAGGAGGCAAGTTGTTTAAGGCTTCAAACATCACCACAGGGAAGCTACTTCTTCAAAATCTGAACTTAAAACTAACAAGAAGGGAAGAGGAAGATCTGGGTGCTGATGCTTCCATAGCAGAGGAACCACACATGCCTGAAGCTACTTGAACTCTCAATTTTGTATTTAAATAGGTTATTCAACATCACAGTTTGAACTTATGTAATTGAGACTACAGAGTTGCCATGACACAAACATTGGAGTCAACATTCACGTTTCAAGTTCTTTTATAGGACAACACAAATACTAAGTTTTATAGAGTGTTAAATAATTAATGAATGATACACCACATATTCTGAATTTATAATCATAGATATATTTTCTTATCTATAATTTTAATTAACCTTGCTAATCTTGTTCAGTTTAACTTTAGGGTTTATCTTGTTGATACTAATATTACTGACATATTTAATTAAGGAAATTTATTAGGGTTCTTAATGTTTACATGATATTTCTTGGATTATGAACTTTTATACCAAGCTAGGTGGTTACAGTGAGTCTACACTGTAATGAATTCCAGTTAATGTTTTAATACTATTGCACTATTATCTATTATTTTAAAGTTGATTATTTATGAATGAATTTTTCTTTAGAACACTAGGAAACGCAGCACTTATAGTGTACTTGGTTATGAATTCAATTGAGGATGCCTTTTTTTATAATTTTAATTAACCTTGTTAACTCTGTTTAGCCTAACTTGAGGGTTTATTTCGTTAATTCTAATACTACTGACAGATTTAATTAATGAAATTTATTAGGGTTTTTAATGTTTATATAAGAATGCTTCTTGGATTAAGAATTTTTATACCAAACTAGGGGGTTACAGCTAGTTTACACTGTCAATGAAATCCAGTTAATGATTTAATATTATTGCACTATTATTTATTATTTTAAAGTTGTTTACTTATGAATGAATTTCTCTTTAGATCATAAGGTAGCACAGCACTTATAGCGTACTTGGTTATGAATTCAATTATAATTGCCCTTATGAATTTTATTGTAGTAATTTTTAGGATCTTATAATACACAATGAATTCCTAGACACAAAGCTACAACTAATACTTCAAATTGTGTACATGGAGAGGTTAGCTAAGGCTGAAATACAAGTTTACTTTTCAATTGATTACTTAATGGGGGGCATTAACTCACAAAATACTACATATTTGTTATAGCATTAAAATAAATTGTAAATTAACTTAGTTAAATTTATAACCACTGAATTAATAGGGGGCATGTGATTTAATGGTAATAAGTATAAGACAGATCTAATTATTGCAAATATTTATACATAAAGGTACCCAAAGTTATTGGTTGTTAATTTTTAGGTCTTTATACAATATACACATCTTTATATTTGTTAAGACCAATTTTAATATGAAATGGTCCCAAGGATATTTCATTTGACACCTTGTGAAATGAGTTTCTCTTTTGTAGCAGTGGAAAGCATATTTGTACAGTCTGTGGTATAGTATAAAAAGAAATGGGGGAAAGGGGTGTTTTGTTAAGTTTGTTCATATTCAGGTGGTTAGAGCCTCCCCAGAGGTGTAGGAAGGTTTCAAATTAGGGAGATTAGCTGACTACTCCCTATAATTTAATAGTTTAGAAAGAGTTGAAACCTGTGCCCTTATTAGGGCTTAAGTGATAGAGATTAATCTCTATTTTGTGTTCTGTGTTCACTTTTAGTGTGTTGTATACGTATTGTACTTATTGATTTTATTTGATTTGTTTTGGTTCAAACTTATTTTCAAGAATTCAAACCAATGTCTCAGCAATATAAGTTTATAACGTGGAATTGCAAAGGTCTTAACAACCAAATCAAACGCAGGCGTATATCTAATGTATTATATAAAGAAAGAGCTAACATTGTTTTTTCTGCAGGAAACCCATCAAAAGTCCAAAGCCAAACAACTTCTGAAATCCCCATGGTTTACCCAACATTCCAAGCCTTAGGCACGTCTAAATCAAAGGGAGTTGCGATTCTCATCTCAAAGAATACACCGTTCCAATGCCAATCAACAAAGGTAGATCCTTGTGGGCGATGCATTTTGGTTCAAGGTATGTTAAATGATACCCCAGTTACACTTGCTTCAATTTTGTTGTAACTGTTATGCTTTTATGTCTCCTGAGAACTGTGCCCCGTTGGCTGCCGTCCCAGAGCTTAGAAGGTGATTTGTTATCATTATTGTTAAATAAAGGAAGTTTTTGGTTTTCAAAAAAAAAATACAATACATATTGTAAGTTATTATGAAACTTATTGTCTATCACCAGCATTACTGGGCCTTTATCTTGTAGATACAATCTTATTGATTAACTCAAAGTAACCAGCTGGTTCTAAGAAAACAAGAAAACTGAGAATTTGAGAGTAGGAAGTCTACCAGTAGAGAATCCAGTCTTTCTAGTATGGGAAACCAGCATTCGTGATAAGTAGATTTGTAGGTTGGAGAGTTGTTTGTTTCGATGTTGTCAGAAATTTTGTCCATTAGCAAATGACTGCAGACTCTCTGGAACCAGTCTTTGAGAGTTGGTGGGTTCTTTGATTTCTAAAAAAAGCTATTGTTTTCGTTGCTGATAATAAAATAGTAATTAAATCTTTACTAATCTGCGGTCTACAGGAATTGTCCCATAAATGCAATAATAATGTTTCAGGATTGTCTTTGATTTCATAATCACTATACTCTTTAATTTTCTGTATTATTTGTTGCCAAAACCATCTTAATTTCCTGCAACCCCACCAGCAATGAAGGTAAGAGCCCGTTTCCCCACACCCATTTCCAGCATGTCAGTGTTAAGTTGCTTTAAGACAACTAAAAACTGCTGAATCATTTGTTATGTAACTAGGCTATACAGGAGTCACGAGAATCTCAGGTGCAGCTAATGAAAAACAATCAGTGTTATGATTGGTGGGCTGTACTATATTAGTAAAAAGCCTTGCCCTGTGTGGGTGTGGTTGATGGTGCTGATGAAGAGAGAGAAGGAGCAGACGTTGTGTGTGAAGGAGGAACATCTTGCTTGCATACTGAAAATCTGAAGGATTGCTTAGCTACTGAATTTGATGTATGGACTGGATTTCTGACTTCTCTACTTGGACTAAGAATTGGTACTGTATATTGGACTGACTGACTTTAATGTGTATGACCCATTGGCTTGCCTGAGACTGCTTCTTACGTGTTAACCCAATACAACTGATTACTCGGCTGTCTTGGAGTTTTGTTTTCTTTACCACAGTGTTCTGGAGTTGCACTTTACTACCTACTCAACAGAGGCACTTCCCTACGTGTATCAAAACTCTGTCATCGGTTATGGGCCCAGTCTCCTGGAGAGTAAGAGCAACATAAGTGCCAACAGTCCTGTGGTCTACTCGTGAGTAACAGCCGTTTATTGGGCGTGGCAGTTTTCTGCATATAGGCACAATGGAGTCCTGTATCCAAGTCTCCGGTTTTCTTGTTAAGAGACTGAACGGAGATAATTACAGCACCTGGTCCGAGAAGGTCACTATGCTTCTAAAATACCAAGGCTTGTGGGAGTATGTGACGTATCCACCCGACGTAGCCCGTTTAGACGCTGCTAATGATGCAGCCGAAATTGCTAAACACAAAAGCAACGAGGATAAGGCTTGTGCTTTAATTGGTCTCACTTTGGAAGACAGCCAGCTTATCCACATAAAATCCTTAAACAGTGCAAAAGCAAGTTGGGATGCCCTAAAGTCTCTTTATGTTAGTGACAGTGTGGGGTCCCATATATACTTAATGAAGAAACTCCTTACAGCAAAATATGAGGCTGGTGGGGACATGAATAGCCACCTAGAATTCATGAAAAGGAATTTGCAGCTGCTGCAAGAAAAAGAGGTGATTTTTTCTGAGCAACAGCAAGCCTACATAATCCTTTGCTCCCTGGACGCTAGTTACAATCAGTTTGTAGCCAATTTGGATATATTACCAAGAACTGAGATAACAGTGTCTAATATCACCCACCGTTTAATGAATGAGGACATGAGGAGGAGGAATGCAGCTATGTTTCAGCCATCTCCAGCTCATGCAGTCAAGTCTCCCAGACGGGAGGAATTTAAAGGGGCAGATAATCATGCAGCAAATGATAAAATTTTCTCAGTGAGGAGATGTTTTTTGTGTAACAGCTCAAAACACCTCAAGCACCAATGTAAACGCTTCAAAGAGAAACAGTCAACAGTACCTCCCAAGGGAGGAAAGCACGTGAACCTTGTTGTTAACAATTCTTCCTATAGCAACCAGTTCTTAATCGACAGTGGTGCGACTGTGAACATCATTAAGAACAAAAATCTCTTTGACACCTACACACCAGTTAAAGGTCAGTGTGTCAAATTAGCAGATGGGCTTTGTGCCCGGGTAGCAGGAAATGGTCTTGTTAAAATTCCTAGCCTTAAAAGAACACTTCAAATGCTTCATGTGCCAAGTTTAAAGTATAATATGATATCTGTATCTACTTTAACTGAGCAAAATTTTAAAGTCTCTTTTACAGCTGACAGCTGCCTGATTAATGCAGATGACATTTCTGTTGTGGCCAAAAGGAAAGACAATTTATATTTCTTGGAGAGTGAAGATATGATCCACCATGTGAGTATGAATAAGCCTCCTCACGAGGAGTGCATTCACATGTGGCACAGACGGTTGGGGCACATAAATTTCCATGCTGTTAAAAGAACTTTACAAGCAGCTGAAATTACCCCCAAGGCCTGCAATTGTTTTGTTGACTGTGAAATCTGCAAGGCAACAAAATCTAAAGCAGCACCAACTGTATCTCCAACAAAATTCAAGTCTGATGTAATACTGGACCTCGTTTTCCTAGATCTGATTGGACCCTTTCCAACCAGAAGTTTGGGCGGAGCTAAATTCTGTTTGCATATAGAGGATCATCATTCTCGCTATGGTTTTTGTTTTTTACTTAGATCAAAGGCTGAGACGTATCAAACTTTCAGCAATTGGCTTCGTTTCATCAAGAGGAAAACAGATAAGGTTCCACGCACTATCATTACTGATAATGGTACAGAATTTTGCAATGACAAAATGTTTTCCCTATGCAGGAGATATGGAATCAGTCATCAACGGACGGCACCGTACCGACCACAACATAATTCATTTTGTGAAAGGAGAAATCAAACCCTTTATAATATGTGCTTATCTATGTTAAGAGACAGCAACCTACCAATGTGTTATTGGGGGGAAAGTATAATGTGTGCTTCCCATGTTCTAAACTACTCTTGGTCTTCTGCTACTGGCAAAATACCAGCTGAAATATGGTATGGCAGAAAGGTTACAATTAACCATATAAAGATATTTGGGATACCAGCTTATGTAAATATCCCAAAGCAGCTCCAGAGAAAGGGGCACAACAAGGCTGTTAAGTTGTTATTTCTTGGTTATGCGAATAATCACAAGGCTTACAGATTTTCCCAAGCAGGTGAAAAGAAGATAACAACTTCATGCTCTGCAAATTTTCTGGAAACCTCTGTGGGTTGGGAGAGAACGTCCTCTACAGTATTCCTGCCTGCAGCGGAGAAAACTGGTACGCCGTTACCACCTAGAGGCGAGAGGCGGAGTCCTTCACCCAACAGCAGAGACATCAAGCCAGAACCTGTAACACCTCCATCTTCGGGAGCGGGAGTGTCACAGCAGCAGCAGCCAGATGTCCAGCATAAAGCGCCAGATGAGGCAACAACACCGGTTCTACGACGATCTACGAGAGAAACACGTCCTCCAGATCGCTACAGTCCGGGACAAGCGTGCATCGTTCTTGCTGAACCTTCCAGCTATGAGAGCATCAAGCATCTAACGCAAGATGAGCAGACTGGATGGTCAGATGCCATGAATGCGGAACTTGAGTCGTTGAAAAGTCTGCAAGTGTATGAAGAGTCTGTAATACCACCCAACCAAAAACTCATTGGGTGTAGATGGGTTTTTAAGTTAAAATCTGGATCAGATGGGCAGGTGCAATACAAGGCTAGACTTGTGGCACAAGGGTATTTACAGTCAGCACTAGACTATGACGAAACTTTTTCACCAACACTCAAGGCCACATCAATCTATTGCGCATTGTCTTACGCAGCAAAACACAATTGTGTAATTAAACACCTTGATGTCAAAACCGCTTACTTGCACGCACCTCTAGAACATACAATTTATATGAAATTGCCACCAGGTGTATCTGGTGAAAATGGCAATGTTAACTTATGTTGGAAACTTAAAAAAATCTTTGTACGGGTTAAAACAATCTGGGCATCAGTGGAATCAATATTTAACTGAATGTTTGAAAAGGCTTGGTTTCAAACAAGGTGTAGCTGACCAATGTATATTTGTCAAGGGAAAAGGGGAGCAGCAGTGCTTAATACTTGTCTTTGTAGACGACTTAGCTATAATTTGTAGAAATGCAAAAATGCTAAATACCATTGTTGAAACTCTAAAGAACCAGTTTACAGTGAGGGATCTGGGCAACATCAGACAATATGTTGGCTTAGACATAGAATGTGTAAATGGAGGGTATCGAGTCTCACAAAAGGGTAAAATAACTCAGTTATTGAAAGGTTACAAAATGGACCAAAGCAAGGGAGTTAAATGCCCTATGCTACAGAATTTTAACATAGATGACAATGAGAGTCCATTGTTTGACCAAAGTATTTATCAGTCCTTGATTGGCAGTCTTTTATATATAGAAAACTGGTCAAGGCCTGATATTGCAATGGCAACCAACCAATTGGCCAGGGCGGTGAAGCAGCCAAGACAGAGCCATTGGATTGCGGCGAAACACATCCTTAGGTACTTAAAACATACTATAGAATACAGTTTGTTTATTATACCAACTAAAGACCTAAGAATATATGCATATGCAGATGCAAGTTTTGCCAGTGACCAAAACACCCGACAGTCCACTACCAGATTGGCAATTTTCTTTGGTGGTGCACTAATAGGATGGAAATCCTTGAAACAACGACATGTAGCCCTCTCATCATGCGAGGCAGAGTACTCAGCACTTAGCACAGTATGTAGCAAACTTATTTGGTACAAGCAGCTATTATCTGACATTGGTTTATTTTATGTAGAACCTATAACTGTGTACGAGGACAATCAAGCGGCTATCAAGCTAGCAAACAGTCTAGGAGTAAAATCTAGATCAAAACACACAGATGTAAGGTTTCACAACGTAAAACAATGCTTGGAAGACAAGCTAATCAATCTTGAGTACTGCGCTACAGCTGAAAATATTGCTGATATCTTTACAAAGTCTCAGACACCTGTTAAACACAAGGAGAACTGTCTGAAACTAGGTTTAAAGTAAAGATGAAAAGGCTGGCAATGCTACTGTATATTAACTATGAATGTTTTATGTGACTGTATAGAATGTTTAGTTCCATAAGGGGAGGATGTCAGTGTTAAGTTGCTTTAAGACAACTAAAAACTGCTGAATCATTTGTTATGTAACTAGGCTATACAGGAGTCACGAAAATCTCAGGTGCAGCTAATGAAAAACAATCAGTGTTATGATTGGTGGGCTGTACTATATTAGTAAAAAGCCTTGCCCTGTGTGGGTGTGGTTGATGGTGCTGATGAAGAGAGAGAAGGAGCAGACGTTGTGTGTGAAGGAGGAACATCTTGCTTGCATACTGAAAATCTGAAGGATTGCTTAGCTACTGAATTTGATGTATGGACTGGATTTCTGACTTCTCTACTTGGACTAAGAATTGGTACTGTATATTGGACTGACTGACTTTAATGTGTATGACCCATTGGCTTGCCTGAGACTGCTTCTTATGTGTTAACCCAATACAACTGATTACTCGGCTGTCTTGGAGTTTTGTTTTCTTTACCACAGTGTTCTGGAGTTGCACTTTACTACCTACTCAACAGAGGCACTTCCCTACGCATATCAAAACTCTGTCACAGCATAGTGGTGACCTTGAATTACTGATACAATGTATTTTGACCAGGGTAATATACCACCTGGTCAGCAGTTTAATGTTTTGTTGGTGAATATTGACTAACGGTAAGGGCACGTGATGACCATATTTCTTTCCATTGTGTTTCAGATAGATTGAAACCAAGGTCTTTTTGCCATGAAACGGAATATGTAGGTAAGTTTTCTGCAGAAGGTAAAATAAGAGCCTGATATGCTTTAGAAATTAACCTCTTGTCAGTTGGTATGTACGTTAATAAAAAGTCCTCAAATGCCGTGAGTGGTCTATGTAATGAAAGCTGTAGCTCAGGGGATGAAAATAAATGCTGTAGTTGTAAATATTCAAATCATGGAAGGGGTGACAAAGCTTTAGACTCCAATCTGGATTTTTCTAGCAATTTACCTTTTTTAGAAATGTCTGCTAGTCTTGTCAATGAAGCTACACTCCAGGATTGGAATGAGTTTCTATTGTAGGCTGGCTTAAACTATTCCTGGCCTGTATAAGTAGATGCTAAGGAGATCCCTGGAGCTAAGAGTTTTTTTATTTTTGAACCATATAGTATACAGGGCTTCGACAAAATTGTTTTTGTTTTGCAGTCCCCTATGATCTGGATTCCTGACCCAGAGTATTTCTGGGTGCTCCTTTGGTTTTATATAGTGTTCCTCGATCTTCATCCAGTCAAATTTAATTTCAGCATTTAAAATCTTTGGGATTTGAGACAAAACCGATGCCTCGTAATATAAATACAAGTCAGGAACAGCCAAACCTCCTGATTTAAAGGGCCTACGCATTGTTTCCATACTGATGCGAGGTGCTTTGTGATTCCAAATAAACTTAGCCCATATTGGTTGCCATTGCAGTATTATAGTTTTCGGAATTAAGATTGGAAGAGTTCTAAATAAAGATAAAAATTTCGGTAATATAAAAGTTTTGATAGTGTCAAATCTTTCAAACCCGGTAATGCCCTTTTGGTCCCAATTTTTTAGGGTGCTATTAGTTTGCCAATTCTAGATAATTGTCCTGAAGTAGTTTCTCAATAGGTATAGGGATTTTTACTCCATGTATTGCCATTCTTTTGTTGCCCATTGATAGCTAGAGTATTTCTTAATAAAGTGTTGAGATTCCATTGAAAGGTTAATAGGATATATTAGTGTTTTAGATGTGTTTACTGTTAAGCCTGAATACTGTTTAAATTCTAATAATGGAACTGTTTGTAGGGGATTGGTCAGATATAGTACAATATCCATAAACAGAGTGATTTTAACTTCTGTTTGCTGGACCTTAATACCTTGTAATAATTGTGTGTCGCTGATCTGGTTAGCAAGGGATTCAATTGATAAGGCAAAGAGCAGGGGTGACAAGGTGCATCCCTGCCTCGTGCCCCTAGAAAGGTTAAAGTCTGTAGAACTAAGGCCATTAATCGCTAAGTGTGCCTTTGGTGATATATATAAAGAGTTAATGACATTTAAGAAACTTGGGCCAAAGTTCATAGCCTTGAGCACCGCTTTTAAGAATTCAGGTTCAATTTAGTCGAAGGCTTTTTCAGTGTCGAGGGCCATTATAAAAGTCTCTGCTGAATGTTGTTTACCATATTGGATGGCAGTAATAGTCGTTCTTAAGTTCTCTGCAATGTCTCGTCCAGGAATGAACCCAGTTTGATTGGGATGGACATAATCTCTTATAATTTGGTTAAGTCTTAAAGTCATTATAGTAGTGAAAATCTTATAGTTGCAATTTAGCAATAAAATTGGACAATAAGATTTGGTACAGATAGGATCCCTTCCTGGTTTTGGCAAAACAATGATTCTGGCCTCATCCCATGATGGAGGTTTTATACCTTCCTTAAGCACTGCATTGCAAATTTCCGTAAGAGATGATGCTAAAGTATCTTTAAAGACTTTATAAAACTCCGTAGGGAGTCCGTCCCTGCCAGGAGCGTTATTTCCTTTTATATGTTTTACAGCGTATTGCACTTCTTTAGCAGTAATGGAGTTTTCCAAAAATTGTTTGTGTGTGTCTGAAAGCTTTTTTACCAAGTTATTTGAAAGTAGGTAATTCTCTATAGAGTACTTGTTGGGATTACTACTTGAGTATAATTTTGAAAATTTGGAGAATATTTTCTGGTTTTGTTACTATGTCTCCTGTACTCGCTCTCAAGGAGGTAATGTGCCTAGTAGTCTTCTTGAGTTTCCGACTCTTCTTTAAAATCCAAGGATCTCATTTCTAAAATCTATCGTATCCTTCTACAGCAGGTCTGTAAGTCCTTACCCTCTTACTGTGATAAATGGCACCAAGATAGCAAGGTCACACTCACAACTGCACAATGGGAGTCCATATGGGATTCAGAAGCTTGTAGGACCAAATCAATAGCCACGTTTCAACAAAATTTCAAAACAATGTCAAGATGGTATTGCACCCCTATTCATTTTGCTAGCATTGACCCTAGTAATTCTCTTTGTTGGCGTAATTGTGGCAGGAAGGCCTCTCCAGCTCACTGTTGGTGGGATTGCCCAATTGTTAATTCTTTTTGGCAAAAGGTTATAACCCAAGTGGAAATCTTATCCGGCATTATCATTCCACGTCAAGTGGATATCAGTATTTGAAATAACTGGCAATCTGTTAAGGCTTCGGTTTCCAAATTATCGCTTATTATCTCGCTCATAACAGCAGCCAAAAATGTAATTGCCCAGAATTGGAAATCTTCACTTAATCTGTCTATAGACAGTTGGATCCTTAAAATTTGGGATTTCATCATGATGGAGAAAATCACCACTGACATTGACATTTTAGACCCGGTAAAGGCAGCCAAAAATTTTTATGCAAAGTGGTATCCAATTCTGGATAGGATAGATGCGGACATCACCTTTTCCTCTTCAATTAACCAACGGATGATTCATAAAATTATCCTTTCATGATTGTTTCCTTCCCAAAACTTTTTTAATTTACTTAATTTTTTTTGAGTATGTGTGTGTGAAGTAATTACTCAAAGAGTGGTTGTTGAGAATGTACCTTTACTTTTCTCTACTATATCTTTGTCATTTCCTGTACAAAAGCGTTGAATATAAATGTCAAATATAAATAAATAAAAATGTTTGTGAAAAAAAGAAAATGTGCCCAGACATCAAAACTCCAGGCACTTCTCATTTGAAGCTTTGTGATATCTGGAGACTACAAAACCTAGGTTCTAAAGACTTCACGTATTATTCACCTAGGTATAACATTTTTACACATATAGATTTTTTTTCTGATCTCTAACTCATTCCATGCATCAAGCACATAGACTTCGGTCTTTGAACACTCTCTGACCATGCCTGGATTGAATGTCACCTAAACCCAGCCATGCAACCCCACCAAACAAGAATATGGTCTCTGAACAAATCCATTTTATTTAACCAAAGAATTTGCCAGGAGACTGACACAGAAATTCAAAACTTCTTCGAAGTTAACTCCTCCTGTGGGGTGGCACCTGAAATTCTTTGGGATGCTATGAAAGTGGTAATACGAGGAAAATGTATATTGCTGACCGCATAAGGATCCAACTGTATAAAAAGAGTAACCAACAGGTCAGACAAGATATCCTCCACAATATATGTATTCTTGAAGCCAAGCACAAACTGGTTCTAATAACATTTATCAAAAACTGTTACTTGAAAGAAAAAAAATAGATCTACTAGAAGCCTCAACGGTGCGTGAGAGACAAAGCCTAGAGAGGCCTGAACCTAAAGACCAGTGTGGGAGTAGAAAGCAGACACAGCCTACAATCCCCACAATGTTTGGCACCCACTGTAACCAATCAGTGTCCAGGGATTGCGTGAGGGAATTGCTACATAAACTGTGTGGGCTGTGGAACAGTGTTCTTTTCTCTCACAGAGTCAGGCTGGGAGGACAGTCTGTGTCTGAGAGAAGGATTCCTCATTCAGAAGATAGAGTGAGTCACAGGCAGTCGGCCTGGGGAAAAGGGCTGTGGGCCCTGACGCCTAACAGGCTAGGGGAAGTACAGGTAGCCACATTAGGGTTTATTCTCTTTTTCCTTTATCCACTGTTATATCTATTAAGCACCTTGCCTTGTTTAAATACCTATCCCTTTATTAATAAAGCTTTATCTTTTTAATGTTCTCTGCCTGGTCATCATGCCTGTGTTTCTTGGCTAAAAGGGGCATTTTTGGTTGAGCTTGGGAGGTTACTCTGGGCCTTCCCAAGGGACCATAAATCCAGAGTGGTGGCAGCATCAGGTGGCACCCCTATCTGGGTCATGACAGTGCACAAGAAACATTCTACCAACACTTCTATTCTTCCAATAATCCTGACTCATCTAAAATTCAGCAATTTCTTTGTGACAATAATTTAGTGGGGGAAATAGACACAATTTACAAACAACTACTAGACTCTCCTATCTCCACCCAGGAAGTTTCAGAGGCCATAGCTGGCTCTAAAATGAATAAGACAACACGGAGAGACAGAGATCTGCCTTCAGAATTGTATAAATGGTTTGCTACTACCCTAACACCTCACCTTACAAATATTTATAATCAGATTTTGGATTCGGGCAATCTGCCTGATTCCTGGAAACAAGCAAAAATAATATTAATTCCCAAAAGGGACAGAAACCTTCTGAACACCAAGTCTTACCATCCAATATCCCTAGTAAATAAGGATTACAAAATCTTTACTTCAATTCTTACGGCCACATTAAACCTTTTTAATGACAAGTACATTCACATTAACCAGACCAGCTTTATCCCTCACAGGGACATCACCAACAATACCGGGAAAGCACTTAACGTTATACAGTTTTGCCATCACCAACTTTTCGAGTCCTGTATACTAAGTCTTGATATAGAGAAAGATTTCGACAGCGTTGAACCTTTGTTTCTAGAGGCTGTCCTAAATGAAATGGATTTTGGTCCTAAATTTATTGCAACAATTAATGCCATGTACTCCTCTCCAGCTATTTTATACATCAATTTTATGGATTCCTCACCCTTCTTTTTGAGCTGGGGACCCCGTCAAGGCTGCCCATGCTCCCCTTTGCTTTTCGCTTTAGTCATAGAGCCCTTAGCCAACATGATTCGCCATACTGACAAGGTCCAAGGAATACTCATTCGGGATATTGACTACAAAATCAGTCTGTTTGCTAACGATCTTGTACTTTATTTATCTAACCCTTTAGCTTCCCTTGAAGAAGTAATTCATTGGTGAATTATCAGGTTTACTTGTTAACCCAGGCAAATCCACACTATACCCAATCAAATTATCACCACACACACAAAGCCAAATCAGATCTAAATTCAACTTTCAGTAGATGAAGTCATACTAGTCATACCTTGCGATCCACATCCCGCTTCATTTGAACCATTTGTAATTTATAGGCTTATATATCTTGTAACTAGAACTTCTTTTAATTCATCTTGTACGTTGTAGTAATTTAATTGCTGTTAATTGCTGAGTCTATCTTGCTATATGTACTGTTTTGAGAAATCAATAAAAGTTGTTTATTTGTTTAAAAAAAACCGAGGAAGTTTGCTGATGAAGAAATTGTAATAGACTAGTGGCCAGAAAGTGTTCTTTTTTATGAACTACAAGTGGCTAACTATGACAACCGTACTCATCTTTACACGGTAAAATACAAAGATGGAACTGAGCTTCAGCTGAAAGAAAATGACATGAGGTCGTTGTCTTCCTTTCAGTTTAGGAAAAGCAGCTCTTCCTCAGGTTTCCATCAAGACACAGTGCCAGCTGATCAAGATCTGGCTCTAGATTCCGTTCACCTGAATGGCCAGCAAAATAAACATCGTTCTTCCTCTCAAAGCAGAGATGAAAAATGCTAAGAAGAATACAACTGTGCAACCTAATTTGAATCCTTTTAAATTAATACCAACTGCTATAATGGGGAACCAGATATCACTGAAGTGAATTATATGAAGGTGGGTAGGACATGGGCCAATTGGGTGTCTTGTTTCATCATTTATGCAGGGATTATAACTAAAGCACATCCATTGCAAGGGGCTTCATTATGACAGTACCTTGATAGGGTTCACAGGTTTCAATGATCCTACATGGCTTCAATATGACAAACAGTTTCGCATGCGTGCAGCCATGAACCCTTCTTTGCCATGGGACCAGATCCACCTGCAATTATGGCTTCAAGTAATGTCACTGGTTAGGCCAAATCTGGGTGACAGATTCCATAGTGGGCATTTAGTACACAAATCGTCTGCTGCCTCCACTTCAACCTCCTGCAGTTCTGCGGAGCAAGTGGTTCAATCCCGCCAGCTCTGCTGGGAATTTGGGTCTCAAGGGGCATGCAGTAGAAAGTCATGCCAGTATAGGCATGAACGCCCCTTATTTTGAATTATTGGGGGGTTTGTTTGATAGTCAATACTACATGGATAGGGCGTTACTTATGGGCTGTTCCATTCCATGTGTAGTTTTTGAGCACTTCAGCTCACTTCTTGAATGGGCCCTTTGCTCATGCACAGGCTTGCAGAGCGTGGTTCATTATTTAGACAACTTTTTGTTCGTGGGCCAGGAAGGCACTGGACAGTATGCTTGTTTGTTATCTGCATCTGTACAGATGACTGCTGAGCTTGGGGTTCCTTTAGCACATGAAAAAAAGATTGAGCTGGACACAATTGCTCAGACATTGCATCTTCTTCAAGCTAAGCTTCATGGTTTATGTAGTTGGGTTGAGATCAGTGGTGGGATTCAGCCGGTCCGCACCGGTTCTGCCAAACTGATAGCTAATGTGCTATCGGTTCGGCAGAACCGTTTGTTGGCCAGGCGCCTGCTGTTAATTTTTATTACTTTTTTGTCCACCGCAGCTTGCCCTGGCCTGGACAATGATTATAAATTAATATAATGGCTGCCTGCCTGCCTGGCTCTGCTATGCTGGGCTCTGCAGGGCTGGCCAGCTGTCAGTCAGCCTGTGTAAGCCCCACCTTGACTCCCTTGTTGTTGGCAAGGATTGGCTCCTCCTGCACACATGTTCTGAACGTCTGTGCAGAGGAGAGAGGACTCAGAGGCGGAGGCCACAGAGCCACCATCAGCCATCACACGGCAGCGACAGGAGTACGGACAGTACTGGGTCACCGACCGTCGGCATCTGGGTGAGTTATGCTGCTGTGCTGAGCCTGTCACTGCAGTGTTTAATGTGGCAAGTGAGGGGCTGGGCGGGCCCGCCAGGGGCATCAAAATGGCGCAGTTATGTGGGGAGGAAGGCTGCTGCTAGCTTGCCGAGGATGAGTAGCTCAGGGGCTGCCAGGCAGTTGTTGGGGAGAGACTGAGAGATGACTCAGAGGAGCCAGTATGGCTGGACTCAGTTGCTGGGCAGGCCAGAGAGGAGAGGAGCCATAATTAGCCTGCAGTGGTGGAGGAGGGAGGGGGGCATCAAAATGGCGCAGTATGAACATGTAAGTAAATGTCATTATTATATTTTAAAAGATTTTTTTTTACGTAGCCCTTGAAACTAAGGATGAAAAGGCAACACAGTTTGACAGATTTTTTCAATAAGAAAACAAAGCCAGATTCTTCTGTTGTATCAGAATTGGCCTTGGAAGGTTCAACACAGTCACTAGCACAACCAATCCAGTCTGAAGAAAGCAGCACGTCAATTGAAATAGAAAATAACAAATCCAATTTTGTAAATAGTCTTCCTGAATGCTAGTCAGTGCAACAATATAAAAATTTTAAAGAAAAATATGAAGGACTGGGAATTTCTAACAAAAAGTTAGGTTGTGAGTATTGTGCAAAATATGATTTCATAAAAGAGAAAAGTGTTCATGCGTCAAAAGAGTGGAAAGGTTTTCAGATTGAGCCATAAGGAAAAAACAGAGTGGTACAACAAGCTTCTCTAAGGAAAAAAATGAAAGATCATTTTTCATCAAAGGCTCATAACATTTGTAAAGACAACTTCAAAATACGTGAGCAGGATACTATAACAAACGTAGTAGATACAATGAATAAAAAATATTTCAGTGCTACTTGTAGAGTATTTAATACAGTTTATAGCCTGTCAAAAAGGTGTAAACCATTTTCAGACATAGAAGATGAGATTGAACTGCAAATGAAAAATGGATTAGATATGGGAATAGGATTGCATTCATGTAAAACTGCTGTGAAAATAGTTGACTATTGCAAAGGAAATTAAAGAAATATTTTCTAAAATTACTGAAAATGATAAGAAAATATGTTTGATTATTGACGAAGCTTCAACGATATCTTGCAAACCAGTTACTATACTTTTCTTAAAAGTTGAGGACTCAGTTTCATCTCCAACAATTTTTGTTGAGCTAGTTGAATTGGAAAAACAAGATGCAGAGACAATATGTTTTTCAGTTATGGAAAGTTTACATAAAGTTGGGCTTACTAAGAACTACCTAAAAAAAAATTTAATAGGATTTTGCTCTGATGGTGCAAGTGTTATGCTTGGGAGAAAATCTGGAGTGAGCACTAGGATAACAAAAGACTTTCCAAACATAATAATATGGCACTGTTTAAACCATTGCCTCCAACTTGTTTTAGATGACTCAATAAAGGAAATAAAGCAAGTAAATCATTTCAAAATATTCCTTGATAAGATATATAATATTTTTCATCAATCCAATAAGAACCAGATTGAATTTACCAAAATATCCGAACAACTTGGAATTGAAATTATAAAGATTGGTAGAGTTTTGAGACCAAGATGGGCTGCCTGTAGTTTAAGGTCAACCCTAGCTGTGTGGCGCACTTATCCTGCGCTACATTACTATTTTTCTTCAAATGCAAAGTACTTGGGTATAGCTACCCATCTTAAAAATATTTTTTTTCTTACTGATTTGGCATTGATGATTGATATTTTAAACGAAATTTCTCTGCTTTCCAATGCACTGCAAGCAAGAAATACAGACATAATAAAGGCTGAAAAACTTGTGATACGATCTATTAAAGCATTTGAAATGCTTGAAAAAGAAAAGGGTCCATATGAAAAAAAAGTTAATGAATTAATTACTTCAGAAAGCTACAAAAATATAGATTTTGTAGAAAATCATCAATTTGTTGGCATTCCTCGGGAAACACTTTTAGAAGGCATTGTAACAAATTTGAAAAAAAGATTAATGGATTGTGGACATTTAAAAGCAAGTTGTAGCCAATTTGCTGATAGTAATACATTACAATTTCTCACTTTTTTGGAGCCAGATTTCTGGAATATTGAAGTAATATTTCCATGGAAAGCAGCTGAAGAGCAATTGCATGTATTTAATACATTTTTTCAATTACCAAATTGATATTAATGAGTATCGAGATTTTGTGGAAAATGTTTTTAAAAACTACCAGAACTATTCAATTCCTGAAAGTGTTCAAAGAGCTAAAAATATTGTCAGAACAATTGCTGTAAATTCAGCAGAAGCAGAAAGGGGGTTTTCAAAGATGAACATTATATGTTCTGAGAAGAGAAGTCGGCTAACTGTTTCCAATATATCAAACATAATGATTATCAGTCTAATCGGCCTACCGCTAAAGGAATGGAATCCTACTCCTACAGTGCAAAGATGGTTAAGGGTAAATCACACAGCTGATGATGCTCGGATAAAAGCAAAGAAAATTGCAAGTGAGGATGCCAATCAAACAGCAATAAGGAAATATCTTCAATAACTGTCAGGTATTTAATATTATAAATCTTTCTTTAAACATAATCTAGTTGTCTTTACCTCTTTTACTGTTCTTATTGCAGCATTTAATGCATGAATTATTAAACTACCTTTCGTTATATTTTTGGTATAGTTAAAATGGTCATTAGGACATAGAACCTGTTGTTAATTTATTTGAATCCCACCACTGGTTGAGATGTTTATGGATAAAAGGAAGGCTACGTTGAATGCATTTCAGCAGCTGTTAGGTCACCTCAGCTTTGCGAGCAGAGTTGTGGCCCCTGGGCGCACCTTTGTATGAAGGCTTTGTGAAGCCATGAAGGGCATTAGGTTACTTCAACATAGGATTCAGATTACCATAGCGGTACAAGGTGAATGGAAGGTGTGGCTTGAATTTTTGCACTTGTTTAATGGAATCTCTTTTTGGAGAAATTATCTTAGGCTGGAAGCAGAACTTCAAATCATGTCAGATGCTGCCGGGTCTTTGGGGTTCGGACTTTATTTTTGGGGGCATTGGTATGCTGAGGAGTGGCCCAAAGAATGGACTTCAGATGGCATCTCTAGGGAACTTACTTTTTTTGAGTTCTTCCCAATCTTTGTTGTGGTTTGTATGTAGGGCAATGAGTTGGCCAACCACACCGTCTACTTTTGGTGTGACAATTTAGCTGTGGTTCAGGTGGTCAATGCCCTTACACCCAAATCGGCCAGAGTTATGGCTTTAGTTCAGGCTTTTACACTTGATAATGATGATATTGGATTTATATCCCACCCTATACTCTGAGTCTCAGAGCAGTAACAATCTCCTTTACCTCCCACCCCCCAACAGACACCCTGTGAGGTAGGTGGGGCTGAGAGGGCTCTCACAGAAGCTTCCCGCTTCTGCTGGCCTGCAGCGTAATATCCTGTATCTGGATGGAATATTAACCCCTAATATTATTGTTATTATTTCCAGGATAGATTTCCAGAAATTGAATATCTTCGGACAGTCCCACCAACAGTGGATAAATGACCCTGGCAACCCACACCCCTTCCAGCACAGAGGATCAGCTTTCACTCTTGCCTTAAATAATTTAAGAGGTGTCACATACCACCGAGCAAATATTTTGTAGTTTTGGAGTTGAAAATAAAGTGATTTGGTTTTAAATAAAGACGATACCCACAGATGCTTCCATTGGTCTTCACTAATTGAGATTGAACAGTCTTTTTGCCAGTTGTTCTGATGATTAGAAGAGCATGCCCATGCTTTTTGGTTCAAAAGAGAGTAAATCATAGATATAACTCCTTTAACAGAGGTATAGCCCTTATCCATTAACCTCTCTACTGGGTTTAGTGGTCGATTATGCATCACAATAGGTACTATTTGGTGTAATGCATGATGTATTTGCAGGTACTGGAACCAGGGAATATTAGTCTTAAATTTGTTTTCCAGTTGGGCATGAGAACATAATTTACCATTCATGGTAATATCAGTCAGTCTATATATTTTGTTCTCTCTCCAAACTCTAAATTGAGACTTATCTTTACCCGGGAGGAACCAAGATTGGCCTAGAAAAGCCATAATGGGAGATGAAGCTGGAGAGATAGTGTTCCTCCATTGGTCCCAGAGTTGTAGGCTAAATTTTAAAAATGGGTTGGAGATTGAATACTCCCTTCTGTCTGCCCTCGAAGCCCAAATAAACTCATGCAAATGTAGACTAGGTATGTTCACCTTTTCAATTTGGACCCACACAGGGTGGGAGAGAGGTGAGGCATATAATACAATGACTCTCAGTTGTGCTGCTACAAAATACCTATCCACTAATATATCCTGTATCTGGCTAAGCATGTTCTGGGGGTTAATAATGGGGTGGCCAATGCGCTCTTTCATAAACAGATGGAGAGATTTTGTTGGTTGGCCACAGAAGCTGATCTTCAGCCGGCAAGATGCCCCCTGAACTCTGGCTGGTTGGCAAGCCGAAGTTTACAGGGCAATAGGCCTCTCCATTGCCCCAAATATAAAGAAGGCTTATGACCAGGTATTATGCCAGTTTGAGACTTTTAAGCAGGAGGTAGGGTATCAGCAATTATGGCCAGTTCCAGTGGACCAGCTCTTGCATTTTTGTGTTGTATTGAAAGGTAAAGGTTTGGCTGTGAACTCAGTTAAAGGGGATTGCCCACACTGGTAAGACAAGGGAGTTTACAGATTCTATGGGCAATTTTCGAGTGTGCAAAGTCCTGGAGGGTTGGATGTGTGAGTCCTTACATATCCCTGATACCAGGCAACCCATTTCTCCTTCGGTGTTCTTGGGTCTTTATGGCACCTGGAAGGAGGTTTCTTCTTCACTTTATGAAGCCTGTTTGTTCCATGCAGCAACTCTGGTTGCCTTTTTTGGAGTTCTTCACATAAGTGAGCTTGTAGCTGAGTCTCACCATGACACATCTGGATGAGCACTGCTAGGGCGGGATGTGCGCTTAGTGAGTGGCAAAGCTTACATTACAGTTAGGAGTTCCAAAATGGATTAACGGAGGGCTGGGACAATTATCTCTTTGGGAGCTTGCTTCGAGAAGGAGTTATTCAGTCTTGGCACTGGCAGAATATATGGGTTTGAGGGGGGATTGTGAGTGGTTTTTTCTTTTGCCATCAGGACACACCCCATTGACCAAACATAAATTCTGGGCGGTAATGTCCCGTGCATTAGACAGGATAGGTTTATCTGGGGTATGTTTTTGTACTCACTTTCTTCGGACTGAGGCAGCTTCTACAGTGGCAGCCTTGGAGTTTTGAACCCAAGGCGGTGCTGATGTTGTTGGACCTATTGGCAGCATTCGATACAGTCGACCATCGGCTACTGGCCCGCCGCCTCGCCGACGCAGGGATTCAGGGGTTGGCCTTGCAATGGCTTTCCTCTTTCCTTGAAGGTCGGGGACAGAGGGTCGCTATTGGGGAGGAGCTGTCTCGGAGGCACATGCTTGACTGCGGGGTGCCCCAGGGTGCGGTTCTTTCTCCAATGCTATTTAACATCTATATGCGCCCCCTTGCCCAGATTGCCCGGAGGTACGGGTTGGGTTGTCATCAATATGCCGATGACACCCAGCTCTATCTGCTTATGGACAGCTGGCCGGTCTCCGCCCCAGAAAATTTGGACCGGGCACTACAAGCCGTGGCTGGGTGGCTCAGGCTGAGCGGGCTGAGGCTAAACCCGGCGAAGACAGAGGTCCTTTGCTTGGGCCGTCGGGGTCCGGGAGGGGAAATCCCCCTGCCAGCTTTTGATGGTGCGCCGCTGATTGCGACGCATAGGGTCAAGAGCTTAGGGGTACTACTGGAGCCTTCCTTAACGATGGAGGCCCAGATAGCAGCCACTGCCAAGTCCGCATTTTTCCATTTTAGGCGGGCAAGGCAGCTGGCTCCCTTCGTGGAGCGTGACGACCTAGCAACAGTGATCCATGCAACAGTCACCTCGAGGTTGGACTACTGCAATGCCCTCTACATGGGGCTGCCCTTGTGCCGAATCCGGAAATTGCAGTTGGTGCAGAACGCCGCCGCCCGGTTGTTACTGGGGCTCCCGAGATGGGAGCACATTCAGCCGGGACTTCGGGCTCTGCACTGGCCGCCAATACTTTATCGAGTTCGGTACAAGGTGCTGGTCATTACCTTTAAAGCCCTATATGGCCTACGACCTGCCTACCTGAGGGACTGTCTCTCCCCACATGTTCCCCAGAGAGTGCTGAGATCGGGAATGCAAAATCTCCTTGTTGTCCCCGGGCCAAAGGAAGCCCGCTTGAAATCTACAAGGGATAGGGCCTTCTCTGTAATGGCCCCTATCTGGTGGAACCAGCTGCCGGAGGAGGTAAGGGCCCTGCGGGATCTTGTTCAATTCCGCAGGGCCTGTAAGACAGCCCTCTTCCGGCTGGCTTTTTCACTAACCGGCACTGAAATCTGAAACTGAGCGTAGTGTTATAAGATTGCTGTATGTTTTAATAATTCTAATCTGTAAATTGCCTGAATTGTCTTAATTGTTTAACTTTAATCCATGTACATTTTATGAAATGTTTAAATTTTATATTTTAATGTTAGTTTTATATGTTGTAAGCCGCCCTGAGCCACTTGCTGGGAAGGGCGGGATATAAATTACAAATAAATAAATAAAAAAGACATTCAGCGCTTAGGTCGATGGTGCTCCTCTGCGTATAAACCTCAAACTGTTGCACTTGATATATATCAAGTTCTGCTGGATTTTCTTAAAGATATGTTCAGATAGTGATCTAGCAGATATCTTTACCAATTGCCTTTATTAGATATAGCTTTTTCTATTAACCATGTGCCTCCTTCATTACACAATTCTGTTGTGTAGTGAATGCAAATCTTTTCAGGCATTTTTGTGCACCCCCCCCCCCAAAGCCCCAGGTACTCCCAGATCAATTCTCCACTATACCTTATGAGAATTGGTCTCCATAGGGAATAATGGAGTGCTCAGCAGACATTTCCCTCCTCATCCCTCTTTCCTTCCTTCCTTCCTTTCTTCCTGTCTGTCTGTCAATTTATAGCCCGCCCTTTCCAGAATGGGCTCTTTCTGATGACCCTGAAGTGGGGGGAGGGCCTCCAAACTGGGGGATCCCCTGCCCCCACCTGTGGATCATTTGGCATGCCAGAACCCTGTTTTCCTCAAGCACGTGCTTATGCACCATAGCAGGACATTATGTGGGAAGCAAGATCAGAATGGGATAGCTCATGTATCCCTGTCCAGTACATCTCTTCTGCCGGATCAGTGAACACCACCTCTTGATGGCCACTGCACAGAATTGGGAGGGGAGAAAGGAAGGGCAAAGCTAGGGCTATGCCTTATCCCATGGCTATCCTGCTATGCACTATAAATTATGTTCTTTATTTCCCCACCACCACTGCCTCATTGTATAAAATAACAAGTTGAATTGTATCTTGGAAATGTACATATAAGTACAGCTCTTCTGGAAATGATCACGACACCTTCATATTGATTTGGTTCCTGACTAATAAACTGCAGTTTGTCATGTTCATTACTACATTTCAGATACGTAGGATATACACTTTTGATCGAATTTCTTTTAAAAACCCTATATAATTAAAATGCTGTTCAAAAAAAAAATTGTTCAAGCTCGAGCTTAGATAGCATTAGAAGCCCTTTCTCTTCACATGCTGCTTTTTCTCTGAAGGTTCCCAGGACTGCGCTCGCCTGCGCTCTCATCAGCGGTCTCTGCTTCCTTCCCTTCCAATCCACATTCCCTGAGCAAAATAAACAGTCAGGTTTATCTGCATCTGAGGACTTCTTATCTCTTAGTGATTGACCTATTCTCATGTATTTGCTGGCAGGATACATTTAGTCTGGCCTTGCAAAATGTCCTCTTATATGTGTTTGCTTTTATTAGTTTGTTTGCATTTTAATCCCGTCTTTGTCGTGAGATGTAACTGGTTCATCCCTCCTCCATTTTATTCACACAACAGCCCAGTGAGTTAGGTTAGGCTTGGAGAATGCCTGGTCCAAGGTCATCCACTGATTGGCGGCAGAGGAAGGTTTTGAACCCAGGACTCCCAGATCCTACTCTTGTATTCTTAATAACTGTACCACACTGATAGTGTACTCTCTATCTCTGATGCCTTAGGCCTTTTTCACCAGCATGTTAGTTTTTAATTATGCTACAGAGCAATCTTCTTGTTCTTCCTTCAAAAGCAAACAGAAATGACTTGTTCTTCTCAACTTAACCTGCTCAGTTTGTCGCGATACTTCTAGATAAACTTTGTTCTTGGTGCTGTTATAGTGTATGATATGGCTATAATTACATATTTCAGTGCATTTAGTGAATTTAAATCTAAGCTAGTGGATTGAAATTTGTCCAAATTTTCATAGGAATGTCCATGTACTTGAAGTATTGGTGCTGGCGAAACAAAAACATGAAGTATTTCATTCAGATGAGCACTAAATGAAAATCAGTATCTTCTTTAACAATCCAGTGTTGGGGGTTCCATTCTCCATGCATGAGGATCTCATAAACTGAGAAGAACACCTCTTCTGATGGGAGAACTGGTTTCCCCTTCTTAACTAACCGTTGGCATGCCTATCATGAATTCTGGTTGGCTTTAATGAAGGCATGAAGTAGCTCTTTCAAGCATGCACAAAACCCTTCCTGTAATATTTTGAGCCATCGGTCAGTGAGATTTCTGGCTGTGGTGGAGTTTTAAGGAAAACAGTGCCAAATAATGATATATAGATATTAAACCGATTTTTTTTAATTACAGAACTGAGGAAGAGCTCAGATCTATGGCAGTGTGATCCCACTTTGTGACACTTGCAGTTTGAGAATAACCACAAACCAAGTTCAGAATACATTGTACTTGAAACAGTGATTAAGTGTATGCAGCATCCATAATAAGTCAAGCCTGTTGCATTTGAGAAAACTGGGGTCTCAGTCCTTCTGGCTCCAGTTTAGCCAGGCTTCTCTTGGAAAAGATGTCCCACATCACAGCTGTACAGGCCTCTAGGTATGGATGTCTTCTCTGTTCTTCACATGAGCTTATGGTATCCCTAGAGCAAAATATAAATACAAAACATGCACAGCAAGGAGTGCTTCCATGGTGAGACTGCTTCTCCCTGTAGCTTCAGGCCTTCTAGTCCAGAAGGGGAAATTGCGCCTTTTCTTCCTTATAAGGAAAAGCCCTACTCTTTAGCTCCTTCTAGTGGAGTCAGGGTTACACTGGCAGTGCAAACCATTCAGGACCCAAATCCATCTGCCATTGGAGAAGCTGGAAAGGAAAGGTCCCCTGTGCAAGCACCAGTCATTTCCAACTCTGGGGTGATGTTGCTTTCGCAATGTTTTCATGGCAGACTTTTTACTGGGTGGCTGCAGAGGGAGGTAAAAGAGATTGGTCTGTTTGCAGCTGTGGAGCAAACTTAACTTCCCAGCCATCAGCCAAGCATTGTTGCTCTCTGCTTGGTCTCCTCAAATGCTTCTCTAAGACAGGCCTGCATGGCTGGTGAAGCCAAATGCAGCCCACCAGCCACACACTGCGGCTTGCCAGAAGCTTGAGAAACGCTGTTTTTTGCCATGCCAGACAAACAGCACAAACAGAAGACTTATCCAGTCCTTTGTTGGTCACCATACATTGCTGGTGGGCTGCATTTATTTATTTTATTTATTTTTTGCATTTATATCACGCCCTTCCCGCCGAAGCAGGCTCAGGGCGGCTAACAGCAACATTAAATGCACAATAAAACCATAAAGCAATAAAAACAATTACAGTAAGATCAATTAAAATTAACAATTGCACTTTAAATATTGAACAATTTAAAAAAAAACAGTTTTGGTGCTAAGTTCCATACCATGATGTTAAGCAGCCCTGTACTTTAGTTGAAGGCCAGACGAAAAAGTGTTGTTTTACAAGCCTTGTGGAATTGGGCAAAGTCCCGCAAGGCTCTAATATCATCAGGGAGTTGGTTCCACCAGTGGGGGGCAGCAATAGAGAAGGCTCGTTCTCTGGTAGCCTTCAGTCTCGCCTCCCTTGGCCCGGGGATTTCTAATAGGTTTTGTGATCCAGATCTCAGTACCCTCTGGGGAATATGTGGGGAGAGACGGTCCATAAGGTAGACAAGACCTTGGCCATATAGGGCTTTAAAGGTAATAACCAGCACCTTGTAGCGAATCTGGAATACTATTGGCAGCCAATGCAGTCTCCGCAGCCCCGGCTGCACGTGATCCCAAATAGAGACCCAGTAACAGCCTGGCTGCAGCATTCTGCACCAGCTGCAGCTTCCGGATTCGAGACATGGGCAGCCCCATGTAGAGGGCATTACAGTAGTCTAGTCTCGTGGTGACCGTAGCATGAATCACTGTTGCTATGTCGCTGTGCTCTAGGAAGGGTGCCAGCTGTCGTGCCCACCTAAGATGGAAAAAGGCGAATCTTGCAGTGGCTGCTATCTGGGCCTCCAGTAGCACCCCCAAGCTCTTGACTTTAGGCACTGATATCAGTGGCGCCTCATCAAAGGCTGGTAAAGGGATTTCCCTTCCCAGGCCACCACGGCTCAGACAAAGGACTTCTGTCTTCGTTGGGTTCAGCTTCAGATGACTCAGCCTGAGCCACCCCGCCACGGCTTGTAATGCCGGGGCCAGTTTTTCTGGGGCGGAGGCAGGCCGGCCATCCATTAGCAGATAAAGCTGAGTGTTATCTGCATACTGATGGCAACCCAGCCCGAATCTCCTGACAATCTGGGCAAGGGAGCGCATGTAGATATTAAACAACATCGGGGAAAGCACCGCCCCCTGAGGCACCCCACAATTAAGCGGATGCCTCTGGGACAATCGTCCCCCGATCACCACCCTTTGTCCCCAATCACAGAGAAAGGAGGAAAGCCATTGTAAGGCTAACCCCTGAATCCCCACAGGTGGACCAGCAACTGATGGTCGACCATGTCGAATGCCGCCAACAGGTCCAACAATAACAGCACTGGTGACCCGCCTCGATCCATTCATACTAAGCTCAGGCCTAACTAAGTGCATTTTTAAAAAAGAGATAAAAACAACTTGGAACTTCTAGTAGCTTCTTCCATTCAGCTCATTCATCCTAACAGTATCGCCCTGCTATGATATCTATTTAAGCCATCTTTTTTTGCCTTCCCTCTGTTTATTTCTAGTCATTTCGGAATTGCTAGCTTGTCAGCAAAGTGCAGCATAAATACAAAACTGGATTGCAGGGATCTGTTCCCTTGATGCAATAGGATCTAGCAGTAGTGAATTGCACCGGAGGAAAGCACCACAGGTTTTTTAAAAATTAATTTTTATTTTCATGTATACCCAGGGCTTTTTTTGAGCAGGAATGCATGGGAACATAGTCCCGACCGGCTTGGTGTCAGGAGGTGTGGGCCTTTTCAACAAAAAAGTCCTGTGTGAAACAATGGTGCAATCGGAAAATGTGGCCTAATATGCAAATGAATTCCTGCTGGGCCTTTTCTACCAAAAAAGCCCTTTGTATACCCCACCTTTCCTGCTAATAGGAGTCCCAAAGCTTACATTGTTTTGTCTTCTGTTTTATCCTCACAACAACCCAGTGAGGTGGGTTAGGTTGAGAGTATCACCTGGCAAGCTGCCATGGCAGAGCAGGGATTTGAACTGGGATCTCCTAGTTTGACACTCTAACCTTAACAACACATCCCACTCTAACCACTGTATCATACTGCTAAATTCCTAGCAGTATTTTTAGACAGCTCTTGATCATTAAGTGGTTTTTGTGCATGCTCAGAACTTCTTTCTTTTAAAACATGTTTTTATAATTGGTTTAATATGTTTTTCAACTAATAATTTAGAAAAACAGTTAAAAGATAAACATTAACCTTTCCCCTTATTTGTTGACATATGCATACATCCCCTGAGGAAACGCAATGCAAAATGCATAAGGGGGTTATTATTATTATATTAGAATCCAATTGTCTTCCCACTATACCATTGTTTTTTCTGTCTCTTTGCTCCAATAGATGCGTCCCTTCTTTTTCTTCCATTTACTTACAAGTAGGTGACCTTGCAGATAATATTCTTGTTTGATTGCCTGTCACCCTTGATTTTTTACAGATCTGATGTTTCCAATCGACATTGCTTCAGTCAAGAGATGTCCTTTAGGAAAAGGATGTCTGCCTCTTTGTGCCAATATGAGTGCAGGAATAGAAAAAAAGGTGAGAATGCCTGAATTGTGTGGGACATAGCCAAAATATGAGTGTTACACCATTTGTATAGTTTTTGGACAGAGATGCCACTGAAGCCTTTTGCAGGTAGGTGGTGAAACATTACTTTAGCAAAATTAAGTATCAAAGTCAAAATATTTTATTGTTGTAGTCATAGGCCATAGCAACCAAGCAACCCCCCCAAAGTATACAGTTTGCTTCTAACCATAAAAAGTAAATATTAAAAAATACATAGCAAAATATAGTACTATGGACAAGATTTAAAACATATATAATAAAATAACATGACAGAATGAGACTATAGCTTAGCCAAAATTCTTGTATGGATGGCTGTAATTATCTTCTTCCTTATTTTTATTGCTAAGAAGATAAAAGTAGCCACCTTAAGGGTAACATCTGGAATGGCATCAGCCAGTAAAAATTTAATACATTCCTCTTCTGACCTAAACAGTGAGAAATTGATTCAGCAGTTTATGTCAAATGGGCCCATAAAATGGACAGGATAGAATACAATGAACAATATCTTCTATCTGATTGGTACCACAGGAACAAAGATGATGGTCCATGGGTATTTTTTGAAATCTACCCCAAAGGTACAAGGATGGTATGGTTGGGAAACGGGCCTGGGTAAATGCCTTTATTAAAGGGGCATTTGAGATGTCAGCTAGTTAGTGGGAAAAGGATTTATTTTTCTTGAACTGGGGATACCAGACAGAGAATTTAGATTGATGGATCAGATTGATGTTGCGAAGGGCGTCCTTTTCAAAAATCCAATCCTGCGGTTTACTTGGGTCTTTAAAGAGCATAAAGAGTACATTTGTAAAATGGAAGAAAGTAATTTGGACCACACATTCATATTGCTGAAGTACTGAAAACTGTGTTTTACCAAGTGGTGGTCTGGCTTCTTATAGTGTCTCCCAATTTTGATGCAATAATTCAGAGCAAGAGGTGTCAGTTTTTAACTGTTTTATACTGTTTTTAGAATGTTGTCATCTGCCCCGAGCCCATTTTTGGGAAAGGGCAGACTATAAATTGCCTAAATAAATAAACAAACAGTATTTTAATAGTATCAAATGGGCGGACTATAAATTGCCTAAATAAACAGTATTTAGGGGGTGCAGTCAGACGTACCCTTAGTTCCAACATCTACACTATACAATGTCGGATTATATGCACATGTCCAGACTAACATCTGTCTCCTTTTTCCTTCTCTCATATCTAAACAATGTAAGTCCTTCTAACTTCCCCTCAGTCATCCATTCCTTCTGTGCTAATCCCTCTCCTTCCCTCTCTTCTATTTTTACATTCTTCAATGCATCTTCTGCAGCTACCCACCTTCCTGCATTCTATTTTATGTTTTGTTCATGATCAGTTGCCAAACTTGAAATTCAATATTTCTGAACTTGTGTTTTCACGTAGGCAGCCTGTCTCAGAGATGAGCAGAGAATCATCTAGAGATTATGGAAGGGACCTGGCTACATCCACAAGTTGTAAGTGTGTTGTTTTCTTAACAGTTAAATTTACAGACAAACAGCCAAAGTGGACTTTGGGTAGAAGTGTAACTCACAAAGGAAAGAAAAATTCCTACATGCCTGTTATTGACATTGTTTTCAATCCCCGATTTTAGGATGGCAACATGGAGGAGGTGGCAAATGCCAGCCATGAAAATGATTTTGAGAGAGATCCTGATTGTGAGTACACATTTAAATTCTGTTTCTCCATCTGTCAGTATACCGGCGACACATCATGACTCGCCAAGCAGCTGATGTCCATCCAACAAACTGCTATGTGATCTCCTTCAAGATAATCCCTCCCCCCTTTAATTTCCCCCCTTAAAACCAGGTAACCCACCTGAGGCGATCATGGCTGAGCTTCCTTCAAAATCCTGCCTAGCCATTATGCGGGCCAAGAAAAAGCGTGTGTCTGCCTTGGAGAAGGTTGCGAGCATCTTGATGGTGGTCTGGAATACTATTCAGCCTCTTATAGTGTCTCCTGATTTTGATGCAGTAATTCTGAACAAGAGGTGTCAGTTTTTAACTGTTGTTTTATTCTGTTTTTAGAATGTTGTCGTCTGCCCTGAGCCCATTTTTGGAAAAGGGTGGACTATAAATTGCCTAAATAAATAAATAGTATTTTAATAATATCAAATGGGCTCTAGAGATGATCGAGGGCAAACCGACTTCTAGTCTCAGGTGTGGAACAGGAATACCTTGGGGAAGGCCCAAAATTTTCCTTAAAAAGGTATCCTGGATAACTTCTAGCTGGGTGAGTATTTTCTCATTCCACTCCCAGATTTCTACTCCACACAGAAGCTATGACACCACCTTTCCCTGGAAGACCTTTAGGGCTGGGGGTATTAATTGACCACCCTTTGAAAAGAAAAATTCTAAAATAACCCCCATAGCAGGGGGTGTGGCCTAATATGCAAATGAGTTCCTGCTAGGTTTCTACAAAAAGCCCTGATTACAGCAAATATTAGACAAATACTGCCTGAAATGATTCTAGCAATTGCAGGCCAATTGCTCCTATTTGAAACTGCACAGCTATCCAACATCCTCCAATGTATTTTGACCTATGAGATTTCTGCACTAGGAAAAACCGACCAAAAATCACCCTGTAATCCAGGCTAAGCTGTATACCATCCATTTTCTGTTTTAATATGCATTGTATGGTTTTGCAGAAAATACTTTGGAACATACTTAATCAATTTGGATTTGGTCAACCTTTTTGGTCAATAATTAGTAGAAGGTACCACTCATCCCAGTAAACCTTAATTTGCTATAAACATTAAAGTATTGCCCAAGCGTTGTGTCTTGGCAGTCCTATACTAAATATAAATTGGCATGCGTCTAGACTACTTTTGGCAGCAGGGCTTTTTTGGTAGAAAAAGCCCAGCAGGAACTTATTTGCATCAGGAACTCATTTGCTTTTTTGTAGGAAAAGCCCAGCAGGGTTTTATTTGCATATTAGGCCACACCCCCTGACAGAATCATTGTTTTACACAGGGCTTTTTTGTAGGAAAAGCCCAGCAGGAACTCATTTGCATTAGGCCACACCCCCTGACACCAAGCCAGCTGCAACTATGTTCCTGTGAGCTCCTGCTCAAAAAAAGCCCTGTTTGGCAGAAAGGAACACATTTGAGATTGATCTGCCCTTTCAGTCGCCAGCTCCGAAGAACTTCTCTGTGTATAAATTTTAGCTATTTTCTAAATTAGTACTCATTATTATTATTCGTACTTTCAGTTGAAAGTTAAAGATATCAGTCAGTTCCAAGGCCATGTTGCACACTTGGACAGCCGAAGTGGTTTAGCATTTAGAGCAGGGGTGTCAAATGTGTGGCCTGAAGGATCAGGTCCCTGGAGGGCTCCTATCAGGCCTGCAAGCAAGTCATTGTCATCAGCTTCCTTCTCTCTCGTTTCCTTCTGCATCAAGCTTGCTTTGCCAGGCTTGCTTAGTTGCACAAGAACTACAGAGCAAAGCCTCTATTTTCTTCATTGCCTGACCAGCACATGAAGCAACTTATATAGAAAAGCTCACAGTGCCCAGCCATTTCATGTTTACCCCTGGGTCTTAGGCTCAAATAATTGACCCATTAGATTTCTGTAATGAGTGTCCAGAAATCAAAAGTAGGTTTGCAACTTATACATAAACATCTGAACAGCATACTCAAGATGGCTGCAGCACAGACACTGTCTCCCGATTTTGATGCAATAATTCAGAGCAAGAGGTATCAGTTATCAGAGACTGTTAAATAAAATATTACAAGAATGCTAATCTTTTTAGCATATTTTAAGTTTTTAAAAAATCTTTAATTGTGTTTGTCTGTGTCCTCTATAAAGTTTATATCTTTGCTACCTGGCATTACATATTATGACACACATGGCCCAGCAAGGTCTCATTTATGTCAGATGCAGCCCTCATAACAAATGAGTTCAACACTCCTGGTTTAGAGTGTCACTCAAAGATGGGAGACCCAGGTTCCAATCTCCATTCTGTTATAAAAGCTTGCTGGATGACCTTGGGCCAGTCGCAGACACTCACACAGATCTTGTGTATGCCAGTTTGGTGTAGTGGTTAAGTGTGCGGACTCTTATCTGGGAGAACCGGGTTTGAGTCCCCACTCCTCCACTTGCACCTGCTGGAATGGCCTTGGGTCAGCCATAGCTCTGGCAGAGGTTGTCCTTGAAAGGACAGCTGCTGTGAGAGCCCTCTCCAGCCCCACCCACCTCACAGGGTGTCTGTTGTGGGGGAGGAAGGTAAAGGAGATTGTGAGCCGCTCTGAGACTCTTCAGAGTGGAGGGCGGGATATAAATCCAATATCTTCTTCTTCTTCTTCATCTTCCTCACAGGGTGGTTGTGAGGATAGGCTCCTCCCCAAGCTCTTCCTCAGAATCCCCTTATTCTCTGAGGCAACTTGTTGGGAGAGCAAAGAGCAGTGGCGGCCTGGGTCTAAAAATATTGGTTGCCAGGAGACAAAGGGGGCCCACCCACAACTATAAGGCTATCATTTAATTTTTATAAGAAATAAATAATTTTTTCAAAAAATACATAAGTGGAAAAAAGGTACAATTAAAACTTTTGTGTAATGTATATTTTTAGTAATTACAGTGTACATATATTGTACAAATTACTGGCAGTATGCGGTAGTTAGTTATAACTGTTTTTTTTAAAAAACAAATTTTAAATAAATGGTGGATATTTTTAAATAGTTTGCTTGCATTGAACATTTCCCACATTAACAGGCAGTTCAAAAGCATATTTCACACAGTCTACTATATTAAGAGCAATCGTTTGAATTCACTACATGATTGTGTGAATCTGTCAATCATTGCTTCTGCATCCAATTCATCTAACAATTCCCTTTCAATGGATAGCAACATGTATGAATCCAAGTTCTCCTCAGACAGTGAATTACTTAGCCTTGTCTTTATGATCTTTAGCTTTGAAAATGTTCTCTCACATTGAACTTGAGTAACTGATAGTGTGCAGATGAATTTATAAAGTTCTGCATTTTGTTTGTAAACTGCTGTCGCATGTTGTTGAAAATTCCTACAGTACGGTAGTGAGGACCATTATGTATTTCTGCTAGAAATACATAATGGACCTCGCCCAAGAACCCAAAAATGGAAATATGTTTTATAGATACAACTATTATTAACAACAATTTTAACAATCACAGTACTTTTAACAGCCTTGGTTACTTATGAAGGGAGTTCTGGATCGGATCACCTGTGTCTCTTAGTAAAGTTCATCTCAGTCATAGCACTGTGCCAAACAGTTTGCTCCTGTACAGAAGCCTCTTGGTCATTGAAACTTATAGATGCTTTTGCCCTGGCTGGCAGTATCCCTCAAGGTTATGCTCATGTGGACTAGCCTCTGTTGTTTTGGCATTTGATCTTTGGTCTTCTGTGTGACCTCATGTCACACCCCAGCAGGAACCAGGAAGGGGTTTTTTTTTCTACTGGCTGCCACTGCTCTGGTAAAGGTCTGTCTGGGAAAACCCACAGCACCCACCCAACCCTGCCTTCCTTATCAGCAAAATGTTTTATTTGTGACCAAAGAGGTGTGAGGATCCAGGCAGTTCAACAACAGTTTTATTCTTAGTGCTCAAACAAATAGTGGGTTATAAACAACAATTTTGGTGTGATGGTGAAAGGTAAAAAAACAGTACAGATGGCAGAAATCAAATAAAGAGCCCTTAACATCCCCTACTTCTATTAACATTGTATTAACTCTGCCCAGTTCCAGTTGAGGGGAACAACTTTCTTGCTGAAGCTCCCTCCAGCTCAGCATCCTAGAAAGAACCAGCCTCCCTCTCTAGTCAGGTCTATTTATCCTCTACTCCCAGGTCCCATCCTCCTCTGGGTTAGTTTTCCTCCGAAACTGCTTTCACCCAATCAGAGGGTGAGAAGGGGTCCTGGATGATGTAGGCCCACTAGCCAATTAAGGTAGGCTTCCCCGGGCCCTCTAGGCCTCATTAGGCAGGCTCCTCCTTGCCCTCTTTGCCCAGATCATGACACCGCATGGAAAACTGGAGACGGAACCCAAAGGTGGAAATATTGTCTTTTGTATAATTAACCTGTACAACTAATTCAGGGGCACAGGAGATCAATAATGGCCAGAGGCTCAGAAATTACATCTGCAAGCTCTTTTAGTACCCTTAGCTGCAGTTCATCTGGTCCTGAGGACTTCGTTTCATTTAAAGAAACTAGATGTTTATGTACTACCCCTATGCTGATCCAAGGTTGCAACTCCATGCCCTCAATATATGTTCTGTATTTGCCATGTTGAGTACCATTTCCCTCAGAAGAGAAGACTGAGGAAAAGTAGGAATTGAGCAGTTCTGCCCTCTCTTCATCCCCTGCTACAATTTTACTTTCCTGCCCTCACAATGGGCCTACCATGTCCTTGCTCTTTTTCTTACTTTGAACATAAGAAAGGAACCCTTTTTTTGTTTTTATAATCTTTGGCTACCCTAAGCTCATACTGTAGCTTTCCTAACTCTTTCTCTACAAGTACTGGCTATTTGTTTATGTTCATCCTTGGTTATAAGGCCCTCCTTCCATTTCCTAAATGAGTCTTTTTTATTTCTCAAGTTTTTAGAGAGCTGTTTATACAGCCATCTTGGCTTCTATAGGCTTCTCCCATTCTTTCTTCTCATAGGAATCATCTGTGATTGGGCTTTCAGTATTTCGCTTTCTTTGGAACTAGTGAAATAACGGCTGATTCCACACTCATCTTTCTCTGGGGCAGGCTTCCATTTCTGGGCAGAGCAAACTGGCGATTTCGCACCAGTTAACCTGCCACAGTGTAAACCTGAAAAAAAAGGTTTACACTGTGGTGGGGCAAATCACGGGTTTGCCCAGCGCAAAATGCCGGCACGGAACAACTGGTGCGAAATCGTCAGTTTGCTCCACCCAGAAACGGAAGCCTGCCTCAGAGAAAGGTGAGTGCAGAATCAGCACCTGTGTTGCTTTCGGACTGAACATTATTTCACCCAGTTGAAATAATGTGTTGCTTTCAGACTGGACAAAATCCACTCACTGCTAGTGATGATAATAAAGTTTAAAATGCAAGGGGGTGGTGTAATGTGAAGAAAGGCAGCCAGTGAGGTGGGAGGGGAGAGAGGAAAACCATGCGTTGAACTGGAATATAAGGAGCCATAAATGTATTTGTGAGGGATGGTCAGGGTCAGTGTGGTAAAAACGATCACTGAGAATTTTTGTGTCTCCTTTACCCAGTACCTCAGGCACACAGAATAAAATCCTGTTAGAAAATAACTAAGCTCCAGACATTTTAAAGTTCAAAATCAAAATAGTATTTTATTAATTCACAGAAGGCAATGAAGGGAGTAAATAAGAATTATTGGCTGGTTATTAACAAATCAGTTGGCAGGCAGAAGTTCAACTAAACAAATGATCTCTAATCACCAGAGATGTTGGCAGGCTGAAGTACTATAAAAAAAACTGGCAGGCTGAAGATAGATAAACTAAACAGGCAGGCCGTGTTTCCTTAACACTCGAGAAACTCTCTTATTTAGAGAAAGATTATAAAACCTATGCTCAGGCTTTCTAAAACATAAAAAAGGTCCACACAATCTTTGTCTTTCACACAGAGGACTGTCTGACTTGTGCCAGAAATACCCCACGCAGACTCTCACTAGCATACAGGTAAACACCAGACATTAGAGTAATACCTCAGGACTCACACCCTTGAGTGCTACCACACAAGCCACCAACCCCATGTGTTCTCAATCCCACACAGGTAGTGTACCTGTGTGTCTCCTGGGATTTCTTCACAGCCACAAGAACCTAGCCTCTCTCCCAGTGTGTTTGTGTGTTCTTATTTGAACCAGGAGTCTGCCCTGAAGCACCGACAGGACTCCTCAGCAGAGCCTTTTCTTCTGCTCCAGTAACACAGTGTGTCACCACTCAAGAGAGTTTCCTCACAGAAAAAGCCTGCTTTTGCCCATTGTCACCAATAAACTCTCAGACAGAAACTTTAAATCAGTTCTGTCTCAAGAAACTCAGCCGGCAGGCTGTTCTCAGCTCATTCTCAGTCAATATCCCACAACTGAACTAACTGTGAGGAGATATTTTCCCCCACTGCTAGCCTCCTTCCAACTCGATACACGTCTCCATGGAATGGCTCAGCCAATTAGAGTGGGCTGTTCCCTGCTCACCCAGGCTAACAGCTTTAGTCCATTACAGCAGTGGTCCCCAACCTTTTTGGCACCAGGGACCAGTCCCAGGGCCAGCAGGGTGGGGGCACCGAATTTGGCCTGCCCGCCCCACAGCGCCACGAAGCCTTGCTGCTCCGCCCTCCCCCCTCGCGGTGCCTCCTCCTCCCCCCTCCATTTTCATAATGTTAAGGCTGGGGATGGGCCATGAAGCCGGGTTCTGTAAAGGCTGACCTGGTGGGGAAACCACAGCGAAACTGCAGCAGCGCCGGCCCACTGAAAAAGCCACGCTGCCCTTGCCCCCTTTCCACTTCCTTCCCCTGCCCAGGAAGGAAATGAGAAGGAGGCAAGGGCAACGCAGCTTTTTCAGCAGGCGTGGTTTTCCCCACCAATCAGATGATCGGTGGGGGTCGGCCTTTACAGAGCCCGGAAGGCACTTCACAGCCCCTTCCCTAGCCTTAACATTGTGAAAACGGAGGGAGGAGGCACCGTGGCCTGGTTACTAACAGGCCACCGACTGGTACCAGTCCACGGCCCGGGGGTTGAGGACCCCTGCATTACAGTATTGTTTAAATAGTTAGCTATCTACTTCCAGTCATTAAATCATGGGATCCAATCCAAGTGTTGTAATTCCTAAACAGAAAATAAAATCCCAGATGCACACATAGAAATTTATTTTTAAAAAAGCTTTTCCAAATAAGCCAAAATAACTTCCCTTTGATTCCCCTTATCCCAGATGCATCTCTTCTTTGCCCCCACCTTCCTTTTTTTAACGTGTGTGTGTGTGATCAGAAAACAGCAGAGCAGGGCTAGTCAGAAGAATCCCCTGTCCCTAAGAAGTGGGCATGTACAAGAAAGCTTATTCCTGGAATAAAATTTTGGTGGTCTTCCATGGGACTCCCTTCTCTTGCAGGCACGCTGTAAGCCTGAGCCCCCTCCTCCATCTTTAAATGGACCATGTTCACTCTGGTCCTGCTGCCAGACTCCTTGGACTCTTAGTTATTTGGGACTATGTATCCTTATAAGCACATGTATATTGGACTCTCAGCCTTACTTTAATCCAGTCAGTTACATGGGCACCAGCTCAATATGGACATTTCACTCTATGTGGGGCCAAGCAGCAAGCACTCCAGCCAAGCTAAGGAAAACTTCCTGCATGTTCCTAACATTGCTGTGACTTTGCATCCCCCTGGATAGAAGGACTCCAGATCAGGCTTCTCCAAGAAGCTGCCAAACCATGCAGAGCAAAACTGCACTCCTGTCAGACAGCACCCAATAGCAGTTTTCACCAGAAGCCATGATGGCGGAGATCCTGGATCCATCTTGGTTTTGCCCAGCACAATGAGGGCAAAGCAAGAGCATCACATACTCCAGGTGTGTCAACGTAGCCAATCCTGCAAGAGCTTACAGGGCTCTTAGTACAGGGCCTACTGTAAGCTCCAGGGGGATTGGCTACATCAGGGGTGTGTGGCCTAATATGCAGAGGAGTTCCTGCTACAAAAAAAGCCCTGCCTGTTGGTCTCTAAAGTGCTATCGGACCTGAATATGGCTGCTCTACTGCAGACCAACACACCACCATTTGAAACAATCTTTATGGAATTTATACAAATCATTACTGTGCTTTTTTAAAAAAAGTAGACAAATGTCACTAGGGGGCAGCACTTGCATACTGCTATTAAATCGGGGCACTAGGCAGAAAGCAATTAACAAGTCTAGATTTCAAGTTAAGAAACCACATTCCCCACCTGCAAAGCATTTTCTAAAACATTCATATTCACACTAGTACGGCAGCATTGCCAGTAGCATTACGTTTTATAGATCTACTTCAACAAATCTGCAGGTGTATTTGTTTGCTGTCTTATTTAAGCGTTCTCAGATTCTGCTCGGAATTGGCTGAAGGTTTGGACAGAGATGCAGCCTGGAAGTTCTTCTGCCTCTCTTTCTCTCTCTTTAATGCTATGCTGCATGCTAAAAAGTAAATTAGGTGGACAGAAACACCTACAAGAAAAAGATGTTCTCAGTTTAACCCATGCTTGAGGAGAAATAGAGCAGTTAACAAACTACATTTATTGCCTTGGAAGGGGTGAGCTCTCACCATCACCATTGTTCTCCAACTCTGCCTGTTTATTGCCTTTGCTGTATTCCCAGACCAAACTTGCTATTCTTTCAATTGGTTAATTTCACTATTTTGCCATTGGATTCTAACTTTGTCCTATTTTGCATGCTTAACCATTGCCAACCAGCTATACGTAGCACTGCTCACTGAACCCCCATTTCATCATCCGATAAATTGTGCATGCACATGAAAGCTTTGTTGTTCAGTTGCACAGTTGAGTCTGACTCTTTGCGACCCCATGGACCAAATCACGCCAGGCCCTCCTGTCTTCTACTATCCTCTGAAGTCTGCTCAAATTCGTGTTTGTTACATCAGTAACGCTGTCCAGCCATCTCATCTTTTGCCGTCCCCTTCTTTTGCCTTCTGTCTTTCCCAGCATCAGGGTCTTCTCCAGTGAGTGCTTCCTTCTCATTTGGTGGCCAAAGTATTTGAGCTTCAGCTTCAGCATCTGACCATCCAGGGAACAGTCAGGGTTGATTTCCCTTAGGACTTGACTGATTTGATCTTCTTGCTGTCCAAAGGACTCTCGAGATTCTTCTCCAGCACTACAATTCGAAAGCATCTGTTCTTCTGTGCTTGGCCTTCCTTATGGTCCAACGTTGTCACAGCCATACATTATTACTACTGGGAATACCATCGCATTGACATCAGCATCAACTCCCTTATCGATTGGCCTTTCCAATGCGTTTTTAACCGAGGAAAAAGCACATTCAGTTCCTTGCAAAACACCCCGCGCTTCCCATTGCCCCAAGGAAGAAAAAAATTCATTTACCAGGAGAATGGGAAACAACAGCTTCCTCCGTTGCACACAATGCCGGGTAGAACGCTTTGTTCTCGAGAGTCTGACGCTCACGCGAGTATTCCAAACAATGTCCTAAAGAACCCACTCCACCAAACGGACTCCCATCAATGACAGACGTCTTTCTCCTCTTAGCCAATCAGCTCAGGAGATAGGCGCGGCCTTCACCCCCCCTACTCGTCCCGTCCAATCAGGCTGCCGGTACCCATCCCACAACATCAAGACCGCGCCTCCCCAAGCGCTCCGTGCGTTGTGATTGGCGTTTCTCGTGGGCCAATGGATACCGACGGGGAGGAGGCGGGAGCCTCTCGGACCTCTGGGCCAATCCCGAGGAGCGCTCTCCCGAAGGCGGGCGGGCTGGGGCTGCTATTGGGAAGAGTGACAGCGCGTGTGTCGAATAGGATCGGGGGAAAGAGAGCGAGGCGGAGGGGAGGGGGGCAGCGCGAGGAGGCGAGAGCCAATGGCCGTCCGCGGGGGCCGGGCCTCTGCATTTGTGAGAGCAGAACGGAACAGTGAGGGAGCCGGTCGGAGCGGCCGCGCGGGGCAGTGCGTGTGCGACTGCTGCTGCACAAAAATGCACTCGGATGGTGCCGCTGTCAGTAAGTGGTTGGTTGGTTGGTGGGCGGCGACCCCCAGCCTCAGAGAGGCGGTTGGAGGGGGGGGGACGGGGGGCGTCTCCCCTCAGCGGGCAGAAGGGGGGCTGCAGGGAGAGAGGTGAGTGGGACGAGCGAGGCCAAGGAGTGGGGCTGAAGGGCGCTCCGGAGGCGGCGGTGGGGAAGGGCTGTGACGCAGTTCGCCCAGCTCCATTCAAGGGGCTCTTCCGGAAAGAAATTTCCCTCAGAGCCAGGTGGGCGGATGGGAGGGAGAGGAGGGTCTCCTGCCTCCCCGCTCTTGGGCGATCCCAGTTGAACCAGCGGGGAGGGGGGGGGGAGGAAGGGATCCTTTCTTCTCGTGAATGTGGGGCTCGCTGGGAAGAGGGGGGATGGACTACTCCCCCTCCTCTGCCTTCCCCCCCTGGTTGCATTGTGGGAGTTCGAGTCCCATTTCTCGGCTCCGGGGCGGTGCGGGGCTGGTTGGGCACTACGACGCCCAGAATGCAGCGCGCGGCCAACTGTCTTTCTCTCTCCACACCACATACACACCCCCTCCTTTTTCTCCCACCCCGCTTTCTCCTCTGTTTGGGGCAGTGGGGTGCAGCAAAGCACGCATGCTCTTCCTGGAGAAGAAGCTCAGGTAGGAAGGCCCTGGGTGGAGGGGAACTGATGGAGAGGGAGGGTTTGGGGGGAGGGGTGTGTGAATAGTTTGTGTTTCCACGCTTGCTCTTTTAACTTAACATCTCACTTTTTCTCTAGGAGTCTTGCCTGCCCCCGGGGCAAAGTTCTTTCTTGCCTGGTTGTCACTCTAGGTGGTGGTGATGAGGGGAGTAAAACTGCCTCTGGCTCAATGTTCCCTCTAAGCTGCAGAGTCTTGTGAGCAAAAATTCTACTTTGCGAGCTGCTGGCATTAAAGTTGCGAGCTCCTGCATAAATTATTGTGCTCTGGGGTCAGCCTTCCTGAGCTAAGACAAAAATCTGTGAGCTAGCTCACACTACCTCAGCTTAGAGGGAACACTGCTCTGGCTATGTTCCCAGTTCTGTTTTGGAAGTAAGATGTGCTGAAGTAAATAAATTACTTCTGAGTAAACTTGGCTTTCTACAAAATTTGCTTTGTCAATATGCAGTAGTTCTAGGAGACAAAAAAAACTTCACCTCCTACTAACCTCATGTTGGTTTGTCTTTAAAAAACAAAACAGAACCCATAACCTATCATGTTATCTTCACACTTATCTCTTGAAGATCCAAGACAGTCGTGTTCTAGCTGTAAATCTACTCAAAAGTCTTTTTCAGAAGAACTTCCAACTAAATGCTCTTTGACCAGTAGGCTTTGTTTGCCTTGCTTCCTGCATGAATAATTTTCAAGCACAATTTGCATATTTGTAAATGCAAGGTTCTATAATTTTTTGTTCTGAAAGAGCCTAAAACAGAACAGTCTTGATGATTTGGCTTCAGTCAGATTTCTTGATGTTCTTTGGTAGTAGTGGAGGCTATCCTACTCTATGATGCATCTTGCAGTGTATAAGATACACAGAATAAATTGTCTACATCTGTCATGTAACAAGCTTGGTATGAGCTTAAATCTTGATGCTGAAAATAAGGAATGGAATATAATAATGGAAAATAAGGAATAAAATGGAATATAAAACTATTAAAGCTATGTAGCTTCATTCTGGCCATCCAGGGCTAGTTCATCAAAAATGGTTTTTTAGTAGTTGCAAAAAATGCAGACAAGCTTAAAACATGACATTTACACCATTTAATTATACCATTATGCCTTTAGGAACAAATTGCCCTGTAAATATAATAGAAACATAGTCTATCTCCTGCTCCTTATCAAATGTGAAAAAGACCAAAAGGATTGGGGAGGGGGGAATCTCGAAGAATACCGATCTAGCAGCACAAGCAAAATGTTTAGAGGCTGGACAATATCCATGGGTAAACATCAGTACTTATTATAATCCTCATTGCTATTTTCATAATCATTTACAAGTTCTTAAAAGCTAAAGCACTGCTGGTCTTGCCCTCACAGGAAGAGGTGGTCTCAAAGTCATTGTTTAAGGATTCTTTAGCTTAATTTCTACATGAAGAATATTTTTATATTAATCTATATAAAGTGCTTTCATATTTGTGTCTCAGAAGTTCCTTACCAAAGACTGACTAAAATAAGAAATTTTAGACTCTGGCATTTTGCAGGGTTGGATCCAGTGTGAAATTTCTGCAGGCTGAAGGAAGAGCGATATTTGCCCCTTCCCACTGCAGGCCTCCTACTAACCTCATGTTGTTTTCTGGAAGTGGAGGTCTCTTGGAAGTCACACTCGCTGACATAAATGCCTTCAATCAGCAAAAATTTTCTTTTGCATACAGCCTGTAATGACGAGGGTGTGAGACATGTGTTCCATTCTTTAATATAAATTAAGAGGGTAGGACACTACTAGGGACAGGAACTCTGTTGTTCCCATTAGAAGTAGGAGTCTTCTCATCTTGTGAGGTATTGAAAACCATTTACTGTGGTCTACTTTATAAGCATTATGTCTTAAGGCAGGTAAGGCTGAAGGCTGGATATTGATTTCTAGTATAGATGGGCATTAACTTAAGCTATAATTAAATATCTTAAACTTGTACTGACACTGAAATATCTGATCTGTAAAGTAAGAAGAAAAAGGACATCTGTTCTCTCCCCCCCCCCCATCCTGTAGAAGACTACTTACATATGGTCTGAATAGCCCACCAAAGGCTGGAAAATACTTAGTGTCCTGTGAGAATGGTGTTGGACTGCTTGGGGGACCGAACTGTAGGCACTGGATTAGCGGGAACAGATTGGACAGTTGGGATATATACAAACAAATGGAACACAATCTGAGAATTTTGCAGTTTTCAAAAAATGTACAGACTCTCTGGCTATGCAGCTCTATGCCTTTTGTGGTGGACTCACTGAAGAACTGGGGGATGGTGGATCTCCTTAATTCCAGTTTACAGAAACTTCCATGGCTGATCTCTCAGAAATGCATGTCCTTTTTAAGGGTGGTTTTATCAAAACAGAAAAGACATTGCGTTCACGATACAAGAACTTGTGGGCATTCAATGAAATTGCTGAGCAGTCGGGTTAGAACGGATAAAAGGAAGTACTTCTTCACCCAAAGGGTGATTAACATGTGGAATTCACTGCCACAGGAGGTGGCGGCGGCGGCTACAAGCATAGACAGCTTCAAGCAGGGAATGGATAAGCATATGGAGCAGAGGTCCATACGTGGCTATTAGCCACAGCTTATCGTTGGAATTCTCTGGGGCAGTGATGCTCTGTATTCTGGTGCTTGGAGGAGGGGACACAGTGGAAGGGCTTCTAGCCGCACTGGTGGACCTCTTGATGGCGCTTGGGTTTGGGGTTTTTTGGCCACTATGTGACACAGATTGTTGGACTGGATGGACCATTTGCCTGATCCAACATGGCTTCTCTTATGTTCATGGCTGCAGAATTAGAAGTAATTTGGTATATTTTAAAGAACACAAAACCAGGGTTTTTTGCAAAAGGTAACTGTCTCCTATTGGGCTGTGCCAATATTAATTGGCCAGCAATCAATAAATGGTGTATTTTAACTAGTATTTATTCTTTAGTGTTCCTCATTCTGTTTATGAATGCATACACCTGACAGAGGCTATGAATCCACCTGTAGCTCCTATAAACTAGATTCCTGCCCTCAGAATTTCACATTATAATAAACTAGTTTGGCTAGAATCCAGAGTGCCTTTGTGTGCACACCTGGTCTTCTAATGTCCCACTCATGCATCTCCTGGCAAGTTGCTCCTGCAGCTCATTGAAACTTAAGGAGTGTTTTTTTTATATAGCATCTGGCCTGCTACTGTAAAAAAAGGAAGGGAAGCCTGGATGGATGGATGCACAAAAAGTGTGTGGCTAAGGAGATCATTGGATCCCAGTCTTGCAGTCTAACGTAAACATGTTTAGTTATAACTTTTGTTCATCAGTGGGGCTTACTTTCTAGTGTAGTGCTGCTCCTGAAGGCTTCAGTCACAGGGTTCAGTTTTATAAACATATATGGGATCAAATCCTATTCTATTTAGAGAGCTTAGTTCCAAACAATGTATAAGGCTATCGTTGTATGCATGCTTGCCTAAAAGTAAATCCCACTGAATTTGGAGGGACTTGATTTTAAAAAATGAGGTTAGTGCTGGATTCTTGGTTTTTAGAGAGGCTGATACCAAAACAAATAAATTTAACTTAAAAAAATCCTCTCAAAAAAGTCTCTCAGTATGTAGCTTTATGTTCTGTGACTTCTATTTTAATCTAAATTATATGTGACTCAGAACTGTGGATTTCAAACATTGTGGCATACAGTTTCTGCTTTATAATCAGGCTTTTATTTTTACAAATCCATCTAACCAAAATTGTCTGTGTATATTGCAAATCAACTGTTCTAAACTAAAAGTTTAAGATTGTTCTGCAGGATTTCTGAATCTAGTAGAAATGTCACTTCTAGTAGAAATGTCACATATTCTGATGTTACATGGACCTTCAAGTAGGAATGAAGTCCATTTTGTAGCATGCAGTTATAGGTGCAAGAAGAGATTATTTTTTCCTGGTATGCGTTTGTTAAATTTGTTCTGTTACCTAACATTAGCTGGCATCTGTTGACATGATTATGATGCCGGATTGGAAGAATGGATCATTGTTTGGGCCAAATAGCATAGTCTGTTAACAAGCAGAAGAATATTTGCTGTATTTATATATGTTCTAAGCAAACTCCTTAGGCGCACCCCTTGTGCTGCAGCTGCTGTTGTGTTTCCTCTTGCACCTTTACATTCTCTCTGTAAGGGTAGGGGTAGACTGCACTAATGGCTGTTGCTAGTTTGCATGTTTATGCATCAGTGTTAACATTCTAGGTCCATTCCGGTAATACTTAAAGACTGCAGGACATACTTGTTGAATTGTGTACCTATGTTGTTTCCAGTCTCCTCTCCTCTTCTGGCAACACCAATAATAGAGTTGGGCTCTTAATTTGCAGTTTATTGAAAAGTGTGTGGCACATTCTTCTTTACTGGGAGCTGAGGAAATTGCCTTTTGCTACATTTATTATTATTGGCTCTCTTATGGATTCATTTATCATAGAGTCCTGTTGATTTTGCTGTACTTCCAAATGATATGGAAATTTATGACGGTAGTATTGGTTTAACATATGTATAAACTGCTGGCAAACTCAAGTTACATAATTTGGTCTATAAACTATTCAGTCTCTGAAGTATCTGTCTCTTTGAGGGTGAAAAATGGAATACATTCAAGGACATTTCAGGTTTTGTTATTTCTTATTTCATTTGATTTTTATCCTGCTCCATTACTAAGATTTGAGGCTTGGGGTGGTTAGCAACATAAATACAAAACATAAATTAAAACAAAAAAACATTCTACAAAGCAATTTAATACAGTAGCACCATAGCATGACAAGCAAAGATGCTGATACTTGGCTAAGTATGATTGCCTGGAAGCCATGCAAAACCTAGAGTCCCCCAGGGCACGAGTCACTTTGGACAGAGCATTAAACCAGGTTGGGGCCACAATAGTAAAAAGTCCTTAGTCTGATTGAGGTTAAATGCGCTACCTGAGGACCAGGCACCACCAGAAGTTGACATGAAGTGGAATATGACTACCACAGTGTATTTGTAAACTTGAGAGAAAGTTCTTAAGGTATGAAAGTCCCAGACCATTTAGGGCTTTAAAGGTTAAAATCAGAACCTTGGATTTGACCCAGAAACCAATTGTAAGCTACTGCAGCTGTTTCAAAATAGGCTGAATATGTGCAGACCATGATACATTGGTCGGCAACCTGACATTCTGAATAACCTGAAGTTTCTGAAGCATCTTCAAGGGCAGCCCTGTGTAGAGCAAATTGCACTAGTCCAGTCTGGAGGTGACTGTCATATGAATCACTGTGGTCAGCTCTGACTGGGACAAAGAGGGAACAGCTGACAAGCCTGGTAGAGACAGAAAAATGCCAGTTTCACTATCGGGAAACTTGTTTGTCCAAGAAAACTGAAGCATCCAGCCTGACCCCCAAGCTCTTTACGGAGTCCACTGATGTAAGCTGGACCCCATCCAGAGCAAATTTTCTGATGGAAGAAAATGAGAAATGGTGTGAAGAACAGAAAAAAAAATATTTTTTTTGTTTTGAAATGAGTAAAATGCTTTTTAAGACAAGGTTTTATTCACTTAAAATATGTAGCAAGGAATTCCAATTTTTCCATTGGAATGGTTTAGAAATTTTGGGGGAATGCAAATTATAAAAACTTTAAGATTCCCCCCCCCTTTCTGAAATGGGTAAAATGTGCAAAGATAGCATAGGGTGCAAGTGTCTGCAGCTCTCTCGCTTTAGTATTGGACATATTTGTAGTTTTTGCTTTTAACATTAAAATACCATAAATCAGTTAAAACAATTTATTTTATACCATCCTCCCCCCCCCCACACACCCTTAAGCAGGTCTATATTAGCTAGATTGGCGCTTTCTCCCCATACATGCATAAAGCTGAGCTTTTATTCCAGGTAATCTTTGTAGAGGCAAGAATAATTTAGTTATCCTTTTTTAGGAGCTGAGGAAAGCCCAGTGAAATATTTTCCTGCAAAATAATATAGTAGCTTTTTTAGAGGGTAGACTGGTGCCTGTGAACACCATGGTGTCCAGTGACACCTTTGCTGATGCCTACCCAAGTAGTTGTAGAGAGTGGGCAGGGCCAGGTGGGTCTTCTGTCCAGCAGGGCATCTGGTTCCAGTGGAGATTTGATTGACTGTGCAGATCTTTAAATTAGAATAGACATAAGGTGAACTGAGTGTATATAATGTACTTAGCGTCGCCTTCTTGATTTAGAAGAGAATGGCAAGTTAGGTGGGCGAAATGAGTTGGCCAGGTACGGGTCAGTGGCTGGAAAAAGGTCAATGTGCAGTTGTTTAAGAAGATCACATCCAGAGGCAAAATTGAAGGCTGTCAGCCGAAGACCCTGATGAACCACGAGGATTTGCGTGGGGGAGGACCAACGAAAGCGGATCTTATGCTCAGCAAGTAGATTTAAAATTGGTTTCATTTCTTTTCTGTGCATCAAAGTTTCTGGTGAAAGATCAGCCAAGACCAGGATCTTTCCCTTGTAGAGTAGGCCCTGTTCAGAATGGGTTTTCCATAAAATCGAGGTTCTGGTCCTGGAATCCGGGACCGTAGACAAGATATCATGTGGAAAGTCCTTTGAATTAGGTTGTAAGACGCCCAAGCGATAGGCAGAATCAATGAGGGGAGCAACGCCATCTTGAAGATTAAGAGCAGAAGCAAGCCAAGACGCAATGAAAATTCTGGTCTCCTGGTTCTCTTTGGCCTGTTCAGGCAGCCCTCTGAATTTCAGATTTGCAGCCCTTAATTTATTGTCCAGGTATAGCACCTTTTCATGAAGCCAAAGGTCTGAGCGCTGGAGGTTCTCCACAGCGTCATGAGCTTTAGTTTCCATTTCAAATGCTGAGTCAGCAGTTTGGGTAACCGCTATTAGCATTTCATTTATTTTTTTAAGCTCAGATTGGATGGGGGCAATAGCATTAGAGATTTTATCTTCAATGGTCTCCTCCAAACGTGTTATAATGGCGTGAAACGTTTGGGAGGTTAGTAAAGGGCTTTCTTCTGGGCCGGAGGAGGAGCCAGATGCCATTTTTGAGGAGATAAAGCCTAGGAGAAGAAGCAGAAGGTTCGGGGCTCGCTGGAAGGAAGTTGAGTACCTTTTGCGTTGTTGCGGGGTTTTTTTTAGCTGCCCTGGTGTTTCCGATGCTTCGTTTGCCCATACCCAGGTGGAATCAGCGCGATAGACGGGAGCGGGATGAAAGTGAGGGGACATGGCGTCTGCCATGTTCCGCATCGCCCCACCCTCCTGTGCACATCTTTTAAAAATGTTGCTTCAGCAGCAGCTGTCATTACAACACAAGGTAGGACTTCACTGACTTAAGGTAGACCGTGGCAGCCATTTTGTGACTGCCTACACCTTGCCATTTCAGAATTCCCAAGGAGCCCACAGGTTCAAATAGATTGGGAACATCTAGGGTGGATTATCTTAAGGTCTAGTGAACAATGTTTCTAAAAGTTAATCGTAAAATGAACTTGAGCTTCAGGACAATAAAAACGTCTGTCAGCAGAAAGCTGAATTATGAGGTGCCCAGCATACTGCATGATGCTTCCTTGCACAAAATAAGAGAGAAATGTTGTTGCTGGTTATATTGTAGCAATGTAGAGTTTTCATAGTGGTACTTCACATGACTTGATGATAAACGATCCTAAAGAGAGATCACCATGGAGCCCATTATATTGGTGCAAACCTGTGTGTTTGTCATGATCTGCAGCTTTTAAAGTGTGCTGTGTAGTTTTGCTGTATTGCACAGTTTGGTTCTATATGTTTGAGTTGTGCTATCCTGGCTGCCCTCACCAGATGCCACTGCTGAAGAGGCTTGGGTCTTCACCTTACTTCTCTGTGCTCATTACAGAACCATGATTTGAACCAGTCTCAAATGAGATGAGCCAATTTATGTTGCAGCTGCAACTTGGTATAGGCAAATACCCCTTTATACTTGAAAATCCCATTTGCTCTTTTTATGCAAGGGATATCCCAATGGTTATATAGTGTCTTTCATGGTTTGAAAAGCTTTGGAACTGATTTCATTAAGGTATTTATATGCTGCCTTTGTTCATAACTCAAGATGGCTTACAAATCACAGTTGTAAACATTACAGTTTAAAGCATACAAAATAAAATCTAGAATAATATTCTCCCCAATACCTGCAGTCTATATTTTATTTAAAACCCCTGACAAATAAAATGGCATTGCACCACCGTCTGCAAAATACTTTTAACATTTTTTTTGTGAAACTCAGTATCTCTTTTGATACATGATAATCAACGTAGTAAAATTTTACCAATCGTTAGTCATGTTAAAATTCAAGCAAATACATACACCTGAAAGGTTGAATGGATGTGAGTTTCAGATTATATGTCTTATAAGGAGACTGCATTTAAAGTGCACGCTCTGTTACTCTCCCCAAAGGCAGTGTGTTTGACAAATCGTAATTTCATTCTTTCTGGCATCAAGCATGAGGTAGCTCCTTTATCTATTTTCCATCTGTGAAGTGAGGCAATAGATGATTTCAGTGCAGCTTTGATTCACCAGTCGTATTTGCTGAACCTCATTGGAAGTGATGTGCTTTTATAGGAATATATCTATTGAAAATTCTAGTACTATGCCTGGCTGGAAACAAGCTTGAGCTATGAATGCCATTCAGGAATATTAACAAATAGAGATTTTTAAATGAAGACAAATACTGGCCCATATTTAGAGCAAATGCCAGGCATCTTAACCTTTCCATTGCTTTTTTCCAGGGTTAATTTAATCTGTAAAAAGGTGTTCATTAAACACCATTAAAAGGTAAACATAACCAAGATGAGAAACTTCTTTTGTTTTTTCCCCTCTAGATTTTCAGCTGAACTCTCACCTATCAACACTGGCAAATATTCACAAGATTTACCACACTCTTAATAGGCTGGTAATCGCTTGAATTGTTTTTTATTTGGTAGCCACATACTCTTTGAAATGTATTGTTGAAGACTCTTTTGTCTCTTACTACAAGTGAAGTGAAGACTTACGAATCCACGGATATATTTGTCATATACTTTGAGGCTGTTGCCTCTTTACACTGCCTCATTGCTCATACATGCACACCTCTTGCATATCACTCACAAAGTTAAACTGTTGACCAGTCCTGTAGCAGTACTGACTATTTTGCTGTACTTCTGAGCAGATAAGTCTTACCTACCAACAGAGTTTATATGATTATAATTCCTAAGCTGTTGTGATTGAAGTGAACATTGTGACAATTCAGCTGGTATCTAAAGAGAGTTCATTTCAGGGTTTTTTTAAAAAAGAGCTCTTACAAATTGCTGAGGAGGTTTTAAATAGTAGAGCCTGCATTTAGCTCAAACCTCATTCTTCTGCCAGGTTTGCTTTTTATATTCAACCATGTTGGCCAAACGCTTTCCCATAGATAAGAACGTGGTGGTTTAATTTGATACCTTATTTGTCCCTGACCAGAAGAACCCCCAAGAAATCATTGAGTCATCTATGCTTCACAGCTAGTTTTATGATGAATAAAGGCCTACAAACTTTACTTCAAACACCCTTATTAGTTAGCTTATTGATTTTTCCAGAAGTCTAGTTCTACATCTTCCTTGCCCATTCTCACAGGAAGTACTAGGGATGCTCTCTCAGTTATGATTACTGAAATTGTGTGTGGGAGAGAGTAGATGCAGCAATATATTTAGGTCAAACAATACTGCAGCTTCTTTTGAAGAGTATAGTGTGGGATATAGAGAGCCAATTTGGTGTAGGGGTTAAGTGTGCGAACTCTTATCTGGGAGAACAGGGTTTGATTCCCCACTCCTCTACTTGCAGCTGCTGGAATGGCCTTGGGTTAGCCATAGCTATGGCAGGAGTTGTCCTTGAAAGGGAAGCTGCTGTGAGAGCCCTCTCAGCCCCACCCACCTCACAGGGTGTCTGTTGTAGGGGGAGAAGATATAGGAGATTGTAAGCCGCTCTGAGTCTCTGATTTAGAGAGAAGGGTGGGGTAGCAAGTGATTTAAGATCCCATCCCTCTAGCCGTGTCACCCAAAGCCAGTTTTACCACTGCTGCTACAACTAGGTGAAAGTCTTTTTTTTAAGTGCCAGTTACTACAGATGTGCTTGGCCCTTCAAAAGTGTTTTTGTTTTCTAACGGAAGCTGGAGTCCTGTGCTCACTTGGTAACCTCTGCTGCTGTTCTGTTGATTATTTCCTGTACTTCTTCTGTTAATGTCACTGCAGACAGACTTGGCAGGTATTACCTCTGGCATGTTATAGTCCCTTTTATACTGTTGCAGCCAATCCCTTACCCTCAGATTTTGCTTCAGTTGACTTTTCCAACAGGGTTTGCAGTTCTCATGGAAACTGCAGCCGTTCCCAGAGGTTCTTCTGGGCATGCTTAGTAGGGACTGAAGCCAAGTGCAAACCCCAAAGTATTGGCAAGTTTGGTTTTTGACTCTTCCCCCCTCCCCCCCATAGGTGTTTCTTATCCCAAACCTGTTCTTTGGCATACCCCTCTGAGTAGCCTTAAATGCTTTAATTCAGATGTTGTACTTTATCCGATTGTCATACAAGTTAGTGGTGAGCTATAAACAGATTGCAGATGGCTTGTTTTGTGTGTGGAGGGGAACTTTTTTAGCTATTAATTTGTGTGCATCTCTGTTAAGTGAGGTATTGGACTTCTGTGTTCTGGAAAGTTGGTCTGAAATCTGCACATTCACTATGTCCATAATTTTTTGTAGCTTCAGACATTAATAAGAATTTCAGGATTCTTCTGACTTCAAAGGAGTTATAATAGCTGTTTTAGGACTTGTCCATTTTCCTCAGTTGATGAAACCTGTTAAGTATTTTCCTTCTGAACATCTCATGGGCCTTAGTTGAGAAACTGATGGATCTCTGTTTGAAAATGTAGTTCTTATTAGGGTTTTATGACTCTTTCAAATTAAATGTTTACACTAGGTTTAGTGTGGAAAGCATTGGGGAGGGACAGTGGCTCAGTGGTAGAGCATCTGCTTGGGAAGCAGAAGGTCCCAGGTTCAATCCCTGGCATCTCCAAAAAAAGGATCCAGGCAAATAGGTGTGAAAAACCTCAGCTTGAGACCCTGGAGAGCCGCTGCCAGTCTGAGAAGACAATACTGACTTTGATGGACCAAGGGTCTGATTCAGTATAAGGCAGCTTCATATGTTCATATGTTCATAGTAGACTTCAGTGCTGTAGTAACTATAACAAGATTAACTACAGTAACTAGTGATATTTCAGTCCTAAGCAGCTGTGGCTGATCTCCCAGTTAATTGCAGTTATTAAAATGTTTTACAGAATTTGACAGAAGACGCAGGTCAAGACGATCCCCAAACAGGTAGGTTCCTAAATATGAAATGTGTTGTAGTTTTTTAAAATAAATGTTTAGGGGGGGTGGGATCTTGTTCCAGCCCATAAAAATCAGGGCTAATAAAAAGAAAACAAAGAAAGATGAGCTTTCCTGGGAATAATTATAAAACTAGGTGAAGGCTAGTTGGGTCTACTGTTAAGGGAAATTGTCACTCCATGTACCTTCTTATTCATTACATTATAGCAATTATTTGTGCCTAGTGATGTAGGGATCAGAGCTACAGTTTTTGATGTACTGGCATTAGTTATCTGATAGTTGTCCATGTTAAGGTTTCAGATTCGAGAGCTGGGTATGAGGGGCTGTCATGACCCGCATGGTGCCACCTGACGCTGCCACCACTCTGGAATTAGGGTCCCTTGGGAAGGCCCAGAGTCCCCTCCCAAGCCCTTCAGATCCCTTGCTTTGGCCAAGAAAACAGGCGTTTAGACCAGGCAGAGTAACAAAGAAGAACAAAAAGGTTTATTTTACCCAGGGAAATCTATAAAGGGCAAGAGAACAGGTAAGGTGCTTTAAACTATATAAGTAACTTGGGTAAAGAAAAATAAACATAAAGCCCCTAACGCGACTAAACAACTGTCCTAGTCTGTTAGGCCCCAGGCCTTGGCCTGCTCACTCTCTCCCTCAGAGTGAGGGTCTTCCTCCTAACAGCAGCTGTCCTGCCTGCTCGACCTCTCAGAAGGAAAGAACAGCAACTGTCTCCTGAAAGAGTTTTTAAGCAGTTCTCCTCAGAGCCTACTTGGATGCTGATTGGCTGAAACCAGCGCCAAGCACTCTGGAGATTGTAGGCTGTCTCTTTCTACTGAGACACAGGCTCCCTAGGTCCACTAGGCCTCTGACTCACCACCAGCGGCTTTTAGAGCCAGTTTGGTGTAGTGGTTAAGTGTGCGGAGTCTTATCTGGGAGAACCGTGTTTGATTCTTCACTCCTCCACTTGAACCTGCTGGAATGGCCTTGGGTTAGCTATAGCTCTCGCAGAGTTGTCCTTGAAAGGGTAGCTGCTGTGAAAAGCTCTCTCAGCCCCACCTACCTCACAGGGTGTCTGTTGTGGTGGTGGTGGGGAAAGGTAGACCGCTCTGAGATTCAGAGTATAGGGCCGGATATAAATCCAATATCTTCTTCAATCTTCAATGTAATTTACTAATAATTTTCTGCATGCCTGGAGACTACTACCATGCATAAACTGCTATCTTATGCATGGGTGGCTTTGATTTGCAGCCCCACTGACAGGCCCTCCACCATCAGGTTTGCTGATGAAGGATATAAACTGGAGATCCATTTGAGAATCCAGTTCTCAGGAAACGACTGTATTATCTACAACAGCTAGGGAGAACAAACAACTGTAGCGACAGGCTTCCTGATTTTTTGGAAGCACACAGCACAGTGAGGGGAGATGGAGCTTTCAGGAGTCATTACTAGTGGGGAAGGTAGGTGGTACAGGCAAAGGGGGCATATGGTTCAGCCTCATGAATGAACTGGCATGTAAACAGACATTGTATGGATTTCAGTAATATTCCAGTTGCTAGTAACTGAATTCAGATTCTCTTAGCCTTAAAACTGAGTTGTCATACTATGTTTAGGAGTTTTCTTGCTTGAACTGATTGTGTTGATGACTGTTACAAGTACCGTTTAAGATTAGGTACTTGTTTAATCCATCTGCTGTTTTCTCAAATCACTCCATAGGAAGTCTCAGGTCTTGCAGTTCATCAGACTGCTTTAGCAAAGTGATGCCTCCAAGAAAAAAGAGGAGACCCACAGCTGGAGATGACCTGTCAGCTAAAAAAAGTAGACATGATGGGTATGTTTGGTGTTGTGTGTTTTGCTTGATGATTCATCTTTTTTTAGAACACATTTTATTGTTTTCTGTTTTTAACCTAAACAGTTTTAACTATGACACTATATGAAAAAACCAATACCATAAATGTTCAATATATGTTATAGTAAAAGAGTACAACAACAGTATATTTGATAAAGGACAGCAATAATATCACTGTTACATTTGAGTTAAGTAATGAAGAGTAATAAGACACAGATGCAAATTAACATAAATATAGTAACCTTGAAGAACTAGAGCGTAAAAATAACCCAGTAAATTGTAATAGTGATTGGTAGGGTTTTTCACATATGGACCATTTTCATTGGTAAGATAGGACAGAATTGGAAACCATTGTTCTACAAAACTTGAATTATAATTTGGTGATTCAGAAAGGTGGATCTGATCTGACAACTTCAGCATTACACAGAAATCACAGCTTGTTAACCCATTACATGGGTTTGTCTAGCCTTCAATTTTGATGCTAGCAACAATTCGCAGTTCAAAGGATAGAGATGAGGAATATTGTGATTGTGCGAGTAATTAGAATAGGTTTCTGGAAGCAGTGGTACTTCATAATTTGTAATTTGTTTGATCTGCTCTGTTATTTTACGCCAAATTTTTGGATGGATTCAAGTATCCAACAATTATGTATATATGTACCACTTAATGATAAATCTTTGTGCTTCCATCTTTATGTGAGAAGTCAGCTTTTAGATGGAACAGTTTAGGAGATATGTACTCAGTTTTTAACTACTTTCTTGGTAGAGAACTCTAGAAATCTGTTTATTTTTGTTGACATAATTGACCAGCATAAAAAGAATATTTCAGCTCATAAAATGTTATTTAGGATTAAGCATTTTTAAGATTGGAGCAATGAGTCTTAAACTTCTATTATTGTGGAGAAGAGGAACAAGAATATTATTCTGGCCTTCAAATTTATTTGCAATAAGGTCTGAATTTCCCCCCTCTCCTTGTCCCTATTTCTGGAAAAAATCCATTAGTTAATAATAGGTAATAAAAATACATTATTTAATAATAATAATAATCTCTCATTGACAGGGACCTTCATGTGCTGTACTTAATGGTAGTTTTAAGATGGATGTTTGAACAGAGGTATCTCTGTCTCCCTCTTTCTGCTCTGCTTGGAAAACTAAAAAACTGGCTTTTTTACTTTGACAGAATGTACAGAAAATATGATTCTACTAGAATAAAGACGGAAGATGACATGTTCTCAAGCAAAAGGTGCTTAGAATGGTTCTATGAATATGCTGGTAAGGAGAAATGTGATCATGGCTTATACATGGTTACCCTGATGGTGCTGAAGTTCTAAAAACATCATCCACACACCACTCCTGGTCGAAATAAATATTTGAAACATATCTGTGTGCAGATTATTAAACTGCTTCTGCAGAAGTAAAGCCTATTTCAAATGCTGTAGTCTCTTGAAAGAACAAAGAAGTTAATCAACTTTTTAGTTCTGACAGAACTTGAGTCTTGGCTCAAATTGCAGGTAGTTTAAACACATACTTTTTGGATTGGATTCACTCCGCTTCGCTGCTGAAAAAGGGAAGAGGGGTCCAGTTTAATCACACAAGATTATGTTGGGGACCTGCATGGGCAAAAGCCATGTGGAATGGGGGCTATAGCAGAGAGGGAATGTAAGATGAGATGGAGTGAAAAAGCAGGCTGGTTCCAACCTACAAAGTCTATTAATGAAAATTTTAGATAGTAAATATGAATCAGAAGTCAACAATCTTGTTTTAAGTCACTATCTGTTCTAGGGGGTGTATTAAGATAAGGAACCGTAGATGAAGGAAAAGTAAGCTAGAAGTGTGTGAATCTGGTTCCTACTAACCTTCCCATTGTACATAGAGCAATGTGTGATCAGTTGTATATTTGGATTATTGAGTACACATAACTATGTCTTCAAGTAAAAGAAACACAGTCTCATTTGATTGCAGGAACAGATGATATTGTGGGCCCTGAGGGAATGGAGAAATTCTGTGAGGACATTGGAGTTGAACCTGAAAATGTACGTACAGGCTTATTAGCAGGTGGCAAAGAGTTTTTTCGGTTAATTAAAAAATTAAGAAGTGCAGTGTTCATCTTTATTCCATTTATCTCATTCAGTCCTAAAGGCTTTGAGTGAACAATTTTGATGTTAAACAGAAAAAGGTGCCCTCTTCCTACTAGGAGAGATGGAGTGACCCAGCAATTTTTCTTCCTTTCTCCTAGTTCATATTTAAAGTATTGCAGTTCAGGCTGCTTCAGTACACATGAAAATAATGTTGCCTTTGTATTTTTGCCCAGTAGCTACAATAATTAGATAAAGGGAATACAATGCTGTGTGGATAGGCAACTGGCAACCTCGGGTCTCAGTCTGGCAACCTGAAGCTTCCCATTTGGATTTTCGAACATTTCTCCAGTTCCAAACACCTCCCCTTATAATACACCACAGCTTTTCCCCTGAAGAGTTGTGGTATTTAACTCCTTTCTCTTCAGCATACACAGCATCAGACCCCTTGGCAGGAATACACCATTGCATTATGTATTACTGCTCATTCCAAGCTGGAGTAAAATGGCTCCTTAATTCTGTCCTCTTTAGCAAGATCAGCAAAATACACAGAGAAACACCTTCTAATGAAGTTCTTCCCTTCAGGCTTTTGGACTGCTTGTTTCTATTTGCTTTTATGTTGTAGGCAATTGGAGGGGGGGAGTGTATGCCAGAATGGCTGAAATGCACAAAGAGAATGACTCTGCTGACCAGTATATATTTCAAAGACTCAGCCTTTTGTTTCAGATGATGTTCTCTTACAGATCTGCTCATTTGACACCTTGAAACAACACTTACCATTTTCATTCTTGAAGAAATTAGCTAGGAAACTATCCATCCTGGTGATGGAGGTGACTCAGGATGAAGATTCAGAAGAGTGCAAGAATTCTCCCCTCCCACCTTCCTGTATTCTAATGCTAACATTTTGTTTTTAAACAGGTAGTTATGCTTGTTTTAGCTTGGAAGTTAGATGCTCAGAACATGGGCTACTTTACATTGCAAGAATGGCTAAAAGGAATGACGTCACTGCAGTAAGTAATGCCTTCATTATCAAACGTGAAGTAGATTCAGGAGTGTGGCATTGTCATCTTGCCAAACACAATCTTAAACGTAATGTTTATAGAAGAAAACTTCTTCTGTCATTTGATCCAGCAGCTTTAGTTATTGGTTTGTGGACCCAGAATAGCCTAAGCAAAGTTTGAAGAGAGTCAGTGTGCTTTGTAATGTCATTATGTTGAACTAGAATGTGTTGTTCTCAAATCCCTGTTCAGACACTATGTTCATTAGGTGGTCTTGTAGTTATGCTGTCAATTACATTGTGAGAGGATAAAATGGAGCATGGGGAGACTATATATGCTGTCCAGAACTCTTGGGAGTTAGGGCAAGATAAAAATATATGAAATCATAGTAAGGTCTCTGCCTGTTTTTCTTTTCCTGCTGTAGCAAGTTGCGTTTCCTGAAAAAGCTGTTCTGCATGTGTGGAATGGCAAGCGGGTCCAGTTCCCCCATACTGTATCCCATGCCATTCCCAAGACTGTTATGGACCTCAGAAAGGGCTTTTCAGGAGCACACAGCGCAGCAGTAGGAAACAGAAGGGAATCTACAATAATTCCCTTCCTTCTGCAAACTCCATTCATGGTTGTTTGGATCTAAGCTATACAGTGTTCACAGCTCTTTTTCTGCAATGGCTGTAAAATGCAAGGGAGAAAGCAATTATAAATTATAGACTAATTACCTGTTATGGAAGGAGGATAAATTAAATGAGTGTTGGCTTACTATGTACTGTGGGATGGATTGAGCACTCACAGGAGTAAATTTTCCTTCCTACCTCCTCCCACCTGCTGCTCCCCTGGGGTTAATCGACCTCAGGAATAGATCCAGGGTCAAAATACTCTGCAGTAGAAAGGAAGAATCAACAGAAATTGTCCCCCTACTGGTCCAAGTAGGTTAGGATTCATTATTTATATAGCTGTTATTTTGGGGAGTATTTTTGGAAAAGGCATTTATAAATTCTAAAAAAAAAAAGTTTTATGGGTTGAGGACCAAAGAAGTATGTTGGTTTAGCAATTAAGTTCTGCAAAGAGCTCTAAGTCCAGAGTTCTGACATTCTGTTTTTGTTAATTTTTACAGATGTGATACAACCGAGAAGCTAAGAAATTCTTTGGATTACTTGAGGTCCTTATTAAATGAGCCTACTAACTTTAAACTTATATACAGATATGCATTTGATTTTGCACGTGTGAGTATCCTAAATTTCAAATTTTGAGCACCACATTCTAAAAAAAAAATAGCTCCCCATAGGATTGTTTCTGAAGGAAGGAGTTCATACACTTGAGTTAATAATTCCCAATAAATATATCAAGTTTACTTCATGTAAATAGTTTCAAAGGAGGATAGCCATGTTAGTCTGCAATAGAACAGCTAGATTTGAGACCAACAATATCTTTGGGATATAAGAAGAAGACGACTGCAAATTTATATCCCACCCTTCTCTCTGAATCAGAGACTCCCGAGTGGCTTACAATCTCCTATATCTTCTCCCCCCGCAACAGACTCCCTCTGAGATAGGTGGGGCTGAGAGGGCTCTCTCAGCAGCTGCCCTTTCAAGGACAAGTCCTGCGAGAGCTATGGCTGACCCAAGGCCATTGCAGCAGGTGCAAGTGGAGGAGTGGGGAATCAAACCTGGTTCTTCCAGATAAGAGTATACACACTTAACCACTACACCAAACTTAGAGAGTCAAAGCTCTATGTCTCTCAAAAGATTATACCCCTGAAAATCTTGTTGGTCTCTTAAGGCGCTACTGGACTTAAATCTGAGTTCACTTAACTTTGCCAGATGGTCTGTTTCTTTACAGTTTTAATCCAGTCGTGCATGTCTATTTGTCAGATCCTTTACATTAAATACCTTCAAGTCAATATAGTTATAATTTTGTGTTGATTTTTGGAGAGTGTACTTGAATCCTGTGCACGTTTGCTTTTAGAAGTCTTGTGAAAATCTGAACTTTTGAGATTGCCATGGGTGGCCTGATACTATTTCTCTCACACACACCCCTTTGTTTTCTTTAAGATAGTCTAGGCTCCTAAGAACTGCTTCTGAAGTACTTTCTCCCCCCCCCTCAACATCATCCAGTTAATTGATTGAGCATCCAGTTAACAGTCAGATAATGACAACTCTGTAGATACCCACATCCCCCATGTCAACTGGTACAGGGAAGAAGTTTTCTAAATGTTACATATTCAGGGCATTTGTAACAGAACAGGGAAGAAGAAGTGTTCCAAATGTTACTTTTTTCAACACGTTTGTAATAGAACACTGCTTTCTATAGGAGTTGGAGAGCTGCTGCAGTGGCTATCAAAAGAAACTCCTAGCTTTTCAGGAGAAAAGAAAGAAGAATATTTTGCCTCCCAGTGGAACAATATGAGGGCTGAACATTTGCTTAATTATCTAGCTATGCGGACTTTGAAGTTGGCATGGAGATTGTCAGAGGTTTCCATTCTGTCCCCAGTAGCAAAAGAATATTGCACCTATATTCCCAAACAGTTAAGCTTCATTCTGTATTTTAGTAAAAAGCAAAAGAATCACTCAGTTCATCAGTTAGCAAGGATAAACTGTCTTGGGTCCTAGTTTAAATGAGGACTATTGCAGTTAAACTTGGCCTTTTTCTTCTCTTTGCAGGAAAAGGATCAGCGAAGCCTAGATATAAATACTGCCAAGTGCATGTTAGGACTTCTGTTAGGAAAGACATGGCCCCTGTTTCCAGTATTTCATCAGTTCCTAGAGGTACAAGTAGAAAAATCTTTTCATGTCTTAAACTTATAAAAAATATATATCAAAAAGCTGGGATTGAATGGTGCGTTCATTCTAGAAGGCCATAGTAGTTTGAAGGTAATTTGAAGATTTGAATTTGCCTGTTAGTAAGCAGGTGACTATTAAAGATGCCAAGTTATACCTGCAGGGCCACATTTGGGTAGGAGCTCACAAGAACAAAGCTCCAGAACCTCTAAATCCAGGTGCCGAATCTGGCCCCTGGAGGGCTCCTGTCAGGCCCCCCGAGCAACTGGCTGTCATCTGCTTCCTTCTCCCTCTCTCTTGTTTCCTTCTGCAGCACAGCTTGCTTTGCCAGGCTTGCTCAATTGCACAGGAGCTACAGAGCAAAATTTCTATTTTCTCCACTGGCTGAGGCTCCTCCCTTGGGGAGGAAGGGGGGGGAGGCAGAGCTTGCTTTGCCAGACTCTTTCAATTGCACAGCAAAGCTACTGAGCCAAGCCTTTCTTCTTTCGATTGGTTGAGGCTCCTCCTCTTCCTGGTCCCCTGGGGAAGGAAGAAAAGAGCCAGAGCTTCCTTTGCCCAGTTCCCTGGATCCCATGGGAGAGATACAAAGAAAGCACCTTTAAGACCAATGAATGCTAATGTTTTAAGCATCTTTTATTTTTAAGTTTAAAAAAAATCTTTGTGTTTGTGTCCTTTATAAAGTTTATTTCTCTGCTACCTAATTTTAAATAGGAACACGCATGGCCCAGCCCAACATGGCCTGGCCCAACAAGGTCTCATTTATGTCAGATCTGATTCCCATAATAAATGAGTTTGACATCCCTGCTCTGAATTTTATTGTGTTCTTTCTTACCCACCCCACCCCCACACGCACAATACTTGCTTCTGGGGTTCATTGTTCAAACCTGTGAGAATTTTGCTGGACTCTTAAGATTTGATAAACTTTCTAATATTTTCTCCACAAAAAAATGGGAAAATAACCAAAATCTATAAAGCAAACAGATGGAAATCTTCATCATGTCACTGTGGCATTTAAAAATAATTTTTAAAAGTTTGATAGGAGTAATGCTTTATTATGACAATTATAATTCAAAAAGGAATTTAAGGTAGATGCTGAACTGATATAATGTAGTACAGGGGTGGCCAGTGGTAGCTCTCCAGATGTTTTTGCCTACAACTCTCAGCTGGGGCTGATAGGAGTTGTAGGCAAAAAACATCTGGAGAGCTACCGTTGGCCACCCCTTATCTAGTACACCTTCTGGTGATGTCAGGGGTGTGTGGCATATGCACATGAGTGGTGCTAATGAGCTCCGGCACCTCTTTTTCTATGAAATGGCTATAGCATCTATGAACTTGCTTAATTTCTGACACAGCCACTGACTAATTGGTGATGAGCTCATGAAATGACATGAGGCATCCAGTTGTCTCAGCTTCCATTCTCCATCTGTCAGAGGGTTTTGCTGGCTGAGCTCTAATGCATGTGAAGTGCTTTGTGCACTTATAGCACCATCCTAAGCAGAGTAGCACACATCTTTGACCATTGAAGTCAGCAGGCTTAGAATACTGTAATGCTGCTTGAGATGTCACAGTTAACATTGCAGTGTTTTCCTGTGTATGATTAAAATTGTCCAAGATGTTTTGGAAATTATTTCTCACACTTGCTGGTAGTCAGAAGTGAAAATAGTTTACTTAATGTATATATTCTCAGTAAGTACAGCGTTTAACCTGTGCAAAAGCAAATTAAAATTAGATTAGCTAATTCCTTTGGGGTTTCACCAGTGCAGTTAAACTATTGTCCATGATCTCTGAAAGTGACAGAACATTAAATGCCCATGGCAGAGTGTCTTCAAGTCTCGACTCTGCTCTTCTCTTTGAAGTGACTCAGGACAGAGGTGATTTCAGGGTGTTGACTTGTAATCATGGTTTAAATCTTGTAGGTTGAAATCACACCTCAAATGCCAATTTAAATAAAAAATTTGCATTAATAAAGGAGCATTCTGTTTTTTAGAATGAGAAAATATCAGCTTAAAATTGAATAAAGCTGGTGAATCTTAAAGGGATGAGTTAATGTTTCTAAAGAATGATGATAAATATTTTAGAGAGTGGTGCACACTACGTTGCTTTTTTTTCAGATTACTTTAGTGTTCATGACTCAGGTAGGATCTTTTACAATCTGCAGCCATGATAGGTTTTTGAAGACAGGTGCTGACTGGTAGCTTTCTGCTTCTGCCTTGTCATGGAACTTGCCCTGGCTCATCCCATTAAACCCCCCCCCCCCCCATTAAATATCAACCAGAAGTAAGGACTAATAACAGTTGCTAGGCAGATCAGTGTTCTCAATGAAATAGAAAGTAAATTTTCATTTTAAAAATGTCATATATTTAATTAAACTGAATCAGTTGCCTAGGAGGGGTGAAAAAGCTACCTAGAAGAATCAGTGACTAATGTTTGGTGGCTTGCCAGTCTCTGGCTCCCAACATCATGCTATAATACACTTAATGTAATATACATTTCCCCACAGTTTGTTTTTGACACCTTCCCCCCTGCAGCCATTCATAAGTGAGTCATAAGTCCAGTGTTAAGAAACTGTATGCAGTAAGTTCAGATTTCATACTAAAGCAGGTTATTTTAGAAAGAGCTCATTGTGCCTGAAACTCTTCAAATGCATATGTAAATTTTTTAATGCTTTGTTTTACCCAAACCTGTTTCCAGTAACTATCAATCTTCTTTCAAGCAGCAATCTAAGTACAAAGTTATCAACAAAGACCAATGGTGCAATGTTCTGGAGTTCAGCAGAACCATTAATCTTGACCTCAGCAATTACGATGAAGACGGCGCATGTATGTATTCGTATAAAAATAAAACCCATTTCTGTAGCAAGCATACCATGTACCGTACCCTCTAATTTTTTTTTTAAGCAAAATCAAATGTAAACAAGGAACAACTTTTTTCCCTCTCTTCCAGGGCCAGTGTTGCTGGATGAATTTGTTGAGTGGTATAAAGAGAAACAAATGACATAGGAATTTTAACTATGCACAGCCACTCAAGAGTCTTTGTTACGACAGTTAAGTCAACCATTAGCCATAAACTGCTATTTGTATCGAAGCGCATGCTGCTTTTTCCTGCACTGTATTCCCATTTTCAGGGACCTTTTGGTGTTTTGCTGTTTTAACAGGCCAGCTCTGCTTGCTGTGTAGCATTGTTCTCTTCGAAGGCGGCTTTGCATTTTGTATCGACACTACAGATGGTGAACTTACCAGCATCCTCACTGTGATTATGTGTATATTGCTGTCTGAACTTTGTATATGTGTATAAAAAGAAAGCTTCACCTAGGAAATTATTTCAGCAGAAATGTATTGTAAAAATGATTTTGTGGCATATTTCTATCTGCATTCAATAACCATGTAACTTAATCTTTAATTTTCACTTGGTCTCAGACGTAGCATTTCGGGGGGGGCGGTGATTGTTGGGACAGTTATCACAAAGAGCTGTTGCTCCTGCGATATGGTTTCTTCCACAGCTGGATGCCCAACAGTTATTTGTGCAAAGCAAATATTGGCCTTCTTCTTTTTTCTTTTTTTTTTTTGAAAAAATTAAAACCTTTGTATTGTCCCTGTTTTGAACACTTTCCTTCAGGCAGTGTAGTCAGACCCTTGTAACTTGAATCCAATCAAATGCAGATTCACAAGAAAATGAAAGGGCAAATAAACACGCAGCTGAGTGTCTTCATGAATGCCAGGTTGTCCTGTGCTGCTGCTTACAGAGGATTTGCACCATGAAGGCCTCATCCACCCTGATTCCCAACCACCCAGCTTCCTCTCACCAACCTTCCACCCTGTAATGGACTTGTCTCTCCCTTTACCTTAACATTGAATAGAGTTGTACATGCCCCAAGGACCTCCATTCAATAATAGTGCTGACTTTCTAATAGTCAGGTTGCTAGTTTGCAAATACATACAAATGCTCAAATTAAAATTCTGATTTAAAAGGACTTTTAGGCTTGTAAATTGGCATATTCCTGTGTTTTACTTTCACTGTTCCCAAAATGTGCTGACTTTCTTGATAAGGAAAATCGAAGCCGCCTTTAGGATTAAAGTTAGCATAGGTTCACCGGTGGGATTTTAGGGATCTGGAATTTCAAACTTTCCCACTTCAGGTTTTCATTGTATCTAAAGAACCCATAATGTTTTGTTTCATGCTAGGGATTGGTAATTCCTGGCAGATTCTTCTTGTAGGCAGCAGGCACACTAATCACCAGCATTATGTCATTCATTTGGATCTGCTTTGCCAGTCGGTTTGCTTGCTTGAAGAAACTGAATAGGGTAAGGCATGTGCTTTATGTTACCCTTGCCTCGGTTGTCTTTCTTGTTCAGTCCTGATTTTAACAAAAAAAAACTGCGAAGGGGACAGTTCTAGTGAACTTTTATTTTGTTCCTGAAGGAAAAATTGTGAAAATACCTCCAAGAACCCAGGGATGTGTGTCTTACATATGGACTACTGTGGAGTTGCAACTTTGATTATGCCAGAAGCTAAAAATGGAGTGTGGGGAGGGATGTGTGCCCGCTTGTATCTTAAATAATACACTGTCTGTGTTCTAATTTAGCAATAAGTACCAGGTCTACCCAAATCCCTGATTCTAATTTTCTAAAGTTACTGACAGAAGATGCAAAAGCATCAGGGTTTTTTTTTTGGGGGGGGGGGGCAAGGACTGTGTACTTTTAGTACAGCTTTGTTTGCTTAGTAGTAGTGGGCTGGGATTCAAAGGGAACTCTGTACAGAGTGTTCCTACATGGCACACGTGGGTGGGGAGTTTTCCCTTCTAACGACAGCCCCTCAAATAATGGAATATCTTTCTTGAAAAGCCTCCACTTTTTAATGGATTTATATAGGGTGTTGAAAAGGGAGACTGAACAGCCTTTGGATCCCAGCCATGGTTCTTTAAGTGGTGTTTCAACTACAGAAAACTACATTCTTGGAAAAGTGGTGTGAGTTACTTGTGGCATGAACGGAAGTTAAGAATTTCAGGCTGTCTTCTGCTACTATACCTTAGTCTAGTTAAGTACATTTTGCTTTTTATATAAAGGCAAATACAAAAATAGATACTAGAGTTGTATTGCAGCCTGTTCTACAGGTATCACGTTTCTACAAGGCTGGGTATATATAAGTATCTGCTAACTTCTGGTTTTAAGACCTAAACCGATTTTCCACTCACCCTGCACCGCTCTGACGTTCCTCTTTTCAGCGCGGCATCCTTCCGATTTCCCACTATCTGCCCCAGGGCTTCAGCAAAGATCGGCATTTTTGCGTGGCAAAGAGAAACTTGTTTTTAGTGGTTTCGCTTTGCTGTGCAAAAACGCTGACGCAAGCTGAAGCCTCGGGGCAGACAGTGGGAAATCGGAAGGACACCGCACTGAAAAGAGGAACATCAGAGCGGCGAAATTGGTCCTACAGTATGCATAGCTCTTGAAAAAAAATAATTGTGAAGTAACATAAGAGACAAAAGGTTTGCTCACCCCCCCCCCCCAAAAAAACCTATGTCTGTTGAATACATAAAATTAGCTTCCAATAATGGAAGCAGCAGCCAAAGAAAGTTAATGTGATCATGAAAATCAGCACAAAGTCAACAGAACTGTGACTAGCCAATTCTTGCTTGATGTTTTGTGTTTTACTAGAGCATGGAATACAAACGTGTTCTTTGTGAAGTAGAAATTTGTAAAAACTCTCTATGTAGGATCCTGTCAAAATTTAATGAGGTTATGCATTTTTTTATCCATAAAAACAGAATGCAAAGTTGGCCCTTGATTTTGCTGAGGTAAGCGAGATATGAATTGAAGTGGTCTTCTAAATAGAGGCACAGTTTTCACTACTTTTAATGAAAGTGTATATTGGAGAAATGGAAAACCCAGTTGGCTTTTTGGTCTGGAGTCTAATGAGAAGTACTGACAGTATCATTAACACTCTTTCACATGTCTTCCTTCTGCGTTGTTCAGAACAGCATGTGTTTTTAAATCAACCCAGTTAATGACTTTGTTCACCTCTGTGGCTATAAGTGCTGTGCTGAAGATTCAAAACTTTACTTAGGCAATGTGCTCTAAGTAAATAGCAAATTTCACTCAGTTTCCTAAGATTTTTTTTAATACACTGGAATTCTCTAAACAGGCTAGTATTTTAAAGGTTTTTCTTTTAAAAGAAATTGTCATAGTTCAGTTAATTGTTTGTCCTTGCCTTTTCTACAAGTCCTTCTGGCAAAATGTTTATGAACTTATTCTCATTTCAAATAAATGATTAATGTAACTTAAAAGATCTAGTGCATAACTGATATTTGAGTGGAAACCGATCACTGGAAAAATCAGACTCAAAAAACTGTCACATTGCATTCTTAAGTAATACCAAAGACTGATAGATTAAACCTTGTCACTCCTCTAATTGACTTTTAGAATTAAAAATTGAATTCAGAATTTGGGGCAGTACAACAACACATGTGAAACTTTCTTTCCAGACTGAAATCTGCTACTGAAGTTGAAGACATGTTTAATGTAACTTGTGTAGTATGTATGGAAACAAAACTGGAAAAATATTGCCCAAAAGAAAAACTTTTGAGGATGTAAAGATACCATAAAATTTGTTTTAATGTCTATCGTGTACTTAGCACATTTAGGTTAATCAACTTGCCGTTTTCAGAAATTATGTGTCATGGGCTTCTCCTACTTAGCAAGCATTGGTGAAAGTCCCCCTCCTCACTTGGGAGGTATTTGAATGTATCCACATACTTGCATCTATCTTGTCCCTAGACATGGATCTAACACTGCTCAAATTTATACAGCTGTAAGGATTTGTTCTGTGGCTGTGTTAACTACAACTACTAAATACCTCTTGAGAGCCTTAGACTGTCCTTTCACATTGTTGTACAACTGCATAGAACTCGTTTACCAACTTTTAAACTCAGTAATTTCAGGCAAAAATGTAGGTTGTATTACATTACAATTCCAGGTGTGATATGTTGCTGTTGTAGAAACAGCAGTTAACCTGATGGCTGTGAGCTGCTTTTTAAAATGTCTTTGATATTTCCATATTGCAACTTCAGGTGTGCTTAAAGTCCTGTGGCTCAACCTGACTGAAGTACTGTTATGCCACCTGATCTGACCTTGGTAGACTGCAGTCTTCTGTGTAAAACCCCACAAATAAACAGTATTTGTGTTTTGGTTTCAGAAATTGATTTCTGTGGCTCTCACCATCCTCCTCTCTGATCTTGTAATGGAAAGCTGTAGCTTTTTAAAAGTAAATGTTGTCTGTTGTCTTCAAGATTCTTTTAATATAACATACCCATGGGATGGATGCAAAGAATTCCTTTAGAATCTTGCCTTGTGTGAGTATTGAATAATGTTAGCAAGATACATGGCTCTCTAGCTGTTGTGTAATATAAATATACCATTCTTATGAACAGCCAGCTTGTTTTTTCTTGATGGTGTAAGTTGCCAAGTGGTGAAGTTAGGGTAACATACTAGCAGGGGCTAAAGATTCTAGTACAGGGGATTTCAAGACTGATGTCATGGCGAATTATATTTTTATTGCTATCAACCGACACTATAAATATAGTTTGTGACGATGATGAAGCTGGTGGGACTGAGGAGATTTCCTCGCCCATTCTCCTGTGGGTACAAGGCAGGGAAGGAGGGCTGCAATGGCAGCACACAACTGGTCTTTCAGATTTTGGTGCGCTGCAGAAAGAGGATAAGGCTGTGGTTCAGTCCCTCCCTCTCTCCTGTAGAGGAGCATCCTACATCTAGTCAGGTTAGGAATGGCAGATTTGCTAGGGCCTGATCTCTCCAGTGAAAATGCACAAGAAAATCTGGCTTTGATCACGTAAGAAGGAAATCAGGTCTTCTGTTAATGCCAGCCTACTCAAAGCTCAGCATCATGGGGCCAAACACTAATGGTGTTCTAGACACTGAAGCCGGTTCTGTTCTGCTGAAGAATGCAGAAAGGAGAAACAAGTTTCCTGATGCTTATGGTCACGGAGGTCCAATCCTAATACACGTTATAGAGACCTGTCCGATGCCTCCTCAACCAAAGAGGAGGGAAAACTCTTGGTGAAAGAACCATGGTTATCATCAAGCAGGCTCATCTTTTTCCTCAGAAGGACTTTGCAAAATAGTTGCCTAAGGTTCTCAATATTTCTCATGATCCTACAGTTTTAAAAAGCCATAGAAGAGCCAGATCTGGCTAGACCAGCAGGCTCAGCTAGGGCCTTTCCACATGAAGAAAATAGGCCACTGATAATTTCACATAAGATGTTCTGTGGCTGAGAATAGTTGGTACACAGAAAAAGAACAATACATACTGGCAGCTTGAGCATTTAGCATAAACTCTTCCTGTTCTGTTTCCAGCTAGGCAGGAGAACTGTTTTAAAAGTTCAGGTACTAGATGTCTAGGTCACTGCAGGTCTCAACAATGCAAGTATTGGAAACGTTGATTGAAATATAAAAAAGGTGTAACAAGTTTTCTGCATATACTTGGATTAGTCTCAACGAGAGATAAGATCAAGCGACTTAATTGGAGCTCATCCTTTTTTGTGCAAAGTTGCTCTATTCAGAATGATCTTGTGCCAGTCTGCTAGAAAACAGCTCAAGCTTTTGACAGTCTTCTCCCTTGTGTAAAGAGCAACTTGAACATTAAGTGTAATCTTTGACTTACGCTCTTGCTTCAAAGGGATCATACTATGAGTTCTCAGAAAATATCCTGTATTTGCTTAATAGTAGGCTATGCCCAAATTGTTGCTTCTAAATCACTGCTTAATTTGTGCCCAAGTTTAGCATAGACTGTTTAAATAAGTATGAAATCGATGGCTTGGAAATGTCAAGAGTCATTCCATCTTGTTCCTCTTGTCATGTGTATTCAATTGTACAATGCTATGCACAAGGGTTTTAATGGCACCCAACTGGTCAGAAGGTTCCAACCTTGTATACCCTCTACGGATTATGCTCTACCCCCACAGAACAAGAGCTCATAGAAAGGGTCTGTGTTAAAAACAAGTTGGAATGCAGCCAGGAAGCTGAAATAACCCTAATGCCTTTCTTCTAAACAAAGACCACACTTTTGTCAGGAATATTTGCCTGAATAAAACACCAGCCTGTTTGTACAGAAATAAATTCAGAGAAAAGTTTAACAAAAACTTTGACAAGAAGTGAAACTTTGAAGAAGTGAACAGCGACTCACAGTAGCTCATCCCCCGCTGCAAATGTTGTTAGTCTTCAATATATTACTGGACTCTTGCTCTTTTCTACTCCTGCAGACAGACTAACACAGCTACCCATCTAGATTTTCTATCAATTCCATTCTGTTGTCTATACTTTATGATGTAGCCATTAATTTACTGTAAAGGATGTTAATACTGAAGGAAGGAGGTGTTTCCCTGCCTGTAACAGGAAGAGAACCTAAGCAAAGGGAAAACAGACCGCAAAAGAGGCAGAATTTCTTTAAATACTCGAGTCTTCCAATATAGCACAGGCACAATCAGTTATCTTCAGAATGCAGCGCATGCAAAACTGCAAAAGACAAAAGATGACTGAATAATGCATTTGGGACCCAAGGACAGAGTAATAAGATTCTCTCTTCTGATGGAACATTTGGAAAAAACAGAAGTTGGCAAAGGCAAGGAACCAGTACATATGAACATATGAAGCTGCCTTATACTGAATCAGATCCTCGGTCCATCAAAGTCAGTCTTGTCTACTCAGCAAAGTTGCTCTATTCAGAATGATCTTGTGCCAGTCTGCTAGAAAACAGCTCAAGCTTTTGACAGTCTTCTCCCTTGTGTAAAGAGCAACTTGAACATTAAGTGTAATCTTTGACTTACGCTCTTGCTTCAAAGGGATCATACTATGAGTTCTCAGAAAATATCCTGTATTTGCTTAATAGTAGGCTATGCCCAAATTGTTGCTTCTAAATCACTGCTTAATTTGTGCCCAAGTTTAGCATAGACTGTTTAAATAAGTATGAAATCGATGGCTTGGAAATGTCAAGAGTCATTCCATCTTGTTCCTCTTGTCATGTGTATTCAATTGTACAATGCTATGCTGTGCTTCAACGCTATGCTGTGCTTGCTATGCCTTTGATATAACTGTAACTTGTTGCTTATCTGGAGGGAGAATGGCATGACTGGGAATTGGCTAGTTGCTAGGTAACCAAGGGCAAAAAGCTTGAAGAGATGAGAAGCATGAACTGATAGCACCTGTGGTGATGAGAGTGTAACAAAAACCCTGCGCAAAACCCCAGCTTTTGCTTGGCACACTTTGGCTTGAATTATAACGGTCAGGGCAAAGATTTATAAGTTGGGGGAACTGATAGGTCAGTTCCGACAACTTGTGTGTATGCCCAGGAAGCTGGAATAAAGATCTTGAATGTCAACTGTCTTTTCCTTGACTCTGGGTCTGACATTTTGTTGGAACTCCCTTTTCACCCTGGCCTAGTCTAACCCCAGACTCACGATGGCTGGTGAACAGGACCAGGCTACGGGGATTACTAAAACGAATGATGAGGAAGAACCCAAGCCCGAAGGGCCGCGGGTCACTCCAGTCACTGTGACGGTGCGGAGGAAAGACTGTTGCTCCATGGATTTCCGGGAGAGTATTATTGGAGATCTTAGAGAGGACCCCCAGCAGCACCACCGACTTTCAGGACTGCAGTGCTCCTACCACCCGTGGGGGTTTCAGAGCGACGAAAGTCGAGAGTAGGACCCCCAGTCTGGTGGGGATGTGGATGCAAGAAGCTTTAGCCACTCAAAGCACCCAGCTCCGGGAGGAAATGCAAGCTATGCATGCCTTCATGATCCAAGAGATGCAAGACCTTGCCCGGCAAGTGTGAACAATGGGGGAGCGAATAGTAGCTGCATTCCCCCCTGCAACCAGCCCAAGGGTGGGGAAGACCGCTGATTCCTGCTGGGGGGGGAGCCCTCCGAGGCCCGGTGGTACGTCACCCTATTCGAGAGACGATCCCTGCGCTGAACTCGGCCACGGATCTCATGAGGGCTCTATGTCACCACTTTGAAGACCCTTTACAGGAAACCAATGTGATAGTGGCCCTATAAGACCTGAAGCAGGGTGCTGGATTGGTCTGAGAGTACCTCAGTGAGTTCAGGGCACTGAACTCCAAAGTCCAGTGATGAGACAATGGGGCCAGGATCGAGCAATTCAAGAGGGGCCTCAACTCTCACATATATGGAGAAGCCCTGAAACTGGGGGAGCCACGAGACCTGGTCGGGTTGGACCCAGTTAGCTTGCGAAATAGAGGATCGCGACAGGATGATTGCCCTCCATAAGAAACAACAAGGGGGTCCCCCTAAAGAAGCGTGGGAGAAGACACCCTGTCCCAATCTACCCAAGCGTGCCCCTGAACAGCTGTCACGTGAGGAGCGCGACTGGAGAGCCAAAGCAAAGTTGTGCTTCAAGTGTAGGGGGGGGAAATCACATCGCCAGCGAATGCCCCAGCAAGCCAAAGGAGCTGCAGACCTCCACACCTCTGAAGGCGAAGGCTAAGAAGAAAACCGGTGTAACGGCGGAGCCCCAACGGCCAAGGCCAAGTCAGCGATGCTGCAGTTCCACGAGCCAGTCCCCGAAGAGTCCAGGGAGGAGTTACAGAGATTCCTGGAATTCAACCTGCGTAGAGGGTTCATCCGACCCGCCAAGTTCCCACACGCTGCTCCGGTGCTATTTAGAAAGAAAAAAGACAGCAGTTTGCGGCTTTGCAGAGACTTTCGCAGCTTGAACGCGATTTCCATGAGTAATGTGTACCCCCTCCTACAGGATCTCTTTGGGGAGGTGTCCCAAGGGAAAATCTTCACTAAACTTGACCTCAGAGATGCATACTTCCGGATGCGCATCAAGGAGGGGGACAAATGGAAAACAGCCTTTGACACACCCCTGGGCCAATACGAGTACTTGGTCATGCTGTTTGGCCTTAAGGGGGCACCAGGGGTATTCATGAACTTAATCAACGAAGTATTACATAAATACCCATATAAGGGCGTGGTCTGTTACCTGAATGACGTTTTAATAATAATAATAATAAATTTATATCCCGCCCTCCCTTGCCAAGGCAGGCTCAGGGCGGCTCACAGGACATGTTTTGATACACTTGTAAGATATGCCCCCACACATCCAATTGGTAAGGGAGGTGCTACAAACACTGTACAAGCACAAGTTATTTGCCAAACTATCCAAGTGTGAATTCCAAAAGACAGAGCTCGACTTTTTGGGATACTGCATTTCCATGGGGGGCCTGGGAATGGATCCTACCAAAGTTCAAGCCGTGGCTGGGTGGGAGCCCCCTCAAACCCATAAACAATTCCAGAGTTTCCTCGGGTTTGCAAATTTTTACAGGGGGTTCATGAGTAACTTTGCTGAGATCACCCTACCCCTCACAGAGCTGTTGAAAACCAAAGGGAAGGGGCCGCAAGCCACTAAGGGTAGCTGTAGCCTCCTGTGGACGGGGGAGTGCCAAAAGGCGTTTGATGAACTTAAGGCCTGGTTCACCTCCGAGCTCTGCCTAATACACCCCGATGAAAACAAAAGGCTTGTGGTTCAATGTGACACGAGCGACATTGCCCGCACAGCCGTGTTACTCCAGGAGGGGCCAGATGGCCAATTGCACCCCTGCAGGTACTTGTCTCAAAAGTTCGGCCCGGCTGAACATAACTGGTCAGTGTGGGACAAGGAAGCCTCTGCCATCAAACTCCAGGAGGGGCCAGATGGCCAATTGCACCCCTGCGCGTACTTGTCTCAAAAAGTTCAGCCTAGCTGAACGTAACTGGTCAGTGTGGGACAAGGAAGCCTCTGCCATCAAACTGGCCCTAGAAAAGTGGAGACACTACCTAGAAGGGGCACGGAAACCTTTTGAACTCTGGACAGATCATAAAAATTTGGCTGCCCTCATTGCCACCCGCAACCTCAACAATTAGCAAGTAAGGTGGACCGCTATTTTGGCGGTTCAATTTCAAGCTGGGGCACATCCTTGGAAAACAACTTTTTGGCAGACGCCTTGTCCCACCTCCCTCAACACGACAGCAAGAGGGAGGAGGTTATCGATTCATTGTTCACGCCCTCCCAACTAAGCGCATTGGTAACCATGTGTGCACAGAGCTGGAAGGCAAGGAAGCTCCCTGACGGGTTCCCAACCGAACTAAAACAAGCTTTCCTTGACAGTCCCCCGGAGGAGGATTTACAATTAACAAAAGCAGAGGATGGGTTTTGGCGCCAAGGGGAGAAACTCTACGTGCCCCCCTCTTTACGTGAACAAGTGATCCAGAGGGCGCATGACTCCAAACTGTGGGGGCATTTTGGGTTTGTAAAGACAGTCCATTTGATTCAGCAACAATTCTGGTGGCCAGATTTACATAAGGATGTGGGAGAATATACAACAGGGTGCCCCACCTGTATCATGGCTAAAAATGGGGGAGGTTGCTGCTGGGGCACTTGCAACCTCTTCCCCCCCCCCCGCCTCGCGCCCCTGGGAATGCATATCCATGGACTTCATAACTTACTTACGTCCCTTGATGGGGAAGACAGTGATCTGGGTGGTAGTGGACACTTTTTCTAAGCAGGCTCTTTTCTTGCCATGTAAGCAACTCCCCACGGCCAAGCAGCTGGCTGATTTGTTTATCCAGCACATCTTTAGGCTACACACCTTCCCTGCTAAGGTGATCTCCGACCGCTGCCCACAATTTGTTGCCAAATTTTGGTTGCACCTCTGTGAACTAGCAGAAATGGAGCAAGGGCTCAGCTCAGCCTATCATCCACAGACAGAATGCACCAACGCGGTGCTTGAACAGTTCTTATGTTGCTATACGTCCTTCCAACAGGACAATTGGGTGACTTTGCTATCCTTTGCAAAGTATGCTTATAACAACAGTGTGCATCGTGCCACTAAAGTGAGCCCCTTCCAAGCGGTGTATGGATATGAAAGCAACCCATTCCCCGAACTTGCCCCCCCAGACTTTACTGAATGGTGGCAAGGGATAGCAGGAGGTTGGGAAATTATTAGTAAGCAACTACAGAGGGCACAAGAAGCCTACAAAACCCAATATGACCAAAAAAAACACTGAACTTGTACATTTTGACCAAACACTTGCCTAATGCGCAAAACTGTAAAAAATTGGGAATGAAATATTTGGGACCTTTCCCAATCAAAAGATTTATAAATAAGGTGACTGTTGAACTGGAAATGCCAAAAAACCTTAAACATGTCCACCCTTGTTTCCATGCCAGCTACTTGAAGGACCCTGGACCCTCGCATTGGCACCTCCAGATGAAACCACCACCCCCAACTCTGGTTTGTGGTCAAATTTATCATGAAGTGCAGGAAATCCTTGATGCCAAGATCAAACGTGGTGAACTGTTCTATCTCATCAAATGGACTCATTTTCCATTAAGTCAGGCCAAATGGGTCAATTCCAAAGTACCAACTGCAAGGCTTTAAAGACTTTTACAACAAACATCCTAATAAGCCCGGGGGAAAGGGGTCTTTGGGGGGGGGGGGGACAGAATGTCAAGTCATTCCATCTTGTTCCTCTTGTCATTTGTATTCAATTGTATAATGCTATGCTGTGCTTCAACGCTATGCTGCGCTTGCTGTGCCTTTGATATAACTGTAACTTGTTGCTTATCTGGAGGGAGGATGGCATGTCTGGGAATTGGCTAGTTGCTAGGTAACCAAGGGCAAAGAGCTGGAGATGAGAACCATGAACTGGTGGACCATTTTCGCACACAGCTTACCTTGCAGTCACAATCCTGTTCCCTCTGCAGTGTCTGTCGGATTTTCCACCATCTGTAGGAAGTACTGCGGCTGTTGCGTAGCAAACGTAAACTGGGTTTTAGTGGTTTACGTTTGCTACGCAGAAGCTGCAGCACTTCCTGTAACTCCAGCACAGATAGTGGGAAATCTGACCGGACATTGCAGAGGGAACAGGATGACTGCGAGGTAAGCTGTGTGCGAAAACAGTAATAGGGAGCACCTATGGTGATGAAAGCATAGCAAAAAACCCTGCTTTTGCTTGGTGCGTTTTGGCTTGAATTATAATGGTCAGGGCAAAGGTTTACAAGTTGGGGGAACTGATAGAGAGGTCAGTTCTGACAACGCGTGTGTATGCCCATGAAGCTGGAATAAAGATCTTGAACTTCAACTGTCTTTTCCTTGACTCTGGGTTTGACAGGAAACACCAGTGCTTCTTCCATGGCCGGAAGGATTTCTAACTGCACAGCATACCTTTCTCTGATGCCCGGGGAAAGCATTTTGGGTTGCAGTGAGAAACAAGAGCTATCAATTGCCCAGTGGTGGTTGTTATATCCATGTGACATCTTGTCAGAGAGCCCGGTCTCTCTGCCACAAATTTTCAAAGATACTCCACATCAGTTCTTGGAAATCCTTATGCAGTTCTGCAAAGTAAGCTGGTGGAGGCCTGAGGCTTGACTAAGCTAATTTAGGGAATGAATGGCACAAATTCCCTTTGAACTGGGGGTGTCTAGGCCCATGATTATTCGGGACTTGTTTTTGTAACAAAAAACTTTATTTGAAAGGGGACTTGTTTCATATAGTTTATTCTGAAGCAAAGTTTCTCAAGTCTGTACAACAAAACTTTCCTTCCCATGTTAGAAATCCAGCTTGTACACAGTTTGTTACATAGTATACAAATGAATTTAAAAGCAATTTTATTAAACTCCCCTACCCATACAAGCAGCACAGCTAATTAAAACAGAGAATGCAAATTTATATTGTAAAAGAATGAATGCCACTTAGTTACAAACATGCAGCTAAAAACACCACTGTGGAGAAATATGGACAATATTTGTTTTGGTATAGTTAGTCTTCTGGTTGCATTTAGAGCTGCAATCTAATAGGTATAGCTATTGCTTGATGCTGAATAAGGGTTCTCAAACTTTAGGTCTGACATTAACCCTTTTAACTAGTAATTGGTGCCAAATCCTGCTAGTGTGATATTTTATTTCTTGGGTCATAAAGTGTATTTTCAAATGAGCTGTTTATATGTACAAGTGCCCATGAAGGGATTTCCTGGTGTAATATCTGATCTACTCTCCATTTAGAAGTAAAAGTCAGTCCACATTCTTGCACAAGTGCTTTGTGTGTGTGCATGGGCATCTTTGGATCCTAGCCTGAATACCGTATATACTCGAGTATAAGTCGACCCGAATATAAGCCGAGGCTTCTAATTTTACCCCAAAAATCTGGGAAAACTTATTGACTCGAGTATAAGCCGAGGGTGGGAAACGCAGCAGTTACTATTCATGTGGCAGGTAAGGCCACAATGCTGCTTGCAATGAAAGATGAGGAGAATGGTGGTGCAGAACACAAATCAACAATACCAAGGCAGAAGTCATTTCTGGTCAGACTGAAAACACCAGTCCCAGCACGACCCCTCCCCCTTCACTGAGGAGAGGAGAGCAGGGGGCAGCTTTAGCTGTCCTTGGAATTCCGGGGATGCGGGCAGAATAGTGACTCGAGTATAAGCCGAGGAGGGGTTTTTTCTGCCCAAAATTTGGGCAGAAAAACTAGGCTTATACTCGAGTATATAGGGTAATTATGCTATTAACAATAATCTATACTTAAAATGAATATCACCCAACGTGAGCCAGATTACTGATGAAAGCTACAGCTAGAGTGATGTGGTTCTGATAAAGTTAAACATCGCCAAGTTGAAGCCAGAACTGTTTTTTTCGTAGCAGGAACTCCTTTGCATATTAGGTCACACCCACCTGATGTAGCCAATTCTCCAAGAACTTACAGGGCTCTTCTTACAGGGCCAACTGTAAGCTCTTGGGAGGATTGGCTACATCACGGAGGCATGGCCTAATATGCAAAGGAGTTCCTGCTCCAAAAAAAAAGCCCCGGTTGAAGCTCACTGGATGACCTTGGGCCACTCCCTTATTCTCATCCTAACGTTCTTCTCAGGGTTGTTGGGAGGAGAAAATGGAAGAAGGGAAGGGAGGCTTTTGTACAGCACCCTTTGAGATCCTTAGAGGAAGAGTGGGATAAACATGCGACAATGTCAACTGAAGAAAGTACAAAAAAAAAAATAGCATGTCTTCCCCCCCCCAGTTAAACCATTAACATAAAATCCAAATATTCTAGGTCAGTAAAACACTTAATTGCTTATGTCATCAATTCTATAGTATTAAATGTTTTCATTTCAGTATTTCACTATCAGTAGACGGGTGCTCTAGAGGGCAACACCATAAAGGAGAGAAAGACAGCACTATCCAGTGTCAAAAGACTAAATGTCTCACCGGATAACTGAGTCAGCCTGCCATGTAATCAGGGCTTTTTTTTTTTGTAACAGGTACTCCTTTGCATATTAGGCCACACACCCCTGATGTAGCCAATCCTCCTGGAGCTTACAATAAGCCCTGTACTAAGAGTCCTGTAAGCTCTTGGTGGATTGGCTACATCAGGGGTGTGTGGCCTAATATGCAAAGGAGTTCCTGCTACCAAAAAAAAAGCCCTGCATGTAATTACAAATGGGCATTAGGATACACAGTTCCCGTATCAACCTAAGTTCTATACTTGAAAGCTTCAAGATGGAGTTGACTGAACATTTTGGTATGTTAATATGATTTTGTTGCAGTTCTTATTCCTTCATTGTTTTGTGCCTTCTCCCTTTTCCACTATACCTAAATTGGTGGCTGTGAGCTACAGGTACCCTGAATGTAGTAGGAAGCTGTGGCCGACATAGGCAAATATAACAAGCTGTATTGCATGTTTAGCAAACAATCCTGTTAATTTCCATGGGTCCACTTACGTACTATGCAACCTGTCCTTATAGGCCTCAGGCTGCATTTGAGGCTATACCAATAGCATTTATACAGTACATTTCAAGTGGTCGAAACACTTCACATAAATCTTTATAACAACTCTAAAGGAGGTCAACTGTTACCCTCATGTTGAGAGCAAGTTATTATTTAAATATATAAATAGCACATCAAATGATTGCTTCTCTCTATTTTTAAATGGAAAGTGACAAAGCAATGCACTATCAAGACAGTGTCAACTTGTCTGCCGAAGCAGCATATTTAAGCACATACAGCCCATATTGAAATTAACCTTATATCTTCCATATCAGTTATGAAATAATGAATTTGCATTTCTAGCAAATTCGGGGAGGGACGGTGGCTCAGTGGTAGAGCATCTGCTTGGGAAGCAGAAGGTCCCAGGTTCAATCCCTGGCATCTCCAAAAAAGGGTCCAGGCAAAGAGGTGTGAAAAACCTCAGCTTGAGACCCTGGAGAGCCGCTGCCAGTCTGAGAAGACAATATTGACTTTGATGGACCAAGGGTCTGATTCAGTATAAGGCAGCTTCATATGTTCATATGTTCAGCAGTAACAGGCAGCGTTCCCTCTAAGCTGAGTTAGCGTGAGCTAGCTCACAGCTTTTTAGCCTCCAGCTCTCACATTTTTTTGTCTTAGCGCAGGAAGGATGACCCGAGAGCACAATGATTGATGCAGTAGCTCATGTTTAATACCAGTAGCTCGCAAAGTAGGATTTTTGCTCATAAGACTCTGAAGCTTAGAGGGAACATTGGTAACAGGCAAAAATGATATAAAACACCAAGTTTCTCTCACCACACATTCTATAGAACAGGTATAAAATTGGAGGGAATCTCTACTTCCCCCCCACACACACACACACACACCACAGCATAGGTACAATTCCAATTCTGCCTACTAAATTTTGTGAGACAGGAGACAATATAGGAAGACCCAACGTAGAGTAGGACAGGGATCCTCTGGAATTACAGCTCATCTCCAGACAACAAAGATCAGTTCCCCTGGAGAAAATGGCTGCTTTGGAGGGTGGACTCGGTGGCATTGTACCCCACTGAGGTCCCTGGCCTCCCCAAGCTCCTTCCCCAGCTACCCAGGAATTTTCCAATCTGGATCTCGCCATCTTACCCCTCCCCTATCTCCCACTGGCGATGAAGGACCTGACAACTGGAACCCAACATGAGATGGATTGACTCAGTAAAGTCACAGCCCTCAGTTTTCAAGACCTGACATGTTGGAGGTCATTCATTCATAGGGTTATAGCAGCCCTATGGCACAAAGTGGTAAAGCTGCAGTACTGGAGTCCAAACTCTGCTCACAACCTGAGCTTGATCCCAGTGGAAGCTGCGTTCAGGTAGCCGGCTCGAGGCTGACTCAGCCTTCCATCCTTCCGAGGCCGGTAAAATGAGTACCCAGCTTGCTGGGGGGAAAGTGTAGATGACTGGGGAAGGCAATGGCAAACCACCCCGTAAAAAGGCTGCCATGAAAACGTCATAATGCGACGTCACCCCAGAGTCAGAAACAACTGTGATTGCACAGGGGACTACCTTTACCTTTAATTCATAGGGTTGCCATTAAGTAGTAAGTGACTTGACAGCACTTCACACACATTGTGGTTTTACAGGCAATTAAAATAAAGCTGAATTCATTTAAAAGATTAGACACTGTGGCATCTGGAACACTGATTAGGTTAGCCGTCGTGAAATAAACAGACACTTGTAACCTCTAAGAAGATTTCTGCATCAACAGTCAATAAGTAAAAGTAGTTTACTTCTGACATATCTGGTGAGAGATGAAGCAGACATACAGGAAGGATTCAATTAACCAATACAAGTTTTTTCCCCCGGTGTGAATTTTACTTTTAATTGCCTATATAAAACAACTCTCTTATCTGTCTGAAATTCTAGAGGCAAGATTCCTTTGAGGTCATGCATTCAAATTAGATGGAAAATGGCGCTATTAATATTTCTCACTGAAATCAATGGAAGCAAACAACAGCAAGAACAAAAACAGAACTACTAACAACATTAATGTTTATGCAAACAAAATGCAGGGAAAACCTTGCACATCCCTACTACTAGGAGTTTTTTTGTGCAAGGGTAGGCAGCTGATTAGGAATAAATTCAGGGTGCTTGATAGAACAGCTGACCCCGGGATCATACACTCAGAAAAAGTTATTTTCCTCTGCATGGATACATTTATTTAAAATGCAAATTACCAACAGCAAAACTCACAGAACACAGACTGAAAAGTTGCTTTACATAGTTAATTTGAAAGCCCAAATCTGGAGAAATACCCAGAGGAAAACACAAGGGTTTTAATGGCACCCAACTGGTCAGAAGGTTCCAACCTTGTATACCCTCTACGGATTATGCTCTACCCCCACAGAACAAGAGCTCATAGAAAGGGTCTGTGTTAAAAACAAGTTGGAATGCAGCCAGGAAGCTGAAATAACCCTAATGCCTTTCTTCTAAACAAAGACCACACTTTTGTCAGGAATATTTGCCTGAATAAAACACCAGCCTGTTTGTACAGAAATAAATTCAGAGAAAAGTTTAACAAAAACTTTGACAAGAAGTGAAACTTTGAAGAAGTGAACAGCGACTCACAGTAGCTCATCCCCCGCTGCAAATGTTGTTAGTCTTCAATATATTACTGGACTCTTGCTCTTTTCTACTCCTGCAGACAGACTAACACAGCTACCCATCTAGATTTTCTATCAATTCCATTCTGTTGTCTATACTTTATGATGTAGCCATTAATTTACTGTAAAGGATGTTAATACTGAAGGAAGGAGGTGTTTCCCTGCCTGTAACAGGAAGAGAACCTAAGCAAAGGGAAAACAGACCGCAAAAGAGGCAGAATTTCTTTAAATACTCGAGTCTTCCAATATAGCACAGGCACAATCAGTTATCTTCAGAATGCAGCGCATGCAAAACTGCAAAAGACAAAAGATGACTGAATAATGCATTTGGGACCCAAGGACAGAGTAATAAGATTCTCTCTTCTGATGGAACATTTGGAAAAAACAGAAGTTGGCAAAGGCAAGGAACCAGTACATATGAACATATGAAGCTGCCTTATACTGAATCAGATCCTCGGTCCATCAAAGTCAGTCTTGTCTACTCAGACTGGCAGCAGCTCTCCAGGGTCTCAAGCTGAGGTTTTTCATGCCTACTTGCCTGGGCCCTTTTTAGTTGGAGATGCCAGGGATTGAACCTGGGACCTTCTGCTTAGCAAGCAGATGCTCTACCACTGAACCTTTGATGATAATTTCAAACCATTTCAGCAATATAAGAAAGCACACCCAGCTTGTGCCTACCTATCTTTCTGAAAGGCAGTCCAGTTTAGCAAATTGCCTACTTTAGCAAGTTGACGGACATGACCTAATATTGCTGAATGCAGTATCTTGCATTACAAAGTTCAGATACTACTACTACAAACGGCTGTAAAAAGAGAAATCCTTACAAACGTGCAACTATTTAAACAGTGGGCTGGCTCCTCTCGGCTTTTCCACTGGCACAAGACGTGTGATCCCATGGCCCATAATTCCAAGCACAACCTTTCCAGGGGTCAAAAGCAGCCCCTCCTCCCCCTTGTATAAATGGAAAAACCGGTAGGATCCAACTCGATAAATACAAATCTCTTTCAGTCATGTTCTGCCTTTGCCTTTAATACGTATTACCACACGGATTAACTGAGGTTTGACAGCCCATGTTGCGGCTCTTCACTGGAACACGGAATAGAGTCCCATCCAAACACATGCAAAGCTTGTAGCGCTCCCAGTTGCCGTTGTTAAACTGTTCTCCGTAAGAATAACTTGGCAGTCGGGATGTATTGAGTACCACACTTCCATTTAGGATAATGCTGTTGTCCTGCCAAAGAGAACAAGTATACAGAAGTTGGCAAACAGTATTTCCATTGAATAAACAAATAAACACATGTTCAATATCTACAAACAACATTATAGGTGTTTAGAGTAACTTAAGCAACTTACACAGAGTTAGACCAATGAGCATCTTGGTCAATATACTATCTATTCTCAACAGACAAGGGCAATCCAAGGATTCTAGTAAAAGCTTTTCCCACTCCTTGACTTACAATTTGAACATATATGAAGCTGCCTTACACTGAATCAGACCCTTGGTCCATCATAGTTAGTATTGTCTACTCAGACTGGCAGCGGCTCTCCAGGGTCTCAAGCTGAGGTTTTTCACACCTACTTCCCTGGACTCTTTTTAGTTGGAGATGCTGGGGATTGAACCTGGGACCTTCTGCTTCCCAAGCAGAGCCACAGTCCCTCCCCTTTGAATTTAAAACAATTTAGCTCAGGAGTCCCCAGTATAGTGCCAGAGGGTGCCATGGCATCTGCCAACATCTTTCCTGGTGTCCAACACATATTTTTAGAAAGTGAGCGGGGTAGTGTTGCCAGGTGATGCAGGCAAGCCAGTGGGGGACTTAACAGGAGGCTCCAGGAGAGAGGAGGGAGGCAGTGCAATTGAACTCTGAAGCAAGTTCTGGCTGCTGCACTTAAAGGGACGATGTGCCTTTTAAATGCCTTCCCTCCACTGGAAATAATGGAGGATGGGGGCACCTTCTTTTGGGGCTCATAGAATTGGACACCAGTCCAATCTTTTTGAAACCTGGGTTTTTTAGGAGAGCACCAGATGCTATGTTGAAAATTTGGTGCCTCTATCTCAAAAAACAGCCCTCAGATACCCTCAGATTGATTCTCTATTATACCTTATGGGGACCAGTCTCTACAGGGTATAATGGAGTGCCCAGCGGCCATGTCCCACTCCTGATTCTGACAGTCCTGAAGCAGAAGGAAGGGCTCCAAACTGGGGGAATCCCTGCCCATAGCAGGGGATTGGCAATCCTAGCAGGTGGACTCTTGCCTTCTGATTGCCCACTGGAGGTCTGACTGCCTATGCAGACAGCTGCCACTACATGGTTGGTTTTATTCTCTCTCTGACTCCTCTTTTCCCACTGTATTTTCAATATTTACTCCTCTTGCCCCCGCACTTGGTCTTCCTCTGTGGTTGTAGCTGGCTCTGCCTCCTATGATGGCCATTTGGTGATCATGCCCACTGCCCCAAGACAGAATTCTAATGCAGTTCAACTTCAACCAAGAAGAAGAAGATATTGGATTTATATCCCGCCCTCCACTCCGAAGAGTCTCAGAGCGGCTCACAATCTCCTTTACCTTCCTCCCCCACAACAGACACCCTGTGAGGTGGGTGGGGCTGGAGAGGGCTCTCACAGCAGCTGCCCTTTCAAGGACAACCTCTGCCAGGGCTATGGCTGACCCAAGGCCATTCCAGCAGGTGCAAGTGGAGGAGTGGGGAATCAAACCCGGTTCTCCCAGATAAGAGTCCGCACACTTAACCACTACACCAAACTGGCTCTCCAAGGCTTTTTTTGTAGCAGGATCTCCTTTGCATATTAGGCCACACACCCCTGTTGTAGCCAATTCTCCAGGAGCTTACATTAGGCCCTGTCTAAGAGCCCTGTAAGCTCTTGGGAGGATTGGCTACATCAAGGGTGTGTGGCCTAATATGCAAAGAAGTTCCTGCTACAAAAAAAGCACTGACTTCAAAAAATGCAGCTAGGAGCAGGGTCTTTACTAAAACTGCCCCACTGATGTGGAAAGACCTCAATGAGGTCTGGAGTTGTTCCTTGCTTTTCGGTCTTTTGTAGAAAATGCAAAATCCTTGCTCCAAACAACTTTTGGCTACCAAGTTCCTTTTTTTTAATGTTCTTTCTCTGCTGCTGGGGTGGTGGCAGCGTTTTGCCCTGGTTGTTGTTTGAACTTTAGCTACAAGCCTCATGTTTTGGAGAGACGCAAATGCTCTAAATAAAACTCCAAATATACACCAACTAAGAGCTTCAAAAGGATTACTCACTGCCCTTAGTTCCAGATCGCCTCCCATATGAAACTCGATGGTTTTGCCCATAATGAAAACGCCTTCATTTCCACGGACAACTACACGCTCATCAGTCTTTATATTTAGATCACTGGTAGCATTACTGGTAATCTGAGAAGAAAGAACACAGTTGTACAATTTGGTTACTAAACATAGTAGCAGCTTTACCAAAAATAAAAAAACTCCACTGGTTAACAGCTGGACTAGAAGAAGATGATGATGATTTTGGATTTATATCCCGCCCTATACTCTGAATCTCAGAGCGGTCACAATCTCCTCTACCTTCCCCAACCCCCATAACAGACACCCTGTGAGGTAGATGGGGCTGAGAGAGCTTTCACGGTAGCTGCCCTTTCAAGGACAACTACTGTGAAAGCTATGGCTGACCCAAGGCCATTTCAGCAGCTGCAAGTGGAAGAGTGTGGAATCAAACTCGGTTCTCCCAGAGGAGAGCCAGTTTGGTGTAGTGGTTAAGTGTGTGGACTCTTATCTGGGAGAACCGGGTTTGATTCCCCACTCCTCCACTTGCACCTGCTGGCATGGCCTTGGGTCAGCCATAGCTCTGGCAGAGGTTGTCCTTGAAAGGGCAGCTGCTGTGAGAGCCCTCTCCAGCCCCACCCACCTCACAGGGTGTTTGTTGTGGGGGAGGAAGGTAAAGGAGATTGTGAGCCGCTCTGAGACTCTTCGGATTGGAGGGTGGGATATAAATCCAATATCTTCTTCTTCTTCTTAATCACTACACCAAACTGGCTCTCTCTAGAACAGAGTGCTATTATTAACACTTGTAATTGACACTTGTAATTGCCGTTCTAATCATGCTTACTAGAATGCAAGGCTTGATTCACACATGCAGGAGAACTGAGCAGTGGAATGCCCCACTTCAGAGTGCAGGCTCACTAGTCCAGCTCTGCATTTTCTTTCCCACAAAAAAAATCAATGGAAACAACAAGTGAGCACAGTAGGGAGAAAGGTTCTGCCTCTTGTTTGCAGGGACTTTATTTTTTCTAACACTGAGGTCACTTTCACATACAATAAATAATGCACTTTCAATCCACTTTGCAACTGGCTTTTATTGTGTGAAATGGCCAAATCTACTTCTAGACGGTTGCTGAAGTGGATTAAAACTGCATTATTTGGCATATGTGAAAGAGCCCATAGTGGAATTTATTTTTTTATTTTTTTAAATTTTATCAGATTTATATCTCTCCCTCTCACAACATTCTCTTTTATGCTCCTCCACCTCCTATATCTGAGTTGGTGCAGTCCATTCCAATAGCTCACATCTTTGCCATCTCATTCCCCTGCCTGTGTAAACCAGATCTAAATCCCACTGAACTCTGGAATTTATGTAAGGAAGGCCGAGTGCAGAAGAATAGATGCTTTTGAGCTGTGGTGCTGGAAAAGAATCTTGAGAGTCCCTTGGACTGCAAGATCAAATCAGTCAGTCCTAAGGGAAATCAACCCAGACTGTTCCCTGGAAGGTCAGATGCTGAAGCTGAAATACTTTGGCCATCGAATGAGAAGGGAGCACTCACTGGAGAAGATCCTGATGCTGGGAAAGACAGAAGGCAAAAGAAGAAGGGGACAGCAAAAGATGGGATGGCTGGACAGTGTTACTGATGTAACAAACACGAATTTGAGCAAACTTTGGAGAATGGTGGAAGACAGGAGGGCCTAGCGTGACTTTGTCCATGGGGGTCGACTGTGTGACTGAACAACCAAAAAATATGCTTGCACCCTAACCTAGATAGCCCAAGCTTACCCAATCTCATCAGCTAAGCAGGGTTGGCCCTGAATAGCATTTGCATGGGAGACCTCCAAGGAATACCAGGGTGGTGATAAGGAGGCAGGCAATGGCAAACCACCTCTGAATGCCTCTTGCCTTGAAAAACCCACAGGGTCACTATGAGTCTACTGTGACTTGATGGCACTTTCCACCACCAAAACCGAGATGTCTCGCGCTCACCCAATCTCATCAGATCTCAGAAACTAAAGCAAAGCCAGCCCTGGATGAACATATGAAGCTGCCTTATACTGAATCAGATCCTCGGTCCATCAAAGTCTGTATTGTCTATTCAGACTGGCAATGGCTCTCCAGGGTCTCAAGCTGAGCTTTTTCACATCTACTTGCCTGGACCCTTTTTAGTTGGAGATGCCATGGATTGAACCTGGGACCTTCTGCTTACCAACAGTGCCGTATTAAACCTATGGAGGCTCCTAGGCAGTCTAAATCTTGGGAGGCCCCTGGAAAATTATCTCAGAGTCTGAGCACCCACCCTGCTGCCCAAAGCCCCCACGGCAGCCTGCAGGCACCTTCTCAAAAGCCCCTTTTTCTAAGCCATGGGAGAGAGGCAGAGAGAGGCAAACTTGGCGATGCCACCAGCACCAGCCACACCAAGCAACTTGGGCAAAGAGCAGCTCAGTTGTTGGCTGCGCGTGCAGGCTAGGAGGGGTGCAAGCAGGGGGCAAATGGGGGGGGAGCTGACCCGGGGCCCCTAAAGGTGTGGGGGCCCATAGGCCAGTGCCTACTTGGCCTAATTGTTAATCCGGCTCTGCTTACCAAGCTCTACCACTGAGCCAAAATCTCTCACTGTCCCTTGGACGGGAGACCTCCAAGGAAATCCAGGGTTGCTACACAGAGGCAGGCAATGGCAAACCACCACACTTTGTCTCTTGGCAAACCCCAAAATGGCAAACCACCACACTTTTGTCTCTTGGCCCTTTGCTGTTCCCATAAGTCGGCTGTGACCTGACGGCACTTTCCACCACCAAATGTGCTCATAAAGGCCTATAAATGTTGCTTTTTTCACCACAATCACAAGTTGTGTCTTTCTTGCCACTAGGAGATTGTGGTGAATCAAACCCGGCTCTCCCAGATAAGAGTCCACACACTTAACCACTACACCAAACTGGCTCCGCATCCAATCTACTGCCAGTGGAAAGTGCTAGGTGCGAGCTTTCCTCCATGTTCTCTCCCTTCAGCAGTCCCTTCTGTACCCTGGAAAGGACTGCTGGTTTTGCAGGACTCATGGGGACAACCCGCCTCCCACACAAAAAATAAAAAACTTTGGAGGACATCAGTGGAGGGAATGAAACCTTCCACAAATGCAGCTCCTCTGATGTAAGAAGAAGGAAGGATGAAGGTGGTGGTGGTGATTTCACCCCCTCCCCCTCACTGCATTCGCCCCCTTCCAGCCCCTGTGTCTTCTTATTCCTGAAATCATCTTTCCAGAGGTCAAAACTGACTGCTCCTAAGCAGGGAACACAAGAAAAATCCGCATTTTGAATCCAAGGCATTGGGCTCAATCCTATGCATACTTAACTAGAAATAAACCATTGGGATTTACTCTCAGTATGTACATTTAAGATTACATGCTTACTTAAATAAAGCCAGGGCTTTTTTGTAGCAGGAACTCCTTTGCAGATTAGGCCACACACCCTGATGTAGCCAATCCTCCTGGAGTTTACAGTAGGTCCTGTAATGAGAGCCCTGTAAACTCTTGGAGGATTGGCTACATAAGAGGGATGTGACCTAATATGCAAAGGAGTTCATGCTACAAAAACAGCTCTGAACAAAGCTATTATAACCAGGGCAGAGTAGTGCATAGTGTTAAACTAGGACTGAGGAGACGTAGATTCAGACCTTTACTGTGCACACAAATTTAATCACTCAGTCTTTTAGGCTAACTTAATGCACAAAGTTGTTGAAAGGGTTTTTTTAGAGGCAAGAAGAGCCATGTATACTGCCTGAGCTTCTTGAGGGGGAGGGGCAGGATAAACTTGTCACAGATCTCATTCATGGGGGATGAGTGAGGTGAACATCTGTTTAGGAAATGCTGGCTCATCTACTGTATGCAAGTACATCTCACATTGCTATTCTGTTGCATGAAGAATATGTAGACAAACAGCAAATTAGCCATACGACAGAACTCAGCCCTAATGTAAAGAGTGTTACAAGTTTAAAACTACAGAAACATTACGGAAATTGCAAAAGGAAGTAAACAATTCAGTAAGGATATTCCATACCCTCTCTGTAGACGCTCTTTGGACATTCAAAGTCTTCACTCCACTTGGCAGATGAAATTCATGAGTATTGTAGTCTGTGCTGAACAATGTGTTCTGCGTCCGTGGGTCAACAAATTCCATACCAATATCACTGGTAATTAAAGTTTTATCTGTTTCAACACTGAGTTTTGTTTCCCCTTGCTGAAACACAATCTTCAGAAAGAAGAGAAGAGACTGGATTTATACCCCGCCCTTCACTAGCCAAAGGAGTCTCAGAGCAGCTTACCATCTTCTTTCCCTTTCCCTCTCCACAACAGACACTCTGTGAGGTAGGTGGGGCTGAGAGAGCTCTGACAGAACTGCTCTTGAGCAGAACAGCCTTGAGAGAACTTGTGGCTGACCCAAGGTCACATCAGCAGGTGTATGTGGAGGAGTGGGGAATCAAACCTGGTTCTCCCAGATAAGAGTCCACGCACTTAACCACTACACCAAACTGGCTCTCAAATTAGGTAAATTGTGTTAAATACAATAAGGGCAATTTACTACTTTTAAGATAACTGAGGGCATTGCAGCATAAAAAGACCTTACTGGCTGGTTCTCTCCAACAATCACCAAATCTTCATTTCGCCGGCCGCCCACTGTGCTCTTGTACAATGGATGTATAATTCCCATGTCAGAGTCTTGTTTAAATCGCAGTAAGCCGCTCTCATGAAACTCCATGCTGTCACAGCCACTGGGCCCAATACGAATCACCGCCCAGATGATGAGCGTGATCTAAAAGGCAAAAGCCAATGCAATTTCAGACTTGTGATAATGCCAGTGTTTGAACTAGATACCTTTAAGAACAACTCGGTGTACCTAAAGCAGAAATGCAAAACTTGTAGCCCACCAAGCTGACTTTAGCCTAGTAGCCAGGGCCAACTGATTCACCTGCAAAGCTCTGTGTAAACTCTGTGTAAAACTCTGTGCAAAACTCTGGGTAAAAAGGAATTGAAATCAGGTTCCATTTAGCAGCCAGTAATCAAAGAAGCCCCGTGGCACAGAGTGGTAAAGCCGCAGTACTGCAGTTCAAGCTCTGCTCACAACCTTAGTTTGATCCCGGCGGAAGCTGGGTTCAGGTAGCTGGCTCACGGTTGACTCAGCCTCGGCCAGTACTGCAGCTTTACCACTCTGCACCACAGGGCTCTTTTTAGTCTCTATGTAATAACCATTAATTTAACAATACCAAAATGTCTCAGCCTAGGCTAGCCCAATCTCATCAGATCTCAGAAACTAAGCAGGGTTATCCTTGGGTAGTAGTTGGATGGGTGACCTCCGAGGAATACCAGGGTTGTGACACAGAAGCAGGGAATGGCAAACCACCTCTGAAATGTCTCTTGCCTTAAAAACAAGTCTAGCTCACCACCTAATGGTACATAATGCAAAAAAAAAAAAAAAAGCTAGAACTACTGACTGCCAGGCAATCTTAGGATCTCCTGACTATACCGCATATACTCTAATATAGTAATAATAATTATTTTACTTACAATCAAATTGATAACAGCCAATATAAAAAGGAGAATGATCACACAAATAGCCAAATTGCCTTTTCGGCCCCGTAAGCCAGTTTTGTGCAGCCGATCTTCATCAATGGGGATATATCCAGCCTTGAAGTTGCTGTTATGTTCCTTGTTAACATTCCTCCGCTCTACAGCCTTCTCACGCATGGACTTCTTCACGGGACCATTAGAGCTTTGCTAAAATGTCATCAAAATAATAAGTTAAGTCCAATACTAAGTGCATAAGAAAATAATAGGAATTTTCAGGTGTGCCACAATTAAGTTCATAGTAAACTATTCAAGGCCTAACCAGTGGGGGGGGGGATCTGTAAGCTGTGTGGTGTGTGTTATTAGTACCTATAGAAATAAAAAAGGTGGCCAAGTCATTCCATAGCAAAATCGCAGTAAGTCACTCTCATGAAACTCTCAGAAGCCATGTAATACCTTTTATTAAGACCAATCAAAATAATACAGTGAGTTGTGCTATTAATGGGTTAGTTTTAATAAAATACATTATACAGCTTCTGTTTTCATAGTGTGTGAAGAACCCATGGGAAACTTGGAAAACAGGAAAATCTTGGATTCCTAACTCATTATGGGTGCTAATACCTCTCACATGCCCAGACCCTCAGATACATTAACTCAGGGTGTCAAACATGTAGCCCATGGGCCATATTTGGCCTGTGAAGGGCTCAAATCTGCCCCCCCCCTCCGGAGCAACTTTCTTCTTCCGCTTCCTTTCCCAGGGCTGCTACTGCAGCCACACCTTAGCTTGCTTTCCCCCTCAACTCCCTCAGTGGCTCTTTGCTCCCTGCTTCCTGCCTCTTTCTTGCCTCCCTCCGTCTCTCTCTCTCTCACACACACACACACATACACAGAGCTCCATGGCTGCTTCCTACTTTGCACAGAAGAGATATAAAGACAAGGGCCCTCCACCACAATTTCTGCTTCCTTCTCCGGGGCTGTTCCTCTTTTGGGAAAGAAGGGAGGGGGAGGAAAGAGAGTCCCATGGCCAGCTTCAAGACCAACAATGTTTTATTCCAGATATAAGGTTTTGTGCAAGCACACTTCTTTGGAGGCTGGGAGGGTGGATGGATGGATGGATTTCTCTGACAAGTACAGTGTACACTGAGGAAATTATTTTTACTTATTCTGAAAAGGTTTTTTTTAATTATTGGACTTCTCTGTTCCTATCTGGATGTATTTTCTTTCAAAAAGACCATGGTTAGGAATTACAACACTTGGATTGGTCCTTATATCTTAAGAGAATGGAGTGATTTCAGATACCAAATGATAATAGCATGCATTGGTAATGAGACAGGAAACCTAGGTCTCAGTTCAGTCCAGGAGGATCCATTGTCTTGGGCTTCCTTGATCAAATGTAATTCAGCAGTCTCTCTTTCTAATCTCCATTTGAAATTCCTTTGAAAGAGCACTGCTACTGTTAGGTCCACAATGGAATGTTGTAGTTTCTAATGTCAAACTTATGCCCATTTATTTTTTACATCCGCTTGGACTGAATCTTCCTGGATGGAATTGAGACCTAGGTTTCCTGTCTCATTACCAATGCTGGTAGCTCCACATCTACTACCCCTCCGCATATCATACCTAATGCAATCAAGCCTGCTATTGTAATTCACCTGCTCATGCCATTCAGTATCTCAAATCACCTTTATAAAGTTTACATCTCCGGTACCTTCTGTTACATTTTATGACATGCATGGCTTGGCCCAACAAAGTGACATTTATGTCAGATCCGGCCTTTGTAATAAATGAGTTTGACACCTCTGTATTAACCTGTTCTACTATCTCATTCCATCCTGCATTCAATTTGATGTTTAATCTGTTGCTGTTATCTGGGAGAGCCTCACACCTACTTTGGGTGGAGGGATTTCACTTTGGATTTTGTTTTTTATGGATCTGTTTGTAACACTCTCCCTTCAGCTGGGCATTTAATGAGGGCTAACAGATGTATACTTTTGTGCCTTTGAGGAACTAACTTAAGACTCTCAAAAGCTCTTGCTGAATTTTTTTAAAAAAAAATATTTAAGGTGCTTCTGGATTTTTGTATAACTTGTGTTTCTGATTTTGAATGAACATTGTGACGTCTCTGTTTTTCAAAACCAAAGCATTACTATGCAGTTCCAGTGTATTTCAAATCTGTAGCAACTCAGTTCTTGCCAGTTTTTGGATGCTCTGATGTGCTTTGCAAAACAGGAGCCACCCCTGCAGGGATTGGCTGGCACCCTAGGCAAGGCTAACTTCTGGTGCCCCCCCCCAACTGATAACATCACTGAGTCACAAGGGGGTGTCCAATCTGGCACCCCCAGAAAACCAGCACCCTAGGCAATTGCCTAGTTTGCCTAGTGGCAGGGCTGGCCCCGCATCCCTGAAGAATATACGCAGGCATCTCTCTAAAATACAATTTTTACATAGCTCATTTGTAATATCCTCGTTTGGTTGTGGGTCCCCAGGTTAGAATAACAGGCACCAGTTATCAGGTTCGTTCAGCAAAGACAAAGTGGCTCAAAGCATCAGCCATATATTTGCAAAGAAACAACTCGAACAACTTCAACAAACATACAAAACTGTAAACCTGTAAAAAGAGCTCCACCCAGCAGGACCAACTCAGTCCCACAAATATTAGGGGAGCAGCAAACTGCTCCATTATAAACACACACACACACACACACACACACACACACACACATATATATATATATATATATATATATATATATATATATATATATATATATATATATATATATATATATATATATATATATATATATATATATATACACAATAAACATATCACAATATCTGCAATCAAGTAGAGTTGCCAGCCTCCAGCTGGGGCCTGGAGATCTCCTGCCTCTTGGAGAAAATGGCTGCTCTGAAGGGTGGACCCTATGGCACTGTACTCTAATGAGGCCCCTCCCTTCCCCAAACCCGTCCTCTCCTGGATCCACCCCCAAAGTCTCCAGGTATTTCCCAACACAGATCTGGCAACCTTCATTTGCCACAACTCTACAAAGGCATTTTATCAGGCAACCAATTCCTTCTCCAAGTCCCTGCATAATGTCTAACAGATGAGTTTAGCGTCACCACCCCTTTTCAAGCAATATAACAGCATAGGACAGGGGTGGCCAAACTTGCTTAAGGTAAGACCCACATAGAATAAACATCTTGAGAACCACAAGACATGAACGTCAGATGTTTGAAAGCAACAAGACAGGGAGGGAGGGAGGAAAACAGATCAGGGGAGGGAGAGGAGAGGGAAAGAAAGCAACTGTAAATACATTCTCTAAGTTGCCGGCTGGCTTGGCTCGGTGAAGTGATTTAAAGAAAGAAATGCCTTCTCCAAGTCAGCCAATGGGGTGGTGAAAGAGCCACTGTTTGGCCACCCCAGGTATAGGGGATGGGAGGCCAGATCTCATTCGCCTTACAAAAGTGGCACCACAATCTATAGCAGAAAACAACAACTGTGTACAAGACAATATGTATATATATATACACACACATGAAGTAATTCTTATTTTTATATTCTTATACCAAATTCTTATACCAAAATATTTCACAAAAGGAAAGGATCCACAGTATTTCAATGTCCAGAGAATATCCAGGCCTTTTCCTTGTTCAATCCTGTGTGATATCCAAATTCCATACAAATCCTGGCTCCAAAGGTGATGTTCCCTTTAACTGCCGGTCAACTTGGATAAAATGCTTCCTCCAAGAGCCAATCTGCTCAATTTTTCTTTTGGACGTCAACTAAGACCACTTCATCAAATTTCCAATAGGCACTTTTGTTGCTCAGACGCACAGCCGAGTCCGACTCTTTGCGACCCCATTAACAAAGTCACGCCAGGCCCTCCCGTCTTCTAACATCTACTAGCTAGTGCCTCTTCTCCAGCAAGAGCTGCGACCCAGCAGGCCACCTCGGGATCGGGCCCACGAGGGGTGGGAAGAAGCCACACTTACAACTTTATTTATGCGCGTCTGTGGACGCTGCTATTTTCGCTTCGGCGCCAGGGTCGCTGCCAGAGGCGGCACGTTCCCCTTGGGGATCAAGTCCCAGCAAAGGCGCTGGGCACCAGAGCTTGGTGGGTTGGAGGGGGGGCTTAAATACACCCAAGGCAGTTCCAATGTACTGCAATGTATGCCTAGCTAGCGGCGGACCCCCCTGACCGTCGTCAGAAGGGTGGGGCAGCGGCTCTAGTTATGGGTCCACCAGCCAGCCCAGCCGCCTTCCCCGTCGCCTTGGGGCTACCCCCCGCTGCTGCCTGCTGCAAAACGCAGGCGCCTGAGGGCTCACCGCCCATGCAAAGGGAGAGCTGCAGAACGGTCTTGCAAAGCGGCCTCGCCTTCCTCTCCCTGAACTCTTTGGGCAGGCTGCGGAAGCGCCCTTTGCTTTCCGTTCCCCGGCCAGAAGGGCTGGCGGTATTACCGACCTGTTCCGAGGCGGTGGCTGCGGCTGCAGCGGTGGCCGCCATCTTCGGCTCCTTCCCGCGCCTTGTCCTGAAGGGGGAGCCCGCCAGCCAGCCTGGGCGCCGCTCCTTTGGCCGCAGCCGGCGCGGGAAAGACGCCTCCTCCGTGACGCCCCTCGGGCGGAGTCCTTAAAGCAGGGGTGTCAAACAGGCGGCCTGGGGCAACTGGCTGCCCTCTGCTTCCTTCTCCCTCTCTCCTTTTTAGGGTTGCCAAGTCCAATTCAAGAAATATCTGGGACTTTGGGGGTGGAGCCAGGAGCAAGGGTGTGACAAGCATAATTGAACTCCAAAAGGAGTTCTGGCCATCACAGCCATGTTGGATCAGGTCAATGGCCCATCCATTCCAACACTCTGTGTCACACAGTGGCCAATTCAAGAAATATCTGGGGACTTTGGTGGTGGAGCCAGGAGACATTTGGGGTGGAGCCAAGATCAAGGCTGTGACAAGCATAATTGAACTCCGAAGGGAGTTCTGGCCATCACATTTAAAGGGACGGCACACCTTTTCAATGCCTTCCTTCCATAGGAAATAATGAAGGATAGAGACACCTTCTTTTGGGGCTCATAGAATTGGGCCCCCTGGTCCAATCTTTTTGAAACTTGGGGGGTATTTTGGGGAGAGGCACGATGCTATACTGAAAATTTGGTGACTCTACCCCAAAAAACAGCCCCCCCCAGAGCCCCAGATACCCACGGATCAATTGTCCATGATTTTCTATGGGAATAAATCTCCATAGGGAATAATAGAGTTCCCAGCAGACATTTCCCTCCCCTCCCCCGGTTTTCTGACGACCCTGAACCTGGGGGAGGGCCTCCAAACCGGGGGATCCCTGCCCCCACCTGGGGCTTGGCAACCCTACCAATACATGTGTGTGTGTGTGTGTGTATGTATATACATATGTATATACATACACACTGTGGCTAATAGCCACTTATGGACTTCTGCTCCATATTTTTATGCAATCCAGTCCACTGAAAGGGAGCTCACACCTTTTCAATGCCTTCCTTCCATAGGAAATAATGTATAGGAGAACCTTCTTTTGGAGCTTAGAATTGTACCCCCTGATGCACTCTTTTTTAAACTTGGGGGGTGTTTTTGAGGATAGGCACTGGATGCTATATTGAAAATTTGGAGAGGGCACCCTTGGATGCTAGGAGCATTGGCAGCTTGAAGCAACTGAAAATCAGGCGCATCATGCTATGCCTTCCTCCTCTTTCCTCTCTAGACTTGGAGAAGGGCATCCTTTGATGCTAGGAACATCCGCGGCTTGAAATACCTGAATTTCCAGCGGCTATAGCCAAAATAGGCTTGGGGAGGGTACATTATCAACAAATACTGAGCATTTAGTCTGCTGGCACCCAGTTCTATGTTGCAAACTCTGGCATCCCTATAAAGATAGGATCTACCCGGCCCTCTGTATCTCCCACCACTACAATCCCCACAGTTCTTTAGCCATTTTGGTAAAGCTCCTTTTTTATTTTAGTGGAATTCCACTTTCCGAGAGATTTTGTCACCACCGCTGGGTTGGCTGTTGAGAAACCCAAAGAGAAACAGTCACATGGAGACCCAAGTCAGCTTTCCTTGTGAGAAAACGGTTATCTCAGTGCAGAGAATTTTCAAGCTTTATTATGAAGAAAAGAATCCATTTGGCCAGTCAGGTAGGAGATGGGGGAGGGCACATGCTGGAGTTAAATGTTCCCTTCCCTGTGCCCCAACTGGGTTCTGCTCAGAAGCTACAAGTGTGGTCAGGCAGGCCTGTTTCAAGCAGGGCTCTTATGTATTGGCAAGCTGAGTCACCATCTAAGTGATAAGGTGAAGGCATATCACAAGGAATGTACTCTAGCCAGTCCACAGGGATGACTTTTCTGCTAGAAATCTTTGATTCAGTGAAACTTTTCTGAAATCAAACCAGGGAAGGGCTGCTTGTGGAATCAAGGCTCTTTTCAGATAGCTAAAGACATTTCATCTCTTAATATTAGCAAGGTTTCTAGGCTGGGGGATATAGAGAACTGTTCTAAACTATCATTCCCATATCCTTTGAGGGGGGATCATTATGCATAAAGCATAGAGGTTTCATTAGAAACAACTGAAGAGCTACCTTTGGTATTTACTGCTCACCCAGTGACATCTTCTAAATGATGTTAGAGTTTCAAACTCATGAAACTCAAGCAATCTAGGAGCCACATGGCATAAGGTGGCTATGGGCTAGCTGCTTGCTTTAGAATTGCTCAGCCTCTCTCGGCTTGGCTTCGCGAACGAAGATTTAAGAAGGGTGCAATAGTCCACGTTTGCTGCAGGCTCGCTGGTGGCTGACAAGACCAATGTGGGACAGGCAGGTCCGGCCACAGCGGCTGCAGGGAAAAGTCTGATTTGGGGTTGGTGCTGTAGCAGTGCGATTCTTCCTCAATCTCCTTTTGTCCTCAAGACCAGCTATGCGTGTGTTCTCAAAGGAAGAGACAGCCTGGTGGATGGTGTGCCTCCATGCTTTGCGATCTGAGGCTAGGTCAGACCACTGGTGATGGTTGATGTGACAGGTGCTAAGGGATTTCTTCAAGGAGTCCTTGTACCTCTTCTTTGGTGCCCCTCTATTTCGATGGCCGGTGGAGAGTTCGCCATACAGGGCAATCTTGGGAAGGCGGTGGTTTTCCATCCTAGAAATATGCCCTGCCCAGCGCAGCTGCGTCTTCAACAGCAGTGCCTCGATGCTGGTAACCTCTGCCCGCTTGAGGACTTCAGTGTTGGTCACAAAGTCACTCCAGTGGATGTTGAGGATGGTGCGAAGGCAGCGCTGATGAAAGCGCTCAAGGAGTCGCAGGTGATGACGGTATAAAACCCACGATTCGGAGCCATAGATGAGGGTTGTCATCACAACCGCTTTGTAAACATTGATCTTTGTGCCTTTTTTCAGATGCTTGTTGCTCCACACTCTTTTGTGCAGTCGGCCAAATGCACGGTTTGCCTTTGCCAGCCTGTTGTCAATCTCCTTGTCGATCTTGGCATCTGAGGAGATGATGCACCCTAGGTAGCTGAACTGCTGGACTGTCTTCAGAACTGATTCACCCACAGTGATGCAGGGAGGGTGATAATCTTCCTGGGGTGCAGGCTGGTGGAGAACTTCTGTCTTCTTCAGACTAACTTCTAGGCCGAATAGCTTGGCAGCCTCTGCAAAGCAGGACGTCATATGCTGCAGAGCTGATACCGAGTGGGAGACGAGTGCAGCATCATCAGCAAACAGTAGCTCTCGGATGAGTTTTTCCATTGTCTTGGAGTGGGCCTTTAGTCGCCTCAGGTTGAACAGGCTGCCATCGGTGCGATAGCGGATGTAGACACCATCGTCCTCATCTAGATCTACTGCGGCTCTTTGAAGCATCATGCTAAAGAAAATCGTAAAGAGAGTTGGCGCGAGAACGCAGCCTTGCTTTACACCTGTGCCTATTGGGAAGGGCTCCGAGAGGTCGTTGCAGTGTCTGACTTGGCCTCGCTGGTCTTCGTGTAGCTGGATGATCATGCTGAGGAACCTTGGGGGACATCCTAAACGTTCCAAGATTTGCCACAGGCCTTTCCTGCTAACGGTATCGAAAGCTTTGGTAAGGTCGACAAAAGTCACATACAGACCCTTGTTCTGTTCCCTGCATTTCTCTTGGAGCTGCCTGAGAACAAATACCATGTCGGTGGTGCTCCTGTTAGCTCTGAAGCCGCACTGGCTCTCTGGGAGGAGTTCTTCTGCAATGGTGGGCACCAGTCTGTTCAGGAGTATTCTGGCAAGGATTTTGCCTGCGATGGAGAGCAGGGTTATCCCCCGGTAGTTGGAGCAGTCTGACTTTTCCCCTTTGTTCTTGTATAGGGTGATGATGATTGCATCACGAAAGTCCTGTGGTAATTTGCCTTGTTCCCAGCAGGTGACAAGTACTTTGTGAAGTGAGCTATGTAGTACTGTGCCCCCATGCTTCCAGATCTCTGGTGGAATTCCATCAACTCCTGCTGCCTTGCCACTTTTCAGTTGCTTGATGGCTTTAACAGTCTCTTCTAGGGTGGGGATCTCATCCAACTCTGTTTTCACCGGTTGAAGTGGGGTGAGGTGGATTGCTGAATCTTGAACTACGCGGTTGGCACTGAAGAGAACCTGAAAATACTCCGACCACCGGTTCAGTATGGATGCCTTGTCTGTGAGGAGCACTTGGCCGTCTGCACTATGCAAGGGACTCTGAGCCTGATATGATGGACCATATACTGCCTTCAGGGCTTCGTAGAACCCTCTTAAATCACCAGTGTCTGCACACAGCTGGGTTCTCTCTGCAAGCTTGGTCCACCACTCGTTCTGAATGTCTCGAAGCTTGCGCTGGAGGTTGCTACATGCAGCGCGAAAGGTTGCTTTTTTCCCAGGACAGGAGTGCTGAGCAAGATGTGCTTGGTAGGCAGATCTCTTTTTTGCCAGTAATTCTTGGATCTCTTGATTGTTCTCATCAAACCAGTCCTTGTTCTTCCTTGTGGAGAACCCGAGGATTGCTCAGCCTAACCAATTTCAAAGCAGTGTTAAAGGGGGTGGGAGGTGTGGAAAGAATGACTTGTGCTGCTGTGAGGAAGATGTGGAATTAAAACACAATTTGTGCTGTAGAAATGAAACCACAAAAGCTGCTGTTCTTAAAACAAGTTTACTAGGAGTTTATCAGATGCGATGAAAGATAACAAATAACAGCAAATCACAACAGCAAATCACAACATCCTTCCCTCTTGCCAAGTACATTAGAATAAGCTATGTATATACGGAGTACAATCTGATGGAATAAACAGTTTTAAGTAGAACTCAATGTTTATTAGGAACTATAATCTCACTCTAAAACAACAGCATAGAGCTTCACCAGTATACAGAGAAAGGGGAATAAAGTCCAGAATGTATCATGGAATGGTCTAATTTTCCCTTCTGTTCTTTGTGTAAGGTGCCACTAGAAGATTTATGGTGCTTTGGCTCCACAATTTAGGGTGGTCAGCTGGTAAAGACTGCTTTAATTTTAAATCCAGTTTCATTATCCAGAAGGACAAATCCTTACTCTTTCCTTCTCTTCTTGCCTTCATGCTCATGTTCTTTAGGACGGCTGCTGTCAGAAGGCCTTTTCGAACCCCCATGCTGTTTGGCTTCCTCCAAGAATTTGTCCAGGCCAAAAGGATCTTCCTCAAACTGAACTGGTCCTTCTCTACCTCTTTGTCTGCGGTCTGAGCCAGAAAATTCTTTGTCAGGAACAAACCTGTTTGTAGATTTTATTCGTGCCTCCAAATCATCACCATACATGTCCTTATCTACATTTTTACTGGGTCTGTAGATATTCTGAGCCATGTCTTTACCACTTCTCCAAGGCTGATCATAGACATTGTAAATTTCATCTTCTCCTCCAGCAAAGCCACTGTCCATACCCTTGCTCTGGTTGAAGAGCCTCTGATCATATTGGACCTCATTGGATGTCCGAGGATTAGGAACACCCAAGGCAATAACTTCACTAATATCTCTGTTTTCATTCCTTTGCAACTTTGATCTCTTGTCAGGGGCTGCTCTGGAAAGATTCCGGTCATGTTGTCTATCTTTCCGCCTGTCGTGTCTGATTTCATCACGTTCTCCAGCTTCTCCATCCTCTTTCTCCACATGAGTTTTTATTCCAGCTCTTCGCTCCCTGGCTTTCTGGGCCATTTCACGGAGTTTCTCTTCGTGTTTCTCTTTTTCTTTCTGGGCCATCTTCCTTTCCACCTGGGCTCTCATCTCCACAGCTTCACGAGCCTTTCTGTCAGCAATGTAGAGAGCCTCAGCCAACTTGGCAAAGTTTTCATTAATGTGAACAGTCTGCAGTCCTCTGCCATCTGCAGCCAGACGTTTGTCTAGTGGAATGGTGTAACCCTTTGCATTTTTCCAGTTTGAAATACAGGGAGGGATCTTCCATTCTTGTTGCTCCTTCACAGTCATCTTTCTGCTGGGAGAGTGCATTACAGGTGCTGGAGGAGACGGTGGTCCACGAGGGATTTTCTTGTTAATCTTGAATCTTGGTGGTTCCATGGGATCCTTCTGCATTTCCACCATTCTAATAACTCTCTGCTTTGCACCAGAGTTGAAGGCCACACCCTGTTGTGATGGCGTGTACCGGATGTACTGAGCTGGAGCTAGTTTATCAGCTGCGCGGACTGGCATGGCTGCTGCAATTTTCTGGGAGACAGATTTTTCCAAGGCTGATCGAGTCTTTTCTGTGAGCTCTCTGACGGCTTCCTCATCAGGCCTTTGCAACTCAGGGTCATCAACGTTCATAACTTCCTTTGGAACAAGGTCTGTGTATTTGCTGTAAATGACCTTGTCTTTTGACTGTCCCTGCCGAGCTATAGCATCGTATTTTATTTTTCCTTCCGCATCCACTTGAACAGCTAATGCATTGGACATTTTCTTCTTTCGGCCCATATCCAGGGGATACTGAGCAACATGGATTTCCGGGAAAGCGCCCCCATCTCCAAAATCCTCCAGCATTCGCGGTATCCATCCTTTTCGATAACCGTAAGGGGGAGGCTCCCTTCGTGATGATACCAATGCAGTCTGTCTCACCCTTTGGGATCGTGCCCGTTCTTCCAATTCTAACTGGTCCTGAGATAGCTGAGTTGGTGCTGGTAAAAAACTGGTCAGCGCCATCTTGCTCGCTTTTCTTCTTCCTCTCCACTGGGCCTCGCGGCAGTCGCGAGAAAAATTTACGTCCTGAAGGGGATCCGGAAAAGAAAACATCCTGGAGATGTATGAAAGTCCAGACAAGTATCCCAGGATCTTGGGCAGAGATAAGTACCGTGAGTCCAAAGCCACCAGAAAGCTTCTGACCTGGTCCACAGGAATCGTCCAGGCTGACGGCAGCCCTGCTTCTTGGCGGAAAGCTAAAAAACGACTCAATGCCCTTCTGTAAAAGGCCCAAATCCTGGGGTGCGTCGAACTCTCCAGAGACCGGAGTGCCTCCAAAGGCTGAGGGCCAAAATGTTTCCTGGCTTGTCTTCTAAAATGGCGGCAATCTGGAACGAGAGAAATTAATGAACGATTAGCAACAGCTCATAAGCAATTTAATAACAAATAAGTAGTTGGAATTCTTTTACAGGAAAGAGGGAAGCATGCACCTTGCGTTCCTTTTATGAGGTAGGAATGACCCTCAAGGTTATGATTGAGGGATGAGAGTGGAAATTCAAATACATCAGAGAACTTTTCCATGCAGTGTAGAATCACAGAGTTGGATGGGACCTCCGTCCAAACCCTGCACATTGGAGGAAATTCACAAATGCCCCCCCCCCCACATATACCCACATTGACCTATGCTCCATGCCCAGAAGAAGGCAAAAAATCTCAGGAACCCTGGACAAACTGGCCTGGGGAAAGATTGCTACCTAATCCCAATATCTGAAGAGTGATAGGCTTCCCAAACACTTGTGGTGGGTGTCGGGGATGGGACCACAGGATATGGGTAGAGATTTAACAGAAAATACAACCTTCCCCAAGATAAACAATGTCAACCTTTGGCAAAGATACCAATATAATAAAACAGAAATAAAAGAACTGACTATAACTGTTAGGCAGGAATAAAGTTAAAGTTTCCCCTAATATCCAGCCAATGCCTTCCCACCCTTAATTTAAACCAATTATGCTACTGAATAAAAAAGAGTTGGGATTACTCTATGGCAAAAGAGGGGAGCAACATAATCGGTTGTTTTCAAGGGGTAGGAATGAAGTGCACTCTGGAGGGAAAGTGGTGGAAATTGGAATAGATCAGAGAGCTTCCCTAGGCGGCTGTATTTGACCAGTGGTAGGCTACCAAGGGTAGTGCGGTCTCATAACCCAGAATGCACTACATTACCAGGAGAAATCTGCCCTAAACAGTTGGGTAAAGGGGGCAATTAGGCTTTCTTTGGAAGGCACCCGGTCCCGATCCCGCCAAAGAAAGCTCACTTGGGTGACCCTGAAGCCTAGCAGGCACGGGTCTTAGCTACAGTCTCGAAGCCGAACAGCCCGGCTAGGCAGAACTCTGAACCATTCCGCCTCCCCCTCGTAAAGCCAGGACAGGGCTAGCGTGGCGGCGGGGAAACAGAAGGCAGCCCCCTCCCCTTTAAGAGTCCACAGAACTGCACTTGAAGAGCGGGTGGAAAGCTGGGCTTTTTTAGGCCTGCACCGTCCGGTTAGAAAAATGCCTCCCGGCCGCCATTCAGGCTCATTTCTGCGGGCACCGGAGAGCCACGTGCGCCAAATCAAGCCCACCAGTCCGAGGCTCTGAGGGGGACACGGGAGGCTGCGCCGGGAGGCGCGTGGTGGAGAGAGAGGAGAGGAGAGGAGAGGGCCAGCAGCCCTTCCAGAAAGAGAGCGGCGCCCGACGGCGGGCCCTGCGCAAGCGGGGCTCTCCGACGTTTCAAGGGCCGCGCAGGAGGCTCCCCCTGGGTTTCGCTGACAGGTACTCCGCCACCCCGGGGATTGTCTCCGCGGAAGCCGCCCCCGTCCGTCGAGCTCACTCGGTGCATTCACACGACACTGAATAATGCGTTTTGCAACTGGATTCTTGCAAATCTTACAGAGTCAAAAGCCAATTGCAAAATGCATTCGTGTGAATGCACCCACTGGGGCAAAAAAGAAACCTCCCGCTGTCCCCCCACCACACGTCTAAACGCCTCTTGGTAGTCAAGGGCTCCTTCCCGCAACAGACAGCAGGGCACCCCCCCACACACACACACACACCTCCCTCCACTCAAAAGGGACCGTGCAACTTACGTCCTCCAAGCGGCGGCTCCTGCCGGGCGGCTGGCTCCTCTTCGGGGAAAGTGAAGCGAAGACGGGTCAAAAGCGCGGCGGGTCCAAGAGAAGAAGCGGCTGGGAATGGGAGGCCAGGCGGGGGGCATTTATGGAAGGCTGCGCCCCAGTGGGCCAATGGAGCCGCGCGCCCCGGGGGGTGGGGGGGCACCTGATTGTCCCCCTTGATGGTCCTCGTTAATGGGCCTGTCTCCTCTGATGGACATGCAAATCCTGCTTGTGGCCCCGGGGGGGGGGAGATGGGCACCGGCTAAGAGACCCACCTTCATGGGCGTTGGATATGGAGATTCCAGTCTCTGCAGTTCATTACTTCAACTTTTATGCAAAGGAGGGATTCTCACAAATTGATCTTCTCTCAAAAGTCAAAGGAGCGGTCAAAACGCCAATACACTTTGTTGTATTTCCATCCTAGGAACACTCTTTCATACCACTTTGTCCATACTAAATAATCCACTTAGTGCACTTTCCAACCGGATTTTACTGTGTAAACTGGTAAAATCTCGTCAGAAAGTGAATTGGAAGTGAATTGAAAGTGCATTATTTAGTATGTGTGATCACAGCCAAAGTCCTATTCAAGCTCAAGTAACTAGGTGTGAAATATTAGTCTTATAATTATACCTCATATAGGAAAAAGCACTCAAGAGGTACCCCGATGGTTGAGACTGTTATCCCAGCCCCAGGTTCCTGTTAGTGGTCAACCAGTTACTCTGGACAAACAGGTCATTCCCCTGACGTTGCCTCCTAGCTCTGATTTTCAGAGGTTTGCTGTCCCCACTCCTTAGATGAAGAGTGCTCTGGTTCACTGTTTCCCAACCTGTGGTTCACTATAACAGACTTACTTCTGAGTAAACATATATAGTTAAGTGGAATATGAAAACAAACTGCATGCTTGCCATAGGAAAACATGGTTTCTTTCAGGCCTGTAATGAGTGATCCTTGAAGGGAATTTGCTTGAAATCATCAACTGTTTTACAGCTCGTTTTTCAGAAAGTGGATTGTTGTGAAAACATTAATTGGGGGGGGGGGAGTGTTTGCTTTTGCACCAGAAGAGGGACCTATGATGTATGATGAATTTAAAGTGTGGAGTGTGCCATTCATGACTGTAACACCATTATGGATACTGTTTCTGGTTTAGTGAGGAGGCTTGAATGGCATGGAGGTGAACAGCATCTGCTGGTCAAGAACATCCCATTAAGTCTCTGTTTAAGAGACAGGATGTATTTCTCCAGGGCTGCTGGCAACCTACCTAGGAGAAGGTTCACCACTTGCTAAATTTGCATCTAGCCAGTGGGAAGAGGATAGGAGCTATGCCAGTGAATTAAGCTGCAATTTTTAAAAAAAAAATCAGAAACCCTTCATCATGAAAGCTCTACAAGAGCCAACCCCAAAATCCAACCAATAGATAAGTATTCCTAAAGACCCAATTCAGCCACTTAGATAGCTGCCAAAGATGCCATGTTTGTTGCACATGGAAAATGACACTCTGCTCCTTAGTGTTCATCTAGAAAATTAATGCATATTTAGAGTATCCTTACCCTGTCAGGAAACTCAGGGCAGTGCTTTCCCTTCTTTCATTTATTTATACTCTTCTCTTCTTGAGGGGTGCCCAAAGTAGCTTACAACACTGTTCTCTTTTTTTTGTTTTGCATTTAATTGTCAGCACAACAATCCTGTGATGTAGACTAGGCTGAGATGGAGTGGCCTGGGTCACCCAGTACGTTTCAGAGCAAAGGTGGGTTCCGACGTGGGCCTTCTCAGTCCTAGTAGTGCCATGATAGCACAGTGGCTCTCAGAATCTGCATTTTATTAACAAACTGCAGTGGAAAAAAGGTGATCCATATTTTAACCATCTTGACTGGAACATAAGTTTTATGGGAGGGACTAATTCACACATCAGATGACTCTGCACTTTTGGAAAGCAGATTTTGTTAGCATACTTCTACTAAATTTCAGTTTGCTACTTAGGGAGACATCATTAAATCCACAAAAGCTCAACCAGCCACAGAACGGGGAGCATCTCCCATCTCCACCCATAGATTTCTGGCTCTTCATATGGGAAGTTAAAGATACAAAGCTTTTGTGAAAAGTGAAGCAATCTTATCTAGAATTGCTGTATTTGTTGTGGAACACCATTCATTCAGAAATCCACCCCCTAATTCCACCCTATCAAGTGATTACACATTATGTAGCTATTAAGAGATAACAGGAGTGCTGGCAGAATTTACTCCTAGCCCAAGGGGCATCACTATCATGCAGATTGAGAGATAACAACTAAACTGAATGACCTTAATGTCATCCCATTTAGAGCTATTTTGTGCTGGTTAGATCACACTTCTAAGATGCCTTTTCCCAAGGGTTCTAAACTGAAAGCAAAAACGATACAGACCTTTCCGTTTCCAAATACCAGGGTTCCTTTGCTAATACTGGCCCCCTACTAGGGTGGGGGGTTGGTTTAAGTTTATAAAAAGGTTTTTGATGAGTGTGCCCTGAAGCAACAGCAGACTTCCATTTCCCTTTCTGGATAGTTAGTATTGCATATTGTAGATACTCTAACAATCCATTTGGCCAGCTATACTGTGAGTTCAAAATACTTAAGTTCAAAAAAGGAGGGTTGGTTTACAAACAGCAGCTGGAAAAGAGAAAGATGGAAGTCACTTGCTTGGGGAGGCAGGTTTAAAAATCAGACTGCATACAGTGGAAGGATGGCCTTTATTGTGATAATATTAGTTTCTAAGATGCCACTGGACTCTTTGTTTAAGTACACTCTACTATCCATATTTTGGCATATGCCTATTTATTAGTAACCTCTGACTTGGCCCCAACTCATCAGATCTCAGAAGCTCTGAGCTCAGATCAGAGTCAGCTCTGGTTATTATTTGGATGGGAGACCACCAAGGAAGTCCAGGGCCCTGACACAGAGGCAGCAGACAATGGAGAACCACCTCTGAACATCTCTTACCTTGAAATCTCCATGCAAAGTAGAAATCCAATAGCACCTTTCTACTTTGCTCTGTTGCTTCAAACCAACATGGCTGCGCACCTGGATCTAACTCCATGCAGTCACCATAAGTCAGTTGCAACAGGATGGCAAAAAAAAAGAATTGCTTCATTTATACCCCCCTGTTCTCTTGAATGGGGACCAAAGGAAGCTTACATTGCTCTCCACTTTTCCATTCTATCCTCACAACAATCTTGTGAGGTAGGCTAGGGCTGAAAGTGTGTGACTGATGAGAGGTGACCTGGCAAGCTTCCATGGCAGAATGGGGGTTTGACTAGGGATTCCCAGATCCTGCTTTAACTCTGTAACTGCTCTGCCACATCAGGGTGTGTGAAAGGAAACTATCTTGGCATTCTTACTCAGAATGTCCATCAGGTTCAATGGGAGTCCTTTGTAAGGTCTCCCCTCCTGATATAACATCACAGATATACCTAGCAATATACCTCTGGGTGTCAACTCAAATCTAACCTGGAAAGAAGGAGATTCTCAACCCCAAAAGAGTGGTTGACAACTGTCTAGGGTTCCTATACTTCCTTCCACTGCAGCCTGATATGCAGAAATGTAAGAGGCAAAGTGTCTTTCTCTCCTGGTTTATTTCTGTTAGGCAAATAAACTGAACCTCCGAAGACCTGTTCATTTTGCTGGAAAAGGCAGTGTCTGGTGTACAAAGAAAAGGACCCTGAAGGGAGCAGCAAGAATTAGATAGGACAGCACCTTCTCTCTCCTGTTAAGTGTCATTCCTTGTTTGCCTCCAGATTGCTACTCTTAGGGCAATTTCCTCCTCCTTCACTCAGTCTCCTCTCTCTCCAAGCTAGAGATGTAGTTAGGAACCTATCTCTGGGTCTCCTCTTTCTTATCAAGTATGTTAGTTCCTAAAGAAACATTTATCTGCTCTTTAATCAGCTTATGCACCATTACTGTGTTAATTACATTGCCAACAGGTGTTCTAGAGGCCTATTAAAGGTGTATTAAGTAGTGGCCCATTAAGTGCATAAAAGGTAGAAAGATCGCCAGAGGCTCTAGGCACAAGCAGGTGAGATGAAAGGAACAAAGATGGTGGCCTTTTCTGGTGCACTGCATAGTCACTTGATAGATAGGCTCATGGAGAACAACAGTCTAATTTGGAAAGAAAGAATGACGACCTGTCTAATTAAAAAGGGTTTGTGAACTGAATTCCCAGAAGATCAACAGACTGCTTGGAACATTAAAAATGATGAGGAAAGAGGTGCAATTATTGCTGGCTTAACAGACAGGCAGGTATTAAGAGTAACTGAGATGCCAACCACATTCATGAGCTAGAGACAACTTTGTCACAATCACTGGTTTTTTAAGTGCCACAAGACTTCTCTGTTCCTTTACCATAACCTTACCTGCTTTGTTCTCATCAACCAGATGTATGGATGTACAGCTTTGCGTGATCCAGAATGTACACATTCTTAAATTTCTTCATGTGGGGCTGTAACCAAAGGCCGACAAGCCTCATATAATAAATAACAGGAAGTTCTCTCTTCCAGCTTGCTCTGAGCTGATGATTTCCACTATACCATCATTTGCCTGTGATGAAGGGGGTCCTCTTATGACTGCAGTCTTTAATGTGTTTACTCAACTGTAGACCCAATTTAACTTAGTGGAGCTGGTTTTTGAATAATTATGCTTAGGATTGGACTGTTTCGCAGATAGTGGACATTATTTTGCAGATGAAATTGAAAATACATGTAATACTCCTGACTATGACACATAACTTCATATGTGTTGCCAACACACCCAAGAATCCACCTGGCCTGTTCCTGTGCCTTTAATAGTACAGTGACTCACCCACCATGCACCCCCAACACACAGCTACAGTTTTTAAAAAAAACTTTTTCACCTTCAGATCAAGGTTTCATTACTGGCACAAGGACGGGTTCAAATCCTGGCTACCTTAGCCACTAGTCCTATCATTACAAAGACTGCTTCCTCATTGGCAAAGGACCTTGCATGTCTTTGAGAATACTTTACAGTATGTTGAAGCTTAAACTTAAATTCAGGCCTGACAAACACTTTCTAAGTATGTGACCCCTCCCCTTTCCAACAGAAGCCCATTTCTTCAACAAATATGCTGAAATTGAGGAGGTAACATTTTTAGGTGGCACAGGGAGGGGGTTTCACCTACGGTAAATTATTATGCAGCAACAGAAGGCACAAGAGCCCTACCAAGGGGAAAAAAAACAGTCTTAATTATTCTCTTCCAAGCTCATCATATTTAAGTCCTGAATGTAGTTGAACTAGAAGAGTACCCCCGAAAGATAGGTTCCTGCCTCTTTGACCTTATGTTTCTCATATTCTAGGCTTCGGGCTCTTATTCCAGGCTAAACTGAATGGCAACTTGAATTTTAGCAATTTCTAGACGGTTTACTTTCAGGGGGTGTTTTGCTTCGATTGCTAGTAATTTTGCCCTATTTTTACTTTAGGAAAACAATGCTTTTGTTCTCCATAAGTTTTGGAAATAAGTGTTTGAAAGATCAGGGAACTACATACAATATATATTAATCTGTGTTGCAAAAGACGAGGCTGCAGATTGAAGGAATTTGCAAGCATTAGGTGGAACTTTTGCTTTTATATAGGTTGTTTGAAAATGCAACAACCAAAGGAATATATTTCTGGCCTTTTGGCTGAAGGGGTAATGATTAAACTCCAGTGGTGCTAGAGAGAGGACAGTACCCAATCTAAAACCTATTGTCCAGTATGAAACAACCATGGCCTTCAGTTGTGGATTTGTGATCCATTTCTGTGGAATGTTTCTGTGATTCATTTTATCTGGTGCTGATCAAACACCTCCCATGAAAGGAACAGCAGTCTATATACATTTGCAATCTCAGTGCCTTATCTTGATTGCGTCATCTCTAATCAAGGGCTGCAACCTTGAGTAGATGTCTTTCATGATAAATGCTACTTAACACAGTGTAATTGCTATACATTAATACAGTATGCATTACTACGCAGTACTTCAAAGCATGTTTTAAGGACAAATAAATTGCATTAAAGTCCGTTTGATTCTGACTTAAGTATTTCAGGCAGGTTTTTTGATAACATATTGCACAACCCATTAATAGGATGACAACTCAGTCCAGTGGATTGAATGGCAAAATTAGATCTAATGGCAAAACAATAGATTCTAACTTTGTATCGCTTCATATTCCTAACACTACCCACCAGCTGTATGTAGTTCTGCTCCCTTGTACACCATTCCCTCGTCTGAAGAAGTATGGATGCATACCAAAGCTTACATTCTGAATAAAACTTTGTTGGCCTTAAAGGTGCTAGCTCACTTTGTGCCCAAGGCAACAATATAAAATAGTGCCCTCCTACACATTCATAGTAGCTTTCCTTTTTTTTTTGAGGGGGGGAGAGGGGGCTGTAGAAATGTAAGCACACAAAGAACAAATGTAACAATAATAACAGAATCTTTGCGTTTATTTCCACGCTCTTTCCTCCCTGGAGGAATCAACAGCGCAAGCAGCCAGGCGACCCCGCTATACCCCGACAGCGACTCTCCTTTTTGGCAGCTCATGGCCATACTAGCCAAAGAACAGGACTTGAGGCGGCTGGGCTGGGTGCTTCGCCAGAGTGGAAGCGCCACCAGCCAAGCCATTGCAGAAGCCGCAGGTTGGGTCGCTGTGGAGACAGCAGTGCGCAGCCGCAATCGCCCTGAGGTTGGCGCCACTTTTCTCCAAGAGGCGCCGGCAGGCGGGGAGAAATGCCACCTTCTGGAAGAGCAGCGGGAAAACAGCACTGTGCCCCGTGTTTTTTAAACGGTCGCTGCCAGTGCTGCTTGTTTTTTTGGTATTGGGGAGAGAGGGGTTTGGGTCGTTTTAAATTTTTGCCATGGGTTCACTGCAAAATAAACATAGTACATAGGAGACACTGTGTACAATTCTGGTCACCGCCCCTCAAAAAGGATATAGCATTGGAAAAAGTGCAGAAAAGGTTTGATTAGAATGATTAAAGGTTTGGAATACTTTCCCTAGGAAGAAAGGTTAAAACGCTTGGGGCTCTTTCGTTTGGAGAAACGTCGACTTCGGGGTGACATGATAGAGGTTTACAAGATTATGCATGGGATGGAGAAAGTAGAGAAAGAAGTACCACTTTTCTCCCTTTCTCACAATACAAGAACTCGTGGGCATTCAATGAAATTGCTGTGCAGAGGTTAAAACGAATAAAAGGAAGTACTTCTTCACCCAAAGGGTGATTAACGTGGAATTCACTGCCACAGGAGGTGGTGGCAGGTACAAGCATAGGAGGGGATTGGATAAAAATATGGAGCAGAGGTCTATCAGTGGCTATTATGTGTGTCTGTGTACACACATATATTGGTCACTGTGTGACACAGTGTTGGACTGGATAAGCCATTGGCCTGATCCAACATGGCTTCTCTTATGTTCTTATGAGAAAGTATTTTTTCAGTTCAGCCTCTACTACCAACCAGTCATACTGCCAACTATGGTTGCCAGCCTGCAGGTGGGGCGTGTTTAGTTTGTGAGTGACGTAGCATGTTGGTGAACTGAGTCTTTATTAGTTTTGTTTAGGCTGTATTATATACATGTGATTTCTGTTTATTTTTTCAATCTGTAAGCTATTTTTGAAAACAAAATGTAACACCAGAAGAAAAAAAAAGATATTTGAGAGTCAATATGGTGTAGTGCAGGGGTGGCCAAACTTGCTTAATGTAAGAGCCACATAGAATAAATGTCAGATGTTTGAGAGCTGCAAGGCATGAATGTTGGATGTTTGAGACCTGCAAGACAGGAAGGCAGGCAGGCAGGCAGGCAAATAGATGGGGTGAAGGAGGCAGAGAGGTAGAAAGAAAGCAACTTTAACTTTAAATGTATTCTCCAAATGGCCAGCTGGCTTGGAGAGGTGATTTAAAGATGGGATGTTAGCTGTTGCCTTTATGGATCTCACAGCAGCTGTTGACTCTATGCTTAGGCAAAGATTTTGGGACAAACTGAATAAATCATCTATTGGTAAGCGTTTCCTTTTTCTGATCCAGCAGCTATATGATCAGCCTGCTGCCTGGGTGAGATGTGGTCTATCTGGTGAACTGACCAGGGCTATTCCATTGACTAAAGGAGTCAAGCAAGGATATGTTTGAGAGCTGCAAGGCATGAATGTTGGATGTTTGAGACCTACAAGACAGGAAGGAAGGAAGGCAAATAGATGGGGTAAAGGAGGCAGAGAGGTAGAAAGAAAGCAACTTTAACTTTAAATGTATTCTCCAAATGGCCAGCTGGCTTGGAGAAAAATGCCTTTTCAAAATCAGTTGATGGGGCGGTGGGGGGTTTCAAGAGCCACACAATATGTGTGAAAGACCACAATATGTGGTCACCCCTGGTGTAGTGGTTGAAGTGAGATGCTAGAGGCAGGACTGGCTTATCCAGGAGGCACATTAGGCACAGTGCATTGGGCCTATGATACTTTTAGGAGCTCATGAAAATGTTTAATTTTTTCCCTCACACCAGATTAAAAAAAACTGTAGGGCCCAAAAAATCTATTAAAATATTAACATATATAAACATATGAAGCTGCCTTATACTGAATCAGACCCTTGGCCCATCAAAGTCAGTATTGTCTACTCAGACTGGCAGCGGCTCTCCAGGGTCTCAAGCTGAGGTTTTTCATGCCTATGTGCCTAAAACAAAACAAAAAAGGTCAGAATATTTAAAATTATATCAAAAATAATTTTAATTTGTGGGCCATGAAGGCAAAAGTGCCAAGGACCCACAAAAGTCATAATGCAGCTCTGACTAGAGACCAAACTGCACTATACTGCAATTATAACAGTGCGCTTTCCACTTAGCTAGTCAACAGCTGTGAGAAAAGTTTTAAAATAAAGCCGGGGAGGGCTGATTTGGCTCAACACTGTGGCACAGGGGGAATAAGTTTGTTCTTTGTGGGCAAACTATATGCTTCCTTGTTGTATAAGTTACTTCTCTGGATTGAGGATGAAGCCATACTGGGTCAAGAGCAAGCTGGGTTCCATAGAAGAGTTGGTGCAGGTGACCAACTCTTCAGTGTATTGCAGACAAGTACCCGCTCAAAAGATGGGATGTTAGCTGTTGCCTTTATGGATCTCACAGCAGCTGTTGACTCTATGCCTAGGCAAAGATTTTGGGACAAACTGAATAAATCATCTATTGGTAAGCGTTTCCTTTTTCTGATCCAGCAGCTATATGATCAGCCTGCTGCCCAGGTGAGATGTGGTCTATCTGGTGAACTGACCAGGGCTATTCCATTGACTAAAGGAGTCAAGCAAGGATATATCCTAGCTCCGTTGCTATTTAACTTATATCTCAGGGGTTTAAGTTCTCATATTTCTAGAGATAAATTTCACTCACCTTGCCTGGCTCATGTTAAACTACCCTGAAATGATTTGAAGTCATATATGGGTGTTCTTTTAATTGTTGGTAAGTTGCAGTAGAGAAAGGGGGCTGAGAGGGGGGGAATGAATGAGTGAGGTGATTGGTGGGTGACTGAGAGAGTGTGGGTGGAGCTAAGTATGTGTGTGTGAGTGTGTGTGGGAGAGAGAGAGAGAAGTCAGTCAGGAGTTAACTGTCAGTTGTGGTTAGGCAGTCTACAGAGTCTGAAACGCAGTCTTCTGACTAGATTCCCATACTAGCACTGTGAAAGGCATTAAGATTATAGGGAAGAAAAGTAGAAATACTTAGAGGGCACATTAGGGGCTAGACAGAGAGCCAAACCCTAATATAATCAGAGTATTATAGGAGTATGAGAGGCAAGCTGTCAGAAAGTTGAGTTAAGAAGAAAAGGAGGATTTGAGAGGGGAGGAGTGCATGAAGTTAAAGAGTGTCACCTCAGTCAGAAGTTATTATTATTCATTGAAGAATTAAGCTATAGACATCTTGAAACCAATACACTTATTGTACAAATAAAATTTTGTTTTATATTATCCCAGAGTCCTATGATTTTAATAACATAAGAGTCTCATCCTCAGGGCCACATAGGCCAACGCAGAAGCCTTAGAGCTTGGACACAATTCAGTGGGGAACATTAAATAAAGTGGTTGGGGTTAAATTCCTGGTGGCAGCATCACACAAATTAAGAGAAATTGTGACATATCCTGTCTCTCATATGAAGATAATACCACACTTTTGTCAAGATTTGTGGTCAGCTTGTGTAGGCTTATAGGTTCCTTTTCTGAAGGCTTAACTTTTAATGTTTCCAAGTCAAAGGTTCTTTTCAGTAAAAAAACCCCAAAAGATGATGTACAAATGGTTAGTACCAGGTCAACCCACTGAGCAAGTCCAAACATCTAGGAGTTATTTTTCAAGCAAGCCTTTCTTAGAAGGTGCACTAGAACTCTGTTGTGAGAGTTGCTGTGAACACTGGGAAGGCCATCTCAAGATTTTATTACTCTTCTCTCTGGTGGCCAGTATGTGCCTGCAGCAGTTAAGATGCAGTGTGCTGCTGGGGTTTGGATCAGAGAAGTAACAGGCAACATTGATAAGACTACTATTAAGATTCCTGTATAATACTTTGGGGATCCTTTGATGTGTGTTAGGAATAGCTCTGAGAGCCAAAGTTGGGGAGATGTCCTTTGAAGCAAAGGCCTGGGCAGAACATCCATTCTAAAAACTAGAATCCTAAAATCAAATCCAGTATCCAGCCTCCTTGGTGTGGTCAAACTGGACCATCACACAAGTAACTGGAACTAATTACTGGATCATAAATGATTACATTTGGGCATTACCCATAATGTGACAGAAACAGTAAATGAGAATTGACCCAGTTCATTAGAAGACCTCTGAGGGACTTTGATTATGAGAGTATGTTACTTAGAGCCTGCAGAATGTGTTCAACTTTCTCCTGTCTCCAACATTAGAAGACATCTGAGGGACTTTATGTCAGTACATTGCTTAAAGTCTGCAGAATCAACTTTCTAAGATGCCAAGCTATCTATCTGAGCTAACTCTTCCAAAGTATAGAAAGGAATTCATGCATGTGTGCCTGAATGCCCTGCCTTCAGTGGTGATGTTAGGAAGATCCAATGGAATTCCATATTCAGATAAACTCTGTGATTGTGGCAACAACAGAACCAATTCTGTGGATTGTATTTTTTTTTACTGCCCCAAATTTTCAGATCAAAGAGCTGAATTGATCCATCCATTGTTTAATTAATTGCCTCTTCAGAAGCTAAATCATTTTGGTTAGTCAGGAAAAACACCCTACTGTATGGCAAAATTTCTGGCAGCTGTTTTAAAGTTAAATGAAAACTTGGTAGTAACTTTTAGACTCATTTTTGGGAGTGAGGGTCTGGTTGTTAAAAAAGTAATTAAGAAGTAGGTAAGCCCTCTTCTCCAGAGCCAGATTGGTTTTCTGCTGACTTTTGAAATTATGTTGAGCGTTGATCTTCTATGCAGGACTGTGCATGGGCAGTGGCCAAAGTATTTGAGCATCAGTTTCAGCATCTGACCTTCCAGGGAACAGTCAGGGTTGATTTCCCTTAGGACTGACTGATTTGATCTTGCAGTCCAAGGGACTCTCAAGGGAGAATATAGGCAGGATTGATGAGAGTGGATGACAATAATACCAAGTCACTTAATTCTGAGATCTCAATTAAGCTAAACCAGCAATTAATGAACGCCAAAAATGCAGCTGAAGCTCTTGGCCTGTATGGAAATCTTACCAACTTTGTTAATGCTGCTGTCTGGCAGCAGACCACCTTGTTCAATCATAACGCAGGGCTTTCTTTGTAGCAGGAAGAGGAGTAACTTTAAAAATACACCGGGAACAAGGAATGAGAGAGAATTATTATTGCTATTAATAACACTGTTTTGGAAGCTTTTGCTGAAACCATATGATTTTAATCTGCATTGCCAATTAGAAACCCTGCTTGGCGGAAGCACTACCTAACCTTTCTAAAAACACTTGGGGGCACCAGGAAGTATCAAAAGGCACCTGGCACCCACTGACTTCTGCCAACAGGTGAGATGAAAAGGTGAGTTAGACTTCTGTCAAAATGCTCTCATGGTGTTTTCTATAAGGCAGAAGGTTCCAAGTTGTACCTTGTGTGGGCTACAGATGTTCTGGGATCTACAGCTCTGCTGCTGCTCTTATGGAACTGTAACATGGCATTGTATGGCTATGCACTTGCTACTTGCTCTGCTTAACCAACCTCACAGAGTCATTAAGGGCAAAATAGTGTGGGAAGTATCACATGTGCTGCTCTAAGAAAAGGATGGAATAAAAATTCAAAACCTGCATTGTACAAAAGATTCCAGAGAAGCCTTTTAAAAAAAAAAGCAAACTTTATTCAGTTTTCCAGATGACATAAAAATATAATTTACATTTTTGCATATAAATCAATGTGAGTACAAATAAAGTACAGCTACATATATCATAGGATCACAAAATCATAGAGTTAGAAAGGCCCTCCAGGATTATTTAGTCATATAAAACCTTTAGCCATTATTTAAAAAACCCTTAAAACCAGATATTGGAGTATTCCCCACCCCCAATTAGCCTTGAATTAAGGCTGATGTGACTTAACGCTGGAAGAGAATATTGGACATTTTTCAGTATACTGATTCGAGTAACTTTAATGTCCTGCAAGTGCCAATAAACATATCACAATATCTGCAATCAAGTAGAGTTGCCAGCCTCCAGCTGGGGCCTGGAGATCTCCTGCCTCTTGGAGAAAATGGCTGCTCTGAAGGGTGGACCCTATGGTACTGTACTCTGCTGAGGCCCCTCCCTTCCCCAAACCCGTCCTCTCCTGGATCCATCCCCAAAGTCTTCAGGTATTTCCCAACATAGACCTGGCAACCTTCATTTGCCACAACTCTACAAAGGCATTTTATCAGGCAACCAATTCCTTCTCCAAGTCCCTGCATAATGTCTAACAGATGAGTTTAGTGTCACCACCCCTTTTCAAGCAATATAACAGCATAGGGCAGGGGTGGCCAAACTTGCTTATGGTAAGACCCACAAAGAATAAACATCTTGAGAACCACAAGACATGAACGTTAGATGTTTGAGAGCAACAAGACAGGGAGGGAGGGAGGAAAACAGATCAGGGGAGGGAGGGGAGAGGGAAAGAAAGCAACTGTAAATACATTCCCTAAGTTGCCGGCTGGCTTGGCTCGGTGAAGTGATTTAAAGAGAGAAATGCCTTCTCCAAGTCAGCCAATGGGGTGGTGAAGGCTTCAAGAGCCACACAGGATGTGTGAAAGAGCCACAGTTTGGCCACCCCTGGTATAGGGGATGGGAGGCCAGATCTCATTCGCCTTACAAAAGTGGCACCACAGTCTATAGCAGAAAACAACTGTACAAGACAATATATATATATACACACACACACAAAGTAATTCTTATTTGTCCATATTTGTTTCCTACAATACCAAATACACAGTATACCAAAATATTTTACAAAAGGAAAGGATCCACAGTATTTCAATGTCCAAAGAATATCCAGCCCTTTGCCTTGTTCAATCCTGTTTTTAACTTTAAACATTTTATTAAGGCATAAAAGTAGCTTACAATCCATAGTGCAAGAAGTTTACCGTCAAGATTAACGGAAATAACATCGTAAGCTTAATAGACAGAATACAGAGCAAAAACAACATTTAAAAACAAAATACAAACTGAAGGTAATAATAATTATAGTTATAATAACACAGTATTTAAAAATAAAATAAGATCAGGGAAAGGGAAAAGGAAGATATAATACACTTTAAATAACTTGAAATTAACTTAAGAGAATTTTATAGCAAAAGGAAATCCTTATACATTTTATTTTTAGAATAAGAGTTAGCATAAAATGGATCGGTGTCAAGCTTTTCTAGAATGGGAAGCCAAGTTGCCAGATATTTAGCGTAGGCTTGGTATGGGTCTTTGTGGTCTATGGCTGCCTGAATTTTATCCATTACAATGTGTTCCCAGACTTTAAGTAGCCAGTTGTCAAGTGTCAAATTCAATGAGTTTTTCCAGGACTGCGCAATCGTGGTTTTAGCAGCTGTCAGGAGTTTAATTATCAAGGATTTTTTAGAAGATGAGAGACGGGTATCGGACCAATGATTGAGAAGTATCCTTGTTGGGTCATCTGGGATCAGGACCCCAGTTAGGGAGGAGAGATGGGCACAAATTGAGATCCAGAATGGTCTGATTTTGGGGCAGTCCCACCAGCAGTGAAAATAAGAGGCTTTGAGCCCACAGTTTCTCCAGCAGTCTGAAGAGCCTAACTGGGTCATATGGGAGAACTGGTTAGGAGTAAGGTACCAACGTGCTATCAATTTAAAGTTTTGTTGAGATATATTTATAATGGTAGATTGTAGGGCATCACTAGCCCATATAGAGTCCCACTGGTCGGGAGAAAGGATGATGCCACAGTCTTTATGCCATTGGGTGGTGTAAGAGGGTAAGGTTGCTTCGAGTTTAGACAATAGGATTCGATACAGCCGTGATATGAGACTTTTAGGCGTTCTCTCTTGGTGAAAATGAAGAACCAGATGTTCGTAGTCAGATGAAGGGCGAGAAAATGAAGAGATCACTTTAGGGTCCTGAAGAAAGTGCCTGATTTGAAAGTATTCAAACCAAGGTGCTGGCTTAGTCAAAACTTGGTCTAGATCATTTTTAGGTAGAAGTTGTTTAGAAGATGAAAGAAGATGAAAGAAAAAAACTTTTGAGGAGTCTCTCCAGACCTTGAAAGAAAAGGGTAGTTGGGCAGGAAGGAAATATTTTTGTCCTATAAAAGATGAGATAGTAGAGAGTCCTGGAGCCAGAAAATGACGCTCCGAATCCCATACTGACAAGAGCGCGCTGAGGAATGGGTTCATGAATTGCCACGGTGGGCGTTCATTTTTCTTGAGCCATAATAGTTCGTAGTATTTCAGTGGGGTAAAGTGAGCTTCCTCTATGGGCGTCCACGGTGGCGGGGGATGTTGGTACAATATTTTGGTCATCTGGGATAAAATAGTAGCTTTATAATACTTTGCAATGTCGGGAACTGCTAGGCCACCTTTTTGTCTTGATCGACATAAAGTTGAAACTTTGATTCTAGGCTTTTTATATTTCCAGATAAAGGAGGTCAGTATTTGTTGCCAGGATTTTAAGGTAGGCTGAGAGATCTCAATAGGAAGAGCCCGAAAAAGATATAAAAACTTGGGGAAAATAAAGGATTTAATTACATGGATTCTTTCCATCCAGGATAGTTGCAACTTATCCCATTGCTTGAGCGTGGTAGTAATCTCAGAAGCCGTGGCCATGTAGTTAGTTTTTAATAGGCCAGCTATATTTAAGGGGATTTTCAGCCCCAAATAGGACCAGGAATCAGAGACCCAATGAAAGGGGTAGTTTGCAACTATGTCTTTTTTAGAAGTATCGGAAATTTTAATCGGGTAGAGAATTGATTTCGAGTGGTTAACTGTAAGACCTGAAAGTTACTATAATCAGACAGGAAAGAGGAAACGGCTTTAATAGACTGTAGTGGATTTGTAATATATAAGACTATATCGTCGGCAAATAAACTTATTTTAAAAGTAGAATTTTGGACAGAGATACCAGAGATCTCTGAAGAAAGCCGTATCAAATTTGCAAAGGGCTCTATGACAATGGCGAATAGCAGTGGTGATAGGGGGCACCCTTGACGAGTCCCTCTTTCTAGGATAAGTGAAGGGGACTGTTGACCATTGATTTGTATAAACGCGGATGGACAGGAATACAAAGAATCTATAACCGTTCTGAACCTAGGTCCGAATACCCATATGATGTAAGACTTTTTTAAGGAAGAGAGGTTCTACACTATCGAAGGCCTTCTCTATATCTAAGGCAAGAATGCAGGAGTCGTATGGCTGAAAAGTGCAATATTGAATTAAGTTAATTGTTTGTCTAGTATTGTCCGTGATATCGCGATTCGGAATAAATCCTGATTGGTTGGTGTGAATATAGAGCCCTATGATTGTGTTCAATCTAGCAGTCAAAATGGAAGTAAATATTTTATAATCGTTATTTAGTAAAGAAATGGGGCGGTAAGATTTAACATTTAATGGGTCTTTGTCTTTTTTGGGAATCATAACTATTTTCGCCTGGGACCAGGAGGGAGGCATACAGCCGGAGTCCAGAACAAGATTGCAAACAGTGGTAAGGTGAGGTACCAGGGAAAGATTGAATTTTTTATAAAATTCTGAAGGTAGTCCATCTCTACCTGGGGTTTTATTGATTTTGGAGGCCTTAATGGCGTCAATGACTTCAAGGGAAGAAATCGGAGAATCTAAAAAGGCTTGGTGTTCGTGGGAGAGTTGGGTAAGGATCTTCTGGTTTTGAAAAAAGTGGTCTATTAGGTGAGGAGGAGGATTGGACGAGGTATATAGCTGTTGGAAAAACTGATGGAAGGTGTCCAAGATTTTTTTATTTGATGAGTGTATTTTGCCAGAATTGCCTCTAAGACATTTAATCTGTCTCTCACCTAGCTCTTTCCTGAGTTTCCACGAGAGTAGCTTCAACGAACGGGGGTGCTTATACCAGTATTTTTGTTTCACGAATAGTAGATTTTTTCGAATATTAGATGTTTCCAATAAGTCTAGTTTCTGTCTTTCGAGAACAAGTTTTTGGTAAATTTTATTAGAGCAGGTTTGCTTGTGTTTTTGTTTCAAGTGTTTAATATTGTCTAAAATAAGTTGTTTCAGTTCTAATTTTCTTTTTTTGTAGGCCGAATGCAGGGAGATACACTTGCCTCGCAGAACAGCTTTCATTGCGTCCCACACAATTTCTTTGGAAACCCCACAATCCAAATTGTTTTTGAAATAAAGATTAATCTCTTGCTCTAATTGTGTACAAAATTCTTGGTTCAGAAGGAGTGATTTATTTAATGTCCAATTAAATGAAGGCCTGTCCTGAGAACCAACATGCAGTGTGCACTCCAACCAGGCGTGGTCGGAAAGTGTCCTGAGGCCAATATTGGTGTAAGAAACCTGGTTCAATAAGGAGGGAGAAATAAGAAAATAATCAATCCTTCTAAAGGTATTGTGTAACGCCGAGAAGTAGGTGTAGTCCTTAACCCCCGGGTTATGCAGTCTCCAAACGTCACATAGGTTAAAATTATGAAGGACCGATTGCATAGGTGCTGGGGAAGAAGTCGGGGGAGAGTGTGGCTTAAATGATCTGTCCCACCTGGGGTCTATGATTTGGTTAAAGTCCCCCCCCTATAATGACTGCCCCTTCTTGGAAAAGGGCAAGTTTAGAAAGCGTGTCTTTTATAAAGGTAATTTGTGAGGAGTTGGGAACATATAGAGAAACCAGAGTGAAAGGAGAGTCATTAAGTGTACCTTTTATAAAGATATAACGTCCTTGGGGATCGACTTCTTGAGCCAACAAAACAAACCGGGTATTTTTTGAAAGTAGAATGGCGACTCCGCGTGATTTAGAAGAACCAGGAGCTACGTACTATATCCAAATTCCATACAAATCCTGGCTCCAAAGGTGATGTTCCCTTTAACTGCCGGTCAACTTGGATAAAATGCTTCCTCCAAGAGCCAATCTGCTCAATTTTTCTTTTGGACGTCAACTAAGACCACTTCATCAAATTTCCAATAGGCACTTTTGTTGCTCAGACGCACAGCCGAGTCCGACTCTTTGCGACCCCATTAACAAAGTCACGCCAGGCCCTCCCGTCTTCTAACATCTACTAGCTAGTGCCTCTTCTCCAGCAAGAGCTGCGACCCAGCAGGCCACCTCGGGATCGGGCCCACGAGGGGTGGGAAGAAGCCACACTTACAACTTTATTTATGCGCGTCTGTGGACGCTGCTATTTTCGCTTCGGCGCCAGGGTCGCTGCCAGAGGCGGCACGTTCCCCTTGGGGATCAAGTCCCAGCAAAGGCGCTGGGCACCAGAGCTTGGTGGGTTGGAGGGGGGGCTTAAATACACCCAAGGCAGTTCCAATGTACTGCAATGTATGCCTAGCTAGCGGCGGACCCCCCTGACCGTCGTCAGAAGGGTGGGGCAGCGGCTCTAGTTATGGGTCCACCAGCCAGCCCAGCCGCCTTTCCCGTCGCCTTGGGGCTACCCCCCGCTGCTGCCTGCTGCAAAACGCAGGCGCCTGAGGGCTCACCGCCCATGCAAAGGGAGAGCTGCAGAACGGTCTTGCAAAGCGGCCTCGCCTTCCTCTCCCTGAACTCTTTGGGCAGGCTGCGGAAGCGCCCTTTGCTTTCCGTTCCCCGGCCAGAAGGGCTGGCGGTATTACCGACCTGTTCCGAGGCGGTGGCTGCGGCTGCAGCGGTGGCCGCCATCTTCGGCTCCTTCCCGCGCCTTGTCCTGAAGGGGGAGCCCGCCAGCCAGCCTGGGCGCCGCTCCTTTGGCCGCAGCCGGCGCGGGAAAGACGCCTCCTCCGTGACGCCCCTCGGGCGGAGTCCTTAAAGCAGGGGTGTCAAACAGGCGGCCTGGGGCAACTGGCTGCCCTCTGCTTCCTTCTCCCTCTCTCCTTTTTAGGGTTGCCAAGTCCAATTCAAGAAATATCTGGGACTTTGGGGGTGGAGCCAGGAGCAAGGGTGTGACAAGCATAATTGAACTCCAAAAGGAGTTCTGGCCATCACACTGAACATAAGAACATAAGAGTAGCCATGTTGGATCAGGCCAATGGCCCATCCAGTCCAACACTCTGTGTCACACAGTGGCCAATACATAGGGTTGCAAGTCCAATTCAAGAAATATCTGGGGACTTTGGTGGTGGAGCCAGGAGACATTAGGGGTGGGGCCAAGATCAAGGTTGTGGCAAGCATAATTGAACTCCGAAGGGAGTTCTGGCCATCACATTTAAAGGGACGGCACACCTTTTCAATGCCTTCCTTCCATAGGAAATAATGAAGGATAGAGACACCTTCTTTTGGGGCTCATAGAATTGGGCCCCCTGGTCATAGAATTTGGGCCCCCCAAAAACAGCCCCCCCAGAGCCCCAGATACCCACGGATCAGTTCTCCATGATTTTCTATGGGAATAAATCTCCATAGGGAATAATAGAGTTCCCAGCAGACATTTCCCTCCCCTCTCCCCCCCCCCGCTTTCTGACGACCCTGAAGCTGGGGGAGGGCCTCCAAACCGGGGGATCCCCTGCCCCCTCCTGGGGATTGGCAACCCTACCTACTTCTGCTCCATATTTTTATCCAATCCCCAATCCAGTCCACTGAAAAGGAGCTCACACCTTTTCAATGCCTGCCTTCCATAGGAAATAATGGATAGGAGAACCTTCTTTGGGGGCTTAGAATTGGACCCCCTGGTGCACTCTTTTTGAAATTTGGAGAGGGCACCCTTGGATGCTAGGAACATTGGCGGCTTGAAGCACCTGAAAATCAGGCATGCCATGCTATGCCTTCCTCCCCTTTCCTCTATAGTCTTGGAGAGGGCACCCTTGGATGCTAGGAGCATCCACGGCTTGAAATACCTGAATTTCCAGCAGCTATAGCCAAAATAGGCTTGGGGAGGGTACATTATCAACAAATACTGAGCATTCCGTCTGCTGGCACCCAGTTCTGTTGCAAACTCTGGCATCCCTATAAAGATAGGATCTACCCGGCCCTCTGTATCTCCCACCACTACAATCCCCACAGTTCTTTAGCCATTTTGGTAAAGCTTCTTTTTTATTTTAGTGGGATTCCACTTTCCAAGAGACTTTGTCACCCCTGCTGGGCTGGCTGTTGAGAAACCCAAACAGAAACAGTCATGTGGAGACCTGTCAGCTTTCCTTGAGAGGAAAGTTATCTCAGTGCAGAGAATTTTCAAGCTTTATTATGAAGAAAAGAATCCATTTGGCCAGTCAGGTAGGAGATGGGAGAGGGCACATGCTGGAGTTAAATGTTCCCTTCCCTGTGCCCCAACTGGGTTCTGCTCAGAAGCTACAAGTGTGGTCAGGCAGGCCTGTTTCAAGCAGGGCTCTTATGTATTGGCAGGCTGAGTCACCATCTAAGTGATAAGGTGAAGGCATATCACAAGGAATGTACTCTAGCCAGTCCACAGGGATGACTTTTCTGCTAGAAATCTTTGATTCAGTGAAACTTTTCTGAAATCAAACCAGGGAAGGGCTGCTTGTGGAATCAAGGCTCTTTTCAGATAGCTAATGACATTTCATCTCTTAATATTAGCAAGGTTTCTAGGCTGGGGGATATAGAGAACTGTTCTAAACTATCATTCCCATGATCCTTTGAGGGGGGGATCATTATGCATAAAGCAGAAGGTTTCATTAGAAACAACTGAAGAGCTACCTTTGGTATTTACTGCTCACCCAGTAACATCTTGTAAGTGATGTTCAAGTTTCAAACTCATGAGACTCCAGCAATCTAGGAGCCACATGGCATAAGGTGGCTATGGCCTAGCTATTTGCTTTAGAATTGCTCAGCCTAACCAATTTCAAAGCAGTGTTAAGGGTGGGGGGAGATGTGGAAAGAATGACTTGTGCTGCTGTGAGGAAGATGTGGGATTAAAACACAATTTGTGCTGTAGAAATGAAACCACAGAAGCTGCTGTTCTTAAAACAAATTTATTAGGAGTTTATCAGATGCGATGAAAGATAGTTTATGAAAAAAAGCTATGCCTATAAATCAAAAGTCATTGTATTAACTGGAAATCCGCACTGGGGACTGCCTCTGTGCGGCCACCTTGCCAGCTGCATAATCTGTTCTTCTGGCAATCGCAGCTTCACCGCAGTTCGAACAGCCCCCAACCAAAAAGAATGTAGACCAAACTGTTCTGGGAAAAGACCAAGCAGCCTCAGGGACAGATCCAAGACCGCCATAAACCGTGCCTTGGTCAAGGGCTCCCCGTTGCAACTCAGAAAGAAAGGTCCTTCTTGGCGTGGCCTTGCTTGTAAATATTCTGAAAGGGCGACAACCGGACACAGCCATGGCACTTCTCTCCGAACCAAACGGAATGGAATTGTCTCTGGGCCAACCCCGAGGACGCGCACCTGAATGTCCACGGCGTCATCTGTGAATTGAAAATCAGAGAGATGCAACAGTGCTGGACCCAGAGCACTGCTGTCTTCAGCCACCATCTCCTCTGGCCTCAGGGCAGCAAACCAGGACAATATGAAAGCTGCCTTGAACAGGACCCGGTCATAGAGACTCGTGCAGACACTGTCCAGTACTGATACCAGGTTTCGGAGCATCTCTATGGATAATGGAGTCCAGCCTCTCCTTAGGATGTCTCTCCGCCTGGCCATAGCGATTGCCATGCGAGAAACATTTATGTCCTGAAGGGGATCCGGGAAGGAAAACATCCTGGAGATGTATGAAAGTCCAGACAAGTACCCCAGGATCTTGGGCGGAGATAGGTACCGTGAGTCCAAAGCCACCAGAAAGCTTCTGACCTGGTCCACAGGAATCGGCCAGGCTGATGGCATCTGTGCTTCTTGGCGGAAAGCTACAAACCGACTCAAGGCCCTTCTGTAAAGTGCCCAAATCCTGGTGTGGGTAGAACTCTCCAGAGACCGGAGTGCCTCCAAAGGCTGAGGGCCAAAGTGTTTCCTGGCTTGTCTTCTAAAATGGCGGCAATCTGGAACGAGAGAAATTAATGAACGATTAGCAACAGCTCATAAGCAATTTAACAACAAAGAAGTAGTTGGAATTCTTTTACAGGAAAGAGGGGAGCATGCACCTTGCGTTCCTTTTATGAGGTAGGAATGACCCTCAAGGTTATGATTAAGGGATGAGTGGAAATTCAGATACATCAGAGAACTTTTCCATGCAGCGTAGAATCACAGAGTTGGATGGGACCTCCGTCCAAACCCTGAACATGGCAGGAAATTCACAAATGCCCCCCCCCCACATATACCCACATTGACCTATGCTCCATGCCCAGAAGAAGGCAAAAATCTCAGGAACCCTGGACAAACTGGCCTGGGGAAAGATTGCTACCTAATCCCAATATCTGAAGAGTGATAGGCTTCCCAAACACTTGTGGCGGGTGTTGGGGATGGGACCACAGGATATGGGTAGAGATTTAACAGAAAATACAACCTTCCCCAAGATAAACAATGTCAACCTTTGGCAAAGATACCAATATAATAAAACAGGAATAAATGAACTGACTGATCAACTATAACTGTTAGTCAGGAATAAAGTAAAAATTTCCCCTAATATCTAGCCAATGCCTTCCCACCCTTAATTTAAACCAATTATGCTACTGAATAAAAAAGAGTTGGGATTATTCTATGGCAAAAGAGGGGAGCAAACATAATCGGTTATTTTCAAGGGGTAGGAATGAAGTGCACTCTGGAGGGAAGGTGGTGGAAATTGGAATAGATCAGAGAGCTTCCCTAGGCGGCTATATTTGACCAGTGGCAGGCTACCAAGGGTAGTGCGGTCTCATAACCCAATGCAGTACATTACTAGGAGAAATCTGCGCTAAACAGTTGGGTGGAGGGGGCAATGAGGCTTTCTTTGGAAGGCACCCGGTCCCGATCCCGCCAAAGAAAGCTCACTTGGGTGACCCTGAAGCCTAGCAGGCACGGGTCTTAGCTACAGTCTCGAAGCCGAACAGCCCGGCTAGGCAGAACTCTGAACCATTCCGCCTCCCCCTCGTAAAGCCAGGACAGGGCTAGCGTGGCGGCGGGGAAACAGAAGGCAGCCCCCTCCCCTTTAAGAGTCCACAGAACTGCACTTGAAGAGCGGGTGGAAAGCTGGGCTTTTTTAGGCTTGCACCGTCCGGTTAGAAAAATGCCTCCCGGCCGCCATTCAGGCTCATTTCTGCGGGCACCGGAGAGCCACGTGCGCCAAATCAAGCCCACCAGTCCGAGGCTCTGAGGGGGACACGGGAGGCTGCGCCGGGAGGCGCGTGGTGGAGAGAGAGGAGAGGAGAGGGCCAGCAGCCCTTCCAGAAAGAGAGCGGCGCCCCGCCGGCGGGCCCTGCGCAAGCGGGGCTCTCCGACGCTTCAAGAGCCGCGCAGGAGGCTCCCCCTGGGTTTCGCTGACAGGTACTCCCCCACCCCCGGGGACTGTCTCCGCGGAAGCCGCCCCGTCCTTCGAGCTCACTCGGTGCATTCACACGACACTGAATAACGCGTTTTGCAACTGGATTCTTGCAAATCTTACAGAGTCAAAAGCCAATTGCTCTCCCCCCACCACACGTCTAAACGCCTCTTGGTAGTCAAGGGCTCCTTCCCGCAACAGACAGCAGGGCACCCCCCCCACACACCCTACACACTCACACCTCCCTCCACTCAAAAGGGACCGTGCAACTTACGTCCTCCAAGCGGCGGCTCTTCCCGGGCGGCTGGCTCCTCTTCGGGGAAAGTGGCGCCAATTTCAGGGCGGCGGCGGCTGCGGCTGCGCACTGGCGTCTCCTCCTCCTCAGCGGGCCAAGCGGCGGCTTCGGCCATCATAGCGTGTTCGGGGGCGGTTTCCCGCTGGCGAAGCACCCAGGCCAGCCACGCCAAGGCGGGTTCTCGGGCTAGCAGAGCCAGCAGCAGCCAGAAGGGAGAGTCGTTCCGGGGCTGCGGCGGCGGAGGCATCCTAGGACGGACGTCGTTGCTGCTGCTGGGGCGGTTCATCCTCGACGGCGGCAAGAGAGAGCGAAGACGGGTCAAAAGCGCGGCGGGTCCAAGAGAAGGAGCGGCTGGGAATGGGAGGCCAGGCGGGGGGCATTTATGGAAGGCTGCGCCCCAGTGGGCCAATGGAGCCGCGCGCCCCGGGGGGTGGGGTGGGGGCGGCACCTGATTGTCCCCCTTGATGGTCCTCATTAATGGGCCTGTCTCCTCTGATGGACATGCAAATCCTGCTTGTGGCCCCGGGGGGGAGATGGGCACCGGCTAAGAGACCCACCTTCATGGGCGCTGGATGTGGAGATTCCAGTCTCTGCAGTTCATTACTTCAACTTTTAGGCAAAGGATGGATTCTCACAAATTGATCTTCTCCCAAAAGTCAAAGGAGCGGTCAAAACTCCAACACACTTTGTTGTATTTCCATCCTAGGAACACTCTTTCATGCCACTTTGTCCATACTAAATAATCCACTCTTAGTGCACTTTCCAACCGGATTTTACTGTGTAAACTGGCAAAATCCCGTCAGAAAGTGAATTGGAAGTGAATTGAAAGTGCATTATTTAGTATGTGTGATCACAGCCAAAGTCCTATTCAAGCTCAAGTAACTAGGTGTGAAATATTAGTCTTATAATTATACCTCATATAGGAAAAAGCACTCAAGAGGTACCCTGATGGTTGAGACTGTTATCCCAGCCCCAGGCTCCTGTTAGTGGTCAACCAGTTATTCTGGACAAACAGGTCATTCCCCTGACGTTGCCTCCTAGTTCTGATTTTCAGAGGTTTACTGTCCCCACTCCTTAGATGAAGAGTGCTCTGGTTCACTGTTTCCCAACCTGTGGTTCACTATAACAGACTTACTTCTGAGTAAACATATATAGTTAAGTGGAATATGAAAACAAACTGCATGCTTGCCATAGGAAAACATGGTTTCTTTCAGGCCTGTAATGAGTGATCCTTGAAGGGAATTTGCTTGAAATCAACAACTGTTTTACAGCTCGTTTTTCAGAAAGTGGATTGTTGTGAAAACATTAATTGGGGGGGGGGGAGTGTTTGCTTTTGCACTAGAAGAGGGAGCTATGATGTATGAAGAATTTAAAGTGTGGAGTGTGCCATTCATGACTGTAACACCATTATGGATACTATTTCTGGTTTAGTGAGGAGGCTTGAATGGCATGGAGGTGAACAGCATCTGCTGGTCAAGAACATCCCATTAAGTCTCTGTTTAAGAAACAGGATGTATTTCTCCAGGGCTGCTGGCAACCTACCTAGGAGAAGGTTCACCACTTGCTAAATTTGCATCTAGCCAGTGGGAAGAGGATAGGAGCTGGGCAAGTGAATTAAAATTAAAATCAGAAACCCTTAATGAAGGCTGTACAAGAGCCAACCCCAACATCCAACCAATAGATAAGTATTCCTAAAGACCCAATTCAGCCACTTAGATAGCTGCCAAAGATGCCATGTTTGTTGCACATGGAAAATGACACTCTGCTCCTTAGTGTTCATCTAGAAAACTAATGCATATTTAGAGTATCCTTACCCTGTCAAGAAACTCAGGGCAGTGCTTTCCCTTCTTTCATTTATTTATACTCTTCTCTTCTTGAGGGGTGCCCAAAGTAGCTTACAACACTTTTTTTGGGTTTGCATTTAATTGTCAGCACAACAATCCTGTGATGTAGACTAGGCTGAGACGGAGTGGCCAGGGTCACCCAGTAAGTTTCAGAGCAAAGGTGGGTTTCGACGGCCTTCTCAGTCCTAGTAGTGCCATGATAACACAGTGGCTCTCAGAATCTGCATTTTATTAACAAACTGCAGTGGAAAAAAGGTAATCCATATTTTAACCATCTTGACTGGAACATAAGTTTTATGGGAGGGACTAATTCACACATCAGAGGACTCTGCACTTTTGGAAAGCAGATTTTGTTAGCATGCTTCTACTAAATTTCAGTTTGCTACTTAGGGAGACATCATTAGATCCACAAAAGCTCAACCAGCCACAGAACAGGGAGCATCTCCCATCTCCACCCATAGATTTCTGGCTCTTCATATGGGAAGTTAAAGACACAAAGCTTTTGTGAAAAGTGCAGCAATCTTATCTAGAATTGCTGTATTTGTTGTGGAACACCATTTGTTCAGAAATCCACCCCCTAATTCCACACTATCCAGTGATTACAATTATGTCCCTATTAGGAGATAACAGGAGTGCTGGCAGAATTTACTCCTAGCCCAAGGGGCATCACTATCATGCAGATTGAGAGATAACAACTAAACTGAATGCCCTTAATGTCATCCCATTTAGAGCTATTTTGTGCTGGTTAGATCACACTTCTAAGATGCCTTATCCCAAGGGTTCTAAACTGAAAGCAAAAGCGATACAGACCTTTCCATTTCCAAATACCAGGATTTCTTTGCTAATACTGGCCCTATACTAGGGTGAGGGGGTTGGTTTAAGTTTATAAAAAAGTTTTTGAAGAATGTGCCCTGAAGCAACAGCAGACTTCCATTTCCCTTTCTGGATAGTTAGTATTGCATATTGTAGATACTCTAACAATCCATTTGGCCAGATATACTGTGAGTTCAAAATATTTAAGTTCAAAAAAGGAGGGTTGGTTTACAAACAGCAGCTGGAAAAGAGAAAGATGGAAGTCACTTGCTTGGGGAGGCAGGTATAAAAATCAGACTGCATACAGTGGAGGGATGGCCTTTATTGTGATAATATTAGTTTCTAAGATGCCACTGGACTCTTTGTTTAAGTACACTCTACTATCCATATTTTGGCATATGTCTATTTATTAGTAACCTCTGACTTGGCCCCAACTCATCAGATCTCAGAAGCTCTGAGCTCAGATCAGAGTCAGCTCTGGTTATTATTTGGATGGAAGACCACCAAGGAAGTCCAGGGCCCTGACACAGAGGCAGCAGACAATGGAGAACCACCTCTGAACATCTCTTACCTTGAAATCTCCATGCAAAGTAGAAATCCAATAGCACCTTTCTACTTTGCTCTGTTGCTTCAAACCAACATGGCTGCGCACCTGGATCTAACTCCATGCAGTCACCATAAGTCAGTTGCAACAGGATGGCAAAAAACAAAAAAATGCTTCATTTATACCCCCCTGTTCTCTTGAATGGGGACCAAAGGAAGCTTACATTGCTCTCCACTTTTCCATTCTATCCTCACAACAATCGTGTGAGGTAGGCTAGGGCTGAAAGTGTGTGACTGATAAGAGGTGACCTGGCAAGCTGCCATGGCAGAATGGGGGTTTGACTAGGGACTCCCAGATCCTGCTTTAACTCTGTAACTGCTCTGCCACATCAGGGTGTGTGAAAGGAAACTATCTTGGCATTCTTACATCAGGTTCAATGGGAGTCCTTTGTAAGGTCTCCCCTCCTGATATAACATCACAGATATACCTAGCAATATACCTCTGGGTGTCAACTCAAATCTAACCTGGAAAAAAGGAGATTCTCAACCCCAAAAGAGTGGTTGACAACTGTCTAGGGTTCCTATACTTCCTTCCACTGCAGCCTGATATGCTGAAATATAAGAGGCAAAGTGTCTTTCTCTCCTGGTTCTACCTGTTTTATTTCTGTTAGGCAAATAAACTGAACCTCCAAAGATCTGTTCATTTTGCTGGAAAAGGCAGTGTCTGGTGTACAAAGAAAAGGACCCTGAAAGGAGCAGCAAGAATTAGATAGGATAGCACCTCCTCTCTCCTGTTAAGTGTCATTCCTTGTTTGCCCCCAGATTGCTAATCTTAGGGCAATTTCCTCTTCCTTCACTCAGTCTCCTCTCTCTCCAAGCTAGAGATGTAGTTAGAAACCTATCTCTGGGTCTCCTCTTTCTTATCAAGTATGTTAGTTCCTAAAGAAACATTTATCTGCTCTTTAATCAGGTTATGCACCATTACTGTGTTAATTACATTGCCAACAGGTGTTCTAGAGGCCCATTAAAGGTGCATTAAGTAGTGGCCCATTAAGTGCATAAAAGGTAGAAAGATCGCCAGAGGCTCTAGGCACAAGCAGGTGAGATGAAAGGAACAAAGATGGTGGCCTTTTCTGGTGCACAGCATAGTCACTTGATAGATAGGCTCATGGAGAACAACAATCTAATTTGGAAAGAAAGAATGACAACCCATCTAATTAAAAAGGGTTTGTGAACTGAATTCCCAGAAGATCAACAGACTGCTTGGAACATTAAAAATGACGAGGAAAGAGGTGCAATTATTGCTGGCTTAACAGACAGGCAGGTATTAAGAGTAACTGAGATGCCAACCATATTAATGAGCTAGAGACAACTTTGTCACAATCACTGTTTTTTTAAGTGCCACAAGACTTCTCAGTTCCTTTACCATAACCTTGCCTGCTTTGTTCTCATCAACCAGATGTATGGATGTACAGCTTTGCGTGATCCAGAATGTACACATTCTTAAATTTCTTCATGTGGGGCTGTAACCAAAGGCTGACAAGCCTAATATAATAAATAACAGGAAGTTCTCTCTTCCAGCTTGCTCTGAGCTGATGATTTCCACTATACCACCATTTGCCTGTGATGAAGGGGATCCTCTTATGACTGCAGTCTTAAATGTGTTTACTCAACTGTAGACCCCGATATAACTTAGTGGAGCTGATTTTTGAATAATTATGCTTAGGTCAGGGCTATTTCGCAGATAGTGGACATTATTTTGCAGATGAAATTGAAAATACATATAATACTCCTGACTATGACACATAATTTCATGTTCTTTTAACCCTGCCAAAACAAAATCTTCCTTCTACAAAATGAAAATAATCACACATTTAGCAGACAATTAAATGGCTGTGTATAAAGATTGTTGGGTTCATTTTGGTTTATTTCTTAGCGTGATTATCTCCCCACTGAGGACCCAAAACATTCTAAACTGGTGCCCATCAGTTTAGCTCATCTCCTGGCCTTTAAATACTTATAATACGAAAACACTCAGCTTGGCTCTTATTAGGGGGGAATGATTAACCCACAATCCCCACCAACAGAAATCCAAAGTCTGAGGGTTAACTTTTCTTCACAGGCAGAGTGTGATAATTCTTTTTCTAATATCAATGTACTAATTCACTTGTTTCAAAAAGTTTAATGCTGCTTAGAAGTAGAGTTGCCAACACACCCAAGAATCCACCTGGCCTGTTCCTGTGCCTTTAATAGAACAGTGACTCACCCACCATGCACCCCCAACACACAGCTACAGTTTTTAAAAAAACTTTTTCACCTTCAGATCAAGGTTTCATTACTGGCACAGGGACAGGTTCAAATCCTGGCTACCTTAGCCGCTACTAGTCCTATCATCACAAAGACTGTGCTTCCTCAATGGCAAAGGACCTTGCATGTCTTTGAGAATACTTTACAGTATGTTGAAGCTTCAACTTAAATTCAGGCCTGACAAACACTTTCTAAGTATGTGACCCCCTCCCCTTTCCAACAGAAGCCCATTTCTTCAACAAATATGCTGAAATTGAGCAGGTAACATTTCTAGGTGGCACAGGGAGGAGGTTTCACCTATGGTAAATTATTATGCATCAACAGAAGGCACAAGAGCCCTACCAAGGGAAAAAAACAGTCTTAATTATTCTCTTCCAAGCTCATCATATCTAAGTCCTGAATGTAGTTGAACTAGAAGAGTACCCCCGAAAGATAGGTTCTTGCCTCTGTTTGACCTTATGTTTCTCATATTCTAGGCTTCGGGCTCTTATTCCAGGCTAAACTGAATGGCAACTTGAATTTTAAACATTTCTAGATGGTTTACTTTCAGGGGGTGTTTTGCTTCGATGGCTAGTAATTTTGCCCTATTTTTACTTTAGGAAAACAATGCTTTTGTTCTCCATAAGTTTTGGAAATAAGTGTTTGAAAGATCAGGGAACTACATACAATATATATTAATCTGTGTTGCAAAAGACGAGGCTGCAGATTGAAGGAATTTGCAAGCATTAGGTGGAACTTTTGCTTTTATATAGGTTGTTTGAAAATGCAACAACCAAAGGAATATATTTCTGGCCTTTTGGCTGAAGGGGTAATGATTAAACTCCAGTGGTGCTAGAGAGAGGACAGTACCCAATCTAAAACCTATTGTCCAGTATGAAACAACCATGGCCTTCAGTTGTGGATTTGTGATCCATTTCTGTGGAATGTTTCTGTGATTCATTTTATCTGGTGCTGATCAAACACCTCCCATGAAAGGAACAGCAGTCTATATACATTTGCAATCTCAGTGCCTTATCTTGATTGCGTCATCTCTAATCAAGGGCTGCAACCCTGAGTAGATGTCTTTCATGATAAATGCTACTTAACACAGTGGAATTGCTATACAGTAATACAGTATGCATTGCTATGCAGTACTTCAAAGCATGTTTTAAGGACAAATAAATGGCATTAAAGTCCGTTTGATTCTGACTTAAGTATTTCAGGCAGGTTTTTGATAACATATTGCACAACCCATTAATAGGATGACAACTCAGTCCAGTGGATTGAATGGCAAAACAATAGATTCTAACTTTGTATCGCTTCATATTCCTAACACTACCCACCAGCTGTATGTAGTTCTGCTCCCTTGTACACCATTCCCTCGTCTGAAGACGTATGGATGCATACCAAAGCTTACATTCTGAATAAAACTTTGTTGGCCTTAAAGGTGCTAGCTCACTTTGAGCCCGAGGCAACAATATAAAATTGTGCCCTCCTACACATTCATAGTAGCTTTCCTTTTTGGGGGGGTGGGGTGGGCTGTAGAAATGTAAGCACACAAAGAACAAACAATAATAGAATCTTTGAGTTTATTTCCACGCTTTTTCCTCCCTGGAGGAATCAACAGCGCAAGCAGCCAGGCGACCCCGCGGTACCCCGACAGCGACTCTCCTTTTTGGCAGCTCATGGCCATACTAGCCAAAGAACAGGACTTGAGGCGGCTGGGCTGCGTGCTTCGCCAGAGTGGAAGCGCCACCAGCCAAGCCATAGCAGAAGCCGCAGGTTGGGTCGCTGAGGAGACAGCAGTGCGCAGCCGCAATCGCCCTGAGGTTGGCGCCACTTTTCTCCAAGAGGCGCCGGCAGGCGGGGAGAAATGCCACCTTCTGAAAGAGCAGCGGGAAAACAGCACTGTGCCCCGTGTTTTTTAAACAGTCGCTGCCAGTGCTGCTTGGTTTTTTGGTATTGGGGAGAGAGGGGTTTGGGTCGTTTTAAATTTTTGCCATGGGTTCAGTGCAAAATAAACATAGTACATAGGAGATACTGTGTACAATTCTGGTCACCGCCCCACAAAAAGGATATAGTATTGGAAAAAGTGCAGAAAAGGTTTGATTAGAATGATTAAAGGTTTGGAATACTTTCCCTAGGAAGAAAGGTTAAAACGCTTGGGGCTCTTTCGTTTGGAGAAACGTCGACTGCGGGGTGACATGATAGAGGTTTACAAGATTATGCATGGGATGGAGAAAGTAGAGAAAGAAGTACCACTTTTCTCCCTTTCTCACAATACAAGAACTCGTGGGCATTCAATGAAATTGCTGTGCAGTCAGGTTAAAATGGATAAAAGGAAGTACTTCTTCACCCAAAGGGTGATTAACGTGGAATTCACTGCCACAGGAGGTGGTGGCAGGTACAAGCATAGGAGGGGATTGGATAAAAATATGGAGCAGAGGTCTATCAGTGGCTATTATGTGTGCGTGTGTGTACACACATATATTGGCCACTGTGTGACACAGAGTGTTGGACTGGATAAGCCATTGGCCTGATCCAGCATGGCTTCTCTTATGTTCTTATGAGATAGTATTTTTTCAGTTCAGCCTCTACTACCAACCAGTCATACTGCCAACTATGGTTGCCAGCCTGCAGGTGGGGCGTGTTTAGTTTGTGAGTGACGTAGCATGTTGGTGAACTGAGTCTTTATTAGTTTTGTTTAGGCTGTATTATATACATGTGATTTCTGTTTATTTTATTTTTTCAATCTGTAAGCTATTTTTGAAAACAAAATGTAACACCAGAAGAAAAAAATATATATTTGAGAGTCAATATGGTGTAGTGCAGGGGTGGCCAAACTTGCTTAATGTAAGAGCCACATAGAATAAATGTCAGATATTTGAGAGCTGCAAGGCATGAATGTTGGATGTTTGAGACCTGCAAGACAGGAAGGAAGGAAGGCAGGCAAATAGATGGGGTGAAGGAGGCAGAGAGGTAGAAAGAAAGCAACTTTAACTTTAAATGTATTCTCCAAATGGCCAGCTGGCTTGGAGAATTGATTTAAAGAGAAAAATGCCTTTTCCAAATCAGTTGATGGGGCGGTGGGGGGTTTCAAGAGCCACACAGTATGTGTGAAAGACCACAATATGTGGTCACCCCTGGTATAGTGGTTGAAGTGAGATGCTAGAGGCAGGACTGGCTTATCCAGGAGGCACATTAGGCACAGTGCATTGGGCCTATGATACTTTTAGGAGCTCATGAAAATGTTTAATTTTTTTCCCTCACACCAGATTAAAAAAAACTGTAGGGCCCAAAAAATCTATTAAAATATTAACATATATAAACATATGAAGCTGCCTTATACTGAATCAGACCCTTGGCCCATCAAAGTCAGTATTGTCTACTCAGACTGGCAGCGGCTCTCCAGGGTCTCAAGCTGAGGTTTTTCATGCCTATGTGCCTAAAACAAAACAAAAAAGGTCAGAATATTTAAAATTATATCAAAAATAATTTTAATTTGTGGGCCATGAAGGCAAAAGTGCCAAGGACCCACAAAAGTCATAATGCAGCTCTGACTAGAGACCAAACTGCACTATACTGCAATTATAACAGTGCACTTTCCACTTAGCTAGACAACAGCTGTGAGAAAAGTTTTAAAATAAAGCCGGGGAGGGCTGATTTGGCTCAACACTGTGGCACAGGGGGAATAAGTTTTTTCTTTGTGGGCAAACTATATGCTTCCTTGTTGTATAAGTTACTTCTCTGGATTGAGGATGAAGCCATACTGGGTCAAGAGCAAGCTGGGTTCCATAGAAGAGTTGGTGCAGGTGACCAACTCTTCAGTGTATTGCAGACAAGTACCCGCTCAAAAGATGGGATGTTAGCTGTTGCCTTTATGGATCTCACAGCAGCTGTTGACTCTATGCCTAGGCAAAGATTTTGGGACAAACTGAATAAATCATCTATTGGTAAGCGTTTCCTTTTTCTGATCCAGCAGCTATATGATCAGCCTGCTGCCCGGGTGAGATGTGGTCTATCTGGTGAACTGACCAGGGCTATTCCATTCAGTAAAGGAGTCAAGCAAGGATATATCCTAGCTCCGTTGCTATTTAACTTATATCTCAGGGGTTTAAGTTCTCATATTTCTGGAGATAAATTTCACTCACCTTGCCTGGCTCATGTTAAACTACCCTGAAATGATTTGAAGTCATATATGGGTGTTCCTTTAATAGTTGGTAAGTTGCAGTAGAGAAAGGGGGCTGAGAGGGGGGGGGGAATGTATGAGTGAGGTGATTGGTGGGTGACTGAGAGAGTGTGGGTGGAGCTAAGTATGTGTGTGTGTGTGCGGGAGAGAGAGAGAAGTCAGTCAGGAGTTAACTGTCAGTTGTGGTCAGGCAGTCTACAGAGTCTGAAACGCAGTCTTCTGACTAGATTCCCATACTAGCACTGTGAAAGGCATTAAGATTATAGGGAAGAAAAGTAGAAATACCTAGAGGGCACATTAGGGGCTAGACAGAGAGCCAAAACCTAATATAATCAGAGTATTATAGGAGTATGAGAGGCAAGCTGTCAGAAAGTTGAGTTAAGAAGAAAAGGAGGATTTGAGAGGGGAGGAGTGCGTGAAGTTAAAGAGTGTCACCTCAGTCAGAAGTTATTATTATTCATTGAAGAATTAAGCTATAAACATCTTGAAACCAATACACTTATTGTACAAATAAAATTTTGTTTTATATTATCCCAGAGTCCTATGATTTTAATAACATAAGAGTCTCATCCTCAGGGCCACATAGGCCAACGCAGAAGCCTTAGAGCTTGGACACAATTCAGTGGGGAACATTAAATAAAGTGGTTGGGGTTAAATTCCTGGTGGCAGCATCACACAAATTAAGAGAAATTGTGACATATCCTGTCTCTCATATGAAGATAATACCACACTTTTGTCAAGATTTGTGGTCAGCTTGTGTAGGCTTATAGGTTCCTTTTCTGAAGGCTTAACTTTTAATGTTTCCAAGTCAAAGGTTCTTTTCAGTAAAAAAACCCAAAAGATGATGTACAAATGGTTAGTACCAGGTCAACCCACTGAGGAAGTCCAAACATCTAGGAGTTATTTTTCAAGCAAGCCTTTCTTAGAAGGTGCACTAGAACTCTGTTGTGAGAGTTGCTGTGAACACTGGGAAGGCCATCTCAAGATTTTATTACTCTTCTCTCTGGTGGCCAGTATGTTCCTGCAGCAGTTAAGATGCAGTGTGCTGCTGGGGTTTGGATCAGAGAAGTAACAGGCAACATTGATAAGACTACTATTAAGATTCCTGTATAATACTTTGGGGATCCTTTGATGTGTGTTAGGAATAGCTCTGAGAGCCAAAGTTGGGGAGATGTCCTTTGAAGCAAAGGCCTGGGCAGAACATTCATTCTAAAAACTAGAATCCTAAAATCAAATCCAGAATCCAGCCTCCTTGGTGTGGTCAAACTGGACCATCACACAAGTAACTGGAACTAATTACTGGATCATAAATGATTACATTTGGGCATTACCCATAATGTGACAGAAACAGCAAATGAGAATTGACCCAGTTCATTAGAAGACATCTGAGGGACTTTGATTATGAGAGTATGTTACTTAGAGGCTGCAGAATGTGTTCAACTTTCTCCTGTCTCCAACATTAGAAGACATCTGAGGGACTTTATGTCAGTACATTGCTTAAAGTCTGCAGAATCAACTTTCCAAGATGCCAAGCTATCTATCTGAGCTAACTCTTCCAAAGTATAGAAAGGAATTCATGCATGTGTGCCTGAATGCCCTGCCTTCAGTGGTGATGTTAGGAAGATCCAATGGAATTCCATATTCAGATAAACTCTGTGATTGTGGCAACAACAGAGCCAATTCTGTGGATTGTATTTTTTTTACTGCCCCAAATTTTCAGATCGAAGAGCTGAATTGATCCATCCATTGTTTAATTAATTGCCTCTTCAGAAGCTAAATCATTTTGGTTAGTCAGGAAAAAAAACACCCTACTGTATAGCAAAATTTCTGGCAGCTGTTTTAAAGTTAAATGATAACTTGGTAGTAACTTTTAGACTCATTTTTGGGAGTGAGGGTCTGGTTGTTAAAAGAGTAATTAAGAAGTAGGTACAGGGGGAAAGCAGGAGCCCTCTTCTCCAGAGTCAGATTGGTTTTCTGCTGACTTTTGAAGTTACGTTGAGCGTTGATCTTCTATGCAGGACTGTGTATGGGCAGTGGCCAAAGTATTTGAGCATCAGTTTCAGCATCTGACCTTCCAGGGAACAGTCAGGGTTGATTTCCCTTAGAACTAACTGATTTGATCTTGCAGCCCAAGGGACTCTCAAGGGAGAATATAGGCAGGATTGATGAGAGTGGATGACAATAATACCAAGTCACTTAATTCTGAGATCTCAATGAAGCTAAACCAGCAATTAATGAATGCCAAAAATGCAGCTGAGGCTCTTGGCCTGTATGGAAATCTTACCAACTTTGTTAATGCTGCTGTCTGGCAGCAGGCCACCTTGTTCAATCATAATGCAGGGCTTTCTTTGTAGCAGGAAGAGGAGTAACTTTAAAAATACACCGGGAACAAGGAATGAGAGAGAATTATTACTGCTATTAATAACACTGTTTTGGAAGCTTTTGCTGAAACCATATGATTTTAATCTGCATAGCCAATTAGAAACCCTGCTTGGCGGAAGCACTACCTAACCTTTCTAAAAACACTTGGGGGCACCAGGAAGTATCAAAAGACACCTGGCACCCACTGACTTCTGCCAACAGGTGAGATGAAAAGGTGAGTTAGACTTCTGTCAAAATGCTCTCATGGTGTTTTCTATAAGGCAGAGGGTTCCAAGTTGTACCTTGTGTGGGCTACAGATGTTCTGGGATCTACAGCTCTGCTGCTGCTCTTATGGAACTGTAACATGGCATTTTATGGCTATGCACTTGCTACTTGCTCTGCTTAACCAACCTCACAGAGTCATTAAGGGCAAAATAGTGTGGGAAGTATCACATGTGCTGCTCTAAGAAAAGGATGGAATAAAAATTCAAAACCTGCATTGTACAAAAGATTCCAGAGAAGCCTTTTTTTAAAAAAGCAAACTTTATTCAGCTTTCCAGATGACATAAAAATATAGTTTACATTTTTGCATATAAATCAATGTGAGTACAAATAAAGTACAGCTACATATATCATAGGATCACAAAATCATAGAGTTAGAAAGGCCCTCCAGGATTATTTAGTCATATAAAACATTTAGCCATTATTTAAAAAACCCTTAAAACCAGCTATTGGAGTATTCCCCACCCCCAATTAGCCTTGAATTAAGGCTGATGTGACTTAACACTGGAAGAGAATATTGGACATTTTTCAGTGCACTGATTCGAGTAACTTCAATGTCCTGCAAGTGCCACTTAATCTTTATTGAACACTTTAATCAGATCTGCCTCCCGACAAAAAGAAGTAAAGCCTTGCGTTAAAAAGACTAACAGTCCTCACTGCTGCATAACTAAAATCACCATGTACTTGAAAGCCCTGATACCAACAGGGCGTTGTAAAAACACGCAACAAAACTGGCACACTGCAAACTGGAAATCAAATCTATTCACTCTATCAAGTCACTCTATCAACAATCAAGTCAGCCACAGGCCTTCTGCATCAAATAGAAAAGTCAGTACAAAATGCAACAAAGCTTGTATAAAATGGCTCTCTTCATTTATTAACGCGGATTGCGTCTGTTTGGGCACCTTGCCAGGTACTGCATCAGTCTCTCAGGTAATCCAGTCTTCACCGCTGTTATCAAAGCCCCCACCCAAAAAGAATTTAGGCTGAAGTGCTGTGGAAGAAGCCCAACAAGAGTCAGAGTATGATCAAAGACTGCTACAAACTGTCCCTTGGTCAAGGGCTCCCCATTGCCATGAATGAAGAAAGGTCCTTGTATGTGCGGTCTTGCCTCTAAATATTTGGAAACAGCCACAATAGGACATGGCAATGACTCCTTTCCCCGACCCAAGCGAAATTCAAATCTCTCTGGGCCAATTCCTAACACGCGCAGCTGAATACGAATGGAGTCATCGAAGAATTCAAAGTCATTCAAACGTAGCAGTGCTGGATCCAGGGCAGTGTCATCTTCGACCACGATCTCCTCTGGACGCAGTGCCGCAAACCAAGTCAACAGAAACGCTGCCTGGAACAAGATGCGATCATAGAAAGTGGTGCACACACTCTCTACTGCTTCCACCAGGCAAATTAGCATATCCAGAGAGAGTGGAGTCCACCCTTTCGTTTGAATGTCTTCCCGTCTGTGCAAGCCTATCACCAGGCGGGGAATGAGGAAATCTTGAAGGGAATCTGGAAAATTAAGCATCCTGGAGATATATGAAAGTCCTGACAAGTAAGCAATTATATTAGACGAAGACAGCTGCTGGGAATCCATAGAGACCAAGAAGCCCCTGATCTGCTCTCTGGGAAGAGGCCACACCGACGGCAACGCTGCTTCCTCTCGGAAAGTGACAAACCGTCTCAGGCCCACTTGGTATATCCTCCAAATCCTCCGGTGGCCTGAACCTTCCACTGATCTCAGGGCTTCTAGAGGCCAAGGCCCAAGATGGCGGATGGCTTGGCATCTACAGCGAAAGCAGTCTGGCACAAGAGAAGGAAAGGAATGATCAGCAATAGCTCATAAGTAGAAATAAATAAAGTGAAACATGTCATTCAAGTCTTAAATTAGTTGGAACTGATGTACAACTTGCATTCTTTTTATAGGGTGGGAATGATCCCAAAAAGGTATGTATGAGGGATAGTGGTGGAAATAGGAACAGATCAGATATATTCAACAGTATCTGAAAAATGTCAGGCTTCCCTTTCAGTTATGGGAGGGGTGGGGGTGACTATATACCTAACTGAAAATACTACAGTAACAGCTGAACTATTAACCTCCCCCCACCACCACCCAAAGGGAGCTCTCCTTTTAAAACATACAAATGAAAATGAAAGGTTCCTTGTCTGTTCTAAAGCAATACATGAATCACAGGGCTGTACTGAGACGGCTTCTGTTCTATACCCAGTCCCTACAGGTTACAGCCCTCTGACTAAGGAGAAATCAGACTTTTATTTATTTTCAGGTGCAAAGTGAAATCCTTGCATGACAGCCAAAGATCACTCATGTTTCTCTTTAAAAGATATTTAGCATTAATCTAATTATTCTGACTCACTATGATGCAAAATATTCCTGCATAGGTAAATGAAATCAGAAACAAAAACTAATCCTGCATTGAGCAGGGAGTTGGACTAGATAGTCTGTATGGCCCCTTCCAACTCTGTGATATACATATTACAATTCGCATTAACCTATCTAATATTTTAAAAAAGATTTCTGAGATGCCCCCCTCCCATAACATCAAGGAAATGGTGGCACATCATGTGCCACACATGCAGTGTCTTAATAATCCTGCGTGCATCAGAAAGTTGGGAGCACCAAACTAGGATGAATATGCTCCCCCCACCACACATACATACTGGCAGTCCAGTGAGGCTGGGGGGAGGGAGCCAATAAGGGGTTGCGAGCTCTTACTTAGAAATCAACCCAACAAAACTCATTTTGGAACAAAATTGTGAAATCCAGCAGGCTACAGAATCATAATGACAGTAATTTAAGGGAAGGACCAGGCAGAATTCTGAGACACTCAGCAGGCGGGGGGGGGGGGGGGGGGGTCCGGAAAAACAGCTAAAATGCGGCGCGGGGTGAGGGAATCCCTCCAATAAGAAAATTGCACAACTACAATTCAGTGAGCGGATCCCTAGCTGGGCTTTTTTTAGGAGCCCTTCCCCAAAGCCCAGGTTTGTCCGATCCCGCCCCCGTCTGCAGCCTCTCCAAACAGGACTAAGAATTCCCGCGGCCGCCTGAACGGACGGACGGAGCGAGGCTTCCCTCCAGGCGGGAGAGGTTTCCGTTTGAGGGTTGCCAGCTCTGGGAGGGGAAATACCTGGAAATTTCGGGGGTGAGCCTGGAGAGAGCGGGGTTCGTTTTGGGAAGGGAGGGACCTCAGCAAGACACAAGGCTACAGAGTCCAACCTCCAAAGCAGCCATTTTCTCCGGGGGAACTGAGCTCTGTTGTCTAGAGTTCAGTAGCGGGAGATCTCCAGGCTACACCTGGAAGTTGGCAACTGTATTCCGAAGGGAGCTCGAGGGATGGAAAGAGGGGGCTCTGCAAAGACGGCGGCGCCCCAAAAAGAGGTGGCCGACGGCAAACCCATCTCCCAGGGCAGCCCCGTCCGGAAAAAAAGGACTAACAAGCCGGCTGCTCGGGCAAACACAACCGGGCAGCCCTGTCGAGCTCCCTTCGGCAGAGCGGCAAAAAGACACAACCAAGAGACGTTTCCCGCTCAGAACTTGGTCTCTGCCTTTCCGCGCATGCCCAGAACTCTCCTTTGCCCTTCCAACCCCCCCCCCCCCCATGCCCGAGCGGACCCGCAGCTCACCGTTCCCGGCATAGCGGTGTTCTCCCGCAGCTCCTCCAGAAGGTGGCGCTTCCTCCTCGGCTGCCGGCTCCTCCTGGAGGAAAGTGGCACGAGCATGAGGTCGACTGCGGCTGCGCGTCGCTGTCGCCTCAGCGGGGCACGCTGCTGCATTTGCCGCGGCTTGGCTGGCGGGGGCTTCTCTCTGGCGAAGCACCCACCTCAGCCACCTCAGGTCTGGTTCTTGGGCTAGTATGGCCATGAGCTGCCAAAAGGGAGAGTCGCTCTGGAGCGATGCCATCGCTGAGGCCTGGCTGGCGCTGTTCATCCTCGAAGGCGACGAAGGTCCGAAGATGACGACGGTTGTGTCCAAAGTGCAAGTCCAGGGGCAAAAGCGGTTGGGAGGGATGCCGGCCAGGGGGTATTTATGGAGTGGTCGCCTTCGAATGAGCCAATGGGAGCCGCTCGCAGTTGGGTGTGACGGTTGGATTCAAACTGCCCTGCCTTGCTGATTGACCGTTCATGGGGCTTTAATGTTTGATGAAAAGGCTGGGAGTTCAAATCCTCCCTTAGGGCAGGACAGGTGTAGCTGTGACATCAGTTAGAACCCCCATCCCCGCGCTGCATTGTGTGTTTTTGTGTTGTTCCTATTGCATTGTGATGTTGACATGCAAATGAACGGGCCTTGCCCAGAGTCTTTCAGATTACACTCCTCTAGGGCTCTTGTGAACTTTGATGCAAAAGTTGGAATCTTAAGCATTGAGCCTCTCTCAGAAGTCAAACCTGAAGTCACCCCAAGCAAAACTGTTGGGTCAAGGGGCTGTGGAATTTTATTTTTGTATTACATGTTGAAGTAAGCAGGTAAGAGGTGTCCTGCTTCATCAAACCAGTGGGCCATCCAGTTCAAGATCATGGTAGTGGTCAACCATTTGCCCTGGAGGGCCAACAAACAGGGCGTTCCCCCAAGGTTGCCCCTTTACATTCGTTTTGAGAGGTTTACCTCTGCCTCCTGGGAACTTCTCTGTTGTGTCAAATGAAGTCCACAAAAACTTATGCTGGGATAAAATCTTGTTTAACTTTAAGGTATCACTAGAGTCCTCTTTATTTTTGTTGCAGCACGTTAATATGCCAAAATAACTAAATTCAGTGGGACATATCTAGTTAGTGTGCTATCGTGGCCTTTTTCATTTTAATAGCAAAGCACTACATTCATTCCTGAAGTGTTGAGTCTAATACTGAAAGTTATACTTCCTTTGGGTTGGTTTCAATAAAATATAAAGCTATGGCTACGGTGTATTGCACACTTTTTAAAAAGCTGCTTCATTTATATCTTGTGTTTCTTCTCAGCGGGGACTAAAAGCTACTTACATTGTTCTCCCTCACAACAACTTTGTGAACTCATGTAAAAACACATCATATTTCTATCATACCAGCCCAATATATTCTCTGACCTGACAGCTGGGTCTCAAAAATGTAGCAACTGAACCTCTCCTGACATGAAAATAAAAGATAGGACTCAAGTTGCCAATGGTCTTGGAAAAACATGTGCTGACCTTTTAACATCCCATTAAACCTCTGTTTAAGGGACAGGATGTCTTTCTATGGGCTGTTGCCAACCTACATAGGAGAAGATTTATCACTTTCTAAAATTGTGTCCAGCTCATAAGAAGGGAACAGGAGCAGGGCCAGTGAACTAAGGTGCTATTTTAAACAAAAAATGAGCAGAATTATAAACTATTACTCTTCATGATCTACCAGAGCCAACCCCAGAATCCAGCCAGTAGATGAGTATTGCTCAAGATGGAATTCAGCCATTCAGAAGTCTGCAAAAGATAGCATCTTTTTTTGTACTTGTAAAACTGCACTGTTGCCCTTGGTATTACTCTGGAAAATGAATACATATTTAGGGCATTCTTACTCTACCCTCCTCTCAAAAAGTTCAGGGCAGTGTTTTCCTCTTACAGTTTATACCCCGCTTCTCTCCCTAAGAGGTATCCAAAGTGGCTTACAACATCGCTCTCCCTTCCATTTTATTGTCACAACAACAATCCAGTGATGTAGACTAGGCCGGGGTAGAGTGACCAAGGTCACCCAGTAGGTTTTGGGGCAGGTGTGGGTTTGAACCAGGGCCTTCCCAGTCCTAGGCAATACTCAGTCTTAGTTAAGGGATAATGGTGACACTCTACCACAGTGGCTGTCAGAATTCACATTTTATAAGTTGGATCAAAGTGAATAAGTGCATGTTTGAAAAAGTGATTTTTGGAATTAAGTTTTTCAAATGTTTCAGTTTGCTACAGGTTAGGGACACATAAGTCTGCAAAAGCTCTACCAGCAGCAAAAAGGGATAATTTTCCCCATCACTCATACCCATCCAATTTTCACTTATGGATTTGCAGCTCTTCACATGGCAGTTGAAGACACAAATCTTTTGTGAAAAGTGTAGCGGTCCTATCTAGAATTGCTATAATTTTTCTGGAAGGTCTTGTATGCAGAAATTCATGAAGTCTTTTCTCAATAGCCAATGATGAGACATCATGGTCTCATCATTAGACGGAATGGAGAACAATATTGTAAACCACTTTGGATATTGAGACATTAAAAAGGTAAAGGTGCAAGCACCAGTTGTTTCCAACTCTGGGGTGATGTCACATCATGACGTTTTCTTGGCAGACTTTTTAAGGGGTGGTTTGCCATTGCCTTCCCCAGTCATCTACACTTTACCCCCAAGCAAGCTGGGTACTCATTTTACCAACCTCAGAAGGATGGAAGGCTGTGTCAACCTTGAGCCGGCTACTTGAACCCAGCTTCTGCCAGGATCAAACTCAGGTCGTGAGCAGAGCTTGGACTGAAATACTGCAGCTTACCACTCTGTACCACTGGACTCCTATTGAGACATTACATGGGCATAAAAAGATAAGAGGAGTATCGGTAGATATCAACTGAGTTGAATGCAGTTGAGGTAGTCCTACTCAGAGGTACTGTTTGTGCTGATACGATTAGATTTCAACAATGCCTTTTAGCAAGGGTTGTAAATTGGCATTTAGAAGAAAGTGATCCAGTTACTTCAATTTGCTTCAATTTGTTTATTTGCTAATGGGAGGGTAATGTTTTCAAAATGTTTTTAAGAGTGTCTGCAGATGTAATAGTAGTCCTTCCATCTGCCCCTCTGGACAGTTAATGTTAATAAACAAGGTCACAATTGCAATTACTCTTTAGCATAGGGGTGTCATTCATTTGTTATGAAGGCCAGATTTGACACCAATGGATCTTTGTGGGGATGAGCCATGCGTGTCATAAAATGTAATGCCAGATACCAGAGAGATATACTTTATAAAGGATACAGATGAACACAAGATATTTTTTAAAATACAAACATGCTTGAAACTCTTGTGATATTTTATTGAAGTTCCGGTTCCGGGAGTGGTCGGGGCGGACGGCTTCTTTATCACCGCTCAGTGAGACTGTATATTTTATCTTGTTATTTTAGTTATCTTTTCATTTAACTTCATCAATTTGCTTTTAGTCTGATAAGAAAACTTCAAGGAGTTTGTGTTAGTGCCAAGTAGCTTTTTAGGCTGTCACCTTGATGCTTTGGTGTGATAGTTACTATCTTGTTAAACAGCTGCTATCTGTTATCCACTCCCTCAAGAGTGAAAAACTAGAGTGATTTATGGTACCAAGGACAGGAGCACTTAAAAGGAGGAGAGAAAGAGAGGATGAAGGAGAGGTGACAGAAAGAGGAGGGGATGATTTACAACTCCCTGCAAATAAACAGACAAAAATTTGTGACTTTTTTGGAAAAAAAACACAGTTATTTATAACGTGCCAGTCGCAAATTATTCTGTTCCCCTGGCTGAGTGTCATGAGGATTTGGGGTCTGAGTCTGAAACGCCTGACGCAGTTTGTTTTGAAACACAGTGGGAAAAACTACTGGAACCGCAAATCATTAGAGAAGAAAAGGCTAGAGAGTCAGACATAACAATTAATAAGTATGCAGACCTTACAGCGAAAACAGTGACTTTGATTTTGGAAAGAGTTTCTGAAATACAAAATAACATCAACAAACTCTCCTCAAAAATTGAACTGTTAATTAAAGACAGGAATCTCCCAGCTGCTGCATATTATCATGAGAGACGGAGCTCACCTGTAAAGGGAGCTAATGAAGTTAAACGACAAATGCAGTCTCACTGGGTCGATAGACCCATAAAACAATCCTTGGTACTTAAAAAGAATAAGATATGTTTAACAATTTGCCCATTTGGAGGCAGGAAATTTGGTGTGATATTTTATCTAAAATGGAAAGGTGAGGAAATAGTGGGATTTGGCAATGCATTTTTAAAAATAAAACATCAAGAAAAAGCACAAGGGTCACAGCAGAAACTAAAAATATAAAACGCTCTGAATTTAGGAAACATGAAATAGTTGGGCATTGCAAGCTTCTATCCCAAGGTTAAAGAACTCACTAGGCACCAGTTCTCAGGTCCATTCAGCATAGACAAGCTGGCTCAAAGCATCAGCCCTGTATTTGCAAACGCTTCAACTGGCCATAAATGCTGCAACAAGTGAAACTGCCTTACCTCCACTCCATTGAAATAGGTTGCAGCACAAAGTTGCAAGGAAAACATGGAAAAGCCATTCTGTGTTTTCCTTACAGCTTTAGAAGCCAACAAAGACAAGGCAGAAGGAGCTGGGAATATCATCAGCAGCCTGAGAGCTTCAAAAGATGAGGACAGGAGTGGGAAGAGGGGAGAGAAAATTGCCCTGGGCCTGATTGAAGCCCTGGGGGGGCTGGGTGTGGCTCACAGGCCAGATGTTTGACAGCCTTGCTTTAACACATTAATCACACTTATTGTGAGATTAACAGTGCTTTCTTGGGAGTAAGCATCATTGAATACACCTTACTAGAATTCAGAGCAGACCTTCTTAGGATTGCTTTCTGAAAATCTTAAAGTAAATAAAAAGAGACTTGATGACTTTGAGGTGTTGAACTCATTTGTTACAAGGGATGGATCTGACAAAAATGTTATTTTGTTGGGCCGGGCCATGTGTGCCATAAAATGTAATGCCAGGTACCAGAGGTATAAACTTTATAAATGACACAGGCATATTCGGTTAACAATATTATTTTTTACTCATAATGCAAACAAAAGCAATGGATTCCTAGGAGTGAAAGCAATTGATTTACTGGGGAATCCACAATAAATGTATTTAATCATATGCAAGACTAGTTCCCCTGCCCAAAGGTATAATTGCAACTTGATTTTTTAAAAGGAAGTTTGTATTTGGACCAAGATCAAAGTACAGAGCCTACAAGTGTATCCCAGACCCAGAACCATCTTTTTAAAATAAATTTTTGCATTTTGTGTGTGTTTATATGTTTAAGCCCCCATGCCTGGAAGTCATGTCAACCTCTGGTGACTCCTACTGGAGCATGGAGGACATTCAGAGAAGTGGCTTGATAGCCTGCCTCCATCTCCTGACCCTGGTATTCCAAGGAGGTCTCCCATCCAAATACTTGCCAGGGTCGGCGCTGCTTAGCTTTCAAGATCTGATGAGATCAGGCTTGCCTGGGCTATTCAGATCAAGGTAACCCAGAACTATCTTGAAGTAGATGGGAAAGAACACACTCTTCTGAATATGCAGAACTTGGGCTCAGTCTTAAGAAATCTTTCTTGGTAATGAGCCCCATCAAACAAAATGAGGCTTTCTTCCATGTAGACCTGCTTAGGATTGTTCCCAGAGCTCATAGGACTTGTTTCTAAAGTACACATAGGCTTGCTTTCATTCTGCACACATTTACTTGGGAATGAGCTTCACTAAACTAACTGAGACTTACTTCTGAGTAAATATGCATAAAGTCTGGTGGTATATGAGACAAGCTGCATGCTTGCTGTAGAACAGGGGTGGCCAAACTTGCTTAACGTAAGAGCCACACAGAATAAACATCAGATGTTCAAGAGCCGCAGGATACAAGTGTTAGATGTTCAAGAGCCACAAGACAAGAAAGAAGGCAGGCAGACAAATAGATAGGAAGAGGGATGGTGGAAAGAAAGCAGCTTTAACTTTAAATGCATTCTCCAAGCCGTCAGCTTGGATAAGTGATTTAAAGGGAGAAATGCCTTCTCCAAAGTGGCCAATGGGGTGGTGGGGGCTTTGAGAGCCGCACAATATGTGTTTGGCCACCTCTGTTGTAGAAAATGATTGTTTCTTCCAGGCATGTAATGAGTCATCTGTTGGGGATTTTTCTTGAAATCAACTATATACTAGCTGTACAACTAATTTTGCAGAAGGAGAATTGTTCTGAACATGGTAGTTTTTGGCAGGTGTTTCCGGCGCAGAAAGAAAAACAGCTTTGTGGTTAGACTGTTTCCATTAGTGTATCCACCACCATGTTCACCTAACCAGCTGCTTTTGCACTAGAGAAAACTATGATGTATGAAGAATCCAGAGTTTAGAGTATGCAGTACATAACTGCATATTATTCTACATACTGTTGCTGATTTAGTGAGGACTTTCAGAACATGTCAGCAGCAGTGTCATCATGTCAAAAGATATTTCTATCATACTAGCCCAGTACAAATACTGAACCTTTCCTGGCATAGAAATAACAGGTAGGAATCAGGTTGCCAACAGCCCTGGAGAAAAACTTTGCCGTCCAGCATCTGCTGGTCAGTAACATGCTATTAAGCCTTTTAAAAGGACAGGATGTATTTCTCCGGGTTGTTGGCAAACCTACGGAGGAGAAGGTTCACCACAATTTGTGTCTAGCCGCAAGAAGGGAAGAGGAGCAGGGTCAGTGAACTAAGGTGCTGATTTCAGTGCTTTTTTTGTAGAAAAAGCCCATCAGGAGCTCTTTTGCATATTAGGCCACTCTGATCTGGGAGCACATGGTTGCTGCATGGGGAGTTGGACCCCTGGCCAGCCCAGGCAGAGCTCTGCTCTTGTGGGCTCCAGCAGAAAGAAAAAGCCCTGACTGTTTTTAAACACCCCCCCCCCCAAAAAAAACCCCATAAACCCATGAAACTTCTGCAAGAGGCAACTAGCAGATAAGTATTGCTCAAGACCCAGTTCAGACCTCTGCAAAAGACATCTTTGTTGTACATGGAAAACTTCAGGGGTGGCCGAATTGTGGCTTGGGAGCTACATGTGGCTCTATCACATATAATGTGTGGCTTTCGAAGCCTCCTATTATTATTTATTGTATTTGATGAATTGACCTATCCTGGCCAGTGCCATGCTCAGGGCGATGTACGCCTATGAGGTTGGAAGCTTGGAGAAGGCATTTCTCTCTTTAAATCACTTCGCTAAGCCAGCCAACGGCTTGGAGAATGCGTTTAAAGTTGCTTTCTTTCCACTTCTTCCTCACCCCCATCTATTTGCTTTCCTTTCTTTCTTCCTTCATCTTGTAGCTCTCAAACATCTGACCTTCATGTCTTGTGGCTTTCAAACATCTGATGTTTATTTTGTGTGGCTCTTATGTTAAGCAAGTTTGGCCACCCCAGTCTACTCCTTGGTGTTCATCTAAAAAACGCATATTCAGGGCATTCTTTCCCCCTCTTCCATTTATTCATACCTCTGCTTCTCTCCCTGGGGGGGGGGGGGTATCCAGAGGAGCTTACGACATAATTCTCCTTTCTTCCATTTTATTGTCACCACAATAATCCTGTGATGTAGACTAAGCTGAGAGTGGCCAAAGTCACTCCATAAGTTTCTGGGCAGGTTAGATTTGGGTCTTCCCAGCCCTAGTCATGTCACTGCAGCACAGTGGCTCTCAGAATCCACATTTTATCAATAAACTGCTTTGAAAGAAAAAAAAAATACACATTTTAACCATTTTGACTGTGGAATGTAAGTTGTATGGGAAGAGCTAATTCACATATCAAATTAAATCTGCATTTTTGGAAAAGAGACTTTGTTACTATACTTATCCTAAGTTTCAGTTTGCTACTTAGGGGCACATAATTAGGTCCACAAAGGCTCTAACAGCAGCAGCAGAACAGGGAGCTTTTCCTCCCCATCTCCTTCACTCATACTCTTGTAAGTTTTACCTATGGATTTGTGGCCCTTCACATGCTAGTTAAAGACACAACGCTTTTGTGAAAAGTGTAGCAGTCCTATCTAGAATTGCTGTAATTTTTCTGGGAGGCCTCCTATTTAGGACGTCATCAGGTAAATCTTTCCTCAGTGTCCAGTGATGAGACATGGTTTTACGCAGCTGGCAGAATTTGCTCATTCTAGCCCAGGGGCAAGTATGGATTCTCCACTGTGTCATGAAGATTAGTAGATAATTGATGTTAATGCGGTTGTGGTAATCCCCCCCTCAGCTATCTTTTGTGCTGATTAAATCACACTTCAAAGATGCCTTTTAGCAAAGGTTATAAACTGACTTTTAGAGGAAAAAAAGATCCAACTATTTCAATTCAGAAGGACCAGTACTTATTTGCAAATGCTGATCCCTATGTTGGGGAGTAGAGAACATTTTAAAAAATGTTCTTGAAGTTTCTGCACGGAAGCAATAACAGTTCTTCTATCCACCTCTCTGGACCATTCTTGTTGCTGAATGAAGTCAGAAGTTACATTACTTTATGATATACTTAGTTTCAAATTAATCTTAAATTTAAAAAGAAAAGAGTTGTGATTAGTGTACTAAAAGTATAGCAGAACAGGCAGCTGTGGAGTGAATTACTACTGAATGCAGCAGGTGAAAGAACACTGTCACCAATACAAAAGAAAAGAGAATGATGGAAGTCCCACTAGAGAAGCAGATAGAAATCTCAGAATAAATACATCCATGTGGGCAGCTGTATTGGTCTGAAGCAGTAGAACAAAGTTTGAGTCCAGTGGCACCTTTAAGACCAACAAAGTTTTATTCAAGGTATGAGCTTTCATCTGCACACTCACTTCCTTAGATACATTGAAATGGAAGTTAACAGTCCATATGTATAGGCAGAGAGTGAGCAGCAAATTAGAATGCAACATAATGAAGATGTTTTAACAGATGCAATGACCAAGCAGGAATAGCAAGCATGTAATTCAGCAGTTTCCCTTTCCAGTCTGTTCCTGAAGTTCCTTTGCAATAAAGCAGTTACTTTGACGTCACCCACTTAATGGCTATTTTGTCAAAGTGGAGGGAAGATCCTTAGCATGAGAATATTGCTGTCCATGTTTTCATGAAGGAGGTTACATAGTGATAGAGCCTGGGGATCTCCTGGAACTATAGGTCACTCACCTCCAGACTACAGAGATCAGTTTACCCAGAGAAAATGGATGCCTTGAATTGCAGACTCTATGATACCAAACACCACCAAGGTCCTTGTCCTCCTCAGGCACCACCTCCAAATCTCCAGGACTTTCCCAATGTGGAGCTGGCAACCAATACCCCTCCCCCCAACTCTTGCCGATGGCCAGGGGAAACGTAGCATCCCTACTCTGGTGTTAAGTCAAAGCAAATGCTTAAGCCTACTGAAAGAAAATCTGTCTTATGGAATGAAAAAGGCCACATATGGTGGACATTTAAATGGCCTTGTACAAAGGTTATTGGGTTGGTTTCAGTTTATACTTCAGCCTGATTTTCTCTCTACTGAGGACCCAAAACATCCTAAATGGGTGCCTGTCAGGTTAGTACATCGCCCAGGCTTTAAATATCTTTGACAGGAAAGCATGGATCTTATTAGGAGGCAATGATTCACCCACCCACCCACCCCCAAAAAAACACACAAACAAACCAAAAACCAGATTTCTTTTGAGGTTTAGCTTTTCATCACAGATTGAGTGTGACGGGCATTATTTACTAATTTCAATAGACTAATTGACTTTTTCAAAGTTTAAAGTAGAGATGCCAACACATCAGAGAAACAGCATGTCCTGTCCTGTGGCTTTGATAGTAGCATGATGACCCCCCCCTCCCCGGCAAAAAAACCCCCAACAACAACCCCACAATCCAACAACCTCACATGTACAGATTTTTAAAGCGATTTCACCTTCAGATTGAGGTTCCATTACTGGCATAGGGACCAGGCTGAAATTTGCTCACTCTAGCCATGAGTCCTGTGTTCTGTTACAGAAAGACTGTGCTTCCTCAGTAGCAAAGGGTTGGGACCCTGCATATCTTTGAGGACCCCTACCAGAGGGGAAAAAGCAGCCTTAATTATCCCCTTCCAGGCAGGTGTATCTATTTTCTTGTGCTGTTTTGTTCGTGGCTATCTCCACGCAACTCTGCTAAAGGATTTCTAAATGCGCAACATTTCTGAATGTAGTTGAACACTACCTCCTAAAAATGGGATGCCGCCTGTGTTTAATCTCATGATTCTCAAATTCTGGGCTGAAAGGTCTAATTCCAGGCCAGGTTGTCCAGATTTGTCTAGCATGGCACTCACATATCGAATGTTAGCAATGCTATTGCTAGACACATTAAGAAAACTGAATGGCAAAATGAATTTTAAAAATTTCCCGAGACTTAACTTTCAATAGGCGTTTTGCTTTGATTTCTAGTAATTTTGCTGTAGTTTTACTTTATGAAAAAGTATGACTTTGTTCTTCATAATAGGAAGTGATTGCAAGATCAGGGAACAGAACCACATGCAATATATGCTTATGTATGTTGTGAAACCAAGGCTGTAGATTGAAGGAATTTCTGTGACTCACATGCACTGCAATTGTGAGACAGAACTTTTGCTTTTGGTTTTATATTGGTTGCTTGTGAATACGACAGCCAAAGGAATCTACTTTCACCCTTTTAGCTGAACACGTATTAATTAAACTCTGGTGGTACAGGAGGAAGGCCAGCACCCAGTCTAAAACATATTGTCCAATATGAAACAATTGTTAAATGGATTCATTTGTTTGGTAAGGTTGCCAGCCTCCAGGTGGGGCCTTGAGATCTCTTGCTTTTACAATTGATCTCCAGCTGGCAGAGATCAGCTTCCCAGGAGAAAATGGCTGCTTTGAAGGGCAGACTCTATGGCTATTGGACCATGCTGAGGCCTCTGTCCTCTAGATTTACCCACAAAGTCTCCAGATATTTTTCAACACAGGCCTAGCAACCCTTTTCAATCATGGCTCTCAAACGAGAGTTGCCATCTTAAAAACAGAAAAGTCTTGACAGAACTCCTGCTTTAAAAACACCCATGATATTTCAACAACTGGTGTTTTCCCCCTCCCTACCTCACCTAGGCTGACATCCGGCCTTCATACTTTTTTTCTGTAAGCCAGCGGTTCCTCAGTGGGAGCCATGACAACTGAGGCTGCCATTTCCTTCCTGTTTCCCAGACTAGGTGCAAAGTAATTACCCTAGAACTCCAAAGTAGAAGGAACTAGCTGTGTCAGGTCCACATCTAGAAGGAAATTAAAAAAAAAAATCCCCCTGAATGCTAATCCTTCATGGAATACCTTAGGTCTGTTCTGGTAAAGGCCACATTATAAGGAATGGAAACATTGAACACGGCTTTAGGATTTTAATGTCAGATTCATCCACCTTTTTATGGCTTTGCTAATTCCTTCCTCTCGCACACCTGTTGTCAGCATTGTAAAGGAAAAAGAAACAACTTCCCCTCCCCATGTGGTTTATAGCTAAATATGGGACAGTATCTTTGCAATTTACCTTTTAAAGACCAAGAGAGATTCTGGATTCTGCTATGGTTGCCAATAGGCCTGGAGAATATGACCTGTCCCTTGAATAGAGGTTTAGTGTGTAGAAGTGGGTAGCTGCTTTTGTGTGTGTGGCATAGAGGTAAATAAAATCACCTAGTAAATAATATCCCTGTAAGGCTCTATTCAAGGGACGGGTAGACTGCCAACACCTGCTTAGGAAATACATGGAGATCTGGGGGTGAAGCCTGAGGAGGAGAGGGGTCTGCAGAGGGAGCAGGGTGTAGTGCCCTAGAGTCTACCTTCCAAAGACATCATTTTCTCCATCATCTGGAGATCTGTTGTAATTCTGAGAGATCTCTAACCCCCACCTGGAGGTTGGCAACTGGAGGGGCAGAGCACCCCCCCCCCCCTGCAGTTGGAAATCTTTGTTTCATTGGTGTTGCTTCTGGCTGATCATATGTAATGTTGTGCACCTGAACTGGTTTATCAGTGAATCTAGGCTCAATTTGTTCTGCTGATGCCCAACAGTGGTTTGGATTGTGTAACACCCAAAAACACATTGTTTGTCATGGAAAGTTCCTGAAGGTTTTTTTTTTTGGGGGGGGGGCGCAATGCCTGGGGAGGGCAGAGTTTAGGAAGGGAACTCAGCAGTGACATGATGCCAAAGAGTCCACCCTCCGAAGCAGCCATTTCCTCTGGGGTACTCACCTCTGGAGATCATCTCTAATTCCAGAAGAACTCTAGGCCTTATATGGAGGTTAACTTAGTAATAGCTTTTATTACGCCCAATCAAAATGACGTAAAATGTTTTTTGAGTGCAACAGAATTCTTCCTTGTAGGGTTGCCACCCTCCAGGTAGTATAACAAAGAAGAGCAACATAGGGGTTGGTATATACAACAAATACAACATATTACTAATAACAATAATGATTCATAGAATTAACTCAATTAAATATATTTATCCAAACCAGTTCAAGATTAGTAATTCTTTTAAATAAGTCATTCTGCTTTAATAATTTTTCTCTGAAGAAATGCTGTACTTGTAATGCTTGTAGACTGCTTTATGTGCTATGGAACAATAGAAATGTGGACAAGAATTAACCTCTCCATGAGGAAGGTCTTGAACGGACCACAAGGCTGGCAAGATCCATAGAGGTGGTTCTGGAAGCATCCTGTATTGATTCCTCTATTGTACTTGGATTTATGGACTTTGGACATTTTTGCACAAGCACTTTATTGACTTATTTGAAAGAATTACTCATCTTGAACTGATTTGGATGTACTTTATTGGGTTAATTCTATGAGTTGTTATTGTTATTAGTAATTTGTAACACGGTTTACATTTGTTGTATATCTCCAGATGACAGCAATAAGGTCCCCTGGAGAAAGTAGCTGCTTTGGAGGTGTAGAGGAATGTGCCTGCTCTGGCCTGCACGGCCAGGTCTTATTCCGCCCTGCCCTCCTAGGTGTTTCTCCACACCTGGAGGAGCTTTTCTTTCATTCTCAGGGTAACTCGCAACCACCATCTGATCGGGGTATGGAATTGGCCACTGGGATACTCAGGACTCCCAGCTTCCCTTCCAAGTTCTGAGGCCTTGCCTCTGTATTTCCCACTGCCCAGCACCAGGTCACCATGGCGACAATTTAGTGCCTTGCATGCCCCTGGAGAAATAGCTACTTGCCAACTGCCTGTCTTCCGCCTGGCATGCCTTTTTAAATTAGTAGGTCCAAGGCAGTGGAAGCCTATGTGGTACAGAGAACCATTCCCAGCATCTAAAGTTATAAAGTATTTATTAAACATAAAATGTTCATAATGTAATTTTGGGTTATCAAATTATTTTTTTACTGGCCCTTGTTTCTCTGTTTAATAGTTTATTGTTCTACAGACCATAGCCTAGGTGTCCCCAACCTTCTTGAGGCTGTGGTAATTTTGAGGTGAACACTACCTCAAGATGGCTTCCATGGGAGGCAGGGCCAAAACCCAAATGGCTGTCAGGAGGTGGAGCTACATAGAATATCCTCCTTCCTCTCACCTCCTGGGATGAAGGAAATCCTCAAGGGGGAATGGAACCACACACTAAGGAAAGCCTGTTTGCTTATCAGTCTTCCTCATCCTCCAGTGGAAAGCTCTATCATTTGAATGAGGGAAGCCAGTAAGGAACCCTGTTTTATTGGCCCCACCCACTTTCTGGAAAATTCAGCAGGCACCAAGGGAAGAACTGGCAGGCACCATACTGGGAAATCCTGCCTTAGCCTGTGATCATGCTGATCTCCTTGCTGAGAAAAGCTTCACCTGTTGGTTGAAATTGCTGTTAGCCCTCAGACTGTACCAGACCAGTCTTTGGGGTCATTTGGCTGTCTTTTTGAAAGTGTTTTCTGAAGTAATGAGAGGATGCTTATGTGCCACAAAACAGCTTTTATTACGAAATTATTGGTTTTTAGAAAACCAGCCTCCAGAAACATACCGGTACATGTCTTAAAATGTAGCACAGACATTTGTTTTAGTGCTCATTTAAATGCTCATCAAACCAGACATACTGAGAAAGGTGCAATTTGCATGCCACCTACTCTGAAGTAGTCCTGCTGAAATAATCAGCAGTGGCCCATAGGCGATGTGGCAACAGGGGTGACAGGTTTCCTGTTTGCACAGGAAAATGCATTAATAGCATTGACCTCTTTCAATGGCATGCTTACGGTAATTTAAACCCACTTCTGACAGACTACCTCAAAATGGGAGGCTATTTTTGTCCTGCCTATTAGACTTCTACCGCTTTGGAGTCACCAGCTATCAAAGATTCTCAGCGTCACTAAATACGGATAATCTTATAGTATAATCGCTGATAACTGAAATGAGAATACAAAGCTCACTTTGTGATAAAGCACTGCAGGGGCTCTCAGAATTTTCTGCTCACGTGCCCCAATAGCAGCTTCCTGAGTTCTCAGTCCTTCGTTCGTGTGATACTAATTTAAAAAAAAACAAACCCAGAAATTCAGCAAAGTTTAGAGTTTTGCATTCTCACAGTGTGTTTGTTATGCTGGTAAGGCTGAGGTTGCCAGCTGACTAGGATTAAAGCATCCTGGCTGGCTGCTGTGCATTTAGCAGCATCTTGATCATCCCCAACAGAGCCTCTCACAGCATGGAGATAAACATTACTACCTACTATGCTGCAAATCAAGCTACGGTTAAAGGCAGAGGGGCAAGTCACCAGCCAGTTACTAGTAGTGATACTAGAACTTGGGGGTCTATACTGAAGGGTTTTTAATGTGTTTCCCCCCCCCAGTGGGTCTAGTATATTGTAAAAGTAGTTCTTTACAGGCAGCCCAATTCAGACATAAGTGGTGGCCTGCCGTGGCGTAACTGCCACACCCCTAGTAGACTTCCTGAGGACTTCGGAACGCTGGAGCGTGGGGAGGGGAGAGGCGTAGCTTGCCCTGAGGGAGACTGTCACCATGGCAACACCACTGCCGTAGGCACGTGAGGGAGGTGGAGGCAGCCAGAAGGGAGGGCCAGCCCACCCACCCCCCATTGGCCAGTCCTGGCGCATGTGCCGCGGCTCATGACAGTCAGAGATGGGGAGAGGCGGCCCTGGAGAGGCTGAAAGCCATCCCCAACCCACCTCCAAACAGAGAACGGAGCCTATAATGGGCAGACCATCAAAGGCAAAGGAGAGACGTCCCACCAACATGGGGAGGGAACAGGAGTGAGGCTGGGCATGCGCGCACGAGAAGCCTGGCTTGGTGGCGAGGTGCAGGTGGAGATGGGACAGGCCTGCACGGGACCACGGAGAGGCCGTCAATCCCCTCACACCCTTCCGCTGTCAGAGACTCTGCCAATGGCAGGCAGACAAGAAGGAAGTACCAAGTGCAGGAGTTCGCTGTCATAGACAGCGGCTGGAATGTGTGTCTGGGAGTGAGCAGCCTGGCAGCAGACACCCCCCCACCCAGAGACCCCCTGTGTTGCCCTGACGCTCCCTGCCATGTGGACGAGGGGCCGCAGAACTCAGAATGCGAGTGCATCAGCCGCAGAACTCAGAGTCCACATCATCAGCCCCCCCCCCCAGTGCTCTGCACACAACAGCCCTGTGGGGTCGGGTAGGCTGTCAGCTTGGGCAGGCTGAGGGGCGGCACCCCCTCCCCTGTCCAGCCACACAGGGAGCAGCGTGGCGGCTCATAGACCAGTTCCCCCCCCCCAAAACCAAGTCTGCCCACCCTCCCAGGCATTCCCTCAGATAGGTCACTGACAGGGGGGTGGGGTTGCCCAGGGAACGTTCAGCAGATGCCAAGCAGGAGAGACAACAGAGGGCACAGCTCAGACTTTATTTTTCTGGAACAGAGTGCAACAGTTTCCCTGGCGCACCTCTTGGGGGGGGCATGTCATGGGCCAAACTGCTCAGGGGGCCGCCTAAGCCTGGCCGTGCCTGACTCCTCCCCCTCTTCTGCCGCTGCAGTCCGCTCCGCCAGACTTACACTTCCACTCAGGTGCAGCCCTCAGGCGCCGCTGCACTCGTGCGGGGCGGCACTCGAGCGGAGCTGTGCTCACATAACTCCCCTCCGCTGTGGCGCTGCCGATCTTCCACTGGCGTATGTGCCACTTCCGCCAACATAGCGGTAAGTCCTTTCCCAAAGCACTTTTGGTCCCACCCCCTCTGGATTGTGCTGTTAATGTGTAATTAACTTGCGGGAATCACAACCATAAAATATGGTGATTGTGACATAGCGTTTGGAAAGAATTTGGTGGAATAATGGCTGTTTTTTTCATAATGGTCTTCCCATTTTTACTTTGATTACGAGGTTCCATGTAAGGAGAAGGGAAAATTAACAAGGTCCGTTTTAAATTTACAATTGCAGTTCTTGCATATATGTTCTATATTTTCTTTTGACCCTGGCAGTTTTCACTGACAAAACTGAGTCTTTGCTAGAATAACAATTCCAGAGGGGTAGCTGTATTGTGTGGTGTGGTATGGCATGGCGTGGCGTGACGTGGCATAGTATGGTATGGCCCAGTCTTGGAAGCTAAGGAGGGATGGTACTTGGAAGGGAGACCACCAAGGAGAAGTCTCTGAAGAGGCAGGTAATGGCGAACCAGCTCTGCTCCTCACTTGCCTTGAAAGCCCCTTGCTGGGATTGCCAAAAATTGGTTGTGACCTGATAGCATGTGCATACACAGCTATGTTACAATGCAAATCTAAACTGAGTGATGTAATTCTTAATTCCCGTTGTTGTTTAGGACTGTACTGCAACTCTGCTGCAGCAAAACTAAATAGGAGTCTTGGAGTAATGTTATGCCATCATGAACTTTCATGTCTGCCTTATTAGATGTTTACAACAGAGTGGGTTCTAGTCCACTGATTACGTGCCGGAGGTGGGTGGGGGGAATCTTGTTAAAGTGTCAGATGATTCCTGCATATTGCTTTTCCTTGCCAGAGGTTACTATCAGATTTCTGGCTCTCAAAATTTTGTCAGCTGTATGCAACAAAATGATGTAATGATGGAGATGTTTCAACGCTTCTGAATTACAGCCTATCGTGCACCTGTTACAGAGGCAGAAGCCTTACTGTAATAAAAACTGGTCACCTGAAATTTCCCCAGCATTGCACAAAGCCTCAAGGTTGCTAAAGGGATTGTCTACTTCATGAAAAGAGAATCTTGTCTTTTTAACTGACAGGAAGAACATAAATGAAGTTTCTCCCATTGTTGCCAGGATGGCTCTTAATAAACATACCAGCGCTGTAGAATAATCAGAGCTACCTCCCTTCCCACATTATGTTAAACAAAACTGATATTTCCCCCCTGGTTTTTTTCACATTTTTGCTTTATTGCCCATGACGTTGCTAGGTCAGAAGAAAAGGACAACAGACATCTATATTATAGACCAGTAATCCTCAACGTGACATCCACTCCACTCCATTCTTTCCTAAAGCAAAGAGCTTTTCAGCATCACATTGGATGAGGATGTGTTTCAGAAGAACCTGTATGCCTTCAGGGAACACCCATTTGGAAACAGCTGCTGTCACCATAGAAGGATGCTTGGCTTGGGACCTTGTAATGTTTTGTGGAGCCTCCTCCTCATTTTATGACTGGTCCCAGTACACCTCGCAGTGATTTTGCAGCTGTGTAGTACCTGTTCTCAAAAATCTAAAAGCTGAGGAGGAAGGTTGGTGACCCCTGTTATAAACACTGGTTTTTAACAAATATTCCTTCCCCCAGGAACTCTACAAACTAAGTTCTATGAGCAGGAGAGGAGAGGGAGGCTTTAGTTTAGTTGCTGATATCTCTCAGCACCTTCACAAATAAGAATATTTTGTGATATTTTGCCAGGAAAGCCATTAACATGAAAACCAAAATAAGCCTTTCTCTTAAATTATATCCCCAACAATTAAAGACAAGCGCTGATGTTTAGTGAAAGCAACCAAACGTCCAGCATTAAATAAATATATTGTAAAGTTCCCAAGTATTATAATCAGACTGTGATATACATTGTATCTCTGATGTCTCTCAGTTCTCCAAATGCATGCCACTGGAAGTTAAACAGTTTCAGGGCAACCTTCTTAGGAAGGAAAGTTTTGGTGTGCCTGCCACACAAAGTTCCCCGAACCGATCACAGTCAATCTGCTCGGAAAGCATAACTGGGGGTGATTTCATTTTTTCTTGTGTTTAGATCGATATGAGAAGGAAATATTTTTGTGCCCGTTGTTTAAAAGATCTTGCATTCATCAACAGAGAAAAGTTTCCTCCTGGATCGTTTTCTTTCTTGATTCACTGCAGTACGGACAGCGCACTCAAACACCTGCTGTACTCCTCTGTTGCTGAGCGATGAACACTCCACGTAGCCCTTAGCCCGGATGTTTTTGGCAAGTCGCTTACCATGCACAGAACTGATGCAAGCTGCGCTATAAGGTCCAGCTTCCCTCTGGTCAGTCTGAGTAGCCACCACTAAAATGGGGATCCGGGGCAAATGGGTCCTGATCTCTGTAACCCATTTGTTCCTCAGGCTCAGAAACGAGTTGTGATTGGCCACCGAGAAGCACATTAGGACCACATCAGCTTGTTGGTAGGAAAGAGGACGGATCCCTTTGAAGCTGTCACTGCCCGCTGTGTCCCAAAGGCCTAAACTAATCTGGATTCCATCCAGGAAAACTTCGACTCCCGTGTTTTCATACACAGTTGGCTTGTAACTGTCCGGAAAAGTCTCAGAGGTAAAACGCAGCAGCAGTGCCGTTTTCCCAACAGCGGCATCTCCCACCAGAACGCATTTCACCGAATCCAACATCTCTTCAAAGTCTGCTGTTTCTAGAAGGGGATCTAGGGACACAGTTCTAAAGTGCTGAACTCCATACAGTAGGAATCAGTAGTAGTTTCTACAAGGTGTTTAAGGAGTTTTACACAAGGATCCAAAGTCTCCTTCCACAGTACTTGATGCTTCACTGAGTCAAACCAGCTTCCTGCAACAAAAAGAGAACACGGATAATTTTGTTGCATACGTTCCTAAAAATCTCTTCATTTTCTTGCAGGCAACAGATGAATTCCAAACCTCAGTACGCTTTACCCAGTACCCTGGTTGTGGCTTGAATCCTAACACTTAGCTCAACAAAGCTTTCCTTAGCCTAAAGTTGCTTCCTCCAGTGTAAGTGAGCTCTCCCTCTAGCAAAAGTTGGAGGAAGGCTGGAGAAAGGCTCCACTTTGCAGAGCGAAATAGTGGGATAGAGGTCCACATATATGTGGCATAACATAGAAAGTCCCGCCGAAATATTACCAACATTTCAGAAGTATAGTCTTGCAAAACTTCGTTATTCTTCCCTGACATAACAATTCCCTGAAAATGGCAAGCTACAGTAATTTGTAAAATAGCGTTTCTTTCAAAAAATGATAATTTTTTTATTTGCAGGGAGTTTTTTAAAAATGTAATTTTATATTTGCATGCAAACACAGTCAGCTGCTTATCAGCAGAGGGGCTGCTTGTGGCAGCTATGGGGAGATAAGGCTCATCCTTGATGCTGGTCCCTCCCTTCTCTACCAAACTCAGAGTTTGTTTTTCCTCCTAACCTCTGTCCTCTTTTCTGCTCAGAGAGAGAGAGAGAAGAAATATGTGTGTGTGTGAGAAAGAGAGAAAGAGCTGTTTCCTTCAGAGAGTGGCTGTTCTCTCTCCTTTCTTCATGAGGAGAGGAGGAGATGATGATGAAGAAAATAATAATAGGGAAGAAGCCTGCTAAAGAGTAAGAAATGTTATAGAACATGTAATGGCAGTGCAAATGGGAAATATTGAGCCCCAATGGACCCCCCTCCTTCTTCTGGTCAGATACGTTATCAAACTGCTTTGAGAGCCCATGAGTGTGCTGGTGGCTCTGCAATTGCATGGAAAATGAAAAATACGCCACAAATCTACACTTGAAAGACACTCAGTGAAAGCGGGAAAGCAACAGGTGAGGGGGAATGCATCCGCGTAAGGTACCACAAGTCTCCTGTTAATTTAAGCTCTATAAATAAAGCAAATATTATGTAAAGTCCCCAGTGTATTCTCTTTAGAGGAAACCCAGTGGTGTTAACACTCTGGAATTTAATACCTCTTGGGGACTTGGACCACTCACAATACCACTTAAGATAATAGGTAATCATCAAGCCCACTTTAATACATCTCTTATTTCTGTCCCCCTCCCTCTATCCCCCGGGTTTGTTCCTCATTAATAGAGCATCTGCGTCTCTCAAATAACATAGCACCAAATCAACTTCCATTTTTTCCAGCTTCTTTGACTATAGCATATCCCTGTTGAGCAGGATCTTGTCGCAAGGAGATTGAACCTTACTTACATGCAGTTTCTCAGAGCAGACAGGCTTTCTTGCTCCACACAGACCAAGTGAAGAAGCTTAAGTCTACTTCATGCTTCTAAAGAAGTAGGTTGCTGCCTACAAGAGCTCCTACCAGAGAAAAGCCACTGTTACTAGAGATCTTTGTTCTGAAGCTGAAAGACTAAGCGTGGCAATCCTTACAAACTAACAAACAGCTTCCAGTGCACACTGGTGTCTTTCACCTGACTTCTGCTTAGCAGTATTTATGAGGTAATAATTGCAACAGGAGGCATTTCCCCAGTTCACAAGCACTGTATTCATGACACGTCATGGGTATTCTGAGGTTCACAATATTGTGGAGAAGTCTGACTATTCCTGTTACACAGATATCCATACCCTGATTATTTCAATCTCATGTGAATACAGGAAACTGCCTCATACTGACTCAGACCCTTGGTTCATCAAGGTCAGCATTGTCTACTCAGACTGGCAGCAACTCTCCAGGGTCTCAGGGAGAGGTCTTTCTCATCACCTCTTACCGGATCCCTTTTACTTGGGGATGCTGGGGTTTGAACCTGGGATCTTCTGTGTGGTGAGCCGATGCTCTACCACTGAGCCATGGTACTCCTCCTGTCTCCACATATGGTCTTGGCTTCCAACAGTCCTCTCAAGAGAGGGGTCAGAGAATGGAAGGGCCTCTGTCACAGGTGACTATAGAAATGTGTTCCAGAGGCACAACAGCTGTTCAGAGCAGTGCTCTGAGGGGCAAAAGAGCGTCCCTTTTGAATAACCTTTGTAATCCATTTTAGCAGCCAGCTGTTAACAGATTTAAAGAACACGCCATGAAAAAGCCACAAGAAGGAAGCGGCACAGTTTGAAATGGCCAGAGTGCTTCAGACACGGCTCATTACAGATTTAAATTTGCTGTATGAAACCTCTGTCTCAATACCGCTTTACTTGGAACTGAGCCAACAACAAGTAACAACTGGTTTAGAATGGCGATGTGAAAGGATCCCGGATGAATCCTGTGTTCAGCACAAGGGACTAGACTTTTGCTTTTCAAAACATTGAGTGTGGGGACCATGGCACGGGGATGAGGGGCTCCTGTCCCCCCCCCCCCCAAAAAAAGCATTTTTAAGTGCTAAAAAAGCATGTGTTTTGTGAACGAAGGGTACTGAACTGTTGTGGTAGGTCAGCAGCAAAGTGTTGTGGTAAAATTATATCTACCTGCCTGGAATTCCTGAGGCATGTGAAAAATAAAAGCTAACAACGCACATCTCCTTATTCACTGTGAATATTTACCTTAGCTTGTGTGTTTTTAAAAAAATAAACTTTGTTCTTGTTCCTTTACACAGAACCCACTCCGTGCTTGTCAGTTTTACTTCAGTGATCAATCGGGCTTAGGTGGGTTATACCCAGGCCAAGATCCTATCCCTTTGAACCCAGTTCATATTCTTTTTAATTTCCTGCTGGGAACCCTGATACAGTGAGGCAGATGGGAAACTTGACATTGTGACTGGAGGGGAAAATCCTGGCTGGAGTGGTAATTTAGCTTACTAGGATATTCATCACAGCCTGTATTTCAGAGGCTTATGTTTCCAGCAGCAAATTTCAAATGCATTTTATTTGACTGAGGATAAGAGAGCCAAAAGGCAGGATGGGCAGCAAGCAGGGAGAGTTAAAATAATCGTGATGAGAGTTGTGCGTCAAAGATGGCTGCCAGAGAAACGAGATAATAACCATGTGAATGTCAGAGAATGAAGAAGGTGTGGGAGAGGAGAAAATGAGTGTGAAATGATTAGTGGCTAGCTGTTTCCATGTTCAGTCTGCCCTTCTAGAAAAAATGTCTGCAAAAGAGAGATTATACAGCAAAGATAAAAGAAAGGATATGGATGAAAAAAGATTAGAGAGCTGCCCTTGTGTGACTGCAGATGTAAAGTTTTATTTTTAAAATAAAATGGCACCAACGGGCTTACAAATTCAAATTTAAAATATACACTATAATCCCCAAATACTCCTCCAAATTTGCAAAGTTGTTGCTAACCCGCCACAGCTTTGTAGCACCACCTAAATAGCTGTAGAGACTGTGTCCCCGTCACCTCATGAGGGAGCCTGTTATGTAGCGCAGATGCTATAATGGAAAAGGCAAAGACTCTAGCCAGGCGGACAACACTAAACAGAACAGATGCCAGGTATTCCACAATCATCACTGACCAGCATACCTCAAACTAGTTTATCCAATGTCTTCTCAAAACTTTAGAATAAAGAGAACCCATAAACCACCAGTTCACATTTTGGCGTTTCTCATACAAAGCATAACGTACAACCTGGCTAAGACTATGAACATATTTAAGCCTTGTTTGATATGAGAGTTAAGAATAAGTTTCTAAGTCTCTTCCAACAAAAGTTGGATTTGCAAAAACTTTGCATGAATGCAGGGGATTTATAGATAATTTTAAATTGTAAGAATATAAAGGAAGACTTCAGATTCTGTGCCCACCTTATGCACCATTATTTTTCCTTCAGTATATTTATTCTGCAGCTACAATAAAAATGTTCTAAATCATGGTGGAATATTACTTGTGACTACATGGGGGACGGCATCCAAAGGTTTTAAAAATATTCATGCAGTTGTCCTATCGCATCTCTGCAGTAGCGTCAGCAAGCACCTTCCATTTAAATCTCCATGGTTCAGGTTTTGCACATGCATTTTCGCATTATTTATTTATTAATAATTTAAGAATCAATGAATTTGCAGAATTCAACCTAATTGATTGCAAGGCGGACTGGGAGGGTTACTAAATTAACTTGAGATATAAATAGTGGGCTGTCAACCAGGAATTGGTAGGGTTGGTGAGGAGGGTAAGTGAAGTGGTAGGTGGAGATAAACCGGAGAGTGACATTGGTGACTTTATAGTGAGTTGATTCAGATGGCCGGCCAGGGGATTCCAGTGCTCCTGGGGAGGGGAAGATACGACGGTGGGAATAGACAGAAATATAATGGAAGGAGACAGAGACAAAGCGGTGCTCGGCCACCTTCCAGTCTACTTCCCATCCCAATGGTGGCGGGTAGTGGGTCTAAGAAGAATTGCTCGCCTCTGTCATTGGTGTTATGTAACGCCAGGTCCATAAATAATAAGACCGCGACCCTTAAGGAGTTTCTGCTACAGCAGAACATGGACCTGGCTTGCGTGACCGAGACCTGGGTGAGGGACGGGGAGACAGTAGCTCTCTCCCAGATGTCCCCCCCGGGATACTCGGTCTTCCACCAATCACGGAGTAGCGGGCGGGGGGGAGGCGTAGCATTACTCATACGGGAGGATTACTCCTTTCGGGCTCTCCCGGGCCCAAAGATTGATGGGATTGAATGCGCCGGTCTGGCGTGGGATGTTGGAGAGGGGTTGGCAATTTGGCTGGTGTACCATCCGCCTAACGCACCGGCCAATGCCTTACCATCACTATTGGAGGCAGTGGCGGGCTGGGCGTTGGAGTACCCGAGGCTTATGGTCCTGGGTGACTTCAACGTCCATGCCGACGACACGGCCTCCACTCAGGCGATGGACCTAGTGTCGTCCATGGCAACACTGGGACTCTCTCAACTTGTCACGACTCCCACGCATCAGGCCGGGCACACATTAGACCTGATCTTTGCGTCCGGGATTTTGGTGAACGATATCGCCGTAGAAGCGGTACCATGGTCGGATCACCTAGCCCTTAAGGCCCGTATGGGGATGCTACCCCAACCCTGTATGGGCGGAGAGCCTATTTTGGCTCGCCCTCGGGGCCTGATGGACCCGGAACGGTTCCAAACGGCCCTGAGGGATCCTTGGCCCACTGGCAATTCCCTCGATGACCTGGTGGAGATCTGGCAGGACCAGCTATCCAGGGCTATCGACGAAATTGCACCCCGGCGTCCTCTACGCCCTCGCACGAAGCTGGCCCCATGGTACACCCTGGGGTTGCGCCGGCTGAAACAAGGGCTTAGACGACTAGAGAGGCAGTGGAGGCATACTCGGGACGAAGCAACGAGAACATCCTATAGAACGTTTATGAAGTCTTATGAGATGGCAGTCAAGGCTGCAAAGAAAGAATACTTTGCTACCAAGATTGCATCTGCAAACTCGCGCCCAGCACAATTATTTAGAATAATTGGGGATCTTATAACGTTGCCTCAAGGCAAACCAAATGTTAGAGAATTGGAAATAGGCTGTGAGGCATTTGCGAGATATTTTGCAGATAAAATCTCGTTGCTCCGCCAAGACCTGCCTACCACCTTGGATACAGTGAGTGAAATTGAGGCTCCGTGCCTGTCTTCAGGTTTAGTGCTGGACCACTTCGACCCGCTCAGCCTGGAGGAAGTCGACAGAATCCTCTCCGCTGCTCGCCCGACAACATGCGATCTGGACCCCTGCCCCTCTTGGCTGATTAAATCTTGCCAGGGGGAGCTTAGATGTCCTTTACGGGACATCATAAATAGGTCCCTCTTAGAGGGGCAATTTCCAACACCCCTAAAAGAGGCCTTGGTCCGCCCTCTCTTGAAAAAAGCTACAGCAGACCCGGCCGAATTGGCGAACTATCGACCGGTGTCTAATTTACCGTTTTTAGGTAAAATTATTGAGAGGGCTGTGGCGCAGCAGCTTCAGAGGTTTCTGGATGACGCTTCTGTCCTGGACCCATGTCAGTCAGGCTTCCGGCCGGGCCATGGGACGGAGACGGTGCTGGTCGCCTTAGTGGATGACCTCCAACGGCAACTGGATCGAGGCGGCGTTGCAGTGCTGATGCTGTTAGATCTGTCGGCTGCATTTGATACAGTCGACCATCGGCTACTGACGCGCCGCCTCGCCGACATTGGGGTTGAGGGGTCGGCCCTGCAATGGCTTTCCTCCTTTCTCCTAGGTCGGGGACAGAGGGTGGCTATTGGGGGAGAACGATCCCGGAGGCGCACACTGGATTGTGGGGTGCCTCAGGGAGCAGTTCTCTCCCCGATGTTGTTCAACATCTATATGCGCCCCCCGCCCAGATTGCCCGGCGGTTTGGGCTGGGTTGCCATCAATATGCAGACGACACCCAGCTCTATCTGCTAATGGACGGCTGGCCCAACTCCGCACCAGGGAATCTCGACCGGGCTTTACAGGCTGTCGCGACATGGCTCAGGCTGAGCGGGCTGAAACTGAACCCAGCGAAGACAGAGGTGCTGTGCGTGGGCCGCGGCGCCCTGGGAAGGGAAATAGCTCTTCCGGCCTTCGACGGTGCGCTATTGAAAGCAGCGCGCCAGGTAAAGAGCCTAGGTGTTTTACTGGAGCCTTCACTATCAATGGAGGCCCAGATAGCAGCCACTGCCAAGTCAGCATTCTTCCATCTGAAGCGGGCAAGGCAGTTGGCCCCTTTCCTCGAGCGCCGGGACCTCGCAACGGTGATCCACGCAACGGTCACCTCAAGACTAGACTACTGTAATGCCCTCTACTTGGGGCTACCTCTGTGCCGGACTCGGAAGCTGCAGCTAGTGCAGAACGCGGCGGCCAGGCTGTTGTTGGGACTTCCAAAACGGGAGCATATACGGCCGGGGCTACGTGAACTGCACTGGCTGCCGATTATATACCGAGTCCAGTACAAAGTGTTGGTCGTTACCTTTAAAGCCTTATATGGCCGAGGACCCACCTACCTGAGGGACCGTCTTTCCCCATACGAACCCCAGAGAGCACTGAGGTCAGTCGGGAAAAATCTGATGACCATCCCCGGGCCGAAGGAGATTAAACATCAGAGCACCAGAGTACGGGCATTCTCGAGTGCGGCTCCTACTCTGTGGAACCGACTCCCCGAGGAGGTGCGGGCCCTGCGGAACCTTGAGCAGTTCCGCAGGGCCTGCAAGACCGTCCTTTTTAAACTGGCACATCCGGACTGTTAGGAAGATCAAGAATTAAGGAGCCGCCAATGCGGTCTGAAGATTCACACCGCAGAATAATTATATCATTGAACTGGTTTTTAATGTTAGTAGTTTCATTGTTGATGTTTTATATTGTTGGATTTAAATGTTTTTATTATATCACTGTATGTTTTGTAATATGCTGTTAGCCGCCCTGAGCCCGCTAAGGTGGGGAGGGCGGGATAGAAATAAAATTTATTATTATTATTATTATTAGTTTGTTGAATGAAAGGGAATAGAAAGGAATGCAGGCAAAGGGGGGGGGGAACCACTGTGGAAACTAACCAGACTTTTTCTAAAACTGACAAGCAGCCGTGAAGCCCCATTTTCCATATTACTGAACACTGTGGGATTCTCTGCTGTGTTATTGACCACTGTGAAAAATGGGAAAGAGTCACACAGTCTCAAAATATGGAAGAACATGTTGAGAGTACAGAATGCATGATAGAACCCATTGACACTGGAATTGCAAGCTGTGATCGTTGGCAATGTGTGTGTGCACACTCATGCATGTGCCTGTGCAAAGTTGGCGGCAACTCCACCATGCTTTGCACGGGGCTGCAGTTTGTATGGTTAAGGAGTCCTCTGGCAGAAGCTCTGGAGAGCTTTTTTAGTCTTGTACCACTAAATTGAACAAAAATGGGGGGAGGAATTTCACTCATGCCCTAGCCTAGTGCATCTGCATAGGAACCCTAATTTTTTGTCCTTCCTTGCAAAATTGCAAGATGGGTTTTGTTTTGCTTGGGTTTGTGTGTGTGTGTGTGTGTGTGTGTGTGTGAGAGAGAGAGAGAGAGAGATTCTCTAACTTGATCCTGCACACTGGTTGTGATCTTGGCAGTTTTTTAAAAGCCTGTCCTGTGTGGATTGCACTTCTCCTCTAAATGGATCAATCCCAAGTGATTCTTAAGTCCGGCCATTCAGAGAGGTCCATGTGGCTCAGCCAACACTTTAATGGTAGGCTTCTGAAGACTGCCAAAATGGCCACCCCCTCCCTAAACTTTGTTCACTAAAGCATTAAAGGGAAAAATGTTTTCAAAATTTTAGACTTCTCATTCCAGTCTCTCTATCTCTCTACATCAGTTTCCTTCTGCACTGAGGATCTCCCACTTTATTTTGTTTGCATTCAGCACTAAAATTCCACACACACACACATTTTTTTTTCCCACTGGAGATGCCGCCAGTTGCCTCCTCACCGATCCCTCTTTCAACTTTCTTTGAATACTTGCTATTCTCTCCTTTTCTAAAGCGGAAGGGACTGATTTCATTTATCTATAAGGGTTTGCTAGACATTGATGCTGTTGATTTGTTATCCTATCAAGAAATTTGGCAAAAGAATAGTTCAATTAATTTTCAGGAGGATGTTTGGCAACAAATCTGGTCATCTCCTTCGTTTGTTTCAAAATCATTGAATATACAATTACAAACTCAAAAAAATTTGTTTCGGTGGTATTTAACACCTCAGAGATTAAGCCATATGGCGATAAATCAATCCTCCAAGTGTTGGAAAAATTGTGGAGAGGTGGGCACGTTTATACACTGCTGGTGGTCTTGCCCGAGGGTGCAGTCGTTTTGGGCAGTAATTGTGGCAAAAATCAAGGATATCATGGGTTATAGTTTACCCTTAAGATTGGAACTCATTTTGCTTGACTGTTGGAAAGGTATTTCTATTTCTTCTCTCAATAAATCCCTGATATCCCTTTTACTAGCTGCTGCTAAAATGGTATTAGCCCAATTTTGGAAATCTCCCAATATTCCTCCAGTTAAAGCCTGGTATGCTAAAATCTGGGAGGTCTATGCTGTGGACAAGATAGCAGATAGTTTATGCAATATAAACAATTCAGAAGGTAACGATTCTCTGATGTACAAGTGGCTTCCATTTCTTAAATTTTCTTTTGGTCCTGTAGATCAGATACGTACATGTATACCTGGTAGATATTATGACATTATTAATTTGATGTAATTAATATATGGACAGAGTACTCATTTTTTTAATTCAGCTGCCAATTATGTATGTGTGTGTGTATGTATATGTATATGTATATATGTGCATATGTATATGTGTATATATGTATATGTATATATATATGTGTGTGTGTGTGTGTGTGTATATATGTATGTGTGTGTGTGTGTGTGTATATATATATATTGTGTTTTGTTTTGTTTGTATTTTGTGTATATATATATATTTTGTTTTCTGCTGGTATGCTATGCTTATACACAAAGAATGATTGCAGATACAGTCATTGATTGCTTTATTTGTATGTTTATTAAATTCAATAAAAAAGTTTTTGGACAAAAAAAAAAGTCAATACCAGCAGAGAACTAAACCTTGTGCAGCTGTTTTTAAAATTCTCCCCCCTCATTTTAATTTTTTTAAATTCAGTGATCCAAGACTAGCGGTAGTATCATGTTGCTGGACTCATGCCTCTTGTAAAAAATAAAAAAATTAAAAGCAAGGGGAAAATTGAGCTTGTAAACTGATAGTGGGGAGGATGGTGGAAGGTACAGAGTGGGCAGAATGACCTCAATGTGTGTGGTGAGTGACCTTCGAGGGGTGGCAAAAGGGCAGGGGGGAAATCCAAGGAAATCTGTACACTTTTGGAAGTAGCTTCAGCTTGGAAGCAGAACAAAGGGAAAATAGCCACAGAAGTACTCTTAGAAATCCTGGGGAAACAGTGGCCAGAATGCGACCTGATAACTGAAGGAAGGAAAATCAGTGCAGAACAACAAAGAAAACCTGACGGACATGCATGATGAAAGTGAGGGCTAACAGGCTTAAGCTTGAGTGGACATGCCAGTTTGAGGAACTGATATTGTAATTGTCATAAAGAAACTGCTGCTCCCTTCCCAGGAACCAGGATGTTCACACTTGACCACACATGAAGAGACAGAACTTCACACAAACAACAATCACTATGAATTTGACCAGCTATGACCCTGTCAGGGGTGACCCTCAACCGCTTCCCTCATGCTTGTATAGGGTTAAAACATACTGGAATGGATGCCTAGAAAAACTAATTGTAAGGGAGTTGCTAAAATCATGTATTTGTTTTATTTCATTTCAACTGACTGACAATTCTTTTACTTCAATGGGTGTGCTAATCTTGCAAAAGACACTCCACCACCATCACAGGATGTCTCTGTGTTGTTGTTGCAAACATACAAAGAGTTATAGAAATGTACAAGAGTTTCACAGCCCAAATTTGTATCTGATGAAGCAGGCCGTTGCCCTTGAAAACTAGTGCCACAGTAATTTGCCACAAGAACTGTTTCTGAATTTTAACAGCTTGGGCAATCACTTTGGGTGTTGAATTTATATCTTTAATTATAGTCATCAATTTATGAAAGTGGCAACAAAAAATGAAGCATTCAGAAGCATGGTTGTAGTTGTATTCTACCCACATAGGAATTAAAGAATTATAGTTTCAATAGAAGTTTACACGTGTGGCCTAGAAGGCAGCAGAAAGAAAGATTAGGATGAATATGCAGCTAACCTGTTCTCATTTTCACATGTTAGATAATGTCAGCAAAAGTCTCTGAGAGCCAAATTACACGTAACATTTTTCACTTGGTTGCCATGTAGATCCAGAACACCAGCTATGAGTTCCTCAGGAACTCTTATTCAGAAGTGCTGCAGGGGTCCGATTCTGACCAGGATCACAGTTCTAATAGAGCTGCTACATTCCCATGGGAAACCACAAGTCCTCACAGTGACCACATGGAAAACGTAACATGTAGTTTGGGTGAGGCAGCAAGAGACAGCAGCTTGAGAGAATCCTGCATCAACACTGCTCCTTCATTTGTAGAGGCCTGTCTGTGCTTGCCAGCAAAGGACTAATGAGTTTAGGTGAATTTTCTACCCCCACAGAGGGTTTTGCAGCCCTGCATTATATTGATACAACATTATAGCAATCTGAAATCCCAGCTTTCTCAGAACTGGATTCAAATTGCCACCGTGCTGTGAAGCTCCAAATGACCTTGGGCCACTTTCTCTCAGCTGAACACGTGTTGGAAGGATAAAAGTGGGAAAGACAACAGTGCATGCTGCTCTAAGCCGCTTGAAGGAAGAATGGAATAAAAATATGCTATATAGATAGATCCACCCTACAACAATATTCCTCAATGTGGAGCCCACAGGTGACACAGCACCCCCCCCCCCCCTCCCAGTGTATTCCCTGGTGGTCACTGCTTCTTGAGTCTTAAAGCTGTTGTATGGAAGAGAAAAAAGAAAACAAAAAGCTTCAACCTACTCCTACCAACTAAGTGACTAACAAAATGCTGTGTTCATTCTGGGCAGCCATGTCCCCTCCACGTGGCCAAACAGAATTTTTCTTATGTCTCAGAGATGGGCAACCTCTCCCTGTGGTCATACAGGGAAACGGAAATCAAAGCTAAGAGCTATTACCAGTTTTCTGCCATTGCCTTGAAGTAAAGAGGTACCTGCAAGGGGGATCTGTTTGGAAGTAGCTACCACCGCTGTGGAGAAACGCCATCTGAGAGTGTTGGTGCTTCATCCAAAAAGGCAGGGATCAGTAAATTCCTCAGCAGGGCTTTGTAGCCTTCCCCTCACTCCCCCCCTCCCTTCCAGAGCCAAACCAACAACGCTAGGGGGAAAATCTCCTAGAGAGGCAGGAAGTGCTGTTGTTCCTTGCATGTGTTAGGCAGGAAGAGAAGGCAGATTTGAACTGGGGCTCGAGCGAGCATGTGGTGAGCAATGGAGGCTCCTGCCTGGGAGGGCCCAGGCAGGCAGACCAAGTGAGTAATTCTCAAGACAGGACAAGTTTGGACCAGGGACAGTAGAAAGCGTTTATAAACACCTTTCCTTTGTCATGCTGCTTGCTGTGCTGTGCTGTGCTAATTTTGTAGATGCAACTGTTTTTGTTTTGTTTTTCTTTTCCTATCTGTTTCTCTTTTTAAATAAATATATTTTTACTGTTTAAATGCTGGCAATCAATCTCTGTACCACATAGATCCCCGGACCGCTTTAGACCACGCTGTTTTTAAGAAGGGGGCCCCGAGGAAGGGGGAAGGCATGCAGTTGGATAAGGTGCCAATCCTCCAGGGGTGCCCCAAAGAAATGCTGAGGTCTCTGTGAAACCCAAGTGCAGGGTGGCAGAGGACCTGGAGGCCTAGCCTCACAGCTGGAGAGGGGGATTGGGAGTCCTGTTCCTCTCAATCTGAACCCCGGGACTGAGCAGGTGGTGGCAGCGAGCCCAAGGGGCAGGAGGAGAAATAGCTCCCTCCAGGAGTTGGCGACTCCATAGGGAGCAGACGGGACCGGGCCTGAAGGCAGAATCGGGCCGGTTCCGCCACAACCGCCATGGAAAGACACTTGATTTGTGTATGTGGACTCATGGAATGTTCCTTACCAGTGTTCCTGCCTGGCTCATTGGAGTCTTAAGGACTGAACTTGGGGACTCTAGAACAATGGGCAGTAGGATCCAAATCCCTGCTGTCCTGGTCCAAACAGAAGCCCCTTGCTGGTCCAAACGATCCAATGGTGTCCTAGCACGGGAACCGAGGACTGTATATAGTTGGCCCCATTGGCCCAGTTTACCCAGTCTTCTAGTTCAGCCGTTACCATGCTGTACTGAATAAAGAGAGTTATGATCACGGCAACCTCGTCTCTTCTATGCTTTGAACCTGCTATATTATAATTTGGAACCTCCCAGCATTTTGTGACTGGCTCCAGTCACCATGGCAGCCACTTTGTGTTTTGTGATGGTGCTGACTAACTCCCCCCCCCCCCCAAAAAACCCCCAACAACTCCAGAGGGCCTACAGACTTAATGAGACTGGGAATTTATAAGAATAAATTATCCAGGTATCTGTCGGAGGAACACCAGGGACATTGATAAAAAAACCAATGTGAAGAGCAGAAACAGACTAATAGGGAGTCAGATTAGTGGTCTACTTGAACAGGCAGAAGATCTTTGTAATCTCTTTTTGAGCTCTTTCTAAATCTTGATACCAGTGAAAACCCTTTAACTGGTGATAACAAAAACAGTATCTGAAGTCTGTTGCTGGTGGAGCATCATTCTGATAGGTTTGGTCCAAAATACAATTTTTGTCCCAAACAACTGAAACATACAATCCAACATAGTAGACCCCACGAGTCTTAAAGGTGTCACTGGACTCAAACTTTGCTCTGTTGCTTCAGACCAACGCAGCTACCCACCTGGATAAATGACAAATAGCTTTCATGCCTGTCATTTGAGAATTTTGGTCTAGTCCTTTAATTTTTAATTCTATATATCAAGCTGTACATTTGGATGCATTGGTTCAGAAGCAATACATTCATGGATCTATAACAAATGTTTGCAGCAAACTTGGTTTTCTAGAAGGATCCAGTGGCTTTTGAGCTAAATGTCACCTTGATTCCAACAAGCTATAAATATTTCTCATGATGAAAATAGGGCAGCTGCAAAGTCCTTTTTGTTGCTGCTGCTTTGATTTCTGTATTTACTCTGTAGTTGATTGGCATGGTGAACGGCGTAGTTTTGAACTATGAACTCTGGAGAAAATAACAGAAATGTATAGCATTGATCAATCTGACATAGGCACCAATACAATCTCTTAAACAGAACTAATTTAGCCTACAATGGCGTCTACGCCAACAACAAGGATTTGTCCATAGCTACTCATTATACAGTGAACACGGAAGTCAATGTAGTTTAAAAAAACCAAAACCAAAACCCAAATATTAATTTGGGGGGAACTGCATCTGGTTCAACCCTGCACAAAAGGGGTGAATTTCAATGTCCACAACTTTGATAAAGTTTGCCTTCATATTTTTACATAGAATGCCCTATTCTGTGCTCTCTTCCCCTAACATCCATTGTTTTTTTTCTTCATTGGTATTCACAGATAAAGCATTTTCATAGCTCAGCTTTATTTTATTTCTAGCCTGGTCCAGGCCCACCAAGCTATTAACATCAGAGACCAAAGTATTTTTGGCGAGGGAGATACAGCCTGCACTTTGGAGGAAACCCACTGAAGCCATTCCCTATCTCATTGGCTGTCCAAGCCCTCTCTCATCCACCTCCCATTCCATTTCCAAAAGACATTTTTTGACCTCCGTCATTTGTGTGGGAAGGAGTATCGAATAGAATAGAATCACAGAGTTGGAAGGGGCCATACAGGCCATCTAGTCCAACCCCCTGCTCAACGAAGGACCAGCCTAGAGCATCCCTGACAAGTGTTTGTCCAGCTGCTTCTTAAAGACTGCCAGTGAGGGGGAGCCCACCACCTCCCTAGGTAGCCAATTCCACTGTTGAACAACTCTTACTGTAAAAAAGATTTTCCTACTATCCAGCCGGTACCTTCCCACCCTTAATTTAGACCCATTATTGCAAGTCCTTTCCTCTGCTGCCAACAGGAACAGTTCCCTGCCCTCCTTTAAGTGAAAGCAGAAGACAATCCTGCTCAGCTCTTTCGGTGGAATCCAATGCAGATCGACTCCTCCAGTCTAAGTACATTGGAGCTACGGAACTATGTTGTTCATCACTTAATGTCTTCTGCATCTCACAGTAGGCCTTAAATTCCTGGGAAGACCACATTCCCAGATGTGCCTGCCTGATAACTGCATAGGTCTTCACTCTGGATGCCTCTAGCACCAGAGGTGAGATGGGTGACTGCTAGAGATGGGCCTTTCATTGGTAGCACCTCAGCCGTCGAAAGCCATTGTCACAGCAGCTTGCCTGGAGCCCAGTTTGTTATGTTTTTGGCCCCAGGCAAAAACCATTCTTTGTCCAAGTTATGTCTTTGAATATTGGAGTTGCCTTTGGCTGGTTTTACTGCTGCTTTGCAAAAATAATTATAATGATTTAATTCTGCTTTTGTTATGTGTTTCTGGTTGTATCTTGTGACAGGCCGTTTCTGTCAACTGAGGGGACTCACACGGCCTCGTATCATTTTGGGGGAATCAGGTGTATTTTAAACTATGAGCCTTCTCCTCAGATACCAGGTGTTCTAAAAGCAGTGAGTGTCTAAGCTTTGGGTTCACTGTTGTGAGGGAAGTTTTGTGGTGCACAAGTAGAATATGGAGGTTACTGAGGTAAGGATTATAGATTAACAACAACGGAACTGATCAACAGCACAGGTCTCCAGATAGACCAAAGACAAGCCCAGCTGAGGCATGTCAATTTAGAGAGCAGTTTCAGCTTTCTTTAATACTTTCAAGTATAAACAGGCTTTGACCGATTAGCCACTAGGTTGGATCCTAACACAGAGACAGGATTCCACCCACATCGGCCTGCCTTTTTCCAAGAGTCAGACTGAATGGCACCAGGTCTGCTGACTGCCCGAGACAGGCCTAACAACTGGGTACTCTTTTCTCATCAGAAGTAGGGCCAAACCACTTTGCCACACTGCCAAGCAGAACCACCCTTCACTCTGCCCACTGTTCTCCTGAGCCAGACCGAAGCTCTCTCTGTTCTCTCCCTCAGGCAGACCTGAACTCAGTTCCCGCTGTGCTTCTCTCCACCATTCCACCGCCACCCCCCTTTCTCCAAGGTAACTGGATGCTGGAGCAGCACTCCATAGGCTCAAGTGTTTCACCTTCAGGGGCGGGATAGCCTTCTATATCTTTTATTCACTATCTAGTGCTTTGAGCCATTTCAGGCATTTTTGCAGAGATTAAAAATAGTTAAAAGAAATAAGGAAGACACAGGACTTTGCTGTAAATATGCAGAACATTCCGTAGTGTTGACAGAGGTAAGCAGCAGTAATTAAACTTCTGCCCTGACCTGGATGGCCCAGGCTAGCCCGTGGTCATCATCTCAGCAGCCAAGCAGGGTTGGTTTTGGTTAGTATTTGGACCATCAAGAAAGCCGAGGGTTGTTACACAGAACCAGGCAATGGCAAACCGCCTCTGAACATCTCTTGCTGAAAATCCTACAAGCTCTGACTTGATGGCACTTTCAACCAGTGTTCCCTCTAAGCTGAGTTAGCGTGAGCTAGCTCACAGTTTTTTAGCCTCCAGCTCACGTGTTTTTGTCTTAGCACAGGAAGAATGGCCCTAGAGCAAATTAATTTATGCAGTAGCCAAATTGCTCACTCACAACTTTAATGCCAGTAGCTCACGAAGCAGAATTTTTGCTCACAAGACTCCATAGCTTCGAGGGAGCTTTGCTTTCAACCACCAATTAAACTTCTCGCTTTCCGTCAAGAGATCCATGGGAGCTTTGAGATACTTCAGGAGCACTCAAAGGGGGGCAGGCTTAATCATTCACTTTTTCTTTGCAAGAGGAAAGCTTCACACATGCAAATGGTTGAACAGAGAGAGTGGCCAAAGTAAATTTAACTGGTGCCTTATTCTGACAGTGCTTCTGTTAACACCAGCTGATCATTGCATAGCCAGAGAGTCAAATAACATTTCTGGTGAATTCTAATGATGTCTTTGACTAAATAGGAATAATTTACTTCAAGGTCCAAGCATGTGGCAGAGGGATAAATGAATACAATTTTCTGGAACCTGGGATAGGGGGACAATCTGAGCTGCAGGCCCATTACTATGAGATGGTCATTACAATATTTCATAAACAAAGTAGAAATGTTTCTTTTATGTTGAACGAGATATGTTTATGTTGAAGAGGTGGTCCATATTATAGGTTTGTATGGGGATTGCAATTTTGTACTGGGCCTTGTTTATCTCATGTACCTTAACACCAAACAAATAGCACCTTTCATCTTTTTTTTTGGCAGCAAAAGCAACCAGGAGTCCAGCTGTGTCATGAACAGCAACATATCATGAGTTCCCATACATATAAATGTACTTTATCAGTTATATGTTTTTGTACTGTAATTTGCAGTCCTTATGAGTTTAGCGTGCCGAGCATGTTTGATCTGATGCATTTATCCCAATAAGGGTTACTTGTAGGCAACTGTGCATAGAAATGAAACCTTCATAAATTAACTAGTTTCAAATGATCACTAAGCGGTAGTGAGCGATCACCCCTGAATACAAAAAAAGCTATCTTTTACTGAAGTTCTCCTTACCTTTCCCTTCCAGGATAATCTTTTTGACTACATGTCCGCGTTCAAGATTGCTTTTGTGAAATAAGAATTCCCTACATGATGGAACAAAATGAAAAATATTATTACATTTAGGGGCACTTTATGAAAGCAAGAATTTCTGGCTCGCAGTAAATAGATGATGAGAATAGATTCAGGTGGGTAGCTGTGTTAGTTTGAAGAACAAAGTTTGAATCCAGTGGCACCTTTACAACCCAGAATTAGATTTGTTGGTCCTAAAGGTGCCACTGGACTCAAATTTTGTTCTAGATGATAAATCATCCTTGAGCCGAATCATCTTGTTCCTCGCTTGTTTACTGATTGAGACTACATTCAAACAGTGACAATTCTTTGTTGCCTTGATTGTGATTGAGAACGCATTTATGCAGTCAACAGAGCATCCACATGATCTATTCAGCGATTAATTTCCATCCTGCTCCACCTTTCTTCCCTATCCCATTCCTTTCCAGGAAATCTGGTCCACTCCATACCTTTCCTCATATATTTCTGTAATGAAAAAGCAATTGTGTCTTTTTAAATTTAAGAAGATGAAAGCTGTGGATTCAAAAGGCGTGGTAGAGCGTGGCAATAAATTGTTATACCATTACTGTGCTCTAGCACAACAGAAATTTCTAATTTAAAAAACTCAAAAAGCTCTCCAGTGACATGGTAGGAAACATGGCAGCTGCAAGGAACTGATAAAAGGAAAATGGTGTCAGTGTGGCTGGGGACCTTCAAAAGCACACACCTGTCCATCCTGATGGATTGGAGTAGAGTTACCAGATGTCCTATTTGTTGGTGTCTGTCTTCTTTGGGGCTCTTTAAAAACTGATGAAAATGTCCTCTTTTGGGGTTGGAAAGTTAGGAGCATTCCTAGTTAGTAGCAATTATCACAGCTTAAATAATAGAAGTATTTAAAATGACACTTGTCATAGTGATCACTCTCTCTTTCGCTCGCTTTTCAAAATACGGTAACCCTAATTTAGAGTGCATTCATTCTTTTAAAAAAAGATTGTAGCAGAACAGGTTGGGAAAGATTGGTGGGGGAATGGAAATTGGATTATTAGAGGATGATATCATGTGGATACCCCCCCCCCCCAAAAAAAGTCAATTTGTAATCCAGGGCAGTGAACTACATCCTCCTGGAAGCAGCATAAGACTGCCCTTTTTCTCTGGCACCTCTCACGTGCCTTAGAGAATTGCCCTACACAGATAAATTTAAGCAATAAAAGCTTTCCCTAGAAGGTCAGTTGTACAAAAAAGTTTAGCTGATAAATTTCTGCATGTTGAGATGGTTTTAAAGATGCAGGAGCAGTGTGAGTAAAAATGCAGCAGCAACCCTACTACTTGTGTTTTGAAAATAAGAAGGCTACAAAAATAGGCCAGAAATGTACACCATTACAATATGAGACTTGGTCAGGTGCAACTCAAAGATGTGTGAACAACAGAAGATCCTAGGAGCTGAGCCACGTATAACCCTCAGATTGACTATTTCTAGATTACAAAGATGTGCATCCAAATAAAGCCACTTTCTGTCCACTAGTGCCTTTGTAGTATATGTCTCCTAAATGTGAGCGGCATATGCAGTCATAAAGAAACATAATTTACAATGTGATGATGGCTTCAGGCAACTGGATACATTGTCTCCGTTGAAAACCACTGGTGCAGATATTCTCTAAAGAGGTCCGTGTACAATTTGCAGAATACTTAAGTTTCTTCCACTATATTCACAGACTGAGATCTCTGCGATAGAGAAAGGTCTGCCCTTCAGGACTCTCATACTCCTGCTTGCAAGAAGGAACTACCACAGGACCTTCGTAGTAAGGAAGGAAGTATCCTATAATGGCGCCAAAATTCCATGTGGCTTTGTAAATGGTTGTAGGGTTGGTGTGGTGGCCGCAGATCAGATATGGGTTTCCCAAAGGTCAGTGCCATTTTGAAGGCAGTGGAGGAAAATGCTGTCAGATCTCAGCTGACTTATGGCAAACCCAGAGGGTTTTCAAGGCAAGAGACATTCAGGGTGGTTTGCCATTCCTTGCCTCCACATCACACCCCTGGTATTCCTTAGAAGTCTCCCATCAATATTAGCCAGGGCCAACCTTGCTTAACTTCCAAGATCTGATGAAATCAGACTAGCCTGGGCTATCCAGGTAATTTTTCCAAAAGTCAGTACGGTTTTGAAGTTACTTCAGTTATTTCCTAACCTGTGGAACCTACACATTAAGTACCTTCAAAATGGTACTGGTTTTTGGGATCCGCACATATGGTATAGCTACATAATGTGCAGGCCAAGTTTATCTGTTATTAAACTTGGGCCGCATGACATATTGTGAGGTCGTAAATACACTGTATGTATCGGTCTGTGACCAATCCCAGCTGCCCGGGGCACGTACCTGAATTACATTAAACATACCCTTGCTACATGCACACATTTTCATGTTTCCACACAGAGGTCCCAATCCAATGGCGTGTGAACATTTAATTTTATTTTCAGTTTCATTTAATTTTTAAATTTGTATCCCGCCCTTTTCCACATACAGTAAAGGAGGCTAGAATCTCACTCATCAGTTGTTTGGCATGGAAGAAAGCATATGGAGGAACTCAATCCATTTCTCCTCCCCTTCCCAAATGATTGATTTGGTTGGATTCTAGTTTTAAAAATGAAAATAAAAATAGAATTATAGCCTTTTAAAAAGGGCTACATGCGCACAACCCCATCTGCTAGAAAGGGCTAGGGAACTGCATGTGCCAACTAAGGACATATGTATGTTACATGAAGCAGATGCTGTAAAGATTGTTAGAAGATGGAGTTAGGCACAATGAAAAGAGCTGATATAAATGGATTGAAACTTGCCTAACTGTGTACTGGATTCTGTCCTCAAATGTTTGCAGTTCAGGTCATTTTTCTTTGTTGATATATTCTAGATGATTTTGTTTTGCACACTCAGTGCCATGTTCTGGCATTTGGCAAGTGTCTTGCCATTAAGGAAGAAATGCACAGCATACATATTTCAGCCTACAAGTTTTTGGACCTTGCTTGAAGATGTATTGTAGATTTCCCCACTCAGCTTCCTTTTTTTTTTATCTTTCATGAGTGCACAAGAGTTATGTTTTGAATTTCAGTGCTCTGAATTTGTTTTCTAATTAAACATGAGTTGCGGGGGAGGGGAGATTCTGACCAAGATCATTTTTCAAAGTGAGACAGAAATGCATGTTTAAGACTCTGCCATGAAAACCAACAAGATAATAAGTTTGGCTGGACCCTGCCTTACAGTACTTGCATATTCAATTGAGCTTAGGTGCATCATCACACTGGTGAGATTTCATGCAGTTAAGAACAGAAGAGAAGCCATGTTGGATCAGGCCAATGGCCCATCCAGTCCAACACTCTGTGTCATACAGTGGCCAAAAAAACCCAGGTGCCATCAGGAGGTCCATCAGTGGGGGCAGGACACTAGAAGTCCTCCCACTGTTGCCACTCCCAGGCACCAAGAATACAGAGCATCACTGTCCCAGAGAGAGTTCCAACAATATGCTGTGGCTTATAGTCACTGATGGACCTCTGCTCCATATGTTTATCCATGGCACAAATCTTGGGCAATGGGTTGCCAGAGGGATTTTGAAGGGCAGTTTCAATAGCTTTCTGAAAGGCCTACAAAAGTATCCATTCCTCCCCCCCTTTCTTTTTGCAAAGCCTTGTTAGAGGTCTTACCACTTGGTGGCTTTTATCTTACAGCAATGGAACTCAGATGGGTATTTATTGACATGTTGTGAGTGATGCTGACTATCATACACTGCCCTCTGTGCAAGACAATATGTGGTCAAATAAAGAAATAATGGGAACACCCAGGCACAATCCTTCAGTGGCAAGTTTTTGCTGAAATGCTAAAGTCAGATTATTTTCAAAACAATGGGAAAGGCCCAGTCTTACACAAAACACCCTTGCCTTCTATTTTAACTTTATTTTAAAACAATTCTGTACATTTTATTTGTTTTATGTTGCTTCTCTTCTGGTCAGGGCAGCGCACATTATTCCTCTCTACTCCATTTTATCACTCACATTTAGGAGACATCAGTGGGCAGAAAGTGGCTTCATTTGGGTGTACATCTTTGTAATCTATAAATGGTCAGTCTGAGGGTTACACATGGCACAGCTCCTAGGATCTTGTCTGTTGTTCACACATCTTTGAGTTGTACCTGACCAATTCACATATTGTAATGGTGTACATTTGTGGCCTATTTTTGTAGCCTGCTTCCTATTTTCAAAGTACATTATGCTGAGAGAGACTGGCCCACACAGTCACCCTGGGAATTTCATGGCAGAGTGGGGATTTGAAAGGTTGGTTGAGAGCTTTGCTCTTCCAACTCTACCATCTCTAATGGTCTAAAGTTCTTCCTTCAACGATTCTACCCTTTCTGCCTTGCAGCTCTTTAGGCCTGGGGGTCCACTCCAGAACTTCAGTGAAATGTCCACCTCTGCCACTTCCCACAAGTCCCTGCTCAAGCCTACATTTCTTGTGAACTCAGGGGCACAATCTAAGGTTTCTAGCTCTGGGTTGGGAAATTCCTGGAGATTTGGGAGTGGAGCCTAGGAAGGATAGCATTCAGGGAAGGATAGCATAAGGACCACCTTCCAAACTAGCCATCATCTCCAGGGGAACAAATCTCTGTAGTATGGACATCAGGTGTAATTCCAGAAGATCTCCAGTCCTCACCTGGAGGTTGGCAACCCTAGCACAATATTGTCACTCTGCTAGAACATAAATCTGTGTAACAAAATACGTACTTTCCTATGTTGAATCTACAGCCTACTTTTCTCTCCATCTTTCCATCACAATTGTGTCTTCCATGGCAAGTTTTAGATTGACATTTATCTGAAGAAGTGTCTTGCATACAAAAGTTTTTATCTTGAATAAACATTTGTTGGTCTTGAAGATGCTACTGGATTCAAACTTTGTTCTAAGTTTTAGAGTATTGCACATTACCATTATTATAACTATTCCACCAAAACCACTTCTTAAATGGTATATATTCAGCCTGAGGACTGCTGTTGTGTGCTGGAATCCAAGCAAGAATCCACCAGGTTGTGGTAAGGTAATAGGGAAGTCCTGTGATCTGCCTTCTGATTGCCACACTGGCCACTGAAAAGCGAAATATCCCAAGTGGGCAGAGATTTGCTTTTCAGGTGACTTCCTAACCTCTAATCTCAGTAGTACGTGAACCCCTGGATTCAGATCTGAATTCAGTCTGCATGTCTCTCTCCTGTTCCTTTCTACACACAAAGCAAAAAGCATTAGGCCATTTTTCCCAGGCCTTTGCACATACTTTGCTGGGGGGGGGGGGGAGGAACCCTTTGTCTATATTATAAAAAGCTATATGATGTGTGTGTATAGTATAAAATATATTAAAATAACATACGTAGTATAAAAAATTCACAGCCCAAAGTTAAGTGGTTTAAAGCCCCACTGCCTTCATCAAAGAGCATTTAGGCAAAAGTGTCATTATCCCATTGGAGATTTATAAGTGCTTTGGTCCACTTTTTTAAACAAAGCAAAAAGAAGAAGAAGGCCTTACTTACCGAATACAGAACAAGAAACCGCAGCACTTGTAAAGTGTTTGAAGCAGCTATTTTCTTAGGAGATCCAGAAAAAAACCCAGTACGTTCTCTTCCCAACTGCAGAGGAATGACAAATTAATAACCTAAAGAGCAGAGAAAACCAAGCGACATTTTCAAAATAAGCCCCACTGGTAGAGTGTAGTTGGCTGGGATGCCTTGAGGGTCAGAGCAGAGAAGGAGTGTCAGGAGCTGTGATGTGAAGAGAGAGATAAGCAAGCGAGTTCCGTTCGTTTCAGTTTCCTGCGAGCTGCTCAGCTCAGCCTCTGTGGGTTTTGCTGTGGGTTTGGTGTGTGTGTGTGTCATTATGACTGAGACAATCTGAGCATGTCAAGCCTGCAGAAAGATGTGGGGGGGGGGGGCGGGCAGGGGAGCATCTTACTTGAAACTGGTTCTTTTCTCACACCACCCCTCAGCCATCCCTTGTCTCTGTGGGAGGGGAGTACACAGTTCTCCTACACAACTTACCAACCAAAGCTCTATTTTCCAAACAGCCCTCTCAAGTATTTAAGGGAGCAAGCCTTCTCAGATGCCAGACTTCCAACACCATTAAAAAGCAGCCCAAAATAAGCAGCAGTCTTCTGGCATATGCGCATGTTCGTGCGTGCGTGCACATACACACATTCTGGCACAAGCTTTTGCTGACCTGCTTTATCAGATACCTACTGTAGGCCCCAACTTGGCATACAGTTATATATGAGATTATTAGGGTGCGGGGGAGATAAACAACAGGGTCAAAAGCAAGGCTTTTTTTGTAGCAAGAACTCCTTTGTATATTAGGTCACACATCCCTGATGTAGCCAATCCTGGAGCTTACAGTAGGCTCTGTACTAAGAGCCCTGTAAGCCAGGGGTGTCAAACATGCAGTTTGGGGGCCAAATCAGGCCCCCAGAGGGCTCCTATCAGGTCCCCGAGGAACTGGCTGTCATCTGCTTTCTTCTCCCTCACTCGTTCTTCCTTCTGCATAACAGCTTGCTTTGCAAGGCTTGCTCAATTGCACAGGAGCTACAGAGCAAAACCTCTATTTTCTCCATTGGCTGAGGCTCCTCCCTTGGGGAGAAAGGGGGGGATAATAGTTTGCTTTGCCAGGATCTCTCAATTGCACAGCAAAGGTACTGAGCTAAGCCTCTCTTCCTTCTATTGGCTGGGGATGGAAGTAAAGATCCAGAGCTTCCTTTGCCCAGTTCCCTGGATCCCATGGGAGAAATACAAAGAAAGCATCTTTAAGACTATGAGTGCTAACATTTTAAGCATGTTTTAAGTTTCTTTAAAAATATTTTTGTGTCTGTCTGTGTTCTTTATAAAATTTATATCTCTACTGCCTAATCTTATATAGGTACAGACATGGCTCGGCACAACCTGACATGGCCCGGCCTAACAGGGTCTGATTTATGTCAGATCTGGCCTTCACAACAAATGAGTTTGACACCCCTGTGGTAAACTCTTGGAAGATTGGCTACATCAGGGGTATGCAGCCTAATATGCTAAGGAGTTCCTGCTACAAAAAAAGCCCTGATCAAAAGATCATTAAATGTAAAATATTAATATAAATAAAATGCAGGAAGTACAGAAGTAATAATGTAAAATTTTAGCCCTTTTACTCTGCTATTTATATATTTCCCTTTATAACCTCTGCGTAATTTGCCTAGTGAGGACTCCCCATGTGCTTCTAAGTGGGGGCTCTCATCCATGAAAGCTTACGCTAGAATAAAACTTCATTAGTTTTCAGTTGCCGGAAAGCTCCTGTTTATTTTCGCTGCAACAACTAACATGGCCCATTACCCCTCTGAAATTAAAAACAAAAAACAAAACACTTGTCAGTTATTTCCGTTATTTTTTGGTTCTGCATGGAATTTCAGTTCAGTTACATCAGGAAATCAAAATGTGCTGGCCCTGACTTAGCCATTGACTTACACATTTTAAAAAGAGCTGTCCCTATACTAAATTACCACCAAGGGACTATGTAGTGCACAGTACCATCAAGAAGTCAGATCTTTAGTGTCTGCATTCATTGGGGCATTCTATTCTCCAGACAATAGCCTAGGACAGGGGCAGAAATATATTAAGCTGCATAAATTGACCCATTTATGGGTGATTAGTAGGGCTGCTAACCTCCGGCGGTACCTGGATCTCCTGGGATTGAACAGAAACCAGTCCATCTGGAGAAAATGGCTGCCTTAGAAGGTGGACTCCATTATACCCCATTGAAGCCCCTCCCCTCCCCCAAACCCCACCCTCCTCAGTCTCCACCCTCAAAATCTCCAGGTATTTCCCAACCCTGAGCTGGCAGCCCTAGTAATCAGCTTTTTCAGTTACCCAGTGGTCATGGTCACACCTCTGAAGCACATGCACTTGAACAAAATTTTTACACTTTGAATGGGAAGCAGATGAAATTGGTTTGCAGGAGTGGTTTGACCCATGAGGGTCCATCCTTGATTTACACTGAGTAGTAACGGTTCACCAGTGCCAGGGTGTTTTCATACAATAAAGCAAAAACGAGTCCCAAGTTCCCAACCTCACAGGTAGCTATAAAGATCATGGGCCAGTGTCTTGAAGCTGTGGTAAAACGGCCGAGGGTAAACAAACAGACACAGTGGAGCTGACACTGACTGGAAAGGCAGAATGTTTGGCAGGTGTCAACCCACTAGACCTAGATGGAGTTAAACGTTCTTTGGCAAATCAAGTTGGGAGCTTGGAAGTGCTCTTTGATTTGGCTTTGTTAATGGCTGTTAGAAGCCCCTTCTTTTGGTTACATCTTGCTCGTAAGCTGGCCCCTTATTTAGACTCTGCAGACCCAGAGATCCAAGTGGTTGTCCAGTCTCCTTAATCCAACAGTCACACTGAGGCAGTGAAAAATGTCTATGACTTTATTGTGCCATGGCCAAAAAATCCTTCCTAACTACAAAAGCATTATTCTTCCTCCTTCTCCATGATAACGTACATTTATTCTCCAGTTTATGTCACCTTTACATGACCTCCATTCCCACCAGTTCTATAGCACGGCAACTCAATAATCCAGTCATCTGCAGACATTTGCTAGCATACCTAGTAAAGTACTGCAGAGGCCTAAGAATATTTTCTCACATTCTTGGAGTCTTATCTACTATCATAAAAAGCTGTGCTTAGCCATCTGAAGCTGCTTGTGAAGCTACCAGCTATTCTGCTGACTCCTAAGGCGCAAGAGTTCACTAAACAGCACTATAAAATGGTGTCAGTCGGTAATTTTTTCTTCGCTACTATAACTTGCAGATTGACTGCACTGTGTGGGGCTGTCTTTGAAGACTTCTCAGAAGCTTCGCCTTGTGCAACCTGTGGCAGCTACTTGGAATAGTTAACTCTTGGGGAAGGCAATGGCAAATCACCCCGTAAAAAGTCTGCCGTGAAAACGTCGTGATGTGGCGTCACCCCAGAGTTGGAAACGACTGGTGCTTGCACAGGGGACTATCTTTATATTTTTTTTCATCAACTGTACTAGTCAATGATTTGCTTCCAAGTTCAAATGAAAAGTGTTGTTACTCTTGAAGCTGTTCAGAGCCTGGGAACAGAATACTCCCAGGCTGCAGGCATACTCCCACAACCTTGAGACAGTCTTTTCCTTGTGGTGCCTTCTCTCAGGACTGTCTGTATAGCAACAACGAGGCTTTCTCTGTGGCAGGTCCAGCCCTCAGGAACTGCTGCCACAGTGGGGTACGGCAGATGCCTTCACTGGAGGCATTTAGGCAAGCGTGCAAGACAGTTTTGTTTCAGACAGTATTTGGTGCAAATGTTTTTGATAGATTTGTCTGTTTTTAACGTTTTATTAATTCGTGTACTGTTTTTAGACTGTTTTATTTAGTTAACAGACTTACATTTTTAACTACTTGTTCTTGTGCTGTTATGTCATGAGAATATGAGATGGGGATGTAAATATATTAAATAAGCAGTGCTTTTTTTATAGCAGGAACTCCTTTGCGTATTTGGCCACATTCCCCTAATGTGGCCAGTCCTCCTGGAGCTTCCACTAGACCCTGTATCAAGAGCCTTGTAAGCTCTTGGAGGACTGGCTACATCAGGGGTGTGTGGCTTAATATGCAAAGGAGTTCCTGCTACAAAAAAAGCCCTGTAATAAGTAAGTATGATCCTTTGGATAATATTCCCAAAAAAGTGCTGACTCAGCAACGGTAACCCTTCTGCTCATCACTGACCTAAAGTTAAAAGATTTCACAAAACGGCAGAGACATTGGAAGACACTATGTGGCTCTTTGCCACTTAAAAAAAAAATCAAAAGAGTAAAACCAGAAGAATTCTGAGGGGTGCACAATCATTGAGGAATTTCCAAAGTTAAGAAGAATGCTTACCACAAGCTATGTAAAATTATTCTTCTAAAAGTAATGTTTACATACAACCATGAGGTCTAAAAGTCCTTTTTGGGGTAACAGGGAAACAAATATGCCACAAAAGCACTACCTCCCATGAAGAGATGTGGCAGACAGTAGGTTCTCTGAATTCCCAGATTTCATTAAAAAAAATCTAGTCCCTTTCATTGTGGAGATATAGCTTTATCTCTGCTGGGGAAAAGACTAGAGACTTATTTTGAAAATGAAAGCTGGGAATACAGAGAACCTGCTTGACCTATAATTACCAAAATATATCAACATTTCAGAGCCATTTTTAAAAATGCAGTCATGATATATTGATCCAAACATGAGCAAAAAATAAGGGGGGGAGGTACTGTGACTCCACCAATAATGAGAGCATCTTCCCTTGAATATCCTCATTACTTTAGGCACTTGCAGAAGTAAATTAACGTTACACCTTTGAAAATTCAGATGGACGGCAAAAGGGTAGAACTGTGCCCAAATCATTTCCAGTACTTGTGGATTGACTTATAAGAAAATCAGAAGTAAGCTGAGTGTGCAGCAAAGCCTTGAACGCAGTATCTTATACAAGTCACAAATGAAATCAGGTTGATGCAGCTGGTCTTGAACTGCAGGTAGCTGACTTCAAACCTCCATTCAGTGAGGAAGCTCACTGGCTGACCTCAGACCAGGAAAGGAAGTGGGGGAGATGGTCTATAACTTTTCTATCCCCTTTAATTCTTTGTTTCCAACATGTAAATTTCTGAGTATAAATGCTCCAGTCAGGGCTCTTTTTCTAGCAGGAGCTCATCTGCATATTAGACCACGCCCCCTGATGTAGCCAATCCTCCAAGAGCTTAGAGGGCTCTTCCAAGAGTTTAGAGGCCCTACTGTAAGCTCCAGGAGGATTGGCTACATCAGGGGGTGCGGCCTAATATGCAGAGGAGCTCCTGCTAGAAAAAGAGCCCTGGCTCCAGTGCATTTACGTTGGCTCCCTCACCCATCAAGGCTGCCTTGTTTGATTTCAGTGAGGAAAGCAGATCATTGTGTGCATTCTTTAGCGTGTGCAGATCCAGTGTCTTTTGGAGGGGGAATGAGACGCTTGAATGCACATAAAAACACAGGGCGGACTGGGAGGGGGCTGTTGGTGTGTGTTTGTGAACAGAAACAATGCAGCCACTTAAGGAATCTGGTGCTGTTTTTCATGGTGCACTAATGAGAAGAATGGCTTAGGGGAAGCATCATTAACACCAGTGAGTAAAAATATTCTTTTAGGCCAGTCTGAAAACTGGGTAGAGTAGCAACTTGTAAAACATTCTGATCAGATAAAGGCAGGCATAGTTTATGCACTGAACATCCATTAGAAAAGATTAAATAAAAAGGCCTGTCCACATTGATCGCCACTTTGTACAAGCGGGAGGGGGGGAGGATAGGATTACCTGTGGGCTTGTACATGCACTGCAACTATGCATGGAACACTTTGTGTGTGAACCAACTTTTACGTGCATCTCACATTAGCCGCCTACCCTTCCTCCCTCCCTCTCTCCACCCCCCCCCCCGCCCTGCTGGTAGATCACATGGGTGGAACATACATACAGATAAACACACAGGCATTGGTGCATATAAACTGATCTGTGCTTGGGGGATATGCGCAGGCCCACACGGGCCAAACATGCAATCAAAATAGCTCTAGGTTTAAATGTGATCTTAAGATATTTTAACAATGTTGTAAGATGCAAATTTAGTTCCAAGACTCCAGTCCCCACCTTAATAATTGGCTCATTGTGGTGAAAGGCTGATTCTGTGCCTTTTGTGTGTTCAAGAAGTATTTTGAAAATCAGGATGGAGAGAAATCTGCTCTGCATAATTCACAGTTGTTTTTTTCTAACTTTGCTTTTCTTGCTGGGTATTAAAATGTAGCAGATATACTAATTTTAATTATTTTTTTGACTGTAAGAACCCAAGAGCCAAGTCCTGCATCAGGCTGAAGGCCCAGCTAGTAGAGCACCTTGTTCTTAACAGAGGCCAGCCGGATCATTCTAGGAAGCTAAAAATGCTGTGTTGTTGTCTGTCCCCGGCAACAGATATTCAAACTGTTGGAAGTTCCCTTCAGCTACTATGGCCAATAGGTATTGCTAGATCTGTCCCTTTTTTAAGTCCTCTGCAGAACACACAAGAAGACAACATTGGATATATCCCGCCCTCTATTCCAGATTTCAGAGTCTCAGAGCAACTCACAATCTTCTTTATCTTCCTCCCCCACAACAGGCAGCCTGAAAGGTGGGTGGGGCTGAGAGGACTCTCACAGCAGCTGCCCTTTTAAGGACAACCTCTGCCAGAGCTGTGGCTGACCCAAGGCCATTCTAGCAGATGCAAGTGGAGGAGTGGAGAATCAAACCCGGTTCTCCCAGATAAGAGTCTGCACATTTAACCACTACACCAAACTGGCTCTCACCTCATTCTTGAGGGCTCACTTAAAGGTATACATATATGGAAACACAGCAGTCTTCATTTGGTGAGGTTGGAGCTGTATCACCCACCACTTCATCAGGCAACAGATCCAAAGGTAGTTTGGATCCATGGTCTCAATGGGAGACCTATTTGCCACGGGAATCACTCAATTGGTGTTATTGGTGTTCTGGGGGGGGGGGGGAAGAGGATGGTATGAGTGGCTGAGTGTGGGAATGGTATGGAACCCAAGGTGGAATCAGGTAGCAGATGAGCACTGAATGGATGTCCCCAGGAAGGGTCATAAGGTGGACATGGTTAGGCTGGGCATGTAGCTGACTGAAATGGCACGAATCAGGGCAAGCCATAGAAAGCAGGGTGTGGCAGAACTAAGTGCGATGGACTCAACTGAGGTGAAATAGTATGTCTTCTTTCCGGCAAGCAAAGCACAGGAGGGAAGTTCCAGCAACACTTTACCTTCTGAGAGGGAGTCCTCCTGTTTGTGGAAGTGAGGAGACTGGGTTCTTGGAACTGGAAGGAGGTCTTACTCCCAAATGGTGGGTTCTGATACCTCTGAGGAACCATGGGAAGCCTCTCTGTGGTGAATTTTGAAAAGCAATTTCTTTGCTTTTCAAGCCATCAGAGATGAGGTAAGAAGAACTATGACTACAACGAAGGGGGGAGGGGAGGAACGAGCAAAAGCTAGGACTAGTCTTCTCAGCTTGGCAGTAAAAAGAGAACTGAGGATGAATTGTGCTTCTCCTTGCTCATGCTGCATGATGGTTTCAGCCTCATGCACCGAGGGAGGAGTGCCTTTTCAGTTTCTAGAAACTAGGAAATTCTCTCTGAGGTGGTTCTACACATATGCTGTCCCAATGTGTGACTGCACAGAGAACTGAAAATGAAGTAGCAGTTCTCCAACAGCTCCTTACCTGTTTTCCTACTCTCTCCAATTTATTCTCCACTTTCTTTTTATACTGCCAACTGAGAAGTTGCTTTCCCTTCTTCAAACTGTCAGTATCTATTCTGTCAGGTACTTCGAACAACTTAACTATCTCAAGAGCAAGACTCAAGTCCAGTAGCACCTTAGAACTAGCAAGATTTTTGGAGGATACATTTTTGTGAGTCAAAGCTTTGGGAGCTTGTTGGTCTCTTAAGGTGCTACTGGGCTTGAATGTAGCTCTTCTACTGTAGACCAGCCTGGCTACCCTTTTGAAAATTGTCTCAAGTAACTATTTCCAGCAACACATAAAGACCCGGAACCATCCAAACCACAGAGATCAGCCCCCCACCCCCGCGGAGAAAGTAGAGAGAACAGTGGTGGCACAGTAGAAAGCAGAATATAAAACAACTGCGCCTGAAACAAATACGTACTTTACTCTTCCATTAAAGTAGAAACATTCAAAACCTTTTATAAGTGCACAAGCATCAATAAATCAACATTACGATTATAAAACTTTAAAAGCCAGAGTCCCATAAAGAACAAGTCAATTTCACCACGTGACTCTGGAAGAGTTCTCACTCCTTAATGGGTTATAGAAAATCCCACATAAATTTCCAACACAAAGTCTATCCGCAAAACTGGGCTTCAAAGGGAAATTTGCCTTCACGTGATCGCCATCTTGAAATATCACGTTTTGCTGAATGCAGCTTTTTCATAAGCCGATGAAATATAAAAGGTACAATGCTCTTAACAGTTCTGTAACAACTCCCAAGGTACAATGCTCTAAATGGTTCTGCAGCCATGTTTCTATTTTCCTTCAGAATTTCCAATGGATAAATGGGACAAAAAGGCCTCCAAAATAATTTCAAACTGGCACTTCACTCTAGAATTGCTCAAAGCCCCCAAATCTCCAGGAGTTTCCCAACCTGGATTTGGCAACCCTACCCCCATCCCCTGCTGAGGAGACCTGGCAACCCTATCTCTTGCTATCACTATGCCCTTTTCACCAGGTACTGTCAGTACAGCAAAATTAAAGTCAGGCTTGTCTGCTTTCCCTAAGGAATTTGTGTGTGTGTGTGTGGTTTCTCACTGCTGTCCCATTCATGTTGGAGGCAACAGGTGTTCTCAGGTCATTTTGTGTGACATCACGTAGAAAAACCTTACTAAATGAAATCATTGGAAAACTCCATCTACCATGAGGAAGTGGTGCAATTTGTGTAATCGTCACCTTTCCCTGAAATACTACCGTTTTTTTCTGAATTCACAAGTTCATTGAGCAGTTACCCACATGGACTGTGCTTTCGCTTTCCAATTCATAAGAGCCAGGGGATGAACTGTACCCAGCCCGTCTGGGCTAAAATCCTCAAGCAACTGGGCAGCCTTCCAGACGAAGTCACCACCTTCTCCTCTGTCTGCTTTCACAAGAGGGAAGGCTTTGTCAGAAGGTTCTGCTCTGTGATGGGAGAGCGGAAGAAGGCTGGGCCAGAGTTTCTGGGTCAGTTACCTAGGGAACAGGCTCAATTGAATGAAAACAACATTTAAAAACCCATCAGAAATAAAATTTAGAAAGACCCAGAAAGCAGAAGTTCTTCCTGGCACTTGTTCTTTTTCAGGACCTGAGTTCGATCCCGGCGGAAGCTGGGTTCAAGTAGCCGGCTCAAGGTTGACTCAGCCTTCCATCCTTCCGAGGTCGCTGAAATGAGTACCAAGTTTGCTTGTAGGAAAGTGTAGATGACTGGGGAAGGCAATGGCAAACCACCCCATAAACTAGTCTGCCGTGAAAATGTTGTGATGCGATGTCACCCCAGAATCAGAAATGACTGGTGCTTGCACAGGGGACTATCTTTATCTTTTACAGATATCCATTTTCGGGGTGTTTTCTACATGGGGATGAGTTTGTGTGTGATTTCCCGATTGCTGCTGCAGCCAATAAAACACAGCAGCAACAGGGCTTCTAAATGGCAAGTATCACTGTGTTTTCCCTGCCTTAATCCCGACAGCAACCTCCCTTATCACCAGAGCTTTAAATAATAAAAAAAATTGGCCATTGATATACTGGGGAAAGGCATATCTCCGCAACAAAAAGGACTAGAGACTGTGTTTTTTTTAATGAAAGGTGGTAATTTAGAGTACGTGAAGATTGTTATGATGTAATGATAAGCCAACTGCCTTTTTCTTTTTTAAAAGCAAAGCCCATTAGGGGCGGGCAGGGAAATAGGCACTGCCAAGATCCCGTCCACATGGAGGCCTGCCTGGTTTTGCTGCAATATTTCCCAAATTATCACAGCAAAGTAGGTTTGGGAAAGATCACAGGAAAGACTGGAGAAGACCTGGAGGTGTACAGAAGTACCACTGTGCTGTGGAGAAGTGGCCCTGGTTCTTCACAGCATGAGCTGGGGCAGACAAGATGTCCAGGGGAAGTGGACATAGTTAACCTAATGTTGGTTCATTTAATTGAAGAGGGCGCATGAGTAAAAAAGCAGCAGGATGCTCATTGACAACAGAATTTAGCATAGTATCATTTGCAACCTCTAGTGGTGGTGAAGCCACATTACTTTTTGATTGCTTTTAAAACCAAACAAGCACTTACCGTAATCTTCTGGGGCCAGTTTATGAGGGGTGCACTGTATTTTACACAGAACACTTGACAATGAACATTATAGTTCCCTCTCAGCCTGACCCCGTGCACATTTACTCAGAAGCCGATCTCATTGTCGTTCATGAGATTTACCGATTAAGTACACACCACCTCTGTCAATATTAGCGGAGCAGCAATCTATAAATATTTTTAAATAAACAGAGTAAGTGCTTTCATCTTCAGTGTTTCCCTGATAAATGGTTTCTTTGCTTGTTGTTTCCGGTTTCTACAGACTGGTGTGGAGGACTGGCTATAGTGCTGGACTAGGATCTAGGACTGGGTATTGGACTCATTTGTTATAAGGGCCGGATCTGACATAAATGAGACCTTGTCAGGCCAGGCCATGTGTGTACCTATTTCAGATCAGGTGTCAGAGATATAAACTTTATAAAGACACAAACACAATGTTTTTTTTAAGCTAAAAAATAAAACACGCTTAAAACATTAGCATGTTGGTCTTAAAGGTGCTTTCTATTTCTCCCATGGGATCCAGAGAACTGGGGAAAGGAAGCTCTGGCTCTTTCCTTCCTTCTCCAAGGGACCAGGAGGGGGAAGAGCCTCAGCCAATAGATGGAAGAGAGGCTTGGCTCAGCAGCTCTGCTGTGCAATTGAGAGAGCCTGGCAAAGCAAACTGCCTCCCCCCCTTCCTCCCCAAGGGAGGAGCCTCATCCAATGAAGAAAATAGAGGTTTTGCTCTGTAGCTCCTGTGTGATTGAGCAAGCCTAGCAAAGCAAGCTGTGATGCAGAAGGAAGCAAGAGAGAGGAAGCAGACAAGAGCCAGTTGCTTGGGGGGCCTGATAGGAGCCTTCTGGGGGCCTGATTCAGCCCCCAGGAAGCATGTTTGACACTCTTGATCTAGGAGAATTGGGTTCAGATCCCCAGTCTGCCATAGAAGCTTGCCAGGTGACAAAGGCCTATTGCATATTTCTCCATATAGTTCTTGTTGCTGCTGCATATGCAGACACATTCACACTGGTGATGTGAAGCATCCACACAACAGTTTTCCTTATGTTGTTTTTTTTTTAAATCAGCCCCATTCACAATTGCCATTTCCTCCCCCTTGCACTGGAAGGCTTTTTTGTGATTTTAAAAATATTAGCAATTTCTAGATTGTGGCAATAAATTGATAGAATAACATAAGGGCTTGTGCCCTTATTCAATTTCAAAAAGGGCTTTTGAGCTTGTGCCTTTTTGAAACTGAATGTCTTAGCTGGACATCAATGATGTTTGGTTACAGGATGGCTCTTGGATGAAGCTTATTTGCGAAATGTGGTATATGAAGTCGATGGACACGTAAAGGGAACACAGTACCTTTGGAGCCTTTATCTTGGGAGACTGGATCAACCACGGTTTATGGAACTTATTGTGATTAAATTTTCCAGGGGAAGCCTCTTTTGATTGGACTCTTTGCATTCTCCTTGGAACCTTTTTGAAAATCATTGTGGAATCCATCCCCTTATAGAAACTTCCTGTATATTTGTGGTATCTTTATAAACAATTTGGACACTGTACTTACTATTCATATGTTTATAAATTTCTTCATACACAGTAATTTTGCCTAGAATTCCACCCCTGGCTTCTCCATATGGAAAAACTAGATTGCTAGACTGTAACACGTCACCCTGATGCTTAGCTGACCAATGAAGAAAGGATCACTTTTTTGTATAGCCAGTCCAGTGAACTTCCACTAGACATTTTAAATGTTAAACCCAGAGGATTACACCTTAAATGCTCAACAAGTATTAGTATAGAGCTCCCAGTGTTTGAAGAGTTCACCTGCATCATCTCGTAAGTTAACCCTTACAACAGCACTGCAAGGTAGGCCAGTATTATCCTCATACTGCAGGTGGGGAGGCAAGCACACATCTGGCTTCAGGTGACATTTAAACTAAGGACCTCTCTGAACAAAGCTCATTCCATACCCATGATGTTGTTCCAGCTGAAAATCAAGACATGCATAATTTCCTAAGTTTTTAACTTTGTATTTCAGTAATTTCTTTAAAGAGACTGATGCAAAACTTCACTTCTGGTTCATTTTCTCTCAGTGCCCCTTGGAAAAAAAAAACAGTATGGGATCATAATTTATTAAACTGGATTTTATTTTAAATTCTTCACATAAAAATTCTACAAGCTAACAGCAAAGTATTACAAAAAAGATAGGAAAACAGAGTAGCTTTATACACTTTCTTAAAAAAATCTTTTAAAAATAAGAATCCATCAGTGTACTGGCCATTTTTTTAACATGACAAAAGGGAAGTACGATATTGGATTTTAGTATATATAGTTTGAAACTAGAGCTATCATCATCTACTGTCTGTTCAGCAGGAGAGACAACAGCTTCTCCCTTCCCTTGAAGTGGACAAAAAAAAAATCACTATTTTTCCCATATGAACATTTCTGACCAGTCTTGGCCACTTGCATGGCAAGTTGTTAACATACGACTTGGGCTCACAGATGGCAGCAATTTCTTGAACTTATGTTGCCAGGAAAAGCCCTGTGGCAGCAACCGGAAATTGTTGCTAGCCATATACGTCATCATCTTTTACATATTGCACTAGTCCATGCAAAGTGTGGAGGACAATATATATTTTGTGAATTAGTCTGTAATGCTTGAGCACAGCATAGGTCAGACTTTATGTACTATATTCTAGAATTCAGTGTGTTGCACTCTGTTTATCTGTCCAGGAAGAAAGATTAGGCAACATTCTGGGAAGCCTGAACTGCACACTTCTTCAGATTAATGCAAGTTATATTTATAGAATTACTTTCCATTAAAACATGCTAATCTCTAATTTCTCTAGGCACTTTCTCTTTCCCCACCCCTAAACCCACCACCCTGAGTAAATTTCTTTCCTTTTAAATAGTTGCATTAACAGTTTGGCAGCATTAACAATGATACTTATTCATACATGCTCATCAGATCTCCTCGCGAGGTTAATCTGATATGACTCCAATAATATAAAAGGGTAAACAGGTTATATTCTAATCTAATATGACTCCAATAATATAAAAGAGTAAACAGGTTATATTCTTTCCCAGTTTAAGATATCGGACTTTTCATATTAACAAGACTTCTGATTAAGCTGAGAAGAATTAGGGGACATTAAAAAAATAAGTTTTTATTCTACAATGGTTTTAATTTTTAAAAACAAAGCTGGCTGTTTCTTTTCTGCACATGTATATAACTTTCAAATGGTTATTTCTCAATAACAATCAACTACAATTCTAAAAGAAAAGCTGGAGGGTACAATCTAGATGTCAGTTTTCCTGAGCTGGTGTCACTGGAGTGAGTGGGATTTGCACAAAAGGCAGTTTTGTAAAGGGAGCTTTAATACCAAAGCAAGAATACATCACTGACCCAGAAGAAAATCAGTTATTAACACCAGTGTATTAAACAGGCAACCTGGGCCCTTCACGGCATGGTTTTCCTACACAAATGCCTCTTCTTTTGTAGGGGGAAAAAGTGTGTGATTGATACAAATATGTCCTTTTTTTTCTGCTTACACAAGATGTGGGGAATCATAGTTTCCCATCAATTGAACATGAAACAAAAGGCATACCTGTGTAGCAGCAATGCTAAAGTGTAAAGCAGCCTTAATTTAGATCAAATTCTTGACTATGTCTTTGACTAATCCAAGAAAAAGTCTGAAAATGCACCTGTCTTTTAACAGGAGCAGAAACAGAACTGGTTTCTTTAGCTATCTGGCATTGCATGCAATTAAAAAAAAAAAAAGAAGCCTCCATTATCAAGTCATTTTAAGATACAGAAGAGGTGCCTATTTTTCCACATAACTCTGTAAAATAAAAAGGCAGTTCAGTTTTTTATGCCATTGTCTCTTCTGCCAGGCATTTTTCTTAAAATAATTCTCATCTTTCACATTAAAAGTTCCATAATAACAATAATTTCCCCATCCTGTAAAGAGGCTGCAGTTAATTTATGCGCCACTATTTGTAGAACATACCAATATAAGGTTCTTGATCCAGGGAAGTGGAATAGCAGTAGCAAGCTCTGTACCTTCTCCTTTGCTCTGTGACCTCTTCCCCCACCATCACCACCACTGCCCTGGCAATCTTTTGCACTTCAATGAAAACTGTTTACTTGAAGAATCAGGGTGACTATCGATAAATGCAATGTAGACAAAGATATCATATGAGTTCATTAAGCCAGTAATTGTTGTAGGGACTTTTACTGTGGGCACAAAATGTGTGTGCAAGTTGTGTTGTATTCTAAGTAAAAGAGGCATCTGGGTTGAAAATATACCCCCTTAAATATTCACTGTATGCTAAGGAGAAGAAAAAAATATTTCACATTCCTGTTCACATAATTCTTGGTATGCAACCTGCAACTACTCTAAAAATGCCAAGAAATTAAAAACAACAACCCACAAATGAATTTCAAAGGGCACTTGCATTTCAACTCTGAAAAAGGAAAGGCATACATTGATGGCATATTTTTTTCTTGATGAAAATAAATTTTAAAAACATGTTAGGGCTGTAGTTTGTTTCTTAGGGAGGCACCGAATCCCAAGGGAAAGATTCAACCCTCTTAATTTTATAACCAGCATTATCACATGGTTTGCTATTTCAAAATGTGTCTTAAAACATCTTGAAGTCAATCACCACTTGCCCCCAGCAACAAATTCAGGCATTTAAAAACCTGTATGAAATAGGCTGCTATGGCAATAACAAAGAAAGTTTTTTCCTAATGAAACTTCATGAACTCTCCTTTTTTTACATGAATAAGATGTTTATGCTTTAACAGCAGCATGGCCAGAAATTCAGTAGATAAGATTCTTTTCACCACAGCACACTGCAGTGGGAGAGGCTGCTATTTAACGACTGCAGTCTGCAGAGCTGCTGATGGCGCAAAAACTGCCTTGAATTGGCAATCTCCTGTGCATCAATTCTGCCAGTCGGCTGGCATCTTTTCTAGAAGAGTGCCTGATTCTTATTATGTGCTCTTCTGGAGAATTTTTCGTCCCAAAGAATTTGAGACCACTGTCCCAAACCAGTGGCTTTTCTGATGGCATGTGTACGGGACCCAATTCATAGAGCTCCAAAGGAAAAGGTGCTTCCCTGTGCATTCCAATGCGGGGAGCAGTTGCGTGTGATTCGGCATGGGCCTGATCCCAATACTGAGGTCAATAAGGAAGTTGCTGCTTACATTGAGCTGTAATTCACAGGAAGGCCACAGAGTTTATGACCAGGGTGAATTTAGCAAATCATCTATCCTAGTCACAATAACTAGATCATTTAAAAATTCCTCATGCAGCACAGGCAACTGGAATGAATCTTTGTCACTTAAGGATTTCTTTTGCCCCACTGTGAGTGCAGGGAAAGGAATCCAGGGTATAAATAACAGACAGGTCTTGTTACTAGATCCAGTGGGTCACTTCTTTCCTCCGACTTCCAGCTGCTTCTGCTTCTTTGAAATAATCTCGGGAAACGTACAAAAAGAGTGACTTGCCTTTTAAACGCATGCAGAGAGTAGAAAGAGTTAAAAAAAATGCAGAGCCAGGGATCGCACAGGTATTCTCTGTATCGGATAAGAAAATAGGTGTTTTTGAACTGGAGCCAAAACTTCTTGTACAGAAGGGCTCCTAAAGACACAGACTTTCTGATAGCGAAAGGCCTGCCCAATACTTCCCTTTACAAAAATGAATCCAAGAAATCTCAATCAGGTAGGCAGGGGGAACATGCTGACAAACACACCATCTAAAGACCAAAGTAAAGCGTTAATAGGAAATATGGTTCTCTAAAGAATAGGAGAGTAACCCTAATATACTTGGAAGCTGCCTGTTTCTCAATACTCTCAGATTCTGTAGTCCTCTTCGCAACATCCTTTTACTTCAGCATGACCTTCAAGCAGCCTGGCTTTATTTCCGTGAACCTGCGAATCAGAAGATGCAAGTTCAGAGATAATATTATGAATCAATCACTAGTTTAATGTTTGTTTATTAGGGAAGTTTCTATGCTGCTTTTCCATTTGAATGAATGCCTGAAGCTGCAAATATTACACAAAACACAGCAAGAACAATATCCAGAAATACAGTCTTATTAAACATGAGGTAATTATCAAGTTCCTTCAAAGAAGACATTGAAGAAGACATTGGATTTATATTCCGCCCTCCACTCTGAATCAGAGCCTCAGAGCAGCTCACAATCTCCCTTTCCTTCCTCCTCCATGACAGAAACCTTGTGAAGTGGGTGGGGCTGAGAGAGCTCTCAGAGAAGCTGCCCTTCAAGGACAACTCTGGACAGCTATGGCTGACCCAAGGCCATTCCAGGAGCTGCAAGTGGAGGAGTGGGGAATCAAATCTGGTTCTCCCAGATAAGAGTCCGCACACTTAACCGCTACACTAAAAGGCCTTTTGGAAGAAATCTGCCTCCAGATTTTCCAGAAAACATGTACTTTTACAGAGAAGTAAATTTCATAGCCTAGGAGTGATGGCCAACCAAACCTTTGAAAAAGAACAGACTCGTGCAGCAGGTACCTCCCACCCCGTTTCTCAGGGCTGGCTGGTGGCTGGAAAGAGTCCTTCAATTACATTAAACATAACCCCTGAGGGCTTTGCAGATCAAAACGAACTGGGTCCCCAAACAGTTCATAAAATACTGAGGCTCACTGCAGAGGCCTCCTGTTAATACTTTGGCCACAACATTTTGTACTAGCTAAAGTTTCTGGACCGCCTTCAAAAGCAGGCCCATGTACAGCACATTGCAGCAATCTAACCTGAATGTTACCAAGGCAGAGTCGAGAGTGGCCAAGGCAGCTCTCCCCAGGAATGGCTGCAACTGGCAAATCAACCTAAGCTGGTCAAGAAGCACTCATAGCCACCTCTGCCTCTGCTTTATCTATGGACAAAAAGGAGTCCAGGATTATCTACCACCTGCTAGCCTGATCCTTCAGAGAAAATGCAACCAGTTTGGTGCAATGGTTAAGTATGCGGACTCTTATCTGAGACCTGGGTTTGATTCCCCACTCCTCCACTTGCAGCTGCTGAAATGGCCTTGGGTGAGCCATAGCTTTTATGGGAGTTGTCCTTGAAAGGGCAGCTTCTGGGAGAGCTCTCTCAGCCCCACTCACCTCACAGAGTGTCTGTTGTGGGGGGAGAAGATATAGGACAGGGGTGGCCAATGGTAGTTCTCCAGATGTTTTTTTCCTACAGCTCCCATCAGCCCCAGCCATTGGCCATGCTGGCTGGGGCTGATGGGAGTTGTAGGCAAAAACATCTGGAGAGCTACCACTGGCCACCCCTGATATAGGAGATTGTAAGCCGCTCTGAGTATCTGATTAAGAGAGAAGGGCAGGGTATAAATCTGCAGTCTTCCTCCTCCTCTTCCTCACTGTAATCTGTTCTTTGGACTTTACTCAGCTTTACTCCTTGATCCACAACACTTCCCAAATGTATTCATCCAGCCCAGGTTGGAAGGGAAAAGGGATATAAAAACCTTTACTAGGCCTAATAAAAGTATCTACTATCTTGCAAGTTTATTCTATATACCCAAAGCTTTGGGCTTATGTTTGCTGAAAAAAGAGAATCTTTGCTCCTCTCCCCATGTCATGCAACAAACTGCCTTTGCAAACCAAAGAAACTTTGAACAGCGAATTGCAACATGGTAGTCTATAAAGTCTGAATTGTACTGGGCATGCCCAAGCCCTTAAACACCCCTAACGTGTCCTGGCCATCACATTAAAAACCTGTGCTTTATTCTCCATGAAAAGATGCTTTCAAAAGTAAAAATACAGGAACATATCAGAGTATTAGGTGGGGTCTGAGGTAACTAACAGCTGCAAGAGATAGAAAAATTACACAGATTCACTCTCTATGCCCAGATTCACCAAGCCTTCCATCTTTCCTTTGTTATTTCCCCAGTTAGTTTATAGTAACTCATTCTCAACACTCTGCTTTCACTTGTTTCCATCTTTTCCATGCATGTCAAAAACTGTAAAACTGAACAATGGCTATTACTATATTAACATGGTATAGGCGAGATGCATGAAGGCTGTAGCTTCCATACAGAAATGTCACCGAAACAGGTCATATCCTTCAGATCTAATGATGTGTGCAAGCAGCTCTGTAAAATTCATCCAAACCCTCCACTATTTCTTTTAGAAGTAACCAAATCCCCAGGGTTTTTTTTTAATTTGATAAATGCAGGTTGTAAATTTTTAGCCTGAGCATTGTTTAACTCACCTGAATTTGTGGCTTCCCAGATACTTAATGACTGCCGGTCTGATGCGAGCAACCCCTCCCTGACTATGGTTTCCCTTTCCTGTGATCACGTAGAGATATGGTTTACCACCAGCCTGGTTGCATTCTGTAACACAGGTATGACAAGGGTCACAGCGTTCTCTCTTCACACACAGCTTTTTAAAAAAAACAAAACTAACGGTATAAAAACATCAGTAAGTGAAGTTATCTTCACTTTCTTTCTATGAACGTATGAAATTGCCTTAGAATGACTCAGATTATTAGAAAGTTCAGCCCAGTAATATCTACTGTCAGCGGCCTCAACTTGCCAGAGATTGCTCCAGTCCTGTTATCCAGGGCTTTTTTTGTAGCAGGAACTCCTTTGCATATTAGGCCACACACCCCTCATGTAAACAATCCTCCAAGAGCTTACAGGGCTCTTAGTACAGTTCCTACTGTAAAGCTCCAGGAGGATTGGCTACATCAGAGGGGTGTGGCCTAATATGCAAAGGAGTTCCTGCTACAAAAAAAGCACAGCTGTTATCCCTAGGACCCTTTATCTGGAGCTGGCCAGAGACTGAACACGGGGTCTTTCATAAGCAAAGTTTTGAATATGGAACAGTGTCATGACCTGTGTTTTTTCCACTGGCAGGGGGGAAAAACAACAGGACAATTTCCCATGAAAGTTTAATATATCCACTGTAGTCCATGCAGTGAAGTCCAAAAAAGCCAAACTGTTTTATGAAGAGATTTATTTATTTTTTGGTACCTTCTGTCTTCTCCTGCAGTACTCTGGACAGATGGTCCAGAGCTTCATCCACATGAAGACCATGCAGATCCAAAAGGTTTTCAGGCAGCAGGGAGGCGTTCACTTTCTCAAAGATTTGCATGGCAGCATCACGGTTTGCTTCTTTCATCTTCTCCTCATGAAGGCGGCCCTTTATTCAAAACACACAGCAGCTGTCAAATCACAGGGGGCAACCTAAGAGCTGCGCTGAATATCAGGACTCAAAATGTAACTCCATGATCAGGGAGCTGTTATGTCCCATGCCTCAAGAACAACGAGCTGTTTGGCTGGATTGTGTTTGTATCAGAAGATCAAGCAAAGTCTGATCAAACGAGGTTCAGGCTAAGGTAAATGAGACTGTGCAAAACAAGAATAGAGATCAGAGAGGAAGAGTAAATATTATGCGATCTCTAACTGAGCACAAGAATAGTTGCTGCAGAACTACGAAACTCTGCCTTTTAGCATTAAGAAGCATACACAGGAGTAGTTTAAAAATACAATTCCTTGTGTATAATAAAGGCTAGGGCAGGGGTGGCCAAACTGAGGCTCAGGAGCCACATGTGGCTCTTTTGCACATGTTGTGTGGCTCTCAAAGCCCCCACCGCCCCATTGGCTGGCTTGGAGAAGGCATCTAACTCTTTAAACCACTTCGCCAAGCCAGCCAAAAGCTTGGAGAATGCATCTGAAGTTAATGTTGCTTTCTTTCCACTTCTCCCTCCCCATCTATTTGCCTGCCTGCCTTTGAACATCCGACATTCATGCCTTGCAGCTCTCAAACATCTGACATTTATTCTATGTGGCTCTTGTGTGAAGCAAGTTTGGCCACCCCTGGGCTAGGGTATACCCCTTCCATCATGCACTGTATGCCTGTGTTTCTTCAACAGCAGCCAGATGGCGTGACTCTCACTAATGAAATGAGGTTCAAAAGTAGATCATCATAGAGCATGGGAAGACTGCCATTCAGTGGGAAAAGTCGAACATTCTTCTGGGCATGCTCCAAACTCTCAGGTGCATCCAGTGTAGCCCAATGATAGTAACTACTAAACCAAGGGTGTCAAACTCATTTGTCATGAGGGCCGGATCTGGCATAATGAGACCTTGTTGGGCTGGGCCACGTCGGGTTGGGCCATGTGTGTACCTATTTAAGGTTAGGTAGCAGAGATATAAATTTTATAAAGGACACAGACAAACACAAATATATATTTTAAAAAAACTTTAAACATGCTTAAAACATTAGTGCTCATTGGTCTTAAAGATGTTTTCTTTGTATTTCTTGCATGGGATCCAGGGAACTGGACAAAGAACGCTCTGGCTCTTTCCTTCCTTCCCCAGGGGACTGGGGGGAAGGAGCCTCACCCAAGGGAGAAAATAGAGGTTTTGCTTGTAGCTCCTCAACAATTGAGCAAGCCTTGCAAAGCATGCTTATGCTGAAGAAAGCAAGATATAGGGAGAAGGAAGCAGTTGACAGCCAGTTGCTTGGGGGGCCTGATAGGAGCCCTCCAGGGGCCTGATTTGGCCCCTGAACTGCATGTTTGACACCCCTGTTCTAAGCCATTCTATATTGTCTTACATTAATTCTCTTTCAGGGTATCTAGATGGAAGCTTGCAGAGCTTTAAGTAGCTATAGTAGCTCTGCATTGAGTGTACCAAAGACAGAACCCTTCCGTGCCCGACTTGCTCACTGCAGAAAGCCTATACTTGTTCTGTCTAGTCCCTGGAGGAGGACCAATGTACGGGAAAACCTCCAAACATCTTGCCTGTGGAGACTGGAAGGATTCGAACAGCAGATCTAGTTCCTCCAAATCAGAGCCATTTTACCATAAACTTTATTTAATCTATTCTCCTTACACTGCTTTAATGCACTGAATCACAGTGGGTTTTTTTAAATCAGTTGATCATAATAGTAGTATACTATTCCCGTAAATAGATTCTTCTCAATAAATTGAACCAAAAGGAACCAAAGTTTCATTTCCACATATGTAAAACATACTCTGGACTGCTTGTTGGAAAACTTCCTTAACAGTCCATAGGGAGACCTCATGAAGATGAATAAATCACTCAAGTCATACTTGATTTGTGGCTCTCTAGTATTGAATACCAAAAGCCAGGGCTTTTTTTTTTTTTTTTGCAGAAAAAGACCACCAGGAACTCATTTGCACATTAGGCCACACCAATTGATGCCGAGCCAGCCGGAACTGCATTCCCGCTCAAAAAAAGGTCCTTTTTGGTGGTTTATGGGAGCCACAAAATAGTCCACATTTCCATTATAGAAAGTGCATACTGCATGATCACTACTAATAAAATAATTTACCCGTTGTACATAAAATGCTGCAACAGGCTTCATTCCCATGCGATAGGCCTCTCCAGCTTTTATCAGACACTCCTGCCACTCCTTCTGGTGAAGAAAAGCCTCTGCCCTGAAGTCATCGTATCCTGGGTAGCTGAAGTCTTGGAATTTCTTCTCAGAGAGGATGTCATCAGTCTCCTTGAACTTTTTGGCCTATAATTCAAAACAATCAGATCACAGTCAAATGTTGAAAGTCACTTTAGGTTCCCAGTCCCACTGTGGAGAAAAGTGAGGCAAAAATGAACAGACTGATTCACTAAATAACATCATCCCCCAGATGTTCATGTCAAAATAGCTATGGGGAAAAAAACCTACACTAACCAAGATGAGCCTTTCCTAGGTATTAATATTATTAGCTTCATTTACAGTCCACCTTTCTTACTTGGACTCTTAAGGAGATACAAACAATCAGCAAGCAAGTTACAAAGAATGAGAAAAAGATATGAATGTAACAGCAAAGATTCTTGTAAAACAGAATAATGGTGTAGGGCTGGGCAGGGCTGGAAGGACTACAGGTATCAGAAAGACTATTCAGTCATCAGCAGGCAGAGTACAAAATATGATAAAGCAATTCAGTCTAAAAACATTTTTTTAAAAATAAAACAAGATAATGCAGTGGAACTGAGACCAAAGACTTGGAAAACATTTGTCTTATATAAAGCAGTGCAAATTTAGAAATATTATTCTATTTTTTTTGTATTTTTGTATTTACATGTGTGTATGTGTGAGTGTATACCTGGAAGTCATGGTGACCTCTGGTGACTGACCCCTACTGGGGACCTGAAGGATATTCAAGGAGGTGGCTGAATGAAGCCTGTCCCTGCCCCTTGACTGCTGGTATTCCAAGGAGGTCTCCCATCCAAGTACTTGCCAAAGCTTTTGAGATCAGGCTTGCCTGGGCTATTCAGGGCAATTTTAGCAAGATTCAGGGCAATTTTAGCAAAATCAGGCGACTGGTCTGGGAACTGTTGCTTAAGGCAACATAGTCAGAGGATCCATCTCTCACTAAAACCAGAGATTATGTATTCGTAATGAATGCACAGAAGGACCATTACCTTTTTTTCTCGGCTCTTCGAAACACCATAAGAGGACAGAGCGATACCCTGAGCTGTTTCTTTAGCTACAACTGTTTTTACAGGGTCTGCCTCCAGGACACAGTTCAGAAACTGGACCGTTTTTTCCAAAGAATAACTACGGCAAATAAAAAGCAAACAAAGTACAATGAATAATTTTGGACATATATAATCAAATGAAAAAAGGAACATCCTCCTATAACAAGAAAGGGAGGGATCAAAGTATTGATATTTTTTACCTTATACAGCAATGTAGTTTGCAAATGATGCATTCACAACAAGGCAAGGGCTACAAAATCAGGCCACTGCCTCTTCTGCCAACATGCCTACACTGGCTAAACTTTTAACATCTTTTTCCACAATGTGATCTAGAGCAGAGAGGTAATCCCAAGGCCCATCTCTTGTCCAGAGTCATCATCCCATCACATTCCACATTATAGCAACACCTTAACCCAGTGGAAACACTGAAGATGGTCAAGCATGCAGAATGAGTGCATGGCTGTCACTTGAAAAATCCGGGGGAAACCAAGGATAGGTCTATAAAGGAACTCATGCTTTTTTGAAATTATGTCCAGTAATCACTTCCTGTTCTACTGATAATGCACCATGTTACAAGATATTAACGATTTACAACAAGTAGAGCTTACTTGTAATCCTTGAAGATGTCCATTAAGAAGTTTGGGCTAATGGTTGGGAACATCTCCAGTAACTGCTTCTCCTTCAGGATGGCAGCACAGTCTTTTGCAGCCATGGAGGGAAAACGTTTCTAATCCAGAAAACAAAGTATTAACTGCAAGTCTTTTTTCTAGAAGTCTTTTTCTAGAAGAACTAATAATGTAGCTGAATAGAAACTAGGAAAAGAAAACAAGCCATAGTTTTTATGTGTGTTTGCTACTTGTTTCACATAATTTGTGGCTATGTTCATAAAGAAGCACTGAAGAACAAAAAGGTTGCATGCAGAACTGTCTTCAAGATGCTTTTGGAGACAAGTGCCTTAGGTCTACTGAAGCCAAGGGATGTTTTAATTCCAAGTATACTGTACGTTTTAATGGTTTTGGTAAATGTAAGTAAGAACTTAAGAGCAGCCCTGCTGGATCAGATCAGTGGTCCATCTAATTCAGCATCCTGTCTTACACAGTGGCCATCCAGTTCCTCTGGAGAGACAACAACAGGGCATAGAGGCCAAGGCCTTCCCCTGATGTCATCTACTGGCTCTGGGATTCAGAGGCTGACTGCCTCTGAATGTGGAGGCTCACCCTAATAGCCACTGACAGACTTATTCTCTATGAATATCTAATTCTCCTTTTAAAGCTGTTTATTCCTGTAGCTACTACAATAAAGGTAACTATGAACTGAAGTAAAAGAGAAAGGGACAAACCTGAATGTCCCACAAGAGAGACAAAACAGTGTTTCTAGTTTTTGCTGCCTGTGCAACCCACAGCAGAGTTACACCCTTCTAAGTCAAGGTTACACTGACTTCAATAGACCTTAGAAAGGTGCAACTTTGCTTAGGAATCCCTGTTAATATGTAGTTCCCAGCGAGCCACATTCTTGGCTATCAAGAACATACAAAATTTTAAAAAGTCATGGAAATGAAGCTTTATGCTGGCTCAGAAATTGTTAAAAATCGTTAAACTATTTTGGGACAAATTCTGAAACACAGTATATTTGAATTTAACTGGGTCCTGGGAAAGATACCTAGCAGAAGGCAAACTAGTGGCAGAGAAAAAAAACTGCTGATAATGAATGGAATAAAATTAATCCCATCTCTGTTACCATTGCACACTGCAGTTCAGCGCAGGATGGCAAAGACATCTTTAGTAAGTAATATTCATACCAGATCCTGTTTTTCGTGCAAAGCTATTTCTTCAGACATTATTTCCCGGAGTGAAACTTTTTGTCTCTGGACATTCCAGTGATCCATGAAGGGGAAAGTTTCTGAAGCTGCTGTGCTTTTTGTAGATGGGCAAGATGCTAAGGAAGCAGTTTTTTGCGCTTGATGGTTTATTTGCTGAGGAAAGATACTGTCCATATCCTGTAGACAGAATTGCTCAAATTGTGTAGGATCTTCAGAAGCAAGAAAAAGGGAAGGCAATTAAGAATTAAGCAGAACAGTTACACGAAAGGTCAAAAAAACAATTCAAATGCATTTCATTTTCTTGTGTTTCTAGTGGGACATCTAACCTTAATGATGGGCAGCAACATATACAATCAGCAAATTGCAACTAGTATAAATGTAACAACTCTACAGATGTAGTATAATTTAAATATTTTGCAATGTTGCTCCAATGAAGAACATGCTTCATCATGAGGACACAAATTATTAAGAAATGAAGTTAGGACTTGGACAACTTAACAAAAATGATGAAAGATGTTCACTAATCAGTTTGGTGGTTTATATTAAAATTTGGAGAACCAGTCTGGTGTAGTGGTTAAGTGTGCGGACTCTTATCTGGGAGAACCGGGTTTGATCCCCACTCCTCCACTTGCAGCTGCTGAAATGGCCTTGGGCTAGCCATAGCTATAGCAGGAGTTGTGCTTGAAAGGGCAGCTGCTGTGAGAGCCCTCTCAGCTCCACCCACCTCACAGGGTGTCTGTTGTGGGGGGAGAAGATATAGGAGAGTGTCACTCTCAGCCTAATTAACACCACAAACTGGATGCTGTCAGGATAAAAACGAAGGAGAGGAGAACAATATTGTAAGCCACTTTGGTCACAAGATAGTTAAAAGGAATACACACAGAAATAATCATGCTCCCCTGCTGTGTCCAGGGCTAGGGTTCAGTAAGGAAATAAACTCATTTCTCCAGATGCACAACATTCTGAACAATGCAAAGGCCAGTGCAGTGAAGGAAAATATATGCTTACCTTCAGCAAGCTTATGCAATTCTTCTCTCTTCTGCCGCTTCTAAATTAAAACATGTTGATGGATTATATACATGTTTTAATTTCAAAACACTTCCTAATTTTTGAAAACAAACAGTGCAATCTTAAACACAGTCGCACCATTCTGTGTCCATTAATTACAATGGCCTTAGACGGATGTAATGCTGTACAAGACTGCACCGTAAGATTAGTAATATTTACTTGCATCAGTGATTCTTAACAGAAGCCACATGGCCTTCAGGGATGCTCTACACTAGGCGTCCTCAACATGGCGCCCATGAGTTCCGCGATGCCTGCATGTAAGAATATATTTTGTATTCCTTTTAAAAGGCATCCTGTTAAACAGAACTTCTACCTGAAATATTGAAGAGTTACTATTAGAGTTATGCATAACCTCATGGCGGTTTGGCATAGCCAGTTTGGTGTAGTGGTTAAGTGTGCAGACTCTTATCTGGGAGAACCGGGTTTTATTCCCCACTCCTCCACTTGCACCTGCTGGAATGGGCTTGGGTCAGCCATAGCTCTCATAGGAGCTGTCCTTGAAAGGGCAACAGCTGTAAGAGTTCTCTCAGCCTTACCTACATCACAGGGTGTCTGGTGGAGGGTGGGAAGGTAAAGGAGACTGGAGACTCTGAGATTCAGAATATAGGGCGGAATATAAATCCAATATCTTCTTCTTCTTCAACCGTTTTTCTGGTGCCTGCCAAGTGTTTTTTTTAAAGCGGGTGGGGCTGTTGCCTAGCAGGGCTTCTGACTGGCTATAAGGGATGTGATTTGCACTGCAGATTTTGCAAAAGTTAATATGGCAGCAGATGCCACCACAGTATAAGGATCTCCACTTAGAGTTGCCAGGTCCTCTTTGCTCTCTGGTGGGAGGGGTGGTTGGGAGGGAGCTCTCTAGGAGTGCAGGAGGACATCACCATGTGCAATGTATGTCCCCATGATGACATCACACGGAAGTGACATCATCAGGTCTGGGATGCTGTCACTTCCATGTGATGTCATCATGCTGGGGATGTTCCACCGGGTGGTGGGGTTCCCCAGTGGCCAGCAGTGGATTGCAGCCTGCCAAATAGGGGGATCCCCGCTCCCACCTGGGGGTTGGCAACCCTATCTTCATTACATGGATGACAGCAAGGTGTGTGTATGTAAGAACATATTTCGCATTCCTTTTAAAAGGCATCCTGTTAATTAGAACTTCTACCTGAAATATTGAAGGGTTGCTATTAAGAGTTATGCATGACCTCATTCCCCGAGATTTTGAAGTTGCACCCACCACCCTGTGTCAGAATTCCAAAACTGCCTTCAGGCTCAAAAAAGTTGGGGACCCCAAAGAGACTCCTCCTTACTTTTTGCTGCTAAGACCATCATTGCACTAATTGGAAATTGACAATGATACCACACTTTCACATTGGCATAAGAAGATGTAGGATTTATATATCATGGCCAAGCTCAAGGATAATCTTACTCACTTTGACAGATTTTCTTCCCCTACCAATTTTACCTCTATCTGGTTTCCCATCTTAGAATATTTGCTCTCCCAGCGTGAAATTCCTAGGGTCAATGACGATCTATATTTGTGGTAAAAATTATGTACTTTCTGTTATGTTCTTTGCCTCAACCTATTTACAATGTGTTGTTTTATACCAATGTATGGATCTTGCATGTTCTCCTATCCCCTCTTTTACAGCTCTGCCATATAATTTTGTTGTGTTTTTTACTGTATTGTTTACAAACTTCAATAAACTGTTAATAGAGAAAAAAAAAATTGGGGGGGGGGCTCCTGCTCTACACCTTTTGGAGAGGTGATTAAAACTTTTCAGGACAAATAGGATGCATTCAGCTCCTTCTCCCCCAATGGCAATGACTACTGACAGTTTGCAGAGGACAGCTATTTTGTACTGCTCACCCCACACAGAGGATATAATCCCAAATTTCCCCCAAAGGTCCTTAAAAGTGTGGCGCACAGAAAACAGGAATCAAGACTAACATTAAAGAGTTATTTGATGGCCATCAGGCACGAGGATCATACAAAATGTACACCCGAGATCTGAATATTATATTCATATAATAAAAAGGTAGAGGTGGTCCTCTGTGCGAGCACTGAGTCGTTACTGACCCATGGGGTGACGTCCTAGCATGACGCTTTCTTGGCAGACTTTTTAATGGGGTGGTTTACCATTTCCTTACCCAGTCATCTACACTTTACCCCAGGGGTGGAATTCTAGCAGGAGCTCCTTTGCATATTAGGCCACAAACCCATGTTGTAGCCAATACTCCAACAGCTTACAAGGCTCTTTTTTGTAAGCTCTTGGGAGGATTGGCTACATCAGGGAGGTGTGGCTTAATATGCAAAGGAACTCCTGCTAGAATTTCACCCCTGCTTTACCCCCAGCGAGCTGGGTATTCATTTTACCAACCTTGGAAGGATGGAAGGCTGAGTCAACCTAGAGCCAGCTACCCGAATCCAGCTTCCACCAGAATCGAACTAAGGTTGTGAGCCAAGCTTGGACTGCACTACTACAGCTTACCACTCTGCACCATGGGGCATATATTTGTATAATAAATACTCCTAAAGTTACCTTGTGTGCAACTTTTTAATTTCTGGTTTAGGCAGGTGTGGTTGCACATTCAATGATAATCCTGCGTACTTGGTGGACAGTAGTGGATTAAAGATACCAGTTTGAACACTTGTACCAGTCTGTAACAGGTGCTGATAACATGCAACTATGTTCTGGCTACTCAAATGCAATTTTTCAAGCAACAGGAGCAGCAAACAGTCCTTATTCATCTAATAAGAAACTGCACTAGATATTTGAATGAATGACTGTTATTGCCTTTAAAAAGAACCAGACAAGGAATAGCTTAAATAATTCTAACAGTGACATCCTAAACAGAGTCACACCCTTCTAAGCCATGTGACGTAGAAGGTTGCAGTTCTGCTTAGGATGGCACTGCAAAATATATCTACGTAGAAGTTAGGCCTTAGAGTTAACATTTACTTTCCTCAGTATAGTTTCTCCAAGTACAATCCTACCCCTGTTGAAACCAGCTGGAAAATTCCCACTGTTTTTAACAAGGCTGACTTTGCCAACATATGTGCCAATCATCCCCAATTCTCCCACAAGGTTCCAAGTCACAGTATTAGGCACCTCATTTTAGTTTTTATTGCAGCTTTTCCCATATATCCCATATTTGCATATGCCTAACTACTCCTTCCAATAAATGAAAAATATCAAACTCGTACCTTCTAATCCAACATGCTCTAGATGCATACTGCTTTACAGATATTGTACTAGCCCCCCCCCCCCCCTTTCAAAGTAAATTAGCATTTTGGGTTGCATATATAAAAAAAGAGATTTGTTTTGAAGTTGGAGCACTCTAGACATGAAAGTGATGCATGTCCTATATACAGATATGTCCTAAAATGATGGAACATTAAGCACATAGCTACTGCTGTGAATTAACAAGGACCATATCTAAGCAAAACAAATACTATAATCACACCATAAGAAATGTCTTACCATAATAGATGCTTTCCATTTTTCATGAATTTCTTTGGCCAAATTCAGATCAATATGAACTACATAATCTTCATTAGTTAACAACTCTTATGGAAGAAAGAACACACATTCAGGCAAAGTACTACACTAACTAAACGTAGCCCAGCCATGCCGCTCCCCCAACCCCCAATCAGACAAGGACTTATAAGATGAAGAAACAATCACTACTTGAAAGAACTAATCAGGAGCATTCTCTAAAACAGACAGAATGTTTTCCAATCAACTCAGTTCATGAATCAGATCACTAATGCAGAATAAGAAGCAAAGTAAATTAAAACAGCATAAAAAGTTATTCGGAATTACAATCCAGTTCACGAAGTAAGGGTAGAGCTTTTCAGTTAATGATCAGCTCATCTGTTTATGATACTGATTGACCTCTATGAGGTGTAGCTTGGGACACCCCAAAGGTGGGATCAACCAAAGAACCATTTTACTTTCTCACATATAAGTACATCGTGGCCAAAATGGTGACATCACAGTATCACACAATAAGGAAGACAGCATTATCACAGTGCCTTCAATACGCATGATGCTTTAGAAATTTGGGACACAGGCTACATCTAAATAGCTACCACACAAGTGGTATTTTCTATGGCGGCCCTTCCCTTTCTATGGAGGCCCAGGTCACAACAGTTGCACGATCTGCCTTTCACCATCTGCGGCAGGCCAAACAGCTGATGCCCTATCTGACATCCCAAGACCTAGCTACAGTGATCCATGCAACTGTCACTTCCAGGCTGGACTACTGTAACTTGCTCTACACAGGCTTGCCTTTGAGGCTGATCCGGAAACTTCAACTGGTGCAAAATGCAGCAGCGCAGCTCCTAACTGGATTGCCTATATGGGCAAGCAGTCGACCAATGCTGTACACATTGCACTGGTTACTGGTTGAGTACCAGATCTGTTTCAGGGTTTTAGTATTGAGATTCAAAGCCTTATGCAGCCTGGGACCGACATATCTGTGGGCCCGCCTCTCCCCATATGAGCCCCAAAGGTGTTGCGATCGGCCAATCAACACCTTCTGGTCATCCCTGGCCCCAAGGACGTCCGACTTGCCTTGACTAGGGCCAGGGCCTTTTCAGCCCTGGCCCCAACCTGGTGGAATCAGCTCCTGGTGAAGGTGCAGGCCCTGTCGGATTTGTTACCCTTCCGCAGGGCCTGCAAGACGGAGCTCTTCCACCAGGCGTTTAGTTGCAGCAGGCGGACATCCTCCACTCTGTTGCCTATACCATTGGCTGCCCTCCCCCAGTGATCTATTATCTGAACTTTTATATTCAGGCCACTGAATGACTGCACCTAAGGTTACACTGCCTCTGCTACTTAATGTTGATGTAATGCTGTTGTTTTAAATTGTATTTATTGGTTTTTATTGGTTTATTATATGTGACTGGTTTTTATCTGTACGTGATCCGCCCTGAGCCCATTCGGGAAAGGGCGGAATATAAAATAAAAAAAGTGAACAGATGCTGCCATTCACTCATGGGGCGGGGGGACATGATGCACTTGGAGAAAACAGTGCAGCAGAAGCAAAGCCTGCCTACTAATGCCATAGAGCACAGCTTTGCCTCTGCTAATATGGTTCAGGATGTTCACATCCAGTCATCCTCCCCCCCAACCAGTATCATTGCAACAAGCAGTGAAGTGGTTTGCCCCCCAGTTGATTGTGAAAAAGCAGCTTGCCCAATCTACCTACAGAGAAGGTAAAGGGGGCTCTTTATACTCTGGCACTTTGAACTGAATGCAGAACTGGCCTGACGAAGACCAAATATGTTCCAGAAACAAAGAACAGAGAATGGAGGAAGGGGTACCTGCTCAGCCCCCTGAATGCTTACAGGAACCAGGAGTGGGTGAAGTTGGGATCTGAAAAGATTTCCAAATTAATCTTCACCTGTGATTCCTTGCAGGTCCAAGCCTTGTATAATAGCTACTGTTGTTTCAAGTACCTAGAATTTAGTTTCACATGAAGCTGCAGAACTCCTCTGAAATATAAAAAGCTAGCTACATAAGGTTGAATCCAAAAATGCCATCCTGTTTATGGGTAACATAGGATCCAACCCAATATATTATTCTTTTCATTTTCTAATGAATGATTATATACTTAGACCATTTTTTAAGTTCTCTTACCTGAATCAACACCAACGGGTCCAAATATTTCATTTAACTGAATGGCTAGTTCAGGAGGTAAGACCAGCTCCAGGCAATCTATATTCACAGACTGTGACACAGATATGGTTTGATAGCTATTCTGGTGAGGCACTTTGCTTTCTTGATTTTCTGCTGCAGCAGAAAACACAGTTTTACAATTCATTTCTTTGTAGGACTCAGATTGGCTTTCACAGTTCACACAGTCCTTCAGAAATACTGGATTTGCCAATAGCACTTGAGCAGCTGTATCTTTTATTTCTGAATACTCTTGATGTTCCTCTGAAGATCTGTTACCTGTTTCTGTTTCAATGGTGGGACCTTCAGTTAAATTATCAAGTACATTTGCAGGAACACAGAAGCCAATTTCAGTATTCAAAGCAGCACTCTGATGATCATTTTCCAATAATATTGAAGGGGTTATTTCTTTTGTCTGTGTTTTCAGTGTATCTAAAACAGATTCTTCGTCATCCAGCTCACTTATATGACCAGTTGGAACATTATGATGGACATTCTTATTTTCTACTGAAGAAACAAGGCAATCATTTGTTAGTAAGTTGGGTATTTCGGCACTTGGCCTGGAATCATCCACAGTTTTCCCACCATCATTAAGTAAGAAATTCTCAACTTCTGAGTTCTGAATAATTTTATATGTTCTGGTTAGCTGGGTGTGATCTGTAGACTCTGCTAGTCTCTTCTCTCCATAGTGAACATCTCCCTTAGAGTCAAGAGCCACACCAGGGAGCTGAGCCATTGTTTCCTGCAAACATTCAGTAGTGTCGTCTTTGCACAGCTTTTCAGCAGAATCTAACAAGATTCCTGTAGTCCAGTCGATGTCCCTGTTACATCTTTCATACAGGTCTTTCAGTGCATCGAAAGAAAAGGATCCAAACAGTTTACACAAAATATTTAGATTCTCAGATTCATCAATGTGGACGAGTTCTCTTTCTTCCACATATGTGCTTTTATCATAGGTGACTTTATACGGTATTTTTTCTGTACAATCTGGAGCAACATCAACACCTTTTGGTATGAATCCGTCCAATCTGCCATGTAACACCCTGGTATCCTCAGAAGCAATCATTTTCCTTTCAAGCCTCCACAAAAGAGCAAAGTCTTTGGGCTCTGTCTGTGAATACTGGCTTGCCTCTGCTGAACGACGTTCATCTGCCTTCTTTTCCAGCAAATGAGACAGAGACAACTGTTCCTCTGGCTTGCTCAGGGCCAAAATGTTGGTAAACGTCAGGGCTAACTTATGATGCTTCCGTGTTCGTTTATTCTGCAAAGGCCTTTTCTCACTAACCATTTCAGGTGAGACTTCAGGTGTCTGACAGCTTTCCCTCTTTGGTGAGACTTGTACCTCTTCCCTGCTTTCTGATGTTCCAGGAAAGACAGCCAATGTACTTAGGACACTGCTGTGGGTATCATAATGATCACCTGTAACTTCTTCAGAGTCATTAAGATCTCTCTTGGGCATTCTTTTCATTTTGTGATGTCTTTGTTCTAAAAAACTTTGGATGGGCCAGTCCCCTACTATCAGTGATACTGATCCATCGTCCTCTGAATCAGCACCAGACGTACAAACAGACAGCTGGTTATCATCTTCCTGCCTGTTTTCCTGTAGCACCTCCTGATGCACTTTCCCATCTATAGCTAAGTTTCTTAATGAGTCAAGAAGGGGCGTATTTATTCCCTTATCTCCCTCATCATCCTTTACAGTGTGTTTCCCTAACCTTCTTGCTCTTTTCAACCTCTGCCCCATAGTTTGTTCTACCGGCCAGTCTCCCACAAAGTTTATTATCTCTGGCCTTTCTGATTTCTCTAAACCAGAACCTTTCTTATTTCTGGTTCTCGGTTCAGTAAATTCTGTTTCTGACGACACATCACTACACTGATTTGCTTCGGCTTGAACATCTGAATCCTTGTTACTGTACTCCTGAATGTTTTCAACATTACATTGTAAATCTGTGCTTTCCTCAGACTTCTCAAGGTCAGCTTTAATCATTTTCATTTCAAGAACGGGTTCTATTTTGTCTCTTCTTGGGGGTAATGCATAAATATCCAAGTCATCCAAAGGGACGCTACGTTCAGAATGGGATTCTAATAATTTATGTCCAGTTTCTCTCCTTTCACTCTGAAAATTCCAGTTCTCCAGGGCTTCTTCTGACAGACACTTCTCATCCGTGCTCAATTCTGTGCGTTCTGAAGGTGGAGCCAAAGGTTCTTTCCCCGCATAAGGCAGCGTATCCTCCCTATAAATCAAACAATAGATTTAAAAAATAAACAAAACACCCACAGATCAGATGTACATCTTATAAAGCATTTTAGGCCATGATCTTTATAGAGCAGAGGCCTTGTCTTAGAAATCACAATCTTCAGCCAAGGCATGATTTCCATGATTACACATTTCCTGGAAAGACAAAAGAAATACAGGGCCCTGACCTGGACAGCCCACAAAAGCCCAATCTTGCCAGATCTCAGAAGCTAAGCAGGGTCAACTCTGGCAAGTATCTGGATGGGAGACCTCCTTGGAATACCGGCAGCTGGGAGGACAGGGGCAGGCTTTATTTAGCCACTTCTCTGAATAGCCTCCAGGACCCCAGAGGGGTCAGTCACCAGAGGTCACCATGACTTCCAGGTGCAGACAAACATACAAAACAAAAATACCACCACCAACAAAAGAAAATACAGGGTTTTCTTTTTTTTAAAAAACAGTATTTTGACTTTTAAATCTATCTGCTGCAGCAATAACTGGATGCTGCTGAGAAATGACTGGGGAAAATAGGAGCTATTAAAGCATTGCGGTACATACTGCAGAGTTCCGTGAGGGCTCTGAAGCATATATAAATACTGTGAATGAAAGCTACTCCATTCACTTTACAGTAGGAAGTTTATACATAGAAACAAGTAGTATGTGTAGTCCTCCCCTCTACACTAAAATGAACTGAGATATCTATGCAGGTAAAGAGCTCATTTTTGTGAGTTCCTGTGCTTGGAACCAACTAGTCTATTGAGTCAATGTAGCTGGAAAGAATCGCAAATGCTGACCTAGGACTCTGGCGTCCAGTCAGTTTCTGAACACTGGAAGCATTCCAACCACCTTAAACTTTCTCTTAGCTGCAAGTTTTTCATTGAAATATATAGTTTTCAAATATATATAATCTCCACTACACGGTGCATACAGGTAGAACATGTAAGTAACCTTTTATGTCAAAATACAACAAGACATTTCAGCCCCGCAAAAATTACAAGGAGGGGGGGTGCATATATGTGTCAGTTAACACAACTGGACGTTCCTCATCCCTTCCCAGAGTGCAAGACTGACAAGCTGTGGGATAGATCAACTTCCTGCTCTGTTAATTGTGAACCTCAATGGTCTAGCACACACCCATGCTGGATACTTTAAATTTTGTATTGTTATAGGATCTGACCACCTTCACAGCTGAGACAGTCCTTGGGAAGAGGACTGTGATTTTTTAAGAATCAAAGGAAGCACTTTTCCTCTGATAATTAATCCTCCTACCAAGACTCTTTCAGCTTGAAAGAAGGCACACAGCACCCTCTAAAGGCTTACAATACTGTGGAGTGGGGAGAGAAGCTTTGTGGGGAACATTTCCCAAACATAATCATCCCTCCAGTTTACTGTAAACACATATGGTTTCAGGAGGCATGCTCCCCCCACCCACCCAATCAACACTCAACTGGCGTTGATATTCCATGGCTCATAGATGAAGAAGAAGACTGCAGATTTATACCCCACCCTTCTCTCTGAATCAAGAGACTCAGAGGGTCTTACAATCTCCTATATCTTCTCCCCCCCCCACAACAGACACCCTGTGTGGTGGGTGGAGCTGAGAGGGCTCTCACAGCAGCTGCCCTTTCAAGGACAACTTTTATGAGAGCTATGGCTGACCCAAGGCCATTTCAGCAGATGCAAGTGGAGGAGTGGGGAATCAAACCCGGTTCTCCCAGATAAGAGTCCACACACTTAACCACTACACCAAATTGGCTCTTTTAGGTTAGTTTTAGGTTGTTCAAAACCATGCAATCTTTTATCTGCTTTCAACCTTTCTAATAACTGTGCATAAAAAAAACATGATCAAGTATATACTTCTGTTGTCAAATCTTAATTTCATTTTACAATTCCTCTGTTATGGCAACTTTATTCCTCAAACTATTATATGTTTTTCCCCCCTTCTCCTTTGTTAAACTGTAATTTTTCAGTATACCTTGGAAGGCACCCAACTGTGAAGAGACACCCAACTATCTTGCCCTATTTCAGAATCTTACTCATAGGCATAAGATCATCAAGTCTGCTATTAGGAGTGACAGGTGGGAAAAAAATTGTTCCTCACTCTACTTGACTCATAAACACAATATTCCTTCCAGTGTTTTTCAAACATTCTGATTTCACAGAGTCTTCTCCAAATTGCCTTGCCTGGCAATGAGCCCTTGTTTATTTGCCAAATTTTAGGACATTCTGAGGTGCAAACCCAGACTTCGCAAATGTCTTGCATGAACGGTGTACGTACGAGCTGAAACATACTTCCCTGCAGTCATAGATTACAGAGGAAGATCAGCACTGGTGAGCAGGATGTCTTTCTGGGAACGTTATCTGCTACCACCAATTTTATCTGTTGACTTCATTTATGCACTGTGTTCCTGCCAACACCCTGAAGGTGCTTTACATTTTAAAATACTCATAAAAAGGCAAAATCCTCTTAAGCCGAATGTCCTCAAACACTTGTGGTATGTGCTTCCTGACAGACTTCTGCATCCTTCTCAAGCCACCCAGGTCTCTAGGGCTGCAGTCCTAAGCAGTGTTCCCTCTAAGCTGAGTTAGCATGAGCTAGCTCACAGATTTTTGTCTTAGCTCAGGAAAAATGGCTCCAGAGCACAATAATTTACACAGTACCTCAGAATTTTAATGCAATAGCTCACAGCTTTAATACGAGTAGCTCACAAAGTAGAATTTTTGCTCACAAGACTCTGCAGCTTAGAGGGAACATTGGTCCTAAGAATACTTTCATGGGAGTCAGCCCCATTCATTAAAATGGAACTTACTGCTGAGGAGACCTCCTTAGGATTGCTCTTCTGGCTGAAGAACCTGTGTTGACAACAGATCTCCCAAGTTTGAAAAACAGTGCTCTATTTTAATAAGAGTGTACACTAAATGCACAAAGAATTGTTGAATGTCTGAGGATTACAATTACCTTCAAGCATTCTATAACATATATTCAACAACACATTTATCCAGAGAAAAGGAAGTTTGTGTTAGCTGGCATTCTTGAAGAGCATGTTGGCTTTTAACAATACAAGGATTCGTTTTACTCAAACTATATTAATACATGCAAACAGGGCTTTTTTTTGTAGCAGGATCTCCGCTGCATCTTAGGACACACTCCCCTGATGTAGCCTATCCTCCAAGAGCTTACAGGGCTCTTAGTAGAGGGCCTTCTGGAAGCTCTTGGAGGATTGGCTACATCAGGGGTGTTTGGCCTAATATGCAAAGGAGTTCCTGCTACAAAAAAAAAGCCCAGCATGCAAATGTATGAAAAGGGACTTGCAGCGCCCTGAACACCAGAAACACATTTCCAAACACGCTTCCAGAAACTTACACCACAACATATTCATTAGTCTTCAAGGTGACAGAAGACTGCAGTTTGTGCAGGAATTAAACATTCCCTGTTTCCCCCCTTCCTAAACCCACAGTTCTTCTTTGACCACAGTTCTGAGAGAGCACAAATGATGAAGGCCTTAGGGGAGTTTTCAAAACACAAATTCAAGGTTTCATATTTGGAAGGTTGAAATATTAACTTACCCATGTCCCTTTTTGTGATGAAGAACTTCTTCAAAGGTTGCACTTTTCAATTCACTTGGCATTGAGGAATTCAAAATTGTGCTAACCGTCAGACAATGTTCATATCGTTCCAACATTTTTTTAATCTTTTCTTTTGTTACTCCATGAATATTTCGCCTAGATATTAAAATCAGAAGGATATTTGATAGTATAACCTCATAAAAGAACCACATTAAACAATGTAACCCATTTTCCTTATTTCCTTTTCTCATTTAGCCTCCCAGGCTAAATATTTAGATGATATAGCTTTTGCAGTGTCAAAATTTAACATCAGGTTTTAAATACTACTATCTACACATACACAAACAAATGGAGACTTTGTGTATCACCTTAATATCACACTAATGTCACCTTAGAAATGTATTACTTTTAAAATATTGATTATGCAGAAGAAGAGATTTTAGCATTTTTTATTTTCTATTTCTATTTTGACAATTTAGAGACAACTTGCAAATGTAAGGGGGAAATACACTGAACTATTTTTATTTAAGTTCTGAATCACGATGACGTCTTAAATAACTTTTGTTAGAGCTCTGGAAATAATTAACAGTCCAGAATATTATTTCTTCTAAAACGTTTTCAGCAAATGTGGACACCTTAGCATATTAGCAAAAGACACAGGGCTAGAAAAGTAAAACACTTAAAAGACACCACTATGAAGTTATTGTTGGAAATTTTGTGAGGAAAATTATTTAAACTTTCCCAGATAATTCAATGGACCACTGGATCATAAAAGAGTTGAGAGATCTTTAATATTGAAAAATATATTTTCTTTCTAAAGAGGTAGGGACATTGGGATGAAAATAACACTACAGACTACATTATGTAAGCTATCACTAACAAGCTGTTACTCAGCTCACTCCAGATCCTAACACAGAACTGCTAACTGCTCTTCTTTAACAGTTCTTCTTTAACAGTTTTTCAAGCCTCTTCTTAACATTCCATCAGCTCTAGTCTGACTGACAGGTAAACATATTTAATACTATAATGACTGAACTTTAGACATTGCCTAGACAAACAATATAGATATTCAAAATTCCAGCAGTTATGGCATTTGATTTCTTTGTTTCTCGCTGTACCTATGGAAGATCAGTCACTGTGTCTGAATAGATGACAGCATTCCATTTCCTCAACCAATGAAGAGGGGACTGTAGATAGCCAAACAGCAACAGAAGGTGATAAGATTGTTCCCCATGTTTTCTTTCCTTCTGACCCCTGGAAAGATCATATCTGGTGTCACAGGACTAACAAGGACAAAAACCCTTGCAGGTCAGGGGGCTCAAGAAGAATCACTCCTGCTCTCTCCTACCAGCAAAAATCTGTGTGCAGAAGAGGGGGTGATTTCACTCCATTCCCTGCTCCACATTGCAGCCTCCACAACAAACATGGCTTTATTGTCCATGGAGGTGCTGTGACTCCAGGCCTCACTTATTTGGGGATCAACGGGGACTGCAAAGAAAATCTGTGCATGCTGCAAGCATAGTTCAATAGATGCCACTCCACCAGCATAGGCCTCCTATATCAAAAGTCAGGAAGAGTATAGACTCAACAACAGCCCCAAATTTATGGAAACTGAGCATCTTTAAAGGAATCAGTACACAGCTAAATAGTATTTCTGAAGTAGCTGGATAGCAATATGGGTATCAAAGATGCAACTCAAAGTACCAAAGATGCAACTCAAAGTAATTCAAGATTTTGATGGGGCTAGAGCAATTCAGAATATTGCAGCAGTATATAATGTTTGAACTGGCATAATCATGTTCAAGATGTACACTCTGTGTTTACTCATACTAGGATCTGTTCTTAATAAATGAGGAAGGAAATTTTTTTTACCTTTCAAGTTCTTTTGGTTTAAACTTCCACCAAGTATCTGGTTCACGAAATATAACTTTATATTTGTGTTGCTGTGACTGAATAAAAATATAACCGATGTAAACCCACTAATAACATATTGCATTATATTATATCCAAGATTCAGCAAGGCAAGCATACAGTTAAAAGATGCAATCAAATCTTAGTACAGAAGTCTCACTGGTAAATCACTACCACCAGGCACAAAGAAGGAGATCTTCCAAAAACTAAATACAAGTATCCACACCATAAACATATTAAATAACATAAGCTTCTATAATTATAAATTCTATGGCGCGCACACCTAACCATGGCAAATACTTGCAAAATCTAATTACAGTCTCTCCAAATGTCAAAGACACTTAATCGAGGGGGGGTCAAACTCATTTGTTTTGAGGGCCTGATCTGACATAAATGAGATCTTGTTAGACGGGGCTATGACAGACCGAGCAGTGTGTGTTCCTATTTAAGATTAGGTAGCAGAAATAGAAACTTTATAAAGGACACAAACACAATTTTTTTAAAAACTTTTTTGTATCTCTCCCATGGAATTCAGGGAACTGTCTCTTTCCTTCCTTCCCCAGGGGACCAGGACAGGGAAGAGCCTCAGCCACTAGAAGGAAGAGAGGCTTAGCTCAGTAGCTCTGCTATGTGATTGAGAGAGACTGGCAAAGCAAGATCTGCCTCCCCTCCCCTTCCTCCCCAAAAGAGGAGCCTCAGCCAATGGAGAAAATAAAGGTTTTGCTCTGCAGCTCCTGTGTGATTGAGCAAGTCTGGCAAAGCAAGCTGTGATGCAGAAGGGAGCAAGAGAAAGGAAGAAGGAAGCAGATGACAGGGGCCTTATAGGAGCTGTCCAGGGGCCTGATTTGCCCCCTGAGCTGCATGTTTGACACGCCTGACAGACCATATTCAGACAATATATACCCTAGAGAAAATAAGGAGTGGGACTTAGGCACATGCTGTGTCCTCCATCCTGAATCTTGGCAAGACACAGATGATGCTGGCTGGGAAGGCAGAGGTCTTGAAGGACATTGCACTTCACACATCTGAAGGGGTTCAGCTGATTTTTGCTGACTTGCTTAAGAGCCTATGGGTTATATGGGGCCCAGCACTATTGTTGGAGAAGTTAACATAGCTAGAGAACACAGTTTTTGCCTTGAGACTCAGTGAGAAAGGTAGAAGAATAAATAAATCCCTCTCACTGAATAAAGACAGCGTGCAAACCCCAAAGCACTTCTGATCTTCCCCTGCGTAGCACCAGAACAGAACCCTGGAGAGCATATACCTGAAATACCACAGTGTGAGCAAACCTAGAGACAGCAGGTCTCCATAGCAACAGCACTAAATTATAGGCTACTAACCAAAGCAACGTATGGCTTCATCTCCCAAGCCTGTATATTTGTGTTGTCTATTATTATAGGAGTGACCCTTTTTTCAAATTCTTCTTTGGCTGAAAAATATACCAAAATTTAAAAAAAAAGTTTAATTTTATTGTAATAAAAGTGACCTTTAAAAGATACATTTCCTTTCGAATAAGAGCTATCACAGAAGTAAAACCAAATGTTTAGAGGTTCTTTCTGGGTTTTCTTTTTTTGGGGGGGAGGCATAAGCTATTGAAAAATGACAGATTTAGGGAAGAGGACAAATTCCTGAAAAGACTCCCTCAAGTGTTACTTAGGAAGAGGGGACTAAGCGACTGCAGGACTTATATGAAGTACAGAAACATGATCCAAGCAAGCAGGGGTGGGTGGGTTGCAAGCCCAGCACAACCAGTTCAGTGTACAGAATGCCCAGTAGAACCAAATGCCACTGCAGCAATGCAAGCAACAGAACACTAATGCCAAACCAGAGAATCCCTGCAGTACCAACTGAAGGAGAGGGGGGCATTTTATTCAAGCCCAGCATAACCAGTTCACAGTACAGAACCTGGTGCTACTGTGGCAATACAAGCTTAAAGGGATTGGTCTCAAAGCACAATGTCACAAGAAGTCCAAGTGGGGAAGGGTGGATTTTGCAAGCCTAGCACAACCAGTTACCATGTGCCGAAGGTCAGGCAGAAACAGTCCCATTGGCATTGCAAGCTTAAAAGGACTGCTCTCAAAATATAATGTCACAACAAATTTAAGCAAGGGAGGGATTTTGAAATCTCTGTGTAAGAAAATGGGAAGGGAACATAAAGAAAAGCCAGCAAAGGGGGGCAAAACTCCTCTTGAAACTAACAAAACTAGTTGCTTTGAAGTTTGGTAAGCGAACAGTTTCTCCGGAAATGTATCTATTCACAAATTACAATGAGCCTCCATGAACTGCTCGAAAGTCCATGGAAAGTTTGTGTTGCTTGACTTTCTACAAACTTAAGTTTGTGAACATGAACTGGCCATAATTTGTCATGAAACTTCAGTTTATGAGCCAGCTTGTGCCCATCCCTAATGCTAAACCCATTATATCATTTGGATATATTGATTTTAAAAAAGTTTACTTGTATGTGGGATTCCTGAACACTGGTTCATATTTTAAGAATATACATTTTCTCTTATCCTCTGGCAGTTTTCCGGTGTTTCTATTGTTGCATTCCAGTAACAGAACCAGCGACAACTAGCTTTAGTTACTGGAGAATGAATTAATTACTAGAGAATGAATACCCACTTGTTTTTCCAGTATGCACTGACATATTGGAAAAACAGCTCCAATCCTAGCACAACTGCTGGTAATTTTTTTCTGTTCATAGATTTCTGTATTCTTTATTATTACGCTACTATATCTAGCTCTTACCACGTTTCCAGTTCCATTCATGTGCCTCTGATAAGCGATCAGCATTAAACTGGTATTGTCCACTTTTTGTATAAAAATAATCATCTGTACTAAGAATACTTCCACCAGGATTATCCTCAAGCAAAGACCTGTGGAAAAAAAATCAGAAGAAACCAGTATTTTCAGCAATGTTGCTTTAAAACACTTTAAGAACAAAATGTGCAATACACTAACAAGTCAATGATGCAAACCTCTAGTTCAAGGGTGTCAAATAGCAGCCTGAGGGCCAGATCAGGCTCCTGGAGGGCTCCTATCACGCCCGCGAACATCTCACTGTCATCTGCTTCCTTCTGCATCACAGCTTGCTTTGCCAGGCTTGCTCAATCACACAGGAGCTACAGAGCAAAGCCTCTATTTTCTTCATTGGTTGGCCAGCACATGAAGCAACTTATGTACAAAAGGTTGCAATGCCCACCCATTCTATGTTTTCCCATGGGTCTTAGGCTCAAAGCATTGACCATGAAATTTCTGTAATCAAAAGTAGGTTTGCAGCTTACAGACACGCACCTGAACAACACCTGAACAGCATACTAAGATTGCTACAGCACATTGTCTTCAAATGTTTAGACAATAATTCAGAGCAAGAGGTGTCAGTTATCAGAAACTTTTAACTATATTGCAAGGGTGCTAATCTTTTAAGTTTTTAAAGAATCTTTAATTGTGTTTTTATGTGTTCTTTATAAAGCTTATATCTCTGCTACCCGGCATTACATTTTATGTCACACATGGCCCACCCCAGCAAGGTCTTATTTATGTCACATCCGGCCCTTATAACAAATGAGTTTGACACACCTGCTCTAGTTAAAGTTTATGCCATCAATATTGTTTTCTACAGTGGTACTATCATATACATCAATATTATAGCTAGTTTTGAACCAGGGCCCTAGAGAGTGGATCTAAAAATCCACATAAGGAGGCCAGGACAAGATAGGGGGTAGTGTTCCACAAACCTGTGTGAAAATAGGGGGAAGAGGGGCAGAAAAAAGTCAGTGAGGAAGGGAGAGGGGCAAAAGATTCCAGAGAACAAAACAGAAAAAGGTAAGTAATGTAGAAGCAGGTATGCTAGAAGAGATACTGCAGGCATGGCTGGGAAGGAAAACACAAAAAGCAAGGAAAGGGATTAGAGAAATGGGACACAGCAGGCAACTGGAGAGCTAAACAGGGCACAAAGCTCGCCTTCTCCTGCTGCTGCCTCCTAACTCTAGAATTCAGATCTGCTGCCTCTGAATATGGAAGGTTCCTTTAGTCAACATGGCTAGCAGCTACTGATGGACCTTTCCTCCATGAATAGTTTGGTGTAGTGGTTAAGTGTGTGGACTCTTATTTGGGAGAACCGAGTTTGATTCCCCACTCCTCCACTTGCAGCTGCTGGAATGGCCTTGAGTCAGCCATAGCTCTGACAGAGGTTGTCCTTGAAAGGGCAGCTGCTGTGAGACCTCTCTCAGCCCCACCTACCTCACAGGGTGTCTGTTGTGGGGGAGGAAGGTAAAGGAGATTGTGAGCTGCTCTGAGACTCTGAAATTTGGAATGGAGGGTGGGATATATATCTAATATCTTTATCATCTTCTTCATGAATCTAACCCCGTTTTAAAGCCATCTAATGTTTGTGGCCACCAAATTCCATAATTTACTCATTCAGTGAACAAGTTTTTCCCTTTGTCTGTCCTTAACATATTCATTCATCAACTTTACTGGATGTCTGAGTTCTAGTATTATGGGACAGGGAGACAAAGTCCTCTTTATCCAACTCATGCATAGCTTTATAAATTATTACATTTACCTTTAGCTATCTTTATTTAAACTGAAAAGCCCCAGACTCTTTAGCCTTTCACCACAGGAAAGGTGTTCTAACCTTTTAATCAGCTTGGTCATCTTCATCTATACTTCTTCCCAGGGCTTTTCTTGTAGCAGGAACTCCTTTGCATATTAGGCCACACATCCCTGATGTAGCCAGTCCTCCAAGGGCTTACAGTAGGCCCCGTATGAAGAGCCCTGGAAGCTCTTGGATGACTGGCTACATCAGGAGGGTGTGGCCTAATATGGAAAGGAGTTCCTGCTACAAAAAAAGCCCTGCTTCCAGCATGGCAATATTCTTTTTGAGATATTCTAAGTGTAGGGAAGATTTGTAGTATTCTCAGTGTTCTCCTGTGAACCACCACAGAAAATGGGCTTGGGCTTTTTTTTCTTTCTATAAATAGTACAATAAGAATATTTCATAATCTGTAATCATAATCTGAACAACCTACCTTGCTAAATATGATTTGCCAGAACCTGGAACTCCTCTAAGAAGAACAAGCACGTGACCCACAAAAGGTGTCTTTCTTCTCATGTGAGAAACAGAAAGCTGACGTACTTGAGATAGATTAGTTTCTTGGCTCTCATCTTTATTTCGCAGGGTCTTTACCAAAGAAGAGTAGATATCCCAGCATTGTGAAGATTCTTGCGGGGCGTCTATTTTTCCAAAACTGCTATAGTTTGAAGTAGGCCGCCAGTGTCCTGGGCTGAGTACAACTGGAGTTACAAAGCTATGATTTTGTGGGTAAAAGGCAGGAGCCATTAGATTCCAGGTAGATTCCTGACAGTGTTTCTGGAGAACAGAAACATGTGAATTCCATGACTGTTGAGACTGGTCAACGTTCACAAGAGGGGCCAATTTAAAACCGGCTACTGGGCACAGGTCAGGAACAGAAATATTTTTAGAATTATAACAAACAATTGCTGAATTTTCCTCTTCTTTCGTAGCAGGGGAATTAGAACTCTCAAAAACACTCACTGCAGACTCAGAAGCTCCCTGGCAGAGTTGAATAGGCATGCCATTTATCACCATGTGGTCCAGTATAGCATTCTGTATCTCATCTGGATTAGCACAAGACACTTCCATGCTGCTCTCTGTAATGGTTTCTAGAACTGCATTGCTGTCTAGTACTACTTCCGGTAAACTACAGTTCTCTGAGATTTCTGCAAAGATAGCCTCATCATCCAATGGGTTGTTTGTCTGAAGGCTGGACTTTTGTAAAACTGGTTCAGAGATTTTATAGTAATCAGGAGGATTTAATGTAGGCAGTAAGTTCCCCATTTTTTCAATGCCTGCTTCCATTTGTTGGGAAGTAGGTACAGCAGTATAACCCAAGCTGGACTTTGCACATTCAGATAACTTAACACAGCTAGAACTATTGCTGCCCAAAGCTGGAGACAGAGTACCTGAGACTTGGTCATTCTTCAGATCCTTCAGTTCACTATTAAGATAATGTTTCCCAAAAGAATTATGTAGTAAATAAACCAGTTCTCCAGAGGATGAAAACTTCTCCAATTCTTCATTCAACTTCACAGTCTTTATTTCAGAACTTTGGTCCTCTGTTTCGTTTGCAACAACGCTTGGCTGGCTTTCAACAAACAGTGACTCAGAAATGGAATCAAAACCTGAGACTTCGGATGAAGACATTACCCGCTTAGCAGCCGTGGACAATTCTAGTAGATAATCCATAGCGTTTTCCACTATTAAAACAAGAAGGAAATGGTCATCAGAAGCCATGCAGAACTTATTCTGAAGTCAAAAGATGCCATGGACAGTGTTGCCTCTAAGCTGAGTTAGTGTGAGCTAGCTGTTTCTTACCCTCTGGCTCACATTTTTGTCTTAGCTCACGAAAAATGGCCCCAGAGCAAATTAATTTATGCAGTAGCTCACAACTTTAAGGCTAGTAGCTCACAAAGTAGAATTCCTGATCATGAGAGTCCACAGCTTAGAGGGAACATTGGTCATGGATCAGACTGAGATAAGCAGTGCTGGGGACTCCCTGGGAGAAGGGGACTCCTCAGGTGCAAAGGAATTTCATGTAGTTAACCCTGAACTAGTGCCAAAGCACCTACAGACTAACCAAGGCTCACAGCCAGCAGTTGACCCAGAGCCATCAGCACCTGCTCCCTGATGCAGCAGGTGAGAGCTAAGTGAGGCTGTCCTCCATCCTTTGAGCACCAAAGACAAGCCACAAGCAAGGATGCAGAGTGCACATCTCCTGGCCTGTCGCCAGCTGCTTGCTGATGACAGCCTGAAGTAGTTGCAGCACTGCTCCCAAGCAGCTGGTTATTAACAAAGGCTTGTTAGGAAGTGCCTATGAAACCCAGTGCTGGGAGCATGCATGTTGTCGAAGCAACAAGTCACCAACCTCTTCATTAGTGACCACACTGCTGAACTCTGCTGTATACCCTTGGACTGGCTCTTGACTCTGACATCTTCCTCCCTGCACTTGTAAATGACCTTGGATTGTTAAGACATTGCTTCCTGTATAATGCTTTGAACTGGACTCTGCTTGCTTGGTAACTGACCGTTGGACTGAACTTTGACGCTGGAATTTGGCTAGAATTGGCCCAAGATTCTGACAAAAGACATCAGAAACAGTGTTGGAAGTGTCAAGGAATTTAATCTCTCCTGTTACCTGATTATCCATTTAAGCCGTCAAGCAGTGCTCTATGTAGGGGCAACCCGACACCCCATGGCACCGTAGGTAGACTCGCTACCTGGCACCCTCGTGACTCCCACGCCTCCTTCTCTTCTCTCCCTTTGGACCCTTCCCCACCCCATGTCAATTTCAATGCCGGAACCAGCTCTAGTGCCACGTTCCGGCTATCTAAAGCCCCCCCCTCCCCAACCGATAACTCAATCGCAGGTAAAGCAATGCCACGGGGCCAGGATGCACTTACTGTCTGTCAGGATCAGCATCCTGAAAGGGCGACCTCCCTGCTGCTGACTCCTCCCCTTCCCACTTCCTCAATGGGAGAGGAGTCAGCAACAGCAGGGTTGCCCTTTCAGGAAGCTGATCCTGACAGGCAGTAAGCGCGTCCCGGCCCCACGGCGTGGTTTTACCCGCGACTGAGTGTTTGGCCGGGGAGGGGGGGGCTTTAGATAGCCGGAACGCAGTGCTAGAGCCAGTTCCGGTATTTTAATTGAAATGGGGTGGGGAAGCGTCCGAAAGGAGGGAGGAGGAGGAGGCGCAGAGCTGTGGGGGGGAGGCGAAGGGAAAGGAATGGAGGGGCAGGCGATGGTAGTGGTGGTGGCGGGCGGCGGTAGCAGTCGGTGGGTGGGAGAGGCAGGCAAACTAGGTGCTTGCCTGGGGCACAGGGAGGGGGCGTGGGGAGCCCAATTTGGCACACCCACCCTCCCAGTGCCCTAGGCAACCACCTAGTTTGCCTAGTGGGCGAGTTGGCCCTGGCTCTATGCTGCCATGTTCAATGGAACTTCTGCCAGACCTCCAATTAAAAAAAAAATTATAGACTAAGCAGCTGAAGAATATTCTTCAACTCTTTGGCCACCTAGGAAGCAATGAACAATATGTCCTGAGCTAGTCTAACAGAATATGTGAAGGTAAATTTGTTCCCCTGATGATTTATTTTTTTAAATTTAATTTAATTTGCAATTTATACCCCGCCCGATCCTGCAAGGTGGGCTCAGGGCTTACAACATTAAAACATTGCAGTAACAATAAATAAAACATATCCAATTAAACACAACATTTTTAAAAATATCTCATAAACATAATACATAAAATAGAGGGTCATAACTCCAACAATAATACAGCCAGAAGTCACAGTTCAGGAGTTGGTACCATTTCAGCTGGCTAACACCACTTAGCACAGCTTCAGGTCCTTGACACCACTCAGACCCTTGACCAACTCAAGCATAAGGATAGTAAAGTGCTGGGGGAAGGTTTCAGAGGACGCCCAGTAAATTAAAAGCCTGGCGGAAGAGCTGCATCTTACAGGCCCTGAGAAACTTATGTACGTCTGCAGGGCCCAGATCTCCAGTGGGAGCTCATTCCACCAGGTACGGGCCTGGATTGAAAAGGCCCTGGACCTCGTTGAAGCCAACTGGGCATCCTTAGGACCAAGGATCTATTATAGATTAATAATGCTTGATTTCAAACTAATTATCATAACCCAGTGCATAAGTACAGGAGCTCAAACACTTGCTAATTTCAGTGGGTCGGATGTGTGTACAATTGTATACTGGGATCAATATATATGAACAAGATCAAACCAAAAGACATTTTGAACTCATCTGCTATCGAAGCATCACTGTCCTTACAAAAGATTAAGACCTAACTATAATGGTTTAAGGGGAAAGTGTGCTGTAAAGGAGCTAAAAATCTACACTCAGCTGCAGAGTGTGAAGGACAACGTCTATGCAGAATGAATATTTTAATGCTCACAAAGAAGAAATGGGAAAGTAAATTACAACACAGCAAAGAAAAGCTTAATACAAGAGACACAATCATGTGTCCTATCACTGACAAAACAGCCCAATCATGTAAAAATACTTTAATTATTTTGAAAGCCAAGATCCTAACAGAAATATGGGAAGACAGTTTAACTATCTACTGAAGGAGAAACTGTAAAAACAACATGAAAAATGAAGTCTGACAAAGTTTATAAGGATACAGCACTAATATGAAACGGACTCTAAAAAAACTCCAGAAAGTAGAATAGGAAAAAATAGATATAGCAGGCACCATTTCAAAGAAACATGAAAAAGTCAGCCTTGACCAGTAAAGCAGAAAGCTAATAGAAACTTCTAGTTTTGTTTCCAGACTCTATCTAGATTTGGGTATAGCCTAGGCAAGTATTAATCTCATCACTTCAATTTTGCTATCATCACTCCTTCTAAAAGCAAGCATGATCATTTTATGCCTACCCAGTAGGGCACAGAGAAGGGATTTCTCCACACCAGATATAAAGGTAAAGGTAGTCCCCTGTGCAAGCACCAGCCATTTCCAACTCTGAGGTGATGTCGCATCATGGCGTTTTCATGGCAGACTTTTTTCCAGGGTGGTTTGCCATTGGCTTCCCCAGTCATCTACACTTCCCCCTTAGGGATACTCATTTTACCGACCTCGGAAGGATGGAAGGCTGAGTCAACCCTGAGCCAGCTACCTGAACCCAGCTTCTGCTGGGATTGAACTCAGATCATTAGCAAATATACATATACACAAGATATACATTATGTTAAAGTCAAGGGGGGAAAGGCCTAATGACTCCATAAGCCATAAAATGGACAAGGGCAGCTGAATGACAATTATAGATTTATTTATTTTTTAAAAAGAAGCAGGAAGAGGAGGAATTACTTTGCTGAAGTCTCTAAACAACAGTATGCCATAAATGTCAGGGACAGGGAATGCTCAACGTAAACCTCACATGACTGAAATTTAATCTGTGTCCCTAAATCCAGAATGTTGTAAATGTTTACAAATTGATCTTATTTATTAAGGTTTCTTAGCTGAATTTTGCAAATAAATAAAAAATGCTTGAAACAGCTTGTAAAATTAAAACAAAAAAACATATATTTATTACATAAACCGAGAGTCCTGTAATTCTAATTAAAAACATCATCCCTATGCACAACATCTGTGTAAACTACAAAGAAGGCTGAATCCATAACATTTTATAATATCCCAGAATGGAAGGTAGGGGAGAAACCATCAAGAGAATACATATGGAGCTGGTGTACATTCTTTAATCCCAACTCCACCTTCTCCCCTAAATCTTCCCACTGAGCACAGGGAAAGGGAGATAACATGGCACTCTCCTGAACTGTCACGCTTACGTTCAGGGCTATACGAGCAGGCTCCTGCTACTTATCTAAAGCTCAGCAGTCTTGCACTGTTACGCCATGGAGAGCGGAGCAGATTTCCTAATAATTTATCATCACAGGTTTTTAATTTGCAAGCAACTGTTGCTTTACCTGCTTTACTCATTGTTACTATTCAGCTTCCCCAGAAACTAGCAAGGATCCAAACAATTTCACACAGTTTAAGATTCACTTGTTCATTTACTCAAGATACCAGAACAAAGAGATAAGGACAACTATTTTAAAACATGCACATGAGCCAGTTCCTTTTTTTTTCAGACTCTTTTGGGTACGCAGAAAGAGATGTGAAACTGTTTTGTTTCATTTGCTCATTTACTCAGATTCCTAAGATGAACTGCATACTTGAAGGCGAACGCTCTCTCATGAAACAAAAGTGTTGACAAAAACAGCAGAACTTAACTTACCTCTGAAATCACACTCAGATAGCACCATGTAAACAACAGTAGGATCCAAGTCAGAAAACATTTCTGACAGGCTACTGAAGAGCTCTTCTTTATTGACCCCATGTGGTGCTTGTGACATTGAAAGATCTACTGGAGAGGGTGCCAAGCCAGTAGCAGCAGTCGTTTCTGAGTTGATGCTCTTTCTTGAGGGGCTCACGCCAATACTTTTCTTTTTCTTTGGCATTTTGCTTTTCAAAATAGAAGTTTCTTGCAGGTGTTATTTTATCCATATAACATTGGTTCCATCAAAAACAAGAGCAACTTTTTTAACATACTGCATATTCAGATGTGCAACTGCAAACCTAAAAGGAAGAGACAGATAGGACAATTATTTAAAATGCAACTGAATCATCTCCTCTTTCAGGTGTTTTTGTGTATTACATGAAGATCTGAAACTCTTTTCTTCAGTACTTAAAACTAAAAAGGTTTTTCTTTTAAGCTATGCTAAAAATAAACTACTATTAATACTTAATGACAATAAAGAAAGGAGAAATGCCTTTTCAAACTAATAAACCCTTCTGTTTTTGTTATGAATCACGAGTGAGACATGAAAAACAGTATATTGGTCAAAAGGCAAGATTGTTTTTGAGACAGTGCACTTCAGTAGATCATGTAATGATCTTACTGAAGGACGACTGTATTTAAATTACTGACTGGTCTCTGGGGAAAAACAGTTCTTTCTCAGCTTCAGTTCCTCACATAGAAAATGGAAACTATGACTTACCTCACAAATACTATTGAGTGAAATATAAAGACTACAAAGTTTTTTATATCTATACAAATAATAATGCTAAAGTTGTCCTTTCACATCAGTACTGTAATGACTGGAGGCTGTAAAATTTATAACTTAAAAATTCAATACTTCCTTATTTCTACCTGTTCAGATAGTATCCCATTCCACTCCATCTCACAAGTCTCTTGCTCCCCCCCCCTCAATCTCTTTTTAGGGGTTTTATTGGGAGACTAGTTTTGCTTTCTTTGTTGAATGCAAAACAAAAATGCTAAAAAATAAACTATAAACAAAGCATTTGTCATATATAACACAAGCTTTTGCATTAAAGAGCATAATATTCAAGTTCTACAGTGAGGCTGATCTATTCCTATTTAGATTGCCTTGGATATTTGTGAATGTCCAAATTACCAGCTGTTAAAGGTGAGCATTTCCAGCAGAATGCATCAATTAATGTGTGGCCATGTAAACATCAGTGGTTTCAGAGAGAACCCAGTACAAACAAAACAAAGTGCTGCTGTAAACTAGTAACGCCTGGCAGATTAAATACATGAGCATCAGCTTTGATTTTATAATATTTATGGCCCACATACTGGCAGCCTGAAAGAAGAAAAGGCCTCAGAAATTTCATGCAAAGTAAAGCGATTTCAGGCAAAGAAAAACAGACACTGTAAACCAACAAGAAGATGTAAAACAAATGGTGAAGGCAAACTGGGGTGGAAAAGAAGACTTGAAGAAACTGAAGTATGGAAGAAGTGGAATAGAAATGCCACAGAATCAACATTTAGTATCAAACAAAATTACTTCATAAAGTAACAATTATCAAGTGGCACTAGATGACTGCACACCCACTGCCTTACAATAATTATCAGTTAATTATTAACCTTATATTAACTACTTCTTCTATACAGTATACTTTTTTTCTATTAAACTTAATAATGATGAACTTTGCGTAATGATTCCAGTCTTCATGCAAAGTGTGAGTGATGGGGAGGGGAAGAAAACAGCAATCACAGTGGAGTCTGATGGGCTCTATCACTAGAGCCACAACATCTCAACCAGGTTGCAGTTCTGCCTGCACAGCAGTAGTGATGTTGTTGTACCACATGGAAGAGGTTGAGGCTTTCTGCTGGAAGTTCCTCCTGGCGACTGCCAAATCCCCACCACGTGCATGAATAATAAGGTGTTGACTATTTTTTCCCCATTGTTATGGAAACGTCATCACTAATTTTTCATAAAGATATAACCTACTTTCCATACACGGGCTTGGTAGCTCTCTCTTCAAATAGCGTTAACTCATTTTTATTCCAGAACCAGAAGTCTAAAGTATACACAAGTTTATCTGATGGTTACTTTTTTGAACAACAGTAACTGCTTTCCTAATCTTGCAATTATTCTTTCAAGGGTTAAAAAAAATACTCTCTCTCTCAGTCACAGTTCCTGTTCAGATTAATTAATGTAGATTAATTTCTAATTGCCTAACAAAGGTTGTCTAAACAATTAAGTGCTTTCCCATGCCTTCTCAATTATTTTATTTATTCTTTTACTCCCCTAAATTTAAGCATTTGCCTGAGCTGGAAAGATTTCAAGGTCTTTAAGGAATAGTTTACAGAACACTCAGTGCCAATTGGCACAAAGCAATATGGTGTTAAAAGTGGGAACAAGCAACATGATACTTGTTCTACTCAATATCTATGTTTTGTCTACATCCAAGTATCCATGGCTCTTTTCTTGATCTCTGTTTTTTTTCTTTTCTTGAAAGAAAATGTTTCAATCTTTATCTCCCTATAAAATTGGGTATGTATGGTCATATTATGATTAAGCTTTAGGAAATATAGGAACCCTTGAACCATTAAGATAGTTTCCAAAACCTGCTTTGACGGTCAATAATATGTCTTACCAGCATCTCAGGGTTATGTCTGATGCAGCAGACATTTCTGCACTAAGGACCATACACCCATATACAAGACAAACGGAAGACACGACAAGTGCTGAAATTGCATGCAACATTTGATTATTTAGCTGTTGTTCACAAATTCTGTGACAGAAAACTTTGAAAGTTTTAAAGGAAGCGCAGGCTTTGACTGATAAAATCCTACACAGCTTGGGGAAAAAGTATCTGCCAGACTGCCTGCTTAGGTATGAACCTTCTCATTTCCTAAGGACTCCTTTCCTTGTAGTCCTTGCCTTCAGAGGTGACAACTAGGAATAAGATATTTTCTGTGGTGGTCCCTCCAGAGACATTTGCTTGGAAACAACATTACTATCTTTAAAGTTCTAGATCAAAACAGATTTTTTTAAAGATTATCTTTCTGCTTCAGTTACTGCTGCTATTACAGCTTATTGGGTGGATTTTATGATTTAATAATTTTATTTTATCAGTAACAATACTATCTGATTTTATGTTTCATTCAGTTGCTGCCACGGAGGTTTATATTGACAGGTGAGTTACAAAACTCTTAAAGGTGAAAATATTTACTCACTTTCAGGTGTACGTCTTCAATGTTTATAAAGAAAATTTTGAAACTTTTTTTCCCTAAATTTCATCTCTGGTTTTGATAAATTAATTGCCAAAACCAAATAATATCCATGATGCTGAGAGGCACTGCTAAGCTTTTCGGTGTCAATATAAGGTGATCATCTTCTTTCATATCTTCCAAACAGTTTATTATCCACTCTGGATTTTACCAATTTTCATGTTGTGATTCATTAACCTACAGTTAGAAAAATAAGCATGAAATAATAGCATAGTTTTGATGCACAAAATGTCACAATGTCATACATACGGTTGCCAGGCTTGGGTCGCTAAATACCTGGAAATTTGGGGGGTGGAACCTGAGGAGGGCAGGGTTCAGGGACAGGAGGGACTTCAATGGGGTATAAGGCCATAGAATCCACCTTCCAAAGTCACCATTTTTTCCAGGGGAACTGATCTGTTGCCTGGAGACCAGCTGTAATCCCAGATTTCCAACCACCACCTGGGGATTGGCAACCCTATGACAAAGCACTCCTACAGAAGCATATGGGGGACCCAGATTTGGCCTAGAGGTTCTACAGATGCTGACCCTAACCTATAAAGTAAAAAGATCTGTGGAAGGAACAACAATGTGCACACCGGCATGAGCTTTCAAGAAAAAGGGCAGAATAAAAGTATCTAATATGTGTATGATTGTGTGCTTACACATGCACATATAAGAAGAGCCCTGCTGGATCATACCAATAGTCCATCTAGTCCAACATCCTGTCTCACACAGTGGCCAACCAGTTCCTCACACAATGGCCAACAACAGGCCGAGGTCTTCCCCTGATGTTGCTTCCTGGCTCTGAGATACAGATTTAGTGCCTCTGAAAGTTGAGGTTCCCCTCAGTCACCATGTATGGTAGCCACTTATAGACCTATCCTCTATGAATGTATCTAATCCCCTTTTAAAGTTTATTCCTATGGCCATCACTACATTCTTTGGCAGCAAATTCCACATTTTACTCACTCTGTGTCAAGTAGTATTTCCCTTTGTCCTTCCTGAACCTTCTGCCCATCAACTTCACTGGATGTCCCTGAGTTCTAGTATTTTGGGAGGGAGAAAATTGTATCTTTGTCAATTCTCTCTGCCCCGTACATAATTTTATAAACCTCTTCCATGTCCCCCCTTAGTCATCTTTTTTTCTAAACTGAAAAGTTCCAGACTCTTCAGTCTCTCCTCAGAGGGAAGGTGCTCCAATCCCTTAATCATCTTCATTCCTCTCCTCTGTACTTTTCCCAGTTCAGGTTTTCTTTTTTTTTGAGCTATGCTAATTATAGTGTTATTAGTACTGTACTACAGTTCTAAAAGCGATTATACGATACTCATTTACATTTGTGCATGAATTGCAAAAACAAAAAAGAAATTAAAGACTAAATATTTAAACACACACACAGCAACAACCAGACACCTGACAACACCAAAAGTGAATTTTACTCTATTCACTGTTTTAGACTCTGTTTATATAACATGTGCCCAACTGAGCTGCTATTTATAACATACGTGATTTATCAAATTGTCTTGTTCTATTGATTAGGTTTTAACTGTTGTTTTGTACTGTTTTTAGAATGTTGTGATCCGCCCTGAGCCCGTTTTGAGAAAGAGTGGAATAGAAATTGTCTAAATAAATAAATAAAAGAGGAATGACTGGTTCTAAATTATGGTCCTACAAAGATAATTGCCAGGTCCACTTTTAACTGCTATGACACTATATGGCCACAGGCAGTCCCTGCAGAAGTAAGCAGTGGCCTAATGACGTTCTGTAGTATGATCGGAGCTTCTCCTTTTCTCCTTCACTTCTGAAATGTGAAGGAACGAGGCCTGGGTGGACAGTCTGGTTTCGGTTTGCTTGCATGAAGAGCCTGAGGTATCTGGGGGCTCCCTTATGAATCAATGAAGATGCTTTCAAAGAGGCACCTACTTAGCAAATCAGATAAGTCATGTAAGACAGCCAAGACCCATATCACAAGAAAAGAATGAGATCACTTAGACATGCATTTGCATATGCTGTATGTACATATGCACTGTACTGGTTGGTGTCAGAGATTCAAACTCTTCATCTGTCATGGAGGCTTGCTAGGTGACCTTGGGCCAATTGCACTCCCAGCCTAACATACTTCAAGGGGTTGTTGTGAGAATAAAACGCAGGAGAGGAGAACAATGTTAGCTGCTTCCATTAGGGATAAATAAATAAAAGTGTTATCTGGCCCAGCTTGGATGCTACTGGGAAGTGGGATTTTCCTTGTTTCATAGCACCATCATGCTACTGGGCACAACCCAGGTCTTCCTTGACTTTTCTGCAATATTTGCCAAATTGGCTTTACTGCAGTTTTTTTTCACAGACCCCAACAAAGGGGGATTACCTTAAACAGCCCTATGGAGAATAAAACCTCTTTGATTGAATTACAGTAACCCTGTGGCGCAGAGTTGTAAAGTTGCAGTACTGCAGTCAGAGCCCTCTGCTCACGACCTGAGTTCGATCCCAGCAGAAGTTGGTTCAGGTAGCCGGCTCGAGGTTGACTCAGCCTTCCATCCTTCCAAGGTTGGTAAAATGAGTACCCAGCTTGCTGGGGGGAAAGTGTAGATGACTGGGGAAGACAATGGCAAACCACCCTGTAAAAAGTCTGCTGTGAAAATGTGAAAGCAACGTCACCCCAGAGTCAAAAACGACTGGTACTTGCACAGGGGACTACCTTTACCTTTTAACGCTAAACCACAAGGCTGTGCAAAGAATGATCAGTCTCTTCAGTAATTTTTCAGTACAGGTACCAGTCTTCTGACTGAAGAGAGGTCGGAAGTTCATTTATTCCATGTACTGATTGATTTCTGGAGGGTACACGCCAGTTGTCTCTAAATAATGGTTTAATCAGATCTAGAGTTACAAGATCATTTTTAAATAACAGTTTTAATGTTATTTAATACATTGACAGTTTACTGGCTGGGAAATACAGAGTTTCACTTTGAACCTGGAACAAATAAACTTCAATATCTCTCCTAAAGACTAAGGGCAAAGATTCACTGTTTTAAGGGAACATTAGGTGATAAAGCAGCATTGTGATTCAGTGGTCAAAGCAGTTTTAATCTTCATGTGGCTGTTTCAAGTAGGTGTGAGTGACTCACAGTGGAATCTTACAAACAGTCACGTCCTTCCAAGCCAATTTATTTCAATGAACTGAAGGGTGTGCCCCTGTTTAGTAACATCCACATAACTTGTTTATCCTAACAATGCATTAATTATTAGTGCGCTACCTGCATACTCTCCCAATTTTAGTATATCAGCTGCCAAAGCGAGCACATCTACCTGCATACTCTTGTACAACTGCTAATTTCTCAATTATCTTTTGATAATTCCCATGCTTTCATGTAAGAGGAAGGGCAGAATGTTTGAAAATGTATAAGCAGCTTCAGAAATTTAAGAAGAAGACTGCAGATTTATACCACCTCCTTCTCTCTGAATCAGAGACTCAGAACGGCTTACAATGTCCTATATCTTCTCCCCCCACAACAGACACACTGTGAGGTGGGTGGGGCTGAGAGGGCTCTCAAGGACAACTTTGCCCTTTCAAGGACAACTCCTGTGATAGCTATGGCTAACCCAAGGCCATTCCAGCAGCTGTAAGAAGAGGAGTGGGGAATCAAACCTGGTTCTTCCAGATAAGAGTCCGCACACTTAACCACTGCACCAAACTGGCTCTCTTAAGAGAGGGATTTATACAGTTTTGCATAGCTAAAAGCAATAACTAATACATTTTTGCATAGCTCATCTTACTGCATTCTTACTTTCCATCGTACCCCCATTCTTACCAGTCTGAAAAAGAAAAAGGAGATGAGCTTTGGAGAAAAGCTTTTAAAAAAACCTAACAAAACAAAGTTCAATCACTCCACTTTTACAACATACAAACATTAGTGTAACAACAACTACTAACAAAACAATCCTTTATTCTTAAAAAAAATCCCAATGCGATTTATGGGACCTTATCCAAGTGAGAAGTTCATGAAAGTTGGCTAATACTTCCTTATTTTTAGATTATTTTTGGATTATGATCCGCACACTGATTTTATCAGCTTTGATTGTAAAGTCAATGTTGTTTTGGAATGTCTTAGACATGTTATACACTTTAAAATTTTTATCTGTACTAGACATTGTTTTGTGACATCTGTAAGCCACCACAGCAGCCTATTTTTTATTACAAAGCTGGATAGAACTCTTCCAAAAATATACTGTGAGCATATATGGTGAGCATATATGGAAAGCAAAATCCTGGCAATTCACTCCTGTGAAGTACTTCCAGTAAGCTTCAAAATATAGCATATTTCTTACTTATTTTACTACAAACATACACAGCCTTTAAGATATTAAGCTACAAACAGCTCACTCTAATTTAAGGATCTCTCCTACAACTGCTGCACAAACAGTCCAAATATTAAAATATTGTATTCTGATTTCCATTTTTCTGCAGCACTAGAAGTTCTAAAGCAGAGTTTGTTTTCTTGTGAGCTGCTTATGGCACCTTTTCTGATGAGCCATTTATTTACAAATATGCAGACTGAGTAGATGGGAAGGAATATACTTAAGCACTACTATCTAAAAGAGCCACCATTCTAACCTCCTTAAAATACAGCAAGCTGCTCTAGTCAATCAGAAATGACTGCACAACTTTTTCCTAACAACTCCAAATTCAACCTGCTTCTCCCTCCATTCTGTCTAAACAGCAAAACCACATTTCTTAAATTTTGAATTTATGTGTAATACAAACTCTGTGGCACAGCCTGGATAAGAAAGATACTGGAATATTGAAAACTGGACATATCCTAAGCAGGCAGAAATGAAACTTTGAAACAGGAGCACTTCCCACACCTTCAGAAATGTATACCAGCTAAACTTACGCAAGTAATCTGATGTACATGCAAGCCCTACATTTCACCATACTCTGATCTGCTTTCAGCACAAGCATTCTACCAGGCATATAACCATTATCTGCCAGCAAGGTCAAAACACATCAGTAGCAGATACAATGTCTTCTCTCTCCATTGCCACATTTTATTTTTCTTCAGCACATTTAGTTTTACTGCAAACTTTCACCCTACATATTGCATTCAATTGTAAAGAGTTCTGTTTGCATCTCTACGTGGCGCATATAGATCCTGCCCTTCCTCTGAAGAGCTCAGAGCTGCCATACATGGCTCTCCCTCCATTTTGTCCTCACAACAACCCTATGAGGTAGATAAGGCTGGGAGGAGAGCTAGCTGCAAGGGCACCCAGCAAGGTTCCATGGTAAGGTGAGGATTCGAGAGATTTTTAAAAAGAGGCTGATGGTGCAATATCAGGTAAAAATACATTTTATTGCTCAACTACATTTTCAAAAACTCCCTACATACCGTATCTTGCCAACTGGCTTTGTCAGGGGAATCTGTTCGTCTTGCAGCCATTCTTCAAAAAGTGTAAAGGATCAGTAGCAGGGATTCAAACTTGGATCTCTCAGATCTTAGTCTAGAATGCTATCCTCTACACCAAGGGTGGCCAAATTTGCTTAATGTAAGAGCCATACAGAATAAATGTCAGATGTCTGAGAGAGAGTCGTAAGACATGAATGTCAGATGTTCGAGAGAAGGAAGGAATGAAGGAGGGAGGGAGGGAAGGAAGGGAATAGATTGGGGAGGGAGCGGTGGAAAGAATGCAACTTTAACCTTAAATGCCTTCTCCAAGCTGCTAGGTGGCTTGGCTTGGATAAGTGATTTAAAGAGATAAATGCCTTCTCCAAACTGGCTGATGGGGCAATGGGGGCGTCAAGAGGCACACAACCTGTGTGAAAGAGCCACAGTTTGGCCACCCCTGCCCTACACTGCCTCTGCTCTCCCAGTTTTGTTTGCAATGCAGAACATTAACATCAGGGCGAGAGAGAAGGGACACCACGTGGTGTAGGGGTCAGAGTGCCAGCCTAGGACCAGGCGGGTTCGAATCCCCACTTTGCCCTGGGTTTGGGGCCAGCCAATTCCTCCCGGCCTACCCGGCAGGAGTTTTGTTGTGAGGATAAAAATGGAGAAAAGGAGACTCTCCGCTCTCCCCTGGCAGCTCAGCTGACTGATCTGGGCCAACCAGTCGCTCTCCCAGCTTTTGCCCCAGGCCTGTTTGTGGAGACAAAACGACGCGCACCGCCCTGAGGCAAGACGCCATTTAAAGCGCACCAAACAAAACGGAGCAATGGAGAAACATTTGAGCACAAGCGTGTGTGCACACCCACCCACCCACCTTCCTCTTCCCCCCAGCGCCGCCCAGGCTTTCCCCCGCGCGGGAATCCACCTCAGCCCTTCCCTTCTCAACGGGTCATTTTTGGCGGCGAGGGCGCAAAATACTCTGGGCGCGCATGGCTCCATCCGCCCAGGAACAGGGCTATAGGTCGGGGGGGGGGGAAAGGGCTGGTTCCCTCGCTCGGCCCGAGCAAGCCGCTGCAAGGGGCACCGTGAGGCTCTAAAGGAAAGGATCCTGCAACGAAAAATCCGCGCGAAAGCGGCTCTCGCCGAATCGTTTTCCCGACTGGCCCCCGAAGGCCTGGTCGTGGTTGGCTGTGGGGCGCCTGGAGAGACACTCACCCACCTACCTCCAGTTCCTCTCCGCCGAGACCGCCCGGGGCCTGCCTCGCAGTCCGCCTCCCTCCGGTTTCCAGCGGCTTTTTTTACCTCAGGCCTGCAGAAACCGCCGTCTCTCTTCCTCCCTCCCAGCCAATGTTGTTGTTTTTCGCTGGCGCGAAGGTTTTCCCGAACAGGCGTCGGGGTTGGAGGACAGGTAGGCCTTGAGCGCGCCGCAGGGACACAGCGCCGCTCCCAGGCCGGCCGGCGAACAGCCGCGATAGAGGAGAGGCCCCTAGTTGGGCCTAGACTCGCCAGGAGCTCTTGAGCGCCTCCTGGGTCTCTGTGACCAATGTTCCCTCTAACCTGCAGAGTCTTGTGAGGAAAAATTCTACTATGTGAGTTTTACTGGTATTAAAGTTGTCAGCTACTGGCATTAAAGCTGTGAGCTACCGCATAAATTATTGTGCTCTGGAGCCATTTTTCCTGAGCTAAGACAAAAATGTGTGAGCTGGAGGCTAAAAATCTGTAGCTATCTCACGCTAATGTCGTAACTCAGATGCCGGGACCAAGTGCGCAGGATCCAGCCCACGCACTGGTGATAAGAGTAAGATTTACAACAAAAGAAAAACACACACACGCACACAAGGAGGCGTCTGAAAAAGTTATCTAGTGCTGCGCAAATCAGTCAGAAGCTTCTTCATAACTCAAAAAACTCTTTATTTACTTCTTGGTACATTCTTCAAAAAGACCCTACAAAAGACAAAAGACCCCTCCCAATACCGAGGGCTGCCTTTTATATCTTTCATGACTTAATAACATGCCACCTGTACCAGCCAATTAATTACCCTGTGTATTCTGCCCAGCAGCAGCTCACACATGCGTATATGAAAGAAACAATAAGTTTTCTCTAACAGCAAAATCAAGGTTATATGAAAAAGCGCTGTCCACATTCTTTATCTCTCTCTGTTCTCAAGCCTGCATTCCAACACGTCTTCTCTGTACTTAAACTGAATGAATTCCCACACGCTAACAGCTTAGAAGAAGAAGAACTGCAGATTTATACCCCACCCTTCTCTCTGAATCAGAGACTCAGAGCAGCTTACAATCTATATCTTCTCCTCCCACAACAGACACCCTGTGAGGTGGGTGGGGCTGAGAGGGCTCTCACAGCGGCTGCCCTTTCAAGGAAACCTCTGCCGAGCTATGGCTAACCCAAGGCCATTCCAGCAGCTGCAAGTGGAGGAGTGGAGAATCAAACCCAGTTCTCCCAGATAAGAGTCCACACACTTAACGGCTACACCAAACTGGCTCTCTTAGAGAGAACACTAGGCTGTGATGCCCGCTGATGGAGCCCTCCTCTTTCCTCACAGGTCTCACTCATTGTCCCCAGGTGGGACCTGCAGATCCCCTGGAATTACAGCTCATCGTTAGATGTCAAAGATCAGTTCCCTTGGAGAAAATGGATGCTTGGGGGGGGGTGGACTTGTGGCATTACACCCCACTGAGTTCCCTGTCCTCCCTAAGCTCCATCCCCAAATCTTCAGGAGTTTCCAGACCTGAATCTGGCAAGTCTACCATCCCATCCCCGCCCCTGGTGGGACAGGGGCGACCTGGCAACCCTACTGTGCCCCAACTCAATACTCGGCCTCAGAATGAGAGTAGTGCATCTGAACATATGCAGAGAGTGGATTTCTGGCATCAACACAACCATCCTCTAGGCCAGGGGTGGCCAAACTTGCTTAATGTGAGAACCACATTCAATAAATGTGAGATGTTGGAGAGCTGCAAGGAAGGAAGGAAGGCAGACAGGCAAATAGATGGAGGGAGAGGTGAAAGAAAGCAACTTTAAAGGCATTCTCCAGCTGGCTTGGAGAAGTGATTTAATGCATTCTCCAAGCTGGCTAATGGGGTGGTGGGGGCTTCAAGAGCCATATGTGTGAAAGAGCCACATGTGGCTCCCAAGCCACAGTTTGGCCACCCCTGCTCTAGGCTTTGATGGCAAAGATGTAGCTCTGCCCACTCCAGGTTGAGAAATTCCTGGAGCCTGGGGGCGGGGAGGGTCTTTAGTAGGGTATATTGCCATATTGTCAACTCTCCAAGGCATCCAGTTTATCCAAGGAAACTGAACTGATCTCTGCAGTCTGGAGATCAGTTGAATTCCGGGAGACCTTCCAGTCCCACTTGAAGGTTGGCAACTGTACAGGAGGGTAGAACATCTGAGTAACTGTAAACCCCACAGCACCTCACGTTTTGGAAATTATTTCGTTTGCCAGTGAACTTTCCTTGGTACTGAGAGTTTGAATGGAAAGAATAATTGAATATTCCTCCATTTTAAAAAAATGGGGAGGATTCTCCCCCCATTTTTCAAGGTCCTTTCCACTATGGTGTTCACCAAAAAGTACCAGCCACAACAGTTAAGCAAGTATCAAAAGTGATATACTGCTAAACCCATTCTGTACTCCTGGTCTGCTTGTCCTTCATGAAGTTTATTTCCTAGCGATCTTCAGCCTGCCTGCCTTCCTGCCTGATGTTGGCAGCAGGGCTTTCTCTCTGGCCCACAGAAAAGCAAGGGAGAGGAGAAAATAACGCAATTTAAGCAAGAAGAAGAAGATATTTGATTTATATCCCGCCCTCCACTTCGAAAAGTCTCAGAGCAGCTCACAATCTCCTTTACCTTCCTTCCCCACAACAGACACCCTGTGAGGTGGGTGGGGCTGGAGAGGGCTCTCACAGCAGCTGCCCTTTCAAGGACAACCTCTGCCAGAGCTATGGCTGACCCAAGGCCACGCTAGCAGGTGCAAGTGGAGGAGTGGGGAATCAAACCCGGTTCTCCCAGATAAGAGTCCGCATACTTAACCACTACACCAAACTGGCTCTCCACAAAAGAAGAAGAAGAAGAAGATATTTGATTTATATCCCACCCTCCACTTTGAAAAGTCTCAGAGCAGCTCACAATCTCCTTTACCTTCCTCCCCCACAACAGACACCCTGTGAGGTGGGTGGGGCTGGAGAGGGCTCTCACAGCAGCTGCCCTTTCAAGGACAACCTCTGCCAGAGCTATGGCTGACCCAAGGCCACGCTAGCAGGTGCAAGTGGAGGAGTGGGGAATCAAACCCGGTTCTCCCAGATAAGAGTCCGCATACTTAACCACTACACCCAACTGGCTCTCCACAAAAGAAGAAGAAGATATTTGATTTATATCCCACCCTCCACTTCGAAAAGTCTCAGAGCAGCTCACAATCTCCTTTACCTTCCTCCCCCACAACAGACACCCTGTGAGGTGGGTGGGGCTGGAGAGGGCTCTCACAGCAGCTGCCCTTTCAAGGACAACCTCTGCCAGAGCTATGGCTGACCCAAGACCGTGCCAGCAGGTGCAAGTGGAGGCGTGGGGAGGTTTGATTCCCCCACTCCTTCACATGAAGATGTATGTTCTCAGCGACAGTTTTCGCAGAGCTGTTATCTCACGAGCAGGGTATTTGTTGTGGGGAGCAGAAGGGAACCCCCATGCCAAATTAAGGTCGTGACACTCCTCCCCCACCCCCCAAGATGTATTTGTCTTCTCTTGAAGTCAATGCTGGGACTTAAGGTACATCGGGAAGTGGATTTAATATGCATAAATACAATAATAGGGAGGGCGGAGATCTTTTAAAGGTGGAATGAATGAATGGTGCTTGGCATATCTTTGAACCCTGAGATTCAGGGGTAGGAACCCTGTGTCTCCAAGATTAACACGTGTTTCAAAAGGGTATCTACACAGTGGCAGCAAATGAAATTTTATTATCTATGAATGAAAAATTAAGTGCAGATTATATGTTTATATGGAAAGGGTATTGCTGCCCCCACCATCTCATGGTTCATGTCCAAGGAGCACAATGAAGTTGTATGGATTGTGGGGCTTGTAGCAGTAGTAGAAATTGTATTTTGCAATTGTATAGAAAAATATACATAAGCAATATGAGAAAGAACTCTGTGGTTTATCAAAAATGTGGCATCTAGGGTTGCCAGGTCTGTGTTGGAAAATACCTGGAGGCTTTGGGGATGAATCTGGGAGAGGGCAGAGCTTGGGGAGGGGAGGAGCCTCAGCAGCATCCAATGCTATAGAGTCCACACTTCAAAGCAGCCATTTTCTCCAGGGGTATATATCAACAGGTGCCGATGTAAGTGAATAATAAAGTCAAAAAACACTGAAATAACAACACTTTTACACAATGTAGTGTATATGCAACCTACATTTATCAAAATACATGCATAGCGATGGTCATCATTAGTGACTTATGAACCACTCCTGATATTAAATTCACAAATGCTCATAATACAAATGCAGCTGGAAAAAGAGTTCTTTTCACTCTCCCACACTGTCTGCTGTATGAAAATAATGATACAATTCTTCAGTGGCAATTGCCTTCCTGCTGTTCTCCCTTATGCTCAACAACTTAGGTGGAGTTCTCAAATCTTCGGCACAGCTTGTCTCTGAGAGAGTAAGGGACCGCAGCCCAAGATTCCTCACGGTTTCAGACCTTCATCAGCCTTTTTCTCTCAGTGTTTTATCCTGGAGCCTCAGTACAACATTTAACCACTTGGATCAACACATGTTAGATCCAAGAGAGCCGGAAACAGAAAGAACAATTAACATGCCAGCAGCTTGGAGAATTCATTTAAAGTTAAAGTTGCTTTCTTTCCACCTCCACCTCTCTCCTCCATCTCCCTTCCTTCCTATCCTGCAGCTCTCAAACATCTAGCATGTATTATGCGACTCAGGTATAATCACCCAGTACTTGTGCCTCTTGACTCTGGTCTAGATGGACGTTCCTGACAACAACCCCACCTCCTATAAGTAAAGGATGGAGGGGATTCTGTTTCATCTGTATCTGACAAAAGTGTGCTTGCACACCAAAGCTTACACCATGAACAAAATTTCGTTTGCCTTAAAAGATGCCACTGGACTCAAACTTTGTTCTGCTGTTTCAAACTAGCATGGCTACCCTACCTGAATCTACCACAGATTATAATGGTAAATTTCCTTAACTACTCTCTGTGGATAGTTCCTCACTATGGGACGATTGATCCATTGATGGCTCTGTTGAACCATGTAACAGTAGGGTTGCCAATCCCCAGGTGGGGGCAGGTGATCCCCCGGTTTGGAGCCCCCCCCCCGCTTCAGGGTCATCAGAAAGCGGGGGGTGGGGAGGGGAGGGAAATGCCTGCTTGGAACTCTTATTATTCCCTATGATTTATTCCCATAGAAAATAATGGAGAATTGATCCACGGGTATCTGGGACTCTCGGGGGGCTGTTTTTTGAGGTAGAGGTACCAAATTTTCAGTACAGCATCTAGTGCCTCTCCCCAAAATATCCCCCATGTTTCAAAACGATTGGACCAGGGGGTCCAATTCTATGAGCCCCAAAAGAAGGTGCCCCTCCTTCATTACTTCCTATGGAAGGAAGGTGTTGAAAAGGTGTGCCGTCCCTTTAAATGTGATGGCCAGAACTCCCTTTGGAGTTCAATGATGCTTGTCACAGCCTTGATCTTGGCTCCACCCCAATGTCTCCTGGCTCCACCCCAAAGTCTCCTGGTTCCACCCCCAAAGTCCCCAGATTTTTCTTAAATTGGACTTGGCAACCCTATGTAACAGAGAGGACATAATCTCTTCCAGCTGAAGGGGGCAGGAAGGCATCTGAAAGAACAGCTTGAATTTTGGAAGAGGCTGAAACTGACAGACTTTGTTGTGAATTGACTGAAGTATGGGGGGGGGGGGGAGTGTTGCAAGCAGTGTTCCCTCTAAGCTGAGTTAGTGTGAGCTAGCTTGCATTTTGTTTACCCTCTGGCTCACAAATTTTTGCCTTAGCGCAGGAAAAATGGCTGCAGAGCAAACTGATTTACACAGTAGCACACAACTTTAATGCCAGTAGCTCACAAGTGGAATTTTTGCTCACAGGGAGTATTGGTTGCAAGGTGCCTTTCTGTGAGGGTCTGATGCGGGGTAGTGGATCTGCTGCCTTTTAGGAGTACTTTTTTGCCTCCCACTGTGCTCCATTTGTACATTTACAAATATAAACCCCCCCAAAAAAACAGTATTGAAGTTGTCATACTGTCTCCTCCAAAGGGAACCAACCTAAGTTGTGCCACAGTTTGGTTTTGTTTTTAAGTGAAACAGGTTTTTAAAAAGCAGAAGTCTGGTGGTGGCATCTTAATGTCTGGACTCCTGTTGTATTTTTCTGATACAGACTAACACAGATACCCATTTGGAATCTACAATTTAACATGCCAGCTTTGTTACCATTTTCAGAGGTGCTTACTCGGTCCTATTATATCCAAAGTTTTTGGCCCATTTTATCATAGATTCTTTCACTCATTCATCCTCTATCTCAAATTTCAACAAGAGTTTATGCATTTTAGCCAGCCCAGCGGTCCTTTGGAAGATAAGATGCACACCGCAGCCAGCAGGGCCCAGGCATGGCACGCTGTGATCACGCCAGGGGGGAGGTGAAGGGAAGGGAAGGGAGGGGTGGACATGTGGTTGTGGTGGGCGCACAGGCCAAGGAGGCAGGCAAACTGGGCGCTTGCCTAGGGCACTGGGAGGGGGAGCCCAATTCGGTGCACCCACCCCCCGGCGCCCTAGGCAACCGCCTAGTTTGCCTAGTGGGCGAGCCGGCCTTGATTTTAGCAATAACATGTTTGTCATTTGTACATAATTATGTTTCAAATTCAGTTTTAGGTTGTTCAAAACCATGCAGTCTTTTATCTGCTTTCAACCTTTCTAATAATTGTGCATTAAAAAAACATGGGCAAGTGTATTCTTCTGTTGTCAAATCTCTTAATTTCATTTTACAATCCCCTTGAGAAAAATCTAATATGTCACGGTATGTTAACCATTTATGTTTAGTTATCATTTCTCGTCTATAGGACGCTTCTTGGGTAGTTAGCCACAAGCTGACTCTCAGGACCTTTTTTGAGCAGGAACATACAGGAACGCAGTTCCTGCTGGCTTGGTGTCAGAGGGTGTGGCCTAATATGCAAATAAGCTCCTGCTGGGCTTTTTCTACAAAAAGCCCTTTCCAAAACAATGGTCACCAGGGGGTGTGGTCTAATATATAAATGAGTTCCTGCTGGGCTTTTTTGACAATAAAAGCCCTGCTGACTCCTATCCTCCTGCCACCCACTCCCCCATTTGCCATGCTGCCCAGAGACTGGTCCCTGTTACCCAGATGCTGATGTCACAAGGCCAGTATCACAATGCCCCAGGGAGACAGAGATGTATAAGTATGCTTGAGCCTTGGATATTGGATTCACAGATGTAAACAGAGACGTTCAAACTGAATCTCTCTTCACAGCTTGGAAAAGGCCCACCGTTGGGCTCCTGGTAAGTCATCAAAAGGGCCAGCGGTGAATTTTAGAGTGGGAGTTGGTGGGGAGAAGGATGGTTGGCAGGAGATGGGAGGTTGCGAAGCAGGAGGTTGGTAGGAGGCGGTTGAAGACAGTTTTATTTAACACATTTGACTGGTTTAGTTTGGAATGATTGGCAGTCCAAATTGGAGTTTTCCACTGTGACTTTTAATGGGTTTTTATCATTGTTATTTTATTTGTATTGTTTCAAGGGCTCCAGAAACAGCAAGATCGATGAAGGGTGTGCTGAAGACACGGTGTGGAATTTCCCACTCCATCTCCTCCCCGGCTCACTGAAACCCCCTCCTCCACTAACTCTATCTCCATTTCCTCTCTTTTGACCACCCCCACTGTGTCCTCTAACCCAATGTTTCCCATTTGCAGGATCGTGACCTGGTACCGGGCCATGGAAGCCTCACTACCAGGTCACAAGAAAAGCCAAAGCTAGCCCTGCCCCCAGCAAAGCTAGCCTCGCCCCATCTCTGTGTTGTGCAGAGAGGAGCTGGGCTGCCTCTCCTTCCTTCTCCCCATTCCCAGTGTTTGAGAAAAAAGCTAGCATCCACAGGTACTTTAGACCTATGAAGTATTCTTCAGGGTATGAGCTTTCATGTGCCTTGCAGTATGTTCTTTTGGGGAGATTTCCCCGGGAGGCCTGGGTGGCAAAGAAGGGTGTGTGTGTTTTTTTCAGCCGGGAGGGGTGGGAAGTGGGCATTCCAGTAGCTATTTCTTTTTTACCAAATGACCCCTGGGCAGAATTTTTGCTGCCTGGGGTCATCTGATGGTGAGGAAAGCTTTTTTTCCCTTTGCCCTCCCCTTCTTTCTTTCCCTGCAAGTGATGCTCTGTCTGTATTCTTGGTGCTGGGAGGGGGGAAGCAACAGTGGGAGGGCTTCTAATGCCCTGGCCCCACTGGTGGATATTCTGGTGCTTTTGGGGCATTGTATGAGGGAATTTTGGACTGGATAGTCCACTGGCCTGATCCAACATGGCTTCTCTTATGTTTATGTTCTTTCTTTCCATGTCTTTCTTTTCGTTTCCTTTCCTTTCCTTTCCTTCCATTTCTTTCTTTCTTTCTTTCTTTCTTTCTTTCTTTCTTTCTTTCTTTCTTTCTTTCTTTCTTTCTTTCTTTCTTTCTTTCTTTCTTTCTTTCTTTCTTTCTTTTTCTTTCAATTTTTACCGGATGGAACTTTTCTGTTCATCATACTGTTGTTGCAGACATAGGAGCTCTGCCAATGAAAAGTTGGTACCCCCAGTTGTAGCCAGGTGGCCTTCTATGAGATTTCTGTGTGAGTGAGTGAGAATAAGAGGTGTGGGGCAGAAAGAGATTATTGGAGATTACTGCAGTATAGCTCAACAGCACTGGAAGAGATGGTACTATGAACTTGGCACCATTTTACTGGTCCTGCTTTTAACAGCTGTCTGACACCAAAATTAAACTCCACCTGTAGATATTAAAAAGGATGAAAGTAGTTCACTGGCTAAGTATCTGCACAACAGGTTGCTTTTAAAGGTATGGGAAACACAGCCAGTAAAAAGCTGCGAGCCCTTCATAAATATCCTTTTTGGGATAACTGCAGAAAAGCTTGTATGAACTTCATATAACTTGAAATTAATTCATTAATTGCAATACAATTCTCTGCTACCTTTCACAGCAATTTCCCCGAGATTCAACCAAAGAAAAGTATGAAAAATAGCTGTTGAAAGATTTTCTTGAAACCAAGCAAGCTTGGTTGTAGCTTGAGGCAGGGTTCCAGCAGTAGCAGCTGAAGGAAGGGCCTACTAAATGTGTCAGCATATTTTGAGGTAGAGCAGCTGCCAGGGCCCAGTGTGGGTGGTACACAGTGCTGGCATTCCTGATGGCAATGGCAACAGCACTCCCAATTGCATACATTGGCCAGTGCTGTTGAGGAAGGGATGTGCAGGTGGTGCAGGCAATTGAACATTGGCATTAGGAGTTCTTGCAAGCTGGAGAAGAATACGCAAACAGATAGGTGCATGCAGGTGTGGGGGTGAAAAGAGAGGACTGCCCACTTTCCACCCCCATTTTGGGTTAGCAGCTCCTGTCTTCAGGAATGTAGTCTGAAGAACTGTCAAACTGAGGTGAAGAGAGAAGTTCTAGATCAGGGTAGCCAAACTTGCTTAACATAAGAGCCACGTAGAATAAACATCAGATATTTGAGAGCCACAAGACATGAACATCAGATGTTTGAGAGCCACTAGACAAGGAAGGAAGGCAAATAGATGGGGGATGAAGGAGAGGTGGAAAGAAAGCAACTTTAACTTTATTAAATGCATTCTCCAAGCTGCCAGCTGGCTTGGCTTGGAGAAGTGATTTAAATTGAGAGAGCTTTGAGAGCCACATTGAGAGAGCTTTGAGAGCCACATAATATGTGTGAAAGAGCCACATGTGGCTCCCAAGCCACAGTTTGGCCACCCCTGTTCTAGATCTATTGGGGAAATTAAGAACTAATAAGTTTCCAGTTCCTGATGGCATAGACCCAAGGTTTCTTATGGAATTCCTATATTAGATTGATGATCTACTAACCAGTATATGTAACTTGTCAGTAAAATCAGTCACCGTGCCAGATGACTGGACAGTAGCAAATGTTACACCAATATTTAACAGGGAACCAGGAAATTATAGGTCAATTCGCTTAATGTCTGTCTCAGGGAAATGACTAGAAACTGTCATCAAAGATAAATTATTAGGCATGTTGAGGAACAAAGCCTGCTGAGGAAAATAAGCATGGTTTCTGCAAAATGAAGTTCTGCCTCACCAATCTTTTGGAATTCTTTGAGAAATGTAACATACGTATAGATAATGATCGTCTGATAGACATTACATAGTTAGACTTTCAAAAGGCTTTTGATTACATACCTCACCAAAGTCTTCATTGCATAATAGGGCAGGTCTTATGCATTACAATTTGTTAAATGACAGGAAACAGAGTAGGAATAAATAGTCATTGCAATGGAGGGAAGTAACCCAGTGTGGCTCAACTTTGTAAAAGGCAAACTCTAGACTGGGAATCATAATGCCACCATACAGATCTTGATGAAGCTTCTGTTGGTATCAGATCCGTAGCTACAGTGGGGCCCCTGGTGTCCAGTCCCCACCAATCAAACCCCTATGCAACTATTCTGGCCCCATCAATCAGTCCCCCATTGCTCGCCGTCACTCTGTTCAAGAGGCCTTAAACCCTTTCTTTCTCCTCCCCCCACCTCACCATCCAGCCTGATAAAAAGTGCAGGGGAAGATGAAAGCTTGTGCATAATTTTGTGATAATAAAAGGGATAACATGGCATTTTGGGGGGGGGTGTTCACAAGATATTTTGAAAGTTTACACTGAGAGCCTGCCCCCTGACCCCCCCTAAACAAAAAAATCCTGCCTATGGCCCCACCAAATTTGAAATCCTTGCTACGGCCCTGGTTGGCATACTGTGCACTTCTGGTTGCCCTATCTCCAAAAGGACATAACAAAGCCAGCAAAAAGTACAGAAGAGGGCAACCAATGCGATTAAAGGTTATAGCACTTTTCCTATGAGGAAAGGCTGAAGAGTCTGGGACTTTTCAGTTTAGAAAAAAGATGACTAAGAGGGGCCATGATAGAGGCTGATATGCACAAGGTGGACAGAGTGAATATCTTCTCCCTCTCCCAAAATACTAGAACTTGAGGGCATCCATGAAGTTGATAAGCAAAAGATTCAGTATGGACAAAATAAAATAAAACTTTACTCAGTGAATTCGCTCTCAGAGGATATAGCGATGGCCACAGACATAAATGGCTTTAAAAGGGGATTCGTCATGGAGGATAAACCTATCAGTGACTACTAGCCATGATGACTAAAGCAAATATTCGCATCCAGAGATAGTAAAACTCAACACCAGTGCCAGGAGGCAACATCAGGGGAAACCTTGGCATCTCTGCCCTGTTGTTAGCTGTCCAGTGTAACTGGATGGCTGTTGTGTGACATAAGATGCTAGACTAGATGGACCACTGTTCTGATCCAGCAGGCCTCTTTTTATGTTCAATCGCTGCAGACATCTAAAAATGGGACAGTGTACCTATCTAATTCAAAATGTCCCAGAATAATATATTTACAAAGTAAAGCCTCTTGCATTTAGTTCAACGCATTCCAGTTAGAAAAGTCTGAAAATCAAAAAATATCTCCTTCCAAAGGTGATAGGTTTATAAAACATTTATTAGCTGCCTTTCTATCTTGCAGCACTGAAGGAAGCTTACAGCATAAATAAAACAACAGTTATAAAACATATCAAAGACAACAATTTAAAATCTCAGGACTGTCAATAAATAAAACCTGACTTAGTCAAATGCAATCCTCAATAAAACTGTCTTCAGCAGCCTCCTGAAGATCAAAAGTGAGGGGTTCAGGTACACCTCACGGGAGGTTTTGGTGGGGCTGCCACCAAAAAGCCCTCGTGTGCCCGCCAGATGTGTTTCTTTTATTAGTAGGACAGTCAAGACTCTCCCTGTGATCTTAATTCTCAGGCAGGAAGATTTAAAGTATACACCACTTAGTAAACTGACCAATGATCCATGACACCCTGATTACTAGAATAGTCTGAAAACAGGCTGTATCTAAATCTTTCTTGTTCAGTTTGCAGGGCCAGATCTAGGGGGTGCAGAGTGGGGTGCTTGCCCCGGGCACCGACGGAGGGGGGGCGTCAAATTGGGTATGGAGTCTATTGTATTCTATGGGACCATAAGACAGAATGGCCCATAAGGGGGCGTCATTTTTTAATTTTGCCCCCCCTCAAAAAACATGTAGATCTGGTCCTGTTCAGTTGAGACTATAAACCATAACTAACAGGAAGGTAAATGGCTTAGAAGGATGTAACGTTTGTTAGCAGTGCACAGTAAAATACTTCATCAACTAGAAAGCTGACATATACACATTTTGCAAGATATACTGTGCATTTATGTATGTCTGGTGGAGATTCCCTTTCATTATCATGAGTAGTAGCTACTGACGTACTTCTTGATGAACTCATGTTAACTGAGGCTACCGGACTAGTTATCTCCCTTTAAAGACAATGGGGTCGCAAAGAGTCGGACTCAACTGTGCGACTGAACAACAACAACAAAAGACATTGTAATAAGAGGAGCAGCAAGGAGAGACTGAACTATGAAACGTAGGACAAGCCAAGCCCACGTGGCCTTTCATTCTTCACACCTTTAACTCATTTCAAAACGGGAGGGAGGCCAATTTTTAATATAGAATCATGGACCTCCAGGGGTCATCTAGTCCAATCCCCTGCACAAAAGAGAAGCCCAGGAGGGACCCAAAAGACTAACAACATGTATTCTCCAAAAAGCTTTCCTGAGTCAGAACTCCGATGAAGGGACCAAAGCTTAAAGTTGAAATAAATATTGTTCCTTTTCCTACAGCGCTGGGCTCTTGTGAAGTCTGAATACTGCTTCCCAATTGGTTCAAGCACAGTGTGCCGGGTATGTTTGGCGCTGCCAAATCAGGTCGTTGTTGTTTAACTGAGCAACTGGGCTCCTCTCACACATTAACAAGGTTTTGGCGCCAACTGAAAAGTGAGCCCTTGCTGCAGTCAACCTCCATGGCTTCGTGGCATCTTCAGAGTGGATAAAAGCGGAGATTAAAAAAAAGCTCCTGGCCGGGCTGGGAACCAGCTGAGTAGGGCGGCACCCTCTTCCAGTGGCGGACTGGCCAGAATGTCAGCTTGCCCCTTAACAATAGACAATATGTTAAAAATGTTAATGACCTTTTAGTAGCTTGAAAATATAATAGAAGTTCCAGTATTATTACTGTAATGCAACTAAAATGTATGTTCTATTTAGGGTGGCCAGCCTCCAGGTGGGGCCTGGGGATCTCTCATTTTTACAACTGATCTCCAGCTGGCCGAAATCAGCTCTCCTGGAGAAAATGCAATCTGTACTTACATTTAGTATCTACCATATACTGCCAGTAATATGTACGATAGACGTACACTGTAATTACTGAAATATATATATTTCCCAAAAGCTGTATTGAACCCTTTTCCCACTTACGTATTTTTTTTAAAAATTTTATTTATTCCTTACAAAAATGAAACGACAGCCTTATAGTTGTGGGTGCACCCCCTATGTCTCCTGGCAACCAATATTTGTAGACCCATCCAAGTAGGCAGCCGTGTTGGTCGGAAGCAGTTGAACAAAGCAGGAGTCAAGTTGCACCTTTAAGACCAACACAGTTTTATTCAGGATCTAAGCTTTCGTGTGCTAAAAGCACACTTCTTCAGACCAGGGCCTGTACCTGACTCCCCTCGTCTTTAGCACACGAAAGCTTGCGTCCTGAATAAAAACTGTGTTGGTCTTAAAGGTGCCACTCGACTCCAGTTTCGTGCCATGTTTTAGACCCAGTCCGCCGTCGCTGCCCTCTTCTCCAGCGTGCCGCGAAGGGAGCCAGGAGGAGGAAGAAGAAGCAGCCCAGAGCGCGGAGCCTTCCCTTCCCTTCTCTTCCCCTCCAGGGCTGTCCTTCTCCGGCTGGCCGGGGAGCGGCACTGTTTCCCCGCGGCCGGGCAACCCGAGCGAGGCGCACGCGCTGCCGGAGGAGCCGGGACTGAGGCGGCCAGGCAGGCAGCCACCGGAGGAAGGGAGTCGCGAGCGAGGGCGGCAGGGCGCCGGTCGTCAGCCGTGGCGGAGTAGCGAGCCCAGCCAAGCGAGGCGGCGAGCCCCCCGCGGTCGGCCGCTTCTCCTCCACCGCCACCCGCTTTTCCTCCACGACAGCAGCCGCCCCACGGAGGCCGCTCAATGCTGCACCTTCCGGAGCTGCAGGAGGTAAAAAGGCGGGCGGGCGGCCCCTGGGGTTGCTTCGGTTCCCTCGCGGCCGTTTCCTTTCGGCGCGGCGTCTGAGGCGACGGGGGGCGTCGAGAGGCTGGAGGCCGGCGGCTTCTCCTTTGTGGGGCTTCAGTCGGGACGAGGGGGCCAGGGGAGGTCTTGAGGTGGAAGTTGAGGGAAAGCCCGCTGAAGTGGGTGCAGAGTGGCCTGCGCCTCTCCTCGGGGGCCGGGCGGCGGGCTCTGTCCCCACCCTGAGGTGAACCCTCCTCAGGGCCTGCTCGCGGGGGTCGCCAGATGGGGCTGCGGGGGTCGCCATCTCCCCTCCTCCTCCGCCCTCCTCCTGTTGGTTTCTGTGCCTCCTGATAGTTTTGAGGCCTAACAGCTTAGGCCTCGCCTCCTGATTCTGGGGTGGGGGGGGGGAGCGCATCTTGGGGGATCTTTCTGGGGAAGGGGAGAAGCCGGGGTTTTCCTCTCCCCGCCCTGGGATCCTTTCTCGGAAGACCGTGTCTTTTCTCATGCGAAATAAATGTGATTTTTTTGGCGTTATTTTTTTTTTCCCCCCATTGTGAAACGGCAGCAAAAACTAAGCGTGTCGGGCTTGGGAGCTAGCCGCCCGAGGGAAAGGAGGCGGCGGTCGCGGGTGGGAATCCTGGGTTGGTTTGTGGGGGGGGAATAAAAAGGCAATTCGGCCTGGTTGCGGAACGGCGAGGCCTTCTGCGAATCGAGGTTTTTAGAAATGGGGGAAGGAAAAAGAAAAGAGAGAGCTTTAGAAAAGTCGCCTCCATTCCGCTGAACTTTTGTTTTCTGACCGATAGAGGCCGGTAGAGGACTGTGGAGAAGGAAACTTTATAACCAGCAGCACCAGGATGGATTTCCCATCTGCCCAACCAAAGCCTCCCGCTGACGGCAAAATCATCTTCTACCCTCCTGGAGTCAAAGAGATCACGGATAAAATCACAAACGATGAAGTGGTCAAACGCCTGAAGGTAAGACTCTAGTTTTGTTTCAGTTATTTTTATTTGTTGGACTTCTAGTTGGTTCTTCAACCATATCTGTCTCTCGTTTATTGATTGTCCCATCTTGTGGTTTGTATTGACTCCACTCTGTAATCTGCCTTGATTCCCAGTGAAAGCGTGGGGACTATAAATAATGCAAATAAATAAAAGTGTGTGTTATTTTAAAGATTACTTTCCTTTTTTTATGCTTGGTACTTTTCAGGACAGGTGAGATTATACGTATTGTTTATGCCCAGCTGAAGTTTGTTAAGAGACATTCTTAAGCTTAGGTTTTCTGAGAGGTCATCAGAATATTCTATTTATGTTATAGAGAATTTTATAGTTTCCTTTATGCTGTTCAGCTAATTTGCAGTGATGCTACGTTGAGGGGACTGAGGCAAGCCGGGAACAATTATGAGTAGTAAGAAAGTCAGAAATACCGATTCTACATCCTTTGAAAACTTCAACGTTGCATTTATCTTGGCTTTCCCCAATGTAAGCAATCTGTGGCTGTGGGAAGGAGCCTGCATGGGTGTTGCAGAGCCAATGGAAGCTGTTTCCTGGTCCTGTGACATGACAGTGAAGGTGTTGGGGAGGGAGGAATAGGAGGACAGGATTGGTTGATAACTGCTGAAGCAGCCAGTCATGCTCAGATGCTGCCTCAAGCAGGGAAGGAAGCCGGATATGGTTGCCTGAATGACTGACGTGTGCTCCTTGAGCCTGGTAAGCTCTGAAAAATTTCTGCAAGAGGAAGAGAGTCTTGAATTCAATTATCCAAGCCAGAGGGAAAAGGAGAAGCCTGTGGCAGTTAATTCATGCAGAACTGTGTTTTGTTGTCTCCTTTGAACTTCTACTCTTTTTCCTTTGTATTGCACATGTTTATTGATGCGCAAGAATTGTAAAACATTGGAAAGGGTGAGAAAGAAGAGAACTTGCTCTTTCAGCTAGCTAGAGTCAGCCACGGGAAAGGTGTTTAATACTATGACATGTCACTATTTATCACCTTGCCATGGCTATCAAACTGTTATGATAACCTGATGATGCAGCCATCAACATCCCAGGAACGCATGTCTTCTATATTGTTGTTTTCTTGTATAGTTGGCTCTAAATGAACCTAGCAGTGGAGGCTTGTTTTACTCTAAATGAATGGAAAACAGAGGGCTTAGGTTGTGGTAACTCCGCATGGGATTGCATTGTAGAGGTGGTTTATAGATGAATCATGGCCAGGTCTGGTTCTCTCTTTGATATCCAAATGCTTCCCATAAGCTGAACAGTAAATTACCTTGGTTGTTACTATGACAGTGGAAAGCCAAGATTTCACAAAATATCTGTCTTCATCCAAGCATCATCTTTTACAATTGAGCTGTGTTCAGTGTTGGGCCATTTTTCTTTTCCAACAAGCAAAATAAAGGTGCTTGTTGCTAACAAGTGAAACTGTCTTACTACAAAACTGTCTGTTAGTGTTACTGTTTGCATGGACAGATTAATTTCAGAGTACATGTACTATCGTACATGTGTGGGTTTGCATTTTGTGGCCAGGAACATTCATTGCAACAGATACTGTAGGCTGATACTTTAACTGGGTAGTATGGCCATACCTCTATGTCCTGAAGTTAATACTTCGATGTTCTTTCTGCCATCATTTACTATTTGCATCCTCCAGTAGTTTTGAATGCGTTGCATTTTGTCTGGATCTCAACAAGCTTCATGCTTTAATAGGCCTCACTATAGAAATGGCAAGTGCTCTGGTTAAGTTACACAGAATCTGTAAGTCTCTGCAGCAGTTGTCTTTGCTTTTTTGGCTTTTAGGCCAAATTGCTTATTTCCTAGAATCCTGTCTTCCCTTTTGCTATTTGCATTAAACTTGTTGCTGTCTTATCTTGTTAGTTCTCCTATGCAGTGTTAATCACCCCTCTGAGGTAGTAGAATGGGCATCCTGGTTTGCTCTTTGCAGATTTCTTGTTGCTGCTTTTTTCCTGCCTGTGATTGAAGCTGTTGATTTTGCTCGAATGCAACTATCTTTGAGCACTCATCTGCTTGTTTCTGTGATATTATGAAACTCTGAATAGTAGAGAGCTAGTGTAAACAGTGCAGCCCCAAAGTGGAGGCAATCATATAGGCTTCCTTGTGGTGTAATACTTAAAAACCTCTTGCCCATGAATTGTTTGGGCACAATGCATGGGAAAAGAGGATTTTTAAGCATTACATGAATCATGTGGAGTATTGGTATAGGAGAATTCTTGTGTGTGTTGTTGTGACTCCACTTGTATTTTAGTGCAAGGTCATTGGTCCCTAGCACATTCCAAATTAGGACCAACTGGAGCAGTATAAAACAGTGGTGTTTGTGTAACACTTGTCATTCTTTCCGAAGTGGGAATGGGGCTATAAATACAGTTGGCTAGCAGTTTGTGATCTTCAAATATTAAGATAATTAGGGAAGAGAGAGGGTACAAAGTTTAATTTCTGGTTGCTGCAGTTGATAGGATGTTGTCATTTTCTTGTGTTGGGCCTGGCTCTGTTGTACTATTACATTTCCTAGTAAATCAATCATCTCTTTGGTTATAGGAATATTATTGTGGGTCATTGTGGAAGTAGTGCTGCATTTCCTGAACCTTGGGGACAGTATTTCAGGGAGTGCAATAGGCTGTAGGAGGAAGAGAATGTGGGAAAGATTTGTTAATGGGTGGAGTACCTCTTTGGATCCATCTGTATTTCTATCTTCTTATGGCTTCAAATGATGATTGAAGCTTGAAGAGTCCTCTGTTCAAAAGCCACATACTAAGGTCCAAATGGTAGCGTTGCAATGTTTACTGAAGCAACACTGCCCTGCTGCACACCTAGTAACCTAACGCTCCTTACCTAGTTGGTATTGTATTTATATTCTGCTTGCCTTCCAGATAAATTTTACTTTTGTGTTTATGATATCTTTTCAAACTGCTTTGTCGTGGTTCTAGATATGCACTATGGTGGCAGCAACCATATTTGTTCATGTGATTGCTTAATTCATATACAATACAGAATGTTGGCGGCAAAGAAGTTTGGACAACAGGCAATGGGAAAATGAGGACAGGGAAGGATTTCATTTATTTTACACTTTTATCCGTCCTTTCTCGCAATAAGTTTGTTAGAGTACATTGTCATATTTAGCTCGTCTTTTAATGACTTTCTGTTTTGACTGCCAGACTGCCTGGTGTTACACTACCTGTCATTGTAATAGTAAAGCCCGGCAGTGACATGCTGGTTAGTAAATACATTTCAGTTGTAGAATTGCATTGCTAATTTAAACAAGCACTTTCAGTGAGGGAAAAAAACCCGAACTACGGGATTATAAATTTGGTTAAGCCACTAATCATTACATTTGATTTATTTTATGTATACCACGTTTCTCCCCAATGGAGATCCAAAGAGCTATGCTGCTCTCCTCCCGTTACTCCTCACAACAGCCCTCTGAGGTAGGTTAGGCTGAGAGTTTGTGACTGTCCTGGCTCAAGGTCACTTGATAAGCTTCCATGGCAGAATGGGAGTTTAAACCTGACCTAGCCTGACACTATACCAAGCTTGTGCAAATAAATTACATATTTGAAAACATTTTCATTTTTTGTTTGACAAGCTTTTTATATACATCGTTGCCACAGTTGTCTGTTTTGCCTTACAGAAGTAAGTGTGTAAAATGTGTCTAGCACAGTTACTGCACCATCTGCATGATATGTCTGAGAGGTTAACATATCAGTTTAAAAAAGCCTTGTCAGTTTAAAAAACAAACAAACTTTGGCCCGATACAAGCAAGGCAGTAAAGACTTGCTTGTAATCATAACTTGCTTTTGAAAGATTTGAGGGGATGTGATTTCAAATAAAATAGAAAAGAATATCACAGAATATGCATAGGTATACGTTTTCGCAAGAGATCCAGAGATTATTCTCTTTAAGAATAATTATAAGATGATGTACTGCTGGTACTTTACTCCTCACTGGTTAAACAAACTTATTTATTTTTATTTATTTCAGTTTTATTTAAACACACAAAGAAATGCTGGCATACAAATCAGGTGCTTTATATGTGTATGTCTTTCTTTCTGTGTGTATGTATGTTAGTTTTTCCCTAAAATATGCAGTTTTGGAAATATGTAATGTAAGCTGATGTGTTCCCTTTGGTCTGATTAAGAATATTCAGTTCCTCTACTAAACAATATTTTCGTGAAAATTGCAGCATTGTACATACCCTTTTAATTCTGATAGCTAAAAGAAATGGAGAGGGTTGGATCCTATGAATGACTATAAATGTTTCAAGATAGGTTAAAGTTGTAAATACTGTTTTGAGTGGTTTTTTGAGTGTATAATTAGAAATAAAGATACTAGATTCTTACTGATTGCATATAAAAATACTGTATAAATCAAAGCTTCTAATTGAGTAACCCCCCCCAAAAAATATAGAGCAGGCACCCCAGTATTGAGTGTTTGAGGTTAATTTTAAGGGGTTTAATTACAGTTTTATATGTAGTTGGTTAATAAAAACTAAAGTTCATAAGAAGCGCTCTGTTGGAAGAGAGAGGTAGAAAGTCACTTTGTGATTTTCTTTCCAGTGATAGTCATTCATTTCTTGTGCATCCATAAACAAGAGAAGAAAGCAACAACTGTTAATCTGTTTTTGCCCACCAACTGGAATTCAGAGGCATACTGCCATGGAATCTAGTGATTATTCAAAGGTGAACGTTTGGAATATGCCCCTAAATCCGTAAAATTGTCAAGTAAACAATGAAACCATCATATAGGCATGCACTCCCAGAACTGGGAGATGAAGCTGAGGGAGGGGATCTGTTCTCTTAACAACACTTGTACAGGTGAAGGTACTCTCCAAACCTTGTCCCAACCTCCTGACCAAGATACTTTAAACTGTTGCAGAGGTTGCCTATATATATTTGTAAGTATTGTTCTGGTGGATCCCAGGTGTTCAGGTTACAGTCAATTTTTCTTCTTCATCAAGGCTCCTAATTGGCCTTGAGAAATATATGCCCTTAGCCGTTACCCATTCCCCATCCTGGTTCATAGTATTGCCCAGTGCAACAGTTAATGGTGTGTTCACTTGGATACATATCTAAATGTGCACTCCCATCCCAATTGGTGCCTTGACTAGGGATGGGCATGAACCAAATCATGATTTGTGCTAAAAATGGTTCATGGCTCATTCCAAATGGGTTTATCTGATCCCACTGCACATGAATGTGAAAGAAACCAGACTTTTTCTTGGCATGTTGTTTACTTTGTTTTTCCAGACAGCCTGATGCTGGCATGATTCCCTAGACCCTGCCCTTCTGAAGCAGCAGCTCCAATCTCCAGCAGCCTGCACTTCTGTTCAGTTTCCAGTGAAACTGACTTGAACACTGCAGCTCCGCTCTCCCAGCCCCTGTGTTTCTGATCAGTTTCCAGTGAAACTGACTAGATGCTGCAGCTTTGCTGTCCCTCCCCCCCCCCCCGGCAGCTTCTAGTTAGTTTCACTGGAAACTTAACAGAAGTGCAGGGATTGGGAGAATGGAGTTGTGGTGTTTAGTCAGTTTCCAAGCTTTCTGGGGGGTGAAACTGACTGGAAGTTGCAGGATGGCTTCCCTTTCCCCCCCCAGCTTGGCATACTCTCTGAGATCAGTTTACTGGGGGGATGGTAGCTCAGCCCCCCGAAATTAAATGTACACCAAACTTTGACAGCTGGTAGAGCAGAGTCCACTGAAGAGTTTGCTGCAAGTTTGGCATCTCTAGCCTACTTAGCCATTGTACCAAACAAACCACGAATTGTTCTGGAAATTGAAAAAATATGAAACAGAACAAATCACTGATTTGGGCAAGTCAATGAATCATGAATTGAACCACCATTTTCATGTTCCATGCCCATCCCTAGCCTTGACCCTGTCTTGAGGGGTGGAACATAACTGAAATAACAAGTGAGAGCACAGTACGGCACAGATCTGGGCAATATTTTCTCAGATCTATACTTGTTCATATTAAAGCCTTGGAACTTGAAGTTTGTCCAGTTTTAATAAAAAGTATTACTTGTTTAAGTGTTTGATAGATTACTGGGTAGCTTAGGTCCAGTCCAGTAAAAACAACATACAAATTGCTTTTAACATGGAAACTTGCTGCTTGCGATTTTCTGAACTGTTTTATATCAAGACTTGACAATTTGGGGGAGGTTATTGTGCCAGCCCAAAAATTTAGGAGTCAGACTCATTTTTCAGGCTTCAGCGTTTTGTGTTTTAATAACCCACATTTAATAACCACAATTATTGCTACCACTAAACTTAGTCCTAGCTTTCTTACGGTTTCTTGTGATTTTACGAAAGCTGTTACTAAAGTAATCCAGGTTGTCATCACTACAACAAAAAGCTAACCTCTCTCCAAATTCTCATATTTCATTATTGCTTTAAAAAGATCCATATAATTGAGTATTGGAGCCAGTATGGAAAACAACTGGTTACCACCATTGAAGGATGTAAAAAACAACGTCATAAACCAGGAGTGAGAAGAATTTAATGCGCATGCATTTTTATGTTGTCACATTCTATGCTTTGCACTTCTGAGGGGCACTGAGAAACGCTACTATGAAATATTACTGAAAATTTCTAGGTGCTTGGCAATCTGGCGCCTGGGATTTTTTGAGCCTTGGTTATTTGGTGCTGGCAAAATACATGAATGATCATATACTATTGTTCTCTGACTTGCTATCCCTCCTTGGCTGGCTGCTGACAGGATAATCATTTAAAGCTAGGAGTGGCAGTGTTAGAGTAGGTCATGCATGCAGAAGCCATATTTCCATGCCTTGTGTTTCCATATTGAGTACTTTAAGGCTATGTAGGTCATAAATGCTGTTAAAGGGCCAGGCTCTTGCAGTAGTGCTGTGGTGGAAAGAAGACAGCAGATAAAAGTGGAGCGGTTTGTGGGGAACCTCCTTCAGTTACAGTGATCGAGCTGCATGGATTTACTTGGCAGAAGGTGCCATTTGATGTCACTGGAGTTGGCTTAAAAAGAACCGATTCTTCACCTTGCAGCAGTTTTTATATACTTTTGCTGCCGTTAAATGTTTTGTTTTGATCATGGTAGAACACTAAACTAGGTGTATAAAATGCTTAATAAATGTTTGTGTGCTTGATAAATTTTTGTCTGTATTTAAATAAATGCATTTGTGTATTAACTCAGTTTTTTCACACTAGTTTTGAAAATATTTTTTCTAGACTGATTCCTTGAGGTGCTTTGAAAATTAAAATGTTTCATCGTCTAGAGTGACTTTCTTGTCATATACTGAGTCCTAATTAATGGCAAGCTTGCATGTACAGTACTACCGTTACTGTCTCCTGGCAACATCAAAGAGAGTATCAGGGAAAAAAAGAGGAGGCCCCTACGGGCTGAATGCATGCTTCAGACTTAGATTGGGGGAGAGAGAGAAAGTCTTCTGTCTCTGGTGGTTTAGCAGTATTTCTGTGGTCTGTATAATAATAGGATTGGCTCTTATAGTTGCATAAATGGAATGGGCTTCTGGTGGTGAGTGTTTCCCACCTTCCCTCAGCAAGTGACTACCAGCGCTGACAAAATGTGTGTTTCTTTGGGTGTGATACTGCAGCAGCTTGTGAGCTTTGGTTCACAGGCCCATGACAGTGGTTGGTGAATTTTAAAATAGTGCAAGTGCAAACCATAGCTTTCTGCTTCAGATATTTGCTGTGAATATGGTGCTAACTCAGTATCACACAAGAGGAGCTGAGACTGGCTAACCAAAAATAGTTTGTGAAGTGTCAACCATAGTTTGCCAGTATGTCTAAACTAGTGAGTTTTAATGACAAATGGAGCATGGCAGAAACGTGGCATTAAATGTCTCAGCTAAATTGCAAACAGCTGAATGTGGAATATTTTCTGCAAGGTTGAAACAGCAGCCTGCTTGGCTCTACAAAAAATGTGAGTGATTATTCAGGATTTAAAACTTGTTTCCATTGAAAAAGTCTTTCCACTGCCAACTGAAAAACATATATTTGCTTTTTAAAAAAATATTTAAAAATCAATTTTTAGAATTGTTTGAACTTCAGTTGAAGGCCTTCCTTCCTGCAAAAAACAAAATGCCTGTGTATGTACATGCATGCACATGCCTGAGCACAGCTTTCTAGCATAGGGATTGGGTATGGACACTGATGCTATGAAATTATTACAGGGCTTGATAAATCCTGGATGTTGGGTTGCTCTAGTGCAAGGGTGTTGAACTCATTTGTTACGGGGGGCTGGATCTGACAGCAAATGGGACTTTGTGGGGCTAGGCCACATGTGTCATAAAATATAAAGCCAGATGGATGAGATATAAACTTTGTAAAGGATACAAACAAAGGGGTTTTTTTTAACTTAAAATACAAACATGCTTTAACCTCTTGCAATAGATTGTTCAAAACTGAAAGATGGGGGAATAGTGGGATTTGACTATGCAATTTTAAAAATAAAACATCAAGAAAAAGCATAAGGATCACAGCAAAAACTAAAAATATAAAATGATCTGAGCCTAGGAAAACATGAAATGACTCAGTATTGCAAGCTGCACACATACACACCCCCGGTCTACTCAGATTGACAGTGACTCTTCAGTTAAATATCCTCCTTTGGCTGTCAGTTCCCAGGTTAGAGTACTCAGTGGGCACCAGTCTCAGGTCCTTTCAACAGAGACAAGCTGGCTGAAAGCCTCACCCCTTTATGTATGCAAGAATACAACTCCAACTAGCAGCAGCTTAAACTGTCCATACAAACACTGGAAAGTGAAACAAGCGCCACTCCATTAAAATGCACTGCAGCACAGACATAATTGTAAGGAAAATACGGAATGGATTTTCCATTAAGGTTTCTGGTCCCAGATACACAACTCCCAGAGTCCATAATGAAAAATCTACTCCACATTTTCATTGCAGCTTTGCAAGCCCAGAAGAGCTTCCTGCTACAGCCAGCAAAGACAAGGCAGAAGGAACAGGGAACTTTGGCAGCCTTGGAGCTTCAAAGAGGGAGGACAGGAGGGGGAGGGGGGGAGAAAAGAGCCATTGACCTGATTAAAACTCTGGGCAAGCTAGAAGTTTTACAGCCCTGTCCTAGTTCATAGTAGTTTCATCATGGTGTGTAATTTTGTCTAATATAAACCCTACATCTCTTGTCTCTGTGCTTGACTGCCCTGCTGCATTACCCATTTTACGCAAATCTCCCACAAGTGTATATACACTGTCTAAAGGGGCTTTCCCCTTTTCAGGAGTCAGAAGCCTATACACATGTGTTAAGGACAAATATGTTTGGGACTCTCTTGCTTGATTTATACAGAGGTCCAAGATTTCATCTAATGCCTTATAAGGGTATACTGAAGGAAAGGTCCCCTGTGCAAGCACCAGTCGTTTCCGACTCTGGGGTGACGTTGCTTTCACAACATTTTCATGGCAGACTTTTTTACGGGGTGGTTTGCCATTGCCTTCCCTAGTCATCTACTCTTCCCCCCCCCCACAGCAAGCTGGGTACTCATTTTACTGACCTCCGAAGGATGGAAGACTGAGTCAACCTGGAGCCAGCTACCTGAAAACCCAGCTTCCCCCGGGGATTGAACTCAGGTCGTGAGCAGAGCTTAGGACTGCAGTACTGCAGCTTTAACACTCTGCGCCACAGGGCTCTTTATAAGGGTGTACAGATTCTTAGAAATAAGCAGACACTGGTTAAAGTATTGAGATGGGAAACAATAGTTGGAACAACAACAAAAACCCTGGGATCTTTGAGGCTAACTTTGTATCCCCAAAATGTGAAGATGGAGGGGGGTAATAAAATAGTTCTCAAAATGGGTTGGAGCCAAAAGTTTCAAATCTCATTGGTAGTTCAATAAGGTAACTGCTACATGGGAAATATACCTTTATAGGAAATCGGAGATACCAGTTACTGCTTCAATGAAGTTTATGGCCCAAATGGAATGACAAGCTAGGTTCTATGGTCACCATTTGCTTGGATTGTTTTCCAGAAAAAAACATATTGAAGGACATAAATATATCAACATTGGAGATTGATGAATTTATGTGTCATTCTTAACTCAGGGACAGATCCTGTTAGTGTTTGTGGAATGCTGGATTTAACTAACTGAGCCACTGTTATTACCTTTGAATGGAGGGAGGGGAGTGAGCTCATGTTTGTCTTTTCCTTAGCATGGTAGTAGTTGCAGTACCTCCTTTGTTTGAAGTGGTGTGATTTGCTGCTCAGTGTTTTCATTCTGCTTCCAGATTACAGAAATAGATTCCTATCTGCAAATTCCAAACTTTGGTAGAGGCCAAATTAAAAATAAAAAGGATAACCAGTCCTTCTGGAGGATCGGAAAAAGGATCTCAGCTATGTACTCATGTGCTGATCCAAGAGGTTGCTCGTGGGGTAATAGATGCTGACACTTTTTGTTCACTTTTCATGGGAGGAGAAAAGCTAATATAGGGAAGCTCCAGTGTGCATTTGTCAGTAAAGATGGGTTAGAGCAGGGGTGTCAAACGTGGCCCAGGTGCCGAATCAGGCCTCCAGACAGCTCCTATCAGGCCCCCGAGCAACAGGCTGCCCTCTGCTTCCTTCTCCCTCTCTCTAGCTTCCTTCTGTATCACAGCTTACTTTGCCAGGCTTGCTCAATCGCACAGGAGCTACAGAGCAAAGCCTCTATTTTTTCCATTGGCTGAGGTTCCTCCCTTAGGGAGTAAGTGGGGGAGGGAGAGTTTGCTTTGCCAGGCTCAGTCATACAGCAGCGCTACAGCAAGCCTCTCTTCCTTCTATTGGTTGAGTTTCCTTTGCCCAGTTCTCTGGATCACAGATTTGTTTGTGTCCTTTATAAAGTTTATATCTCTGCTGCCTGGCATTACATTTTATGACACACTTGATTTAGCCCCACAAAGTCCCATTTGTCTCAGATCTGACCCTCGTAACAAATGAGTTCAACACCTCTGGGTTAGAGCTTTTTGAAGTTAGCCGAGTCCCTCCCTCCATTTTGGAAGGGGAGAGGGAATGGAGAAGAGTTGTCAGAAGCAACATTTGTTTTTTAAAAAACAGAAGTCTTTGTCTCCTAGCTTGGCTGCCACTGCTTGCAGTAGCTCTCGTCCATTTCCCTCCGTGACTGTAATTGGAGGAAGACTTGGCTGGTATCAGCAAGCTCTACCAGCTTGTCCTCACCAGCAACTACTTTAGATTTGGTGAAGATTTATTCCTTTAGATCATTGGCACACTCATGGGCACTCTTGTGACGCCACCCTATGCCAACATTTTCATGGCTAACCTGGAGCAGTGCTCAAATCTAACTGCCCCATGGTGATTGTTAGTGGTGATTGTTCATAACATGAAAAAGCATAATGTAACATATTGCAATACTGCACTTTAAATCATGGAAGCTGGAGCCCTGTAGAAGTATGTGTCCTGAAAATGGCTTCAGTGCGGTCCTTACAGTGCCGTCCTAAGTGGGTCTACTAAGTGAGATTCACTCCCAGAAAAGCGTTCTTAGGGTTGCCTTATAAAAGCCTCTGCAGCATATTTCTGGGTCTTAGTTAAGAGAAGAGAAGAGGAGTTCTGCATGTCAGCAGTGGGTGTTTTATATCTAGGTTGCTGTTAGCTGTTTGTTGTGATGACTACCGGTATTATTCCTAGAGATCTGTGTAAAGTTCCTGGAGATTATTAACCATAGGCATGTAACGTGATATAATTAAAAACAATGAATTTCTTGATAATAAATTGAGCATATTATAGGGTTTTGTTGCCAAAGTTAGTCCCATTTAAACAAACATGTATTTGAAAACGTTGTGTATATCTGGAGAATACATAAGAATTACCATCATTGCATGTTATAGATTGTCTTATATAACATATGTCATGCTGTACATTTGGAGTGAGGAAAGCCTTGTCTTAAAAAGCATTCTGAAAGGAAAAAAGTCCATAAGATTTTTTTTTCATTGTTCTTTAAAATGTCCTAATCTTTCCAGCAAATAGTCTTTTTCTTGTTTACGTCCAGACCTTCACATTTGTAGTTACATAATGTATATACTCTTGTCATATCATTAATAAAATTACAAGTCATGATTTGGCATTGTCATTCCCATTTTAATTATAGCAGTATGTAGCATTTTTGAGATTAGACAAAGTCTGTTTTTATTAACATAGTATTTTTTTTTGGGGGGGGGGGTGTTTCTGGCAAAGTTCCATTTAGTCCAGCATTCTTTTTTAAATGACAGCTAGACAGATGTCTCTGGAAACTCAGAAGTGTGATATGAAGTCGATGACCATAAGCTGTTATTTATCCCCAGCATCTGGTACTTGGAGAGATACTGAACACAGCCCATAAGGACTCAAAATATGTTCTCTTTTAATTAAACCTCAGATTCTCAGGATGTTGAATCATGCACCAAATGTCTGTACTGTTACCAAAGACTAATAGACTACACCCATCTTTTTAAAAATCATTACCAAACACCTATGCATAGTTTCAGAAAAGTATATACAATATATGTTGACCATATCTTAATGTACACCAAACTTTTGTTTTCCTATAATTTTACTTTATTATATTAAACAATAAGAATTCTCAGTTGTTGAATAAATGTTTAATATAAGTATTTTTGTCTCTTTGTTGTGTTATCATAATAATTTTATCAATTAATATATTAAACCAGCATTTGCTTCTATTAAAGGTATTGTCTTTTGTGTCCAATGCTTTGCTATTATAGTCTTCCTGGCACTATTAAGTTTCTTAACCAATATCCATTTTCCTTGCTTTCCCTCCTGCATCTGTCCTGACAAAATCAGATGGTGAAGCTATTGTGCTGGAGCATAGAGGGAGACATGCTCTCACAGATATGGGTGTCCAGTGTCATGAAGGGCTTTGTGCTTGATAGCCAATATCAGTGTTCCCTCTAAACTGAGTTAGTATGAGCTAGCTCACATTTTTTTAGCCTCCAGCTCACACATTTTTGTCTTAGCTCAGGAAAAATGCCCCCAGAGCAAACTAATTTGTGCAGTAATTCACAACTTTAATGCCAGTAGCTCACAAAGTAGCATTTTTGTTCACAGGACTCCACAGCTTAAAGAGAATATTGGCCAGTACTTTAAATCGAGCCTAGTAACTGATGGGCAGCCAGTGGAGTGACTGCAGAATGGGAGTAATATGCTTGTTATGTCTAGCTCCTGATAAAAGCTGAGCTGCAGAAGGCTGGAGTTTCCGACTGGAGTTTCCAAATTGATTCTGAAGAGAGACCAATGTACAGTGCATTACAGTAGTCTAATCTTGATGCTACTATGGCATGGATCCAAGTGGCCAATCAGCCTTCACAAGATAAGAGGCCATTTTTTGAGGCTGGGTTGAAAGAAAGCCTTTTTTGCAAATGCATTAACTTAATTCTCCAGCAATAATGTTGGGCCCAGTGTTACCCCATGGCTTTTAACTGTTTGCAAGGGACAGCTGAACCGCATTGAAAGTGGGGAGCATAGTGGCTTTCATGTTCTTCACTTTCCTAACCAGCATTACTTCTGTCTTTCTAGAGTTTAGTTTCAATTTGTTCCCGCTTAGTCATTTAACCACAACAATCAGGCAGTGATTTAGGACTTCTACTGCATCACTGGGAGATTTGGATAAGGCTATGTGTAGCTGTGTATCATCTGCATATTGATGGCCAATCTCAAAACTAAGAATGATTTGGCCTAAAGGCTTTCCATAAAGATTGAAGAGCATGGGGGGATTGTGTCCTGTGGAACCCCACAGGATAGGTCCCACACTAATAATAACTGATCTTCAATGGCATGCTTTGAGTCTAGACCATGAGGGATGATTTCAGCTATTTATTAATTGGACTTCTATTCCTCCCTCCCCTGCAGTGCTCAGGGTAAGTTACAACAAATAGATAAAATAATGAAAGAGTTAAAACATCCTTCCATTTAAACTATACAAAACAAACAGTAACACAACACACCAGATGGCAATCAGGCACCGATGCACAATGCTCCCACAGTTGTGGAAGTGCACCCACAGTGGACCAAAACCTGCGTAATGGGCAAAAATCACCACTGGTATCCTTTGATCCAGATGGTATAACAGGACAGAGCAGGGGAGGCCAATCTAACTAGACACTCACCACCTCAACCAAAGGCCTGATGGTCCATTTTACAGACCCTGTGGAACTGAAGCAGATCCTGCAGGGCCCTGATCTCACTTTGAAGAGTGTTCCACCAGGCCGGAGCCAGAACCAAAAAGATCCTTACTCTGGTCGAGGCTAAGCAGATGTCCTATGGGCTGGGGATCGCCAGCAGTGATGGACATTACCAACTAAAGCTAGCAGAGCCATTTCTATCCCATAGCCAGGCGTGAAACAGACTGAAAAGGTCTAGAGCAGATGAGTTATCTAAGAAGACCTGGGGTTGGTCTTCTGTTGCTTTCGCAATTCCTTTGTCTAGGAAGATTAGATTAGAGATAGGGAGATAATTGGCTACATCATTTTTCTGTTCAGAAGAGTTTTTTAGTAGCAGACAGATAACCATCTCTTTGAGTGGCCCTGAGTTAGTGATTGATTTATAATAGGTACTATGGGTTTGTTGATGTGGACTTTGAATGATGTTAGAAGCTAGGATAAGCAAGGATCCAGGGCACATGTACTGGCCTTCACAGATCCTAAGATCGTGGCAACATCCATCATGGGTCAAAGTGGTCCCTAAATAGGCAATGTAATAGGCAGTTCTTCTGGTGAACCTATTTTAATCAGCAAATTTTCTTTTTGCAAAAGTATCACAACTAATTATCTGGTCCTGATACAACGAAGGCTCAGTTTTAGGAGTCAGCAGGTACTGACTTGTTATTTTGGGTTGGTGGCGAATAAATTGATGTCATAGTACCACAGAATTCGCCATCTGGTAAACAAGCAGAATGGCTAATCTGTTCTTAATCCCTAATGTTCAGTGCATACAGTCAATGCTGTGATGGTTTTCCCTGGAAGTCTGTGGAAGTTGAACAACTCACAGAGAATAATGGCGATGCTTTCTCCACAATCAGCTGCGGATGGTTGATGGAGGACTGCATAACCAGGTGGTGCTGGTTGGGACAGAAGAGTTTTATTTGGACCACATCTCCACAATGAATGCCAGGTCAATTTCCTCTTCCTGTAACATCTCATACAGTTGTGTGGTTTTGTGCCTTATGCATTTGGTGTGCTACATAGTTTACAGGTGAAGGAAATAAGCCTCCTTGCCTCAACAACACTTGGGAAGGTATGGAGGTTACACAGGCAGTGAGCTTCCCCACCACAAATGGGCATTGTACATCGTATGCCCATGTCTACTAACTCCCAACTCAGAGGTGCCAAATTCATTTGTTACAAGGGCCAGATCTGACATAAAAGTTACTTTGTTGGGCTGGGTTACGTCTGCTGTAAAATGTAATGCTAGGTACCAGAGATATAAACTTTTATAAATTACACTGGCAAATTTAATAAACAATATTTTTCACTCAAAATACAAACAAAAGGAATTGATTTCCTAGCAGTGAAAGCAACTGGGGATTTACTGGGGAACCCACAAAAGCTCCAATAAATGTATTTAATCATATACAAGACTAGGTTTTTTCCAACAACTGAGCTTTCACACTGAGCCAGTGTGGTGTAGTGGTTAAGAGTGGCAGACTCTAATCTGAAGAACAAGATTTGATTCTTCATTCCTTCTCCACATGAAACCTGCTGGGTGACCTTGGGCCTGTCACAGTCCTCTCAGAACTCTCAGCCCCACCTGCCTCACAAGATTGACTATTGACCATACCCATCACCTGGCCATTTCTTTTCATTTCTGGACAACTTTGACAACACACCCCTCACTGTGTTGTGCCCACTCCCCGCCCCCCACCTTCCTTCTCTCACACCAGTTGCTTGTGGGCTAGAGAAGAGCCCTCAATAGGCTGGTTCCGTTCCCTGGGGCGCATGTTTGACACCCCTGTCCCAACTGCACGGAAATACTACATTCATCAGATATCTTGTAATGAGCGCCCCCCAAAACAATAATAAACCAGCCAAACACCCAACGATTAACATGCTAATGACTGCACAGAAACTGCTACAACAAACCAAGGGTCAAGTTGTGGTATGCTAATGTCAGTATTGTCCAACAGGTGTAGTTCTGTGTCAGTAACTGGTTAAGCTTTCCAGTAGTGGCAGACCTTCTTCCCCAGACCCAAGAGCCTTTTGCAAGAACTTGCCTTTAAAATGCACCACAGAACCTTAATACCTTCCCAGCATTAAGATGTTTCTCAAAGTTACAAGGAACAAGAGTTGGTTTTTATACCTCACTTTTTTCTACCCTAAAGTGGCTCCCTTCCTCTCCCCACAATAGTCAATCTTGTGCGACAGGACTGTGACAGGCCCAAGGTCACCCAGCAGGTTTCATGTGGAGAAGGAATTAAGAATCAAATCTTGTTCTTCAGATTAGAGTCTGCCACTCTTTTTTTTTTTAAACTTTAAATTTTTATTAATTTTAACCAATATTCAATAATTCAAATACATTCTTAACAGCTAAACTTTTTCAAAAGATGAACACGTATATTACAGTTGAACGTAGATTACCATAATTCTCCTCTTATTCTTTGAAACATTGGATGTCAACTAACCCAAATATAATGCTGTCTATCATTTAAATGTAATTTTCAATAATATGAAAAATCAATATATTTTTTCGGAACATATTTATGAGGAACCTTTTCTGAATTTATATAATTAAAAAACGGAAACCATTTTTCAATAAAGTTATTATTCTTCCTTTGTATCTCCATTGCTTTTATTTGTATTGCCAATTTGTCCAAAGCAGCTACCTCCCATACCTTAGTCAGCCATTGTTGTACTGTAGGGGACGCATCTCTCTTCCAGAATTGAGCAATCAGTAACTTTGCCGCCATTAGCAAAAGACTTATTAATTCCTTTCTCAAATGAGAAAGTTTTGAATTGGGCCAAAAATTCAAAAGAAAAGATTCTGGCATGAAGGGGATATCTTCTGCTGCAATAATATCAATTATGTGTTTAATTTCTTTCCAAAATTTATTAATTTCTGGACACAGCCACCAACAATGTATAAAAGACCCTTCCTGCTTACAGCCCTTCCAGCAATCTGGAGTTGGTTTTATGTGAGCCAAAAAAAGCTTTCTAGGCGTCAAGTACCATCTTGCAAACAGTTTGTAGTTTTGGAGTTTCACATTTAATGAATAGGTGGTGTAAAGTGGAGATTCCCAAATAGATTGCCATTGTTCCAATGAAAGGGATATACCACAGTCTTTCTCCCAAGCTTTCTGTTGGGTTGTAACCTCAGACCAGTCTTTGGCATTAATTAAGTTATATATAGTCGACGTTAATGTTTTAGTTCGTTCTGTATTCTTTTTCAGCAAGTTTTCAAAAGTTGTTAGCGGCCTGTCAATCACTTCTACAATTCTGGGGTTATGCAAAATAAAATGTATTTGTTGATACTGAAACCATGGGATTGATACTTTAAATTGCGTTTCCAATTGTGTTTTAGTAAGCATTTGTCCGTTTTTAATGATGTTTTGGAATTGGTATATTCCTGTCTCTCTCCAAATTCTAAAATCCCCTGGTTCACGTCCTGGCTTAAACCATGCTTGACCCAGAAAGCTTGCCATCGGCGAAGTGGATGGTGTTAAGGTTTTTTTGTGTCTATCCCAAAGTTTTAAAGTCAGATCTAGGTAAGGGTTATTGTTTACTGTAAAGTGTCTGTCTTTAGGAGTGTTCCAGATGGCTTCCCATAGATGATCATCTATTAGATACGATGCCTCAATTTTTACCCATGGTTTCCCGCAGTGCTTTATTGCATACATTAATATGTTTTTTAAATTTGCAGCTAAATAATATGCTTCTAAATTAGGTAGCCCCAACCCCCCCTGTTTTATCGGTCTTGTCATTAACTTAAATTGAAATCTTGGTTTTTTATTTGACCATAAAAATTTAGAAATAAACTTTTGTCTTTCCGCAAAATCCTTAGTTGAAATATAGCAAGGCAGGTTATAAAATAGAAATAAATATTTAGGAAGGACGAAGGTTTTAATCATATCAATTTTTTCTAACAAAGTCAAATTTAATTTGCTCCACTGTTCCAATTGTGTTTTAATGGTGCTATCCATTACTTTATAGTTGACAGCATAGAGATCCTGTAAATTTAATGGTATTTGTATACCCAGGTGACGAATAGATTTTTGAACCCATTTGAACGGAAAGGCGTTTAATAGATTTGATTTGGTATTTGGAGACAATACGATAGGGTATAATTCAGATTTTGTATAATTTATCTTAAAACCTGATATCCCACTAAATATTTGGATATGATTTAATAATGATGAAATAGATTGAAGAGGGTTTGTAACATAAAAAACTGCGTCATCGGCAAATAAACTCAATTTATACTCTTCTTTCCCTACTGAGATGCCAGTTATCGATTTCTCATTACGTACTGCAAAGGCCAGCGGTTCTATAGAAAGTGCAAATAGTATAGGAGACAGGGGACATCCCTGTCTCGTACCCCTGTGCAACTCTAAGTCCTCAGATCTATAATTATTAATATAAATTTGTGCTTTCGGCTTTGCATATAAAGTTTTAATGGAGGTTAAAAATTTCTGACCAAATCCCATATATTGTAATAAAGTAATTAAGTAAGGGACCTCCACCCTATCGAAGGCCTTCTCTGCGTCAATGGCCAAAAGGACCGATTCTTCTTTTCTTTGTTTCCCCAAAAATATTAAGTCCATTGTTTTACGGATATTATCCGTTAACGTTCTTGTGGGGATAAAGCCTGATTGGTCATTATGTATGTATTTTGTGATAACATTATTCAGTCTGTTGGCCATCAAAGCAGAGAAGATTTTAAAATCATTATTTAGAACCGAGATAGGTCTGAATGAGGCTGGGTTTTGTTTGTCTTTTCCAGGTTTAGGAATTACTGTAATTCTTGCTTCAGACCACGTGTTAGGCATTTCTCCACTATACAGAACCGAATTGCAGGTGTGGACCAAGGGGTCCAGCAGGTCTTGCTCAAAGGCCTTATAGAATTCTATAGGGATTCCATCCCTACCTGGAGCCTTATTATTTTTAATATGTTTTAAGGTTTCAGATACTTCAAGGGGAGTTATATCTTGTTCTAAGTATGCCTTATGTTCCGGAGATATTTTAACATTATAATTTAGTGAAGTAAGATATTCATGAATTTTATTAGGTTCTGGGTTCTCTGACTCGTATAGTTTTTGATAGAATTTCTGAAAAACTTTAATTATATCACTTGACTTAGTAACTAGGGATCCCTGATGATTCCGCATATTGTGGATAAGATGAGAGACCCTCGTTTGTATGGTCCTCTGTTTAAGCAGTTTTACTGATTTAGGTGTTTTGGTAAAATATTTTTGATTGAGTATCATTAAATTTTTTTGTATTTGAGATGTTTCCAATAGTTCCAATTTTTTTCGTTCCTGTTCTAATGTCCTTAACAATTTTTTCCCTCCTTTTTTTGCATATTGCAGTTCCATATGTTTAATGCTATTAGTAAGTTCTAGTATTAATGATTGTCTTTCCTTTTTATGCGTGGAAGCTAGTGCAATTAATTGCCCTCTAATAACTGCTTTAAATGCATCCCACAAAGTCCCTTGTGTTACATCCTTGGTGGTGTTGAATTTAAAGTATTCCTTTATTGCTGCTGAGACTTTTTTACAAATCATTTCATCTTGTAGCAGTAATTTATTCAGTTTCCAATGGTATCCCTGTTTGTCTTCAGATTGAGTGGTAAGTGACCCCAAAACCCAAGAGTGATCTGAGATTGTACGTGGGCCTATATCTGCTTCCTGAATTTGATTAGCCATCTTTTTACTCACTAGAAGATAATCAATTCTTGTGTGGATCTGGTGAACATTGGAGTAATATGTGTATTGCCTTACTCCGGGGTTTAATGTACGCCAAATGTCCACCAAATTGAATGTATCTAATATATTCTGTAAACCTGTTGATTTCAGTACTTTTCCCCCCGTTTTATATGTCCTGTCTAATTTGGAGTCCAGTATGTAATTTAAATCGGCACCAATTATTGTTTCTCCTTTCTGAAATTCAGACAGTAGTTGTAAAGTGGTCTTCAAAAACTCTCTTTGGTTCACATTTGGGGCATACACAGATGCTATTGTTAATGGCTGGCCGTCCATTTCTCCACTAATAAAAATATAGTGACCTCTAGGGTCCGCTTTTACTTTTTGGCAGTGAAAGGGTACTGATTTCGATATTAAAATTGCTACTCCTCTAGATTTTGATGTTCCTGCTGCCAAATAACTTTGATTAAACCAGTTTGAGGACAACAGTTTTCCATTTGTGTTCTTTAAATGCGTCTCCTTTAGGCATACAGTGTTTGCTCTATCCCTTTGCATGGTGTTAAGCAGTCTCTTACGTTTTACAATATTATTGAGACCTCTACAATTCCAGCTGAGGAGCTTATATGGGCGTGTCATCTTCCAATCTAACTAACAAAAATAAAAATGAAAATATTAATAACAACAATTTTCAGTAGTGTAACAACAACACACCACCTCACACAATAAAACTTAACTTAAAAAACCAACTTTATAAACTAAATTCCCTGATTAGGGATACTTTTCAGAAACTCCTCCCCTAAAAAATTCCAAACAGAGCAAAGAAAGCTATTATAGTGCTTTCTTATCTGAAAAGTAAAAATAATCCTATTACTATTCCTATTATTCGAGGGCGTTGTTCAAATGTCACAACTTTTTTCAAAAAACAACAGTACAAATCAAAACTTCCCTCCTTCCCTCCTGTACAGATATAGGCAGACTTAATTGTATTCCTCATTTCAATATAGCATTTCGTTAATGCAGTTAATGACTTATAATCTTTTTTTCCCCACCTTAACTCTATTATTAACTGTGTCTACTAACATTCACCTCCTCACTCATACTTAATTTAGCTATATCAACACTCACTCATATCCTCATTCAAAATTAACTCAGTTTACTTATCCCCCTCCCTTATTATTTAATCCAGCTGAACATCATGTAACATAATACTTAACTTGATTTACATTCTACAATGTACTATTTAAAGTACTTATATAGGTTCTATCTGATTTACTTAACTAGTACTGCCCTCTAGTGGTTTTACATCTTACTGTATCTAACCATAGAACTTAGTCTACATAATACATATTAAAATATCTTCTTCTTATATCTTCTGTATTCTTGTTCTCAAATACGTTGTTAGTTTATCTGTAGTTCATGTGTCAGTAGGGGTTTGTTCTTCTTCTTCCTCTAAGTCTGGGGAGAGGGTCTGTAGCTCTTCCTCTTCCCTTTGAGATAGCTTAATATTCAGTTTCTTTAAAAGCAGTTTTCCCGTTTTGATATCTGATGCCTTTAGGAGGGCCCCTCCTTTGTACACTATAATGTCAGAAACAGGGCTCCAGCGAAATCGAAAGTTCTCAGTATACAGTTTGGTTGCAAAAAATTTCAGGCTCCTTCTTTTTTCTAAGGCTTCTGGTGGCAAGTCTAGTAGAACTAGGACTTTTTGTCCCTCATAACTCAAGGCTCCTTTCTTTCTTGCTTCCTGAAGAAGCCTGGCTCTCGTTGTGGGAAATACAAACTGGATCAGTATATCTCTTGGCTTCCCTTTCTTTGCTAAGGCTAACGGTCCAAGGCGTATGGCTTTTACAATCTCAGGGGCTGTACTCTTTTCTCGCCCCAATACCTCCATCAGCCATTTGTTAATAAAGGGTAAAATACCCAAGTCTTCCTCCGCGCCCTCTTTAATCCCTCTGATCTTCAAATTATAGGCTCTCCAGCGGTTTTCCAGCGATATAATTCTGGCATTGAGTCTTGTTTCTTTAATTTTTATTTTTTTTATTTCTGTCTGCAATGCAAGGGAGGCTTCTGCATTGCGTTCCGCCATTTTGGCGGTTACTTCCATGTCGTTCTCCATCTCCTCGACTTTTTTATTTATTGGAGCTAGCCAGCTTTGCATAGACTCCTTAAAGAAGGTATGAATATCCTCTTTAAGCTGCAAAATGTCTTTTTTTGTTATAGGAGTCTCGTCTATCTGTACTTGCTCAGTCCCGGGGGAATGCTGTCCTGCTGCCATATCTAGGGCCGCTTGGTTTTCCCGCCCTGGTGAGGAGTTAGGAGAGAAAAACTTCCTTACCGACTGGGTCGTCTCTGAGGCCGTCTTCGGTTTCAGTTTTGGAGTCTCCTTAGCCTTTGCTTTGCTTTTTAAAGGTTTTCCCATTTGGGGCTGTTTTTTCGGTCCGCGATTTAGCAGAAGGGCCGGGATTTCGGAGGGAAGGAACGGAGCTGTGCTAATTTGCGTCCACCATTACCCGGCGACGCTCCCGAGTCTGCCACTCTTAACCACTACACCACACTGGCTCAGTGTGAAAGCTCAGTTGTTGAAGGTGTTAGTAATTAGAACTCCTGGAGCTTACAGTAGGTCTGTGAATAATAAGACCGAGACCCTTAGGGACTCCCTGCTTCGGCAGGATGTAGACCTGGCTTGCGTGACTGAGACCTGGGTGCAAGAGGGGGAGACAGTGGCTCTCTCCCAGATGACCCCCCCGGGATACTCGGTCTTCCACCAATCACGGACTAGCGGGCGGGGGGGAGGGTGGCGCTATTCATACGGGAGGATTACTCCTTCCGGGCTCTCCCGGCCCCAACGATCGATGGTATTGAATGTGCCGGCTGGGCGTGGGATGTCAGAGAACTTAGTAAAATACTTGTTTCTCTTTGGGAAATTCTATAGATGGTGATGTTTTCACCACTTGGAATCTCCATTGTATTAATCGTTAAGGCTCCATTTTGCACTTTTGCTGTGCAGTGTGTGTATATCTAAAGCCATTGGGATGAGTTATCTGGATATTGTTCATGCTTTTCATCTATTTTGGGTCTTCTGGGATTAGATTGTACAGTCTGTTGTCACCAGCAAATAGACACATGCTAACAGGATGTGTGCATGATTTTGGTTGCTTTCCCCCTCCCACTGCAGACACCTCCCCCAGCAATGCACCTATTGCTGTTCTTGAGAGTCTCATTATCCTTGGGGCAGTGCTTTGTGGTTCTCAGGTTACTATAGTGTTGTGGGGGGGGGGGGCAGCTAGAGAATTCTGTTCCATGAGTGGAGCAATAATAGGAACTATCTCATTGTCTCTGTGAAATGAGTCCGGATGTGGATGCATAAGAGAGTGCTTCTGGGTATGTATGTATCTGCCTCCTCCTTACTAGAATTACACTAGCCAGGCCTTGTTCATTGGTGCAAGACTTCCTACAGGAAGGGGTGAGGGATTTTCAAGAAGACTTGACCATGACATGTGTTTTGTAAATTGATTAGCAATTGGATGGACCGGTTCCAGACGGCTCTTTGGGATCCCTGGCTCCCTGGCGATTCCTTTGATGCCCTTGTTGATGCCTGGCAAGATCGGCTGTCCGGGGCAATCAACGAGATCGCACCTCGACGTCCTCTACGCCCTCGTTTGAGGCTGGCTCCATGGTACACCTTGGAGTTACGCCAGCTGAAACAAGGACTTAGACGACTAGAGAGGCAGTGGCGGCGCACTCATGACAAAGCGGCGAGAACATCGTTTATGAGGTCTTATGAGATGGCAGTCAAGGCTGCGAAGAAAGATTACTTCGTAGCCAGGATTGCGTCTGCAAATTCGCGCCCAGCACAATTGTTTAAAATAATTGGAGATTTAACTGCACTACCCCAGGGCAGACCAAATGTTAGAGAATTAGAAATCGGCTGTGAGGCTTTTGCGAAATTTTTTGCAGACAAAATCACGTCACTCCGCCAGGACCTGCCCATCACATTGGATACAGTACATGAACTGGAGGGTCCATGCCTGTCTTCTGGTTTAGTCCTGGATCACTTTGACCCGCTCAGCCTGGAGGAAGCCGACGGAATTCTCTCCTCTGCGCGCCCAACAACTTGTGATCTGGACCCATGCCCCTCTTAGCTAATTAAATCTTGCCTGAGGGAGCTCAGATGTCCTTTACGGGACATCATAAATAGATCCCTCCTGGAGGGGCGTTTTCCAACGCCCTTAAAAGAGGCCTTGGTCCGCCCCCTCTTGAAAAAAAGTACAGCAGACCCGGCCGAATTGGCAAGCTACTAACCGGTCTCGAATTTACCGTTTTTAGGTAAAATTATAGAGAGGGCAGTGGCGTTGCAGTTGCAGGGGTTCCTGGATGACGCTTCCATCCTAGACCCTTGCCAGTCCGGCTTTCGCCCGGGTCATGGGACGGAGACAGTCCTGGTCGCCCTGGCGGATGACCTCCAGCGGCATCTGGACCGAGGTGGTGTGGCGGTGCTGATGCTATTAGACCTGTTGGCCGCGTTCGATACGGTCGACCATCGGCTACTGATCCGCCGCCTCGCCGATGTTGGGGTTAGGGGGTCGGCCCTACAATGGCTCTCCTCCTTCCTCGAGGATCAGGGACAAAGGGTGGCAATCGGGGGTGAGCTCTCTCAGAGGCGCACACTGCATTGTGGAGTGCCTCAGGGAGCAGTCCTCTCACTGATGCTATTTAATATCTATATGCGCCCCCTTGCCCAGATTGCCAGGAGGTATGGGCTTGGGTGTCATCAGTATGCAGATGATACCCAGCTCTATCTGCTAATGGGCGGGAGGCCTGCCTGCGCCCCAGTGAATTTGGACCTGGCACTGCAGGCCGTGGCAACTTGGTTAAGGCTGAGCGGGCTGAAACTGAATCCAGCGAAGACAGAGGTCCTTTGCTTGGGTCGGGGCGCTCTGGGAGGGGAAATATCTCTCCCGGTTTTTGACGGGGCGCCATTGAAAGTGGCGTGCCGAGTCAGGAGCCTGGGAGTCCTACTGGAGCCTTCATTATCAATGGAGGCCCAGATAGCAGCCACTGCCAAGTCAGCCTTTTTTCATCTGAGGCGGGCAAGGCAGTTGGCTCCCTTCCTAGAGCGCTGGGACCTGGCAACAGTGATCCATGCAACGGTCACCTCAAGACTGGATTACTGTAATGCCCTCTAAATGGGGCTGCCTCTGTGCCGAACCCGGAAGCTGCAGCTGGTGCAGAACGCGGTTGCCAGACTGTTGTTGGGGCTCCCAAAGTGGGAGCACATACAGCCGGGGCTGCGTGAACTGCTCTGGCTGCCAGTTATGTACCGGATTCGTTACAAAGTGCTGGTTATTACCTTTAAAGCCCTATATGGCCAAGGTCCTGCCTACCTTAGGGACCGTCTCTCCCCGTATGAACCCCAGAGATCACTGAAATCAGCAGGGAAGAACCTGCTGACTATTCCCAGGCCAAAAGAGGTTAAACTACAGAGTACCCATACTCGGGCCTTCTCTGTTATGGCTCCACAGCTATGGAACCAGCTTCCAGAAGAAATGCGGGCCCTGCGGGAATTTGAACAGTTCCGCAGGGCCTGCAAGACCATCCTTTTCCGAATGGCCTTCACCGACTAAAGAGAGAGACTGCTAAGCAAACTTACCATCTGTATAATAGCACCAACATATTTATATTAATTTTATTATTTTAGAGTTTTAATAGAATTTTAATTAAACTCTTAAATTAGTATTGTTAAATACTGTACAATGTATGTATTGACTTGTGTTATTAGCCGCCCTGAGCCTGCTTTGGCAGGGAGGGCAGGATATAAATAAAATTGATGATGATGATGATGATGTTTTGTTTATATAAATTAAATGTTACAGATTTCTCCTTACCATTTTCACATTATTAGTAGGTCAGTTTTAGTAGAGAGCCAGTTTGGTTAACTATGTGGACTCTTATCTGGGAGAACTGGGTTTGATTCCTCACTCCTCCACTTACAGCTGGTGGAATGGCCTGGGTTAGCCACAGCTATCGCACGAGTTGTCCTTGAAAGGGCAACTGCTGTGAGAGCCCTCTCAGCCCCACCCACCTCACAGGGTGTCTGTTGTGGGGGGAGAAGATATAGGAGATTGTAAGCCGCTCTGAGTCTCTGATTCAGAGAGAAGGACAGGGTATAAATCTGTAGTTGTCTTCCTCTTTAAAAAGACTGAAGAGAGCAAGGGCGACGCAGAAAATGGCGGATGCCTGAAGCAGCTGCTCCCGACTTGTGATTCCTTCGCTTCCTCCCCGCTCCCATTTCTCGCCCTGACCGTACCTGGTATGGGCAAACGAAGCACGGCACACTCAAAGGCACCCAAGAGAACCTCCGGGAAAACCTCAGCAACTCAGCAGGTACTTAACTTCCCTCCAGTCAGTCCCGGGCCTTCGATCCCTTCTGAAATGGCGTCTAACCCCTCCCCCAGCCCTGGATCGGAGGAAAGCTCCCCGCTGACCACTCAAACATTCCAAACTGTCATTGCACGTTTGGAGGACACTATAGGCGACAAACTCAATAAGGCCATTGCTCCCATACAATCGGAGCTCAAGAAAATAAATGAAACTCTGGCAGCAGTCACCCAAACCGCAGATTCAGCGCTCGAGATGGCAACTCAAGCCCATGACGCTGTGGGAACTCTGCAACGCTCTAACCTCTGGCTCCATGAGAAGGTGCTTTACTTAGATAATAAACTTAGAGCTGCAAATTTGAAATTTCGCGGGCTGCCCGAGCAGGCTGAGGAGAACCAGGAGATAAAAATCTTTATGGCCTCGTGGCTTGCCTCAGCTCTTCACCTTCAAGATGGCGTTGCCCCTCTCATTGATTCGGCCTACCGTCTGGGTGCATTGCAGCCCAATTCAAAGGACTTCTCAAGAGATATACTCTCTACAAATCCAGACTCTAGGACCAGAACCTTGATTCTTCAAAAAGCCCGCTCTGAAGAGGGCCTGCTCTACAAGGGTAAAAAGATCCTGGTTCTGGCCGACCTTTCTCCAGAAACTTTGATGCACAGGATATGAAACCAATACTAAACCTGCTTGCAGACCATAAGATTCGCTTCCGATGGTCTTCCCCTACCCAAATTCTGGTCATCCGTCAAGGCCTTCGCCTGTCTGCCTCTGATTTTACTTCTGGCTGTGATCTCTTAAAGCAACTGAACATTGACTCTCCTTCATCTTCGGACTCAACCTCGGCTAACTCACTTCGCCCACTCAATTTACCGTTCTCCTCCAAGCCAAGAAGACAACGTTAAGTATATTACGTACCTCCATTTTGCCTTTTGTCTACTTTGACTCTCTTTATGGAACTGTTGATTCAGTAACCTATGTGCCTTATATTGTCAGTTAAAGGGAGCGGGCTTTTTTTCCCCCTACATTTTACTATATCTACAAAGGGACAGTCGGGATGTTCCTTCTTCTTGCCCTCCCCAGATTGTACCAACCTAGTATAGTGTAAAGTTGTATTGTTCCTTAATTGGTAACAATGAACAGTTTAGTAAGATTTATGTTGTTGTGGTGGTGGTGTTATTTTTGTAAGGAGGACTGTTATCCTTCTTTGTTGCCTATAGAAGGCTCTTTTCCAATTGTTGTTCTTAATTCATATTGGCCTGATTTATTAAGTGCCGGCTACAACCCATATGATAAATGGTATTTTTTAAATGTGATTGGGTTTATGAAACTTTTTACTCTTTCAAAGTGTGGCTTGCATAGTTTTAACTTTAACTTTGAAACCAAGATATTAACTGTTAAATTGAACTTACATGCTCAGGTTCCTTACCTTGTTTACTCTATTCTTAAGGTTCCAGTTTGCTTATACTGTGATAGATCAGTAAAGGAATTACAGTTGTTATTAACCATTTTTTCCTTTTCTTCCACTTTGGTTATACAGAGCTCTATTTTAGGGTTAACAGGTCTCTTATGTAATGTAGCATTACTACTACTTTATATTATATCACCATTATGTCAGACTTAAAGTTAATTTTTCTTAATTGTAGAGGCCTTAACAACGTTATTAAGGCCAAAAGACTTTCTTCCGCCCTGACCAAATTGCAACCTGATCTTCTCTTCTTGCAAGAAACCCACATTAAAACTGCAAACACTACTATTCTTCGATCTAAATGGTTCCATTCACAATGCGTAGCCCCCGGCTCCTCCAAATCACGTGGTGTCGCCATTCTATTCTCAAAAAGAATTCGGTTTGTCCTATCAGCCCAAGAGGTTGATCCCCAGGGTAGGTATATTTTTGTCAAAGATAAACTCAACGATTCTCTTTTTACCCTGGTTTCCTTATATGCCCCCAATACCTCACAAATTGCTTTTATAAAAGATACACTATCTAAACTTGCTCTTTTTCAGGAAGGGGCAGTCATTATAGGGGGAGATTTCAATCAAATTATAGATCCCACCTGGGACAGATCATTTAAACCACACTCCCCCTCGCCTCCTTCTTCGTCACCTATGCAAAATATCCTTCACGACTTTAATCTGTGTGACATCTGGAGGATACATAATCCTGGGGTCAAGGATTACACATATTTCTCTGCAGTTCATAATACTTTTACGAGAATTGATTATTTTCTTATCTCCCCCTCCTTATTGAATCAAGTTTCCCATACTAATATTGGTCTCAGGACACTTTCAGATTACGCCTGGTTAGAGTGTACACTGAACACTCTTCTTCATGACAAACCCACATATAATTGGACACTAAATAAGACTTTATTGTTGAACCAAGAATTTTGTACACAAATTGAGAAGGAGATTAATCTTTATTTTGAAATTAACTCTGAATGTGGGGTTTCCCAGGATATCGTATGGGATGCGATGAAGGCAGTTTTGCGAGGCAAATGTATTTCCTTGCATTCTGCCTACAAAAAAAGAAAACCAGAACTTAAACAACTCATACTAGATGTGACGGAAAGCAATGGGTTAAGCATAAGCTGAAGACGCACAGGGCTGCGTCAGGTGACCTGAGGGTGGGGGCAAAGTGCTCTGAGCTCTCAGGGAGGGAAAAAAAGTTAGTTTAGTGAGGGAAACTGCTGAGGCAGGAGTTCAGTCAGTTGGAGTCTGACAGAGTGGAGGCCTGTCAGAGAAGTCTGTCAGTGGGGACCTGACAGAGACTGAGAGGGTCAGTTAGTGCCGGCCAGAAGGGCTAAGAGGGCAGTTGATCCTGTGAAGAAGCTGGAGACGGAGACGGGGAAGCCTTCCAGAGACTGCCAGCTGGACAAAACCAGCCAAGAGGGCTGTGTGTGTGTGAGTCAGTTAAGACCAGAATGGTCACAGACACCGGGAAACTACTCTAAAGATCTAGTGAGGAGGTTGAGGGAGTGGATGTGGGTCTGAGACACCAAGAAGGGCTGAGAGGAGAGACTCCAGTCGAGGGGTGAGACTAGACACATCAATCCCAAGAGGCCAGACCTTGGCTAGAGGTGGAGAGTGAGTTAAAGGGAACGGTGAACTGTGTAACTGTGAAAGATTCAAGAAAGTAAAAGTGACTGTAAGCTTGAAACACCTGAACAAAGAATAAGCCTGTGTAAATATCTCCCATATCCCCAGTTTAAGACTTTTTGTTACAATAAATCTGTGGTTTAAGTTAAAGTTCTCGTGAGCCTATATATTTTGTGGGAAGAATAAACAAAGCTGCTGTGGTCCCATCAACAGAACAAGTAAAATACCCCGAAGAGACGAAAATATAAAGATCCAGTGAGGCTGTGAGGTGGGCGCTGCTATACTAGACAATATTAAACTCTTAGAACTAAAGCATAAACAAATTTGTTCAAAGTCTACCAAAAGCTTGTTCTTGAAAGGCAGAAATTAGATCTTCTGGAATCCTCTGCTATTAGGAAAAATCTATTATTTGTAAAACAAAAATACTGGTATAACCACCCTCGTTCTCTGAAGTTGCTTTCATGGAAACTTAGGAAAGAACTAGGTGAGAGACAGATTAATTTTGTTAAGGATGATTCAGGTAAGATTCATTCGTCTAACAAAAAAATATTGGACACCTTTCACCAATATTTTCAACAGCTTTACACTTCATCCAATCCTCCCTCCCACATTATTGATCAATTTTTTCAAAATCAGAATGTCCTTAGCCAATTATTGCACGAACACCAAGTTTTTCTACTCACCTATTTCTACTTTAGAAATAGCTGACGCTATCAAATTTTCCAAAATCAACAAGACTCCGGGTAGAGACAGACTTCCCTCAGAATTCTATAAAAAATTTAGCTCTTCACTACAGTCCCATCTCGTTACAATTTGTAACCTAGTTTTGGAATCTGGTCGTATGCCCCCCTCTTGGTCCCAGGCGAAGATAGTTCTTATTCCAAAAAAAGATAAAGATCCTTTGAGTACCAAATCCTATCGTCCCATTTCACTCTTAAACAATGATTATAAATTATTTACCTCCATTTTGACCGCCAGGCTCAATAAAATCGTTGGTTTCTATGTCCACACCAACCAATCAGGATTCATCCCAAATCAAGACATTACGGACAACACTAGACAAACAGTTAACTTAATTCAATATTGTTCCTTCCAACCGTACGAATCCTGTATCCTTGCTCTTGATATTGAGAAGGCCTTTGACAGTGTAGAACCTCTTTTTCTCAAGAAAGTATTACGTTACATGGGTTTTGGGCCAAAGTTCATGATGGCTATAGAATCTCTGTACTCCTGTCCATCCGCTCTTCTACAAATCAATGGTCAACTTTCCCCTTTGCTTAATTTGGAAAGAGGGACTCGTCAAGGGTACCCCTTATCGCCACTGTTATTTGCTATTGTTATAGAGCCCTTTGCCAATATGATAAGACTTTCTCCTGAAATTTCTGGTGTCTCAGTTCAACATTCTACTTTTAAAATAAGCCTATTTGCTGATGATATTGTTTTATTTATCACCAACCCACTTCAATCTCTAAAAGCTATTTCTGTACTTTTGTCAGACTTTGGCAAAATCTCGGGTCTTAGGGTTAATCATTCTAAATCAATTCTTTACCCGATCAAAATCTCTAATACCTCCAAAAAAGACATAATTGGTACCTATCCCTTCAATTGGGTCACCGAGTCATGGCCATATCTAGGATTGAAAATTCCCTTGAATATCTCCGGCTTATTAAACACTAATTATAAAGCCATTGTATCCGAAGTTACCACCACTCTTAAACAATGGGATGTGCTGCATCTGTCTTGGATGGAAAGAATCCAGACAATCAAATCCTTTATTTTCCCTAAATTCTTATATTTATTTCGGGCTCTCCCTATTGAGATTCCTCAGTCTTTGTTAAATTCCTGGCAAAAAATACTGACTTCTTTTATTTGGAACTACAAAAAAGCCAGAATTAAAATTTCAACCCTGTGCCGGTCCAGACTTAAAGGAGGCCTGGCTGTTCCTGACCTTACAAGGTATTATAGAGCCGCAATCTTATCCCAAATGACCAAAATACTTTACCGACATCCTCCACCTCCATGGGCGTCCTTAGAGGAAGCTCATTTCACCCCTTTGAAATACTACGAATTAATATGGCTTAAGAAATCTGAACGCCCATCTTGGCACTTCATAAATCCATTCCTAAAGGCACTCTTATCTGTATGGGACTCGGTGCGCCACCTTTTAGCTCCTGGCCTTTCCATCATTTCCTCTTATATAGGCCAAAGGTATTTCCCTCCTGCCCAATCACCTTCCTCTTTTAAAGTTTGGAGAGACTCTTCAAAAGTTTTTTTCTTTCATCTTCTTTCATCTTCCAAGCAACTTTTGCCTAAAACTGAGTTGGATCAAAAGTTGTTGGCTTCGGTTCCTTGGTTCGAATATTTCCAGCTAAGTCACTTACTTCAAGATCCCAAAGTAATCTCCTCAATTTCTCGCCCTTCCACTGACTATGAACATTTGATTCTTCACCTACAGGAAGAAAGAGAGACTAAACGTCTCATCTCACGGCTATACTATATTCTCCTGTCAACTCTGGAATCATCCTTACCCTCATATACCACTTCATGGCACAAAGACTGTAACACTATACTCTCTCCTGACCAATGGGACTCCATATGGGCCAGTGATACTTTACACTCTAATGTAATTAATATTACTCAACAGAACTACAAACTAATAGCTCGTTGGTATCTTACTCCAAACCAATTTTCCCATATGACTCAACTGGGCTCCCCTGTTTGTTGGAGGAATTGTGGTCTTAAGGCCTCTTATATACATTGCTGGTGGGAATGCCCCAAAGTGAGACCCTTTTGGACTTCAATTTGTGCCCATCTCTCATCCCTGACGGAGGTCATAATCCCAGACAATCCAATAGTTCTACTTCTCAATCATTGGTCCGGTGTCCAATTGTCACCCTCTAAGAAATCCTTGATTGTTAAACTATTGACGGCTGCAAAAACAACTATTGCGCAGTCCTGGAAAAACCCAAATAAATTGTCACTTGATACTGGTTACTCAAAGTTTGGGAGCATATTGTCATGGATAAAATTCAAGCGGCCATGGACCACAATGACCCTTATCAAGCCTATGCCAAATATTTGGCAACGTGGCTTCCTATTTTAGAACGGCTGGACAGTGACCCCTTTTATATTCCTATACTAAAAACAAAATGTATAAAGATTTCTTGTTGTTATAAGAATCCTGTAGCAACTAATCGCATTTATATTATATCTGTTTTTCTCCTTCTATAGTTTTATTTTATCATATTTTTCTATTTTATTTTATTTTATTTTATGTTATTTATTATATTAATATTAATATGGATATTGATTATTTTGAGAACTGTTTTGATCCTTTTTTTGAGATTTTGGTGTATTTTTTCTTCAAAATAAGCTTTTGTAGTCATCTTATGCTGATTTTACTTGTAAATTTTTCAATTTTATATTTTCTGTATGTTATATTTGGATTTCAATAAAATTGTTTAAAGTGGAAAAAAAAAGACTGAAGGTCGGACATATGTGATCACTAATGAACATCTGTTTTGGACTCTCTTGTGCAGTCCCTTTAAACTTTAAGCCTGAAAAAAACTATTCCTCTTCAAACTTTATGGATCCTTCTCATGTTCAGTTATAATACCAATGAGTTTTGAAGGTATATTGCACCATATTCACATTTTTTAGAAATACCTTTTAGTCAGAGTGTTTCTCTGTTTTATGTAGGGTAAAGATGTGGCTAACATATTTTAGGAAGCAACTTCTTCAGGAAAACCAAACTATTGCTTTCGATCTGTAGGGAAAGCTCTAGCTTGCAGTATTAGAACTGTGGAAATACATGTTGTGACTCCTTTGTTATGCTCTCCCACCATATTTAGTTCAGCACTCAAAAGTGGTAGACCATCTCAGAGCCGCTCTGAGATTCTGAATCACAGCTTGTCGACGTTTAGATATCAGTACTAGCTTGCTGTGGGGGAAGTGTAGATGACTGGGGAAGGTAATGGCAAACCACCTCATAAAAAGTCTGCCGCAAAAACGTTGTGAAAGCAATGTCACCCCAGAGTTGGAAATGACTGATGCTTGCACAGAGGACTATCTTTACCTTTTTACTAGCATGAGAGCCAGTTTGGTATAGTGGTTAAGTATGCTGACTCTTATCTGGGAGAACTGGGTTTGATTCCCACTCCTCCACTTGCAGCTAGCTGCTGGAATGGCCTTGGGTCAGCCATAGCTCTGGCAGAGGTTGTCCTTGAAAGGGCAGCTGCTGCAAGAGCCCTCTCAGCCCCACCTACCTCACAGGGTGTCTGTTGTGGGGGAGGAAGATAAAGAAGATTGTGAGCCACTCTTAGATTCAGGGTGGTGGGTGGAATATAAATCCAGTGTCGTCGTCTTTTTAGAGAATCTGTTGCAGTCTTTTATTTAGCCTCTCAAAATTTGTATATATGTGCTTTAAAAGCTTATTTACGTACAAGATTTTTAAATTGCTTTGAGTTTTGAGAAAGGGTAGACATTTAATAAATATAAACTCATGTCTCGGTTTCTCTTCCTTTTTTTGCAATACCAGGTCATTGGTTCATCTTAGTGTATTCTATGTTCTGACTGTGACTCTCTATAGACTCAGACAGATAAACATCTTTCTGCATTGAAATTCTTTAAATGGGGGTGATGGAACTGAATTTGGGGCCTCCTGCATGCAATGAAAGATCCTTTGCCACTGAACCTGTAGCCTCTCCTCAAGTTTTAAGCTTTGAATAAGACCCAGCTGGATAGTATGAAACCTAGCATTTTGTTAATTCTGCAGAGAAATACTTCATTACTTCTTCACAGGGGTGGAGTTCTAGCAGGAGCTCCTTTGCATATTAGGCCACACACACCTGATGTAGCCAATCCTCCAAGAGTTTACAGGGCTCCTTTTTGTAAGCTCTTGGAGGATTGGCTACATCAGGGGTAACCTAATATGCTAGAATTCCACCCTTGCTTCTTCACAGGTTCAGAAGTGGAGCATCAACACTGATTTGAAGATGACAGGTCGTTTCCAGATCTGAGCTTCTGATCTGATGAACATCTGATTTTGACTGTCTTCTGCAGCTAGTCCTTAAGGTGATCGAGCCATGGCTACAACCTGATGTTGTAAAGAGTGCGTGGTCAACTGAGTCTTTTATGGGTGGCACACACATTGGTTGCACAGTTGGCAATTTAGCTATTTGCTGCAGGCAGATAGCAAATTATAAATTTGTGTTAGATTACTCTGTATGTTTAATTAGAATTGGGATGATTGCTTTGTGCATGGTTTTTTTTAAAGCAAGCTATCACAGAAATATCTTTGTAAAGTGTAATTATTTAAGTACTGGTACTTCTTCTTTCTTAAAGGGTCCTGCGATGCCAAACAGTGGTTCCTCTTGTTTTTAGCTTGTTTAGGCTGATATGGTCTTGTTTTTTCTTTAATGCATGGATGCCGATGTGTAGTTGAATGAATAACAAAACCTGTTGCTTGTTCTGATAGCATAAACATAATTAAGATTACATTTGCGATTGTATCTCTTTTTATTTATTATTTTTAATTTGTAATGATTTTTAGTTGCGGTGTACTGTGTGTGTGTGTGAATTTTGTATATTGTTGCAATATGAGGAGAAGGTTGGGGTGTCAGTGAAAGATTTTTTGATTGTAGAGGTCTGTAGAATGTAAATGTGTCAGATCTCTTTTGTACAAAAGTTCAGCAAGCTGTGTGCTTTCTTTTTTTACTATACTGAGATTATGAATGATAACTAAAACACAACATTATTAGATTTTTAAAAACCTAGTCAACAGTTAAATCTCTAAGGAAAGCCTGTTAATGCAGATTAGGCCACAGGGGCAGTGCAGTTAATTAGACTGTGTATTGTGTGAGACAAATATTGCTATGGGGCCCTTGCTTTGCAGTTGCTTTTAACAGTGCATTTTTTTTAAATCATTGAGTGGATAACACAGTACATGGAATTCAAGAACTTGCTAAAGAGTTTTACAGAATTTTATATTGTTAGGTAGCCTTTCAGATTATTTAATTATGTCTTGTGATCATGATTATTGGATTTCTTCGTAGTTAATCTACTTTGGTTTTAAATTATTTGTAATTTGTTTTGTATTTACTGTCATGTTTTATCTTGAGCTTAAGACCATTGGTAAAAGAAGCTAGCAAATGAAAGGAATTCAAGAACTTTCTTTCCCTCTCACCTATTGGAAAAACATAGAATTTTATGTGCTAGCCTAAGCCATACTTGATGGGGCTGATGTTTTGGACCAGTTTAGAAACTGGTTCCTTTGAAATCACGTGGCTTTAATGATACACAACCTGCAGCTGTTCTCCTTCTGGAAAGAGGGAAATAATTCATCTGGGGTAAAGTATAGATGACTTGGGAAGGCAGTGGCAAAGCACTCCATAAAAAGTCTGCCATGAAAATGTCATGATGCGATGTCGCCCCAGAGTCGGAAACGACTTGTGCTTACCTTTACCTTTTTTAGCAGGTATTCAAAAGTAAAAGAAGAAATATAAAGTTCCTCTCAAAGTCGAAGTAATATACTCATTTAATATACTCTGCTTAATACAAATTTAGTTTCTTCTGATAGACTGTGCTTATATCAGGATGTTTCTCTATTACCAGAACTGTGTTTTTCAACAATTAAAGACAGAACTGTTATGAAACCAATAGAGTGTACAGTTACAGCCAAATTTCTATGAAATTATTCCAGGTATTGCCACAGTAGTCTATTTGTTGCTCCAAGGTTTGAAGAATCCCAGTCAACAGATCACCATGGGGTCTATACATTTTATTGTGGTGTCTAGAATTTTGTTTTTTTGACAAACCCTTTGCTGCTAAGCTTGGCTGCTGCTGCTTCTAGTAGCTCTTGTTGACTCCCCCCTTCAACTTCCCATTGGATGGGGATTTCACTAGCTTTAGAAAGATTGGAGGAGGGGGGGAGCAGCAATAAGGTTGTCACCTGTATCCAAAGATGTAGAGAGAGGTGGCCTAGAGGGGGTTGGTTGTACTGTTTGCCAGGGCATCTGGAATGGATTCCTATACAACTTGGAATCCTCAAATGAGTTTTGGGGAAGAATGTGTATGATGCGTGACCAGATAAGTTAGAAATAAATATGGGATGCAGAGAAGAATGGCAGATGGTAGCAGCATCCTTCCTTCGGGCTCCAGGCCTTAGGAGTAGACTTGGCCCTGACTCCAGCGCTCTAAAGATATGGTTGACCTGATGATCTGGAAAGCTCATTTGTTAACTGCTGTCCAGGGAATAAAGTTTGAGTCCAGTGGCACCTTTAAGACCAACAAAGTTTTATTTAAGGTAGGAGCTTTTGTATGCACACACGCACACTTCCTCAGATACTGAGATATCTGTAGAAGTGGGTGGGCGCACACAAAAGCTCATACCTTAAATAAAACTTAGTTGGTCTTAAAGGTGCCACTGGACTCAAACTTTGTTCTGCTGTTTTAGATCAACATTTAGATCAACCCCTCCCCCTAAAAGTGGTGTAATCCTCCATGGATTGGGTATGATATAGTTCTAGGTCATGATAATTTACTGGTTGAAGTCCATAGAAACGCAGAATATGACTGCTTGTTATAAGGTTTTACAAAGTCTTTGTAAAGCCAGTTTGATGTAGTGGTTTAAGTGTGTGGACTCTTATTTGGGAGAACCAGGTTTGATTCCCCACTCCTCCACTTACAGCTGCTGGAATGGCCTTGGGTTAGCCATAGCTATTGCAAGAGTTGTCCTTGAAGGGGCAGCTGCTGTGAGAGCCCTCTCAGCCTCACCTACCTCATAGGGTGTCTGTTATTGGGGGGGGGGGAGAAGATATAGGAGACTGTGAGCTGCTCTAAGTCTCTGATTCAGAGAGAAGGGCGGGGTATAAATCTGCAGTCGTCTTAATCTGGATTTAATATGCAAATTACACTGCCTGTGTTTCATCTTATATGGATGTCTTGGAAGTAATTATTATACAGAAAAACCAGTACATTTTTCCACATATAATTATTATTGTTTGCAAAAAAAGGCGCAGTTTTACAAGGTTCTGTCTTTGTACAGAAACTAAGCGCAGACCATATTAGATGATGTTGCATCAAGGCAAGTAGTATATAAGTCTAACAGGACTGTCTTTGAGCCTGTAGTCAAACATCAAAGGTTAGTCATTATAGGTTCCTCTTTAACACCCATGGTCTTAGGGTAGTAGATAGTGCCTATTGTCCTGTGTTTGTGTTTAAAATTGGCATTCTTCAGTTAGCACTCCATAGAATGCCCCACCTTACTTGTGTTGTCTGGAAGGATTTATTATTGAAGGTATTTTTAGCTGCTGACATATTTGCTGTTTTGACACTGCTGTTTAATATGTAGATTTTTAGGTGGAATTTAAACTGATTTTAAGCTTGTGTCTTCTGGGTTGCCTTTTGTTTGTTAACATTTCTAAATTATGCTTATTTGGTGCTATAAGGTTTTATCTTGTATATTGCTTCAAGTTGACTGAGTTGATTAAGTAAGTAATGGTGTGCCCTAAGAAAACTTGTAAAGTCAGTACTGGTTTGACTTGGTCATTGCATGTAAATTCAGAGTAAAACATTAAGAAAAAAATATTTCTTTTAATCTTTAGATGGTAGTGAAAACATTTATGGACATGGACCAGGATTCAGAAGATGAAAAACAACAATATCTCCCTCTAGCCTTGCACCTTGCATCAGAATTCTTCCTCAGGAATCCCAATAAAGATGTCCGTCTCCTTGTAGCATGTTGCCTGGCTGATATCTTTCGAATTTATGCCCCAGAAGCACCATACACTTCCCATGACAAACTCAAGGTAAAAATTATTTGCAAATAATATTCATCCATTTCAGTTGTGTTTGTATATTCAGGCAAAAGAGTAGTTTTTTTAACATTAAGAAATATTTATAATTTAATGAACATGGACTACAATATATTAAATGTTCACCTTTCAAGATGTTTTTTAAAAATCTCCTTCTTATTTTACAGGATATATTCTTGTTTATTACAAGACAGTTAAAAGGATTAGAAGATACTAAAAGCCCCCAATTTAACAGATACTTTTACTTACTAGAGGTAACTTTTTTTTACTAGATATAACTTTTTATAAATCTCTTGATGCCTTGCAATCCACAGAAATTAAATTAAGATGATATTTATGAAAGTTGCAGTTTAATATATAGTTTTTTATTCTAGTTTGTGTAAGATAGAAATAGTTATCTCTCTGATCATGGACTTATTTCAATGGTATTTTTTATCATGGACAGCACATGGTGTGTAAAGCTGTTTAAATATTATTGGAGTAGAAGAGTAAAGTGCAGGTAGCCTAAAGTTAGCAAATCAGTTTTCAATATGTTTGTGTTTTAGGCCAAACTGCTTTGAAGTTTGTGATAACAGTTAGCATCACTTACATCTGCATAGTTCTGATAAAAAAAATAATTTAATGCCTTGCTTTGTTTTTGTTTTAGAATTTAGCTTGGGTTAAATCTTATAACATCTGCTTTGAGCTGGAAGATTGCAATGAAATTTTTATTCAGCTTTTTAGGACTCTCTTTTTAGTTATCAAGTAAGTTGGATTGCTTTGAATTTTTGCATAGTTTAAACATGCAGGTTTCTTTTTTGAGGGTATGAAATAAATTCCAAATGGTTATAGAAAAATAATTGAACAGATATTTATGGGAATGGTATTGTGTACTCTTCATGTTTGTCTTAAATACTTAGAAGAACGTTTATTTTTAAACAACTTTAACAGCACTAAAAAAAAATCCTGTAAATTGCAATAAAAACTGCAGTGGTAAAATGAAAGCTACCTTCCTACTGGTTATATTCAGGGCTTTTTTGTAGCAGGAACTCCTTTGCATATTAGGCCATGCACCCCTGAGTTAACCAATTCTCCAAGAGCTTACAGGGCTCTTACAGGGCCTACTGTAAGCTCCAGGAGGATTGGCTAAGTCAGGGGTGTGTGGCCTAATATGCAAAGGAGTTCCTGCTACAAAAAAAGCCTTGGTTATGTTGGTAGTCAAGATAATTTTTATTTTGTGTCCAATGAGTCTGTTGGGGTCAAGCATGTTCAAGAAACAAATACAGGAGCAGCATCTGCAGGTTGGAAAGGCTTGGTTCTCTGTATCTTCCTTTTATTTCCTTTGCACAAAATAGACTAGCTACAGTTGGCAGGAAAGCTGGAAGAAAGAGCAAAGCCCTGTTCGTCTTTTCCAAAACAGGGATTATCAGGAGCAGAGGATGCCTTGACATTGTCTTCCAGTGCTGTCTTTGAGTATTCCCTTGTATAACCTTATGGTTTGCTTTCATGGCAAAAATGCTACTTATGAGGGTCCTGGTACATTGGAAGCAAAACCTTCCCTTTCCATCTGACTGAGTATAATTCAGTTTCTGTGTATGTGCATGTACGCGTGCTGTGTATATGCGGACAGAAATATTGTACTGCAATATATCGACATCCTTCCCCCCATAATTTGTATAAGGCATTTTGTTAATTGTTCTGCTTTTAGAGCTGATCGTATTTTGACAATGTCTTGCCCATATATTGATGGGAGGTACGATGGCTCAGTGGTAGAGCATCTGCTTGGTAAGCAGAAGGTCCCAAGTTCAATCCCTGGCATCTCCAAAAAAGGGTCCAGGTGTGAAAAACCTCAGCTTGAGACCCTGGAGAGCCGCTGTCAGTCTGAGTAGACAATACTGACTTTGATGGACCAAGGGTCTAATTCAGTATAAGGCAGCTTCATATGTCCATATGGCATGTATTGGGTGGGGGATTTTTGCTGGAATAACAAAAATGGAAGAATGTTGGTTGACCATGATGTAACCTCCTGGTCTAGGTGTTTGACCATGGGGTGGGAACTGTCTGATCAGTTGTAAAAGAGAAGAAAAATGTCACATAGTCTAATCACTTTAGTTACAGTGACAAAATTTTGAAGAATATGAAAGGACGTGCATTTTGTAAGTTAATAAAGGACTTTGCAATATTTGTTCTGTTACACTGTTCTAATCTAATTTTATTGTTAGCAATAGCCACAACCAGAAAGTACAAATGCACATGCTAGATTTGATGAGTTCTATCATCATGGAAGGCGATGGAGTGACTCAAGAACTGTTGGATTCAATTCTTATCAACCTCATCCCTGCACATAAGGTTTGCAAATAAAGACTACCACCTTCCAACATAGTTTAATTTAACTTTTATCTTGCTACTTACTTTGTCCAAAGAATTGTGTTAGCCTGTTACCCCCCTCCCTTATATTCTTTTATTGTCTCGGTGTAGTACCTGGTTGTTGGTGTGTTTCCCTAAAATGCAATTGTATATGCAGTCCTGTTGATTTGTAAGAAAGGTTTTGGAGCAGACCAAATAGGGGTGAATGCGTCTGTTTTTGTGTTTTCCTTCCTACGCATTGAATCGCCGTACATCATCTCTTGTGGAAGAAGATGGCTGGATGCACTCATACTGTAATCAAATATATGCTACATGTATCTGGCCCCTGTGGTAACCTGTGAGGACCCTTGTTATCTGTGGACGGCTGTGGCTGAGATGTGAGGGTTATGGTGAAGCATAATAGATTGGGTGTAGTGATTAGTGGCTTGCCATATGTTAATTCTTTATATGTGTGGTAGTTGACAGCTTGTGAATTAAGGGGCTTGCCAGGATAAAATCATCTTTAAATCAAAGATCTTCTTGTGAAAATATTTTTACAGCTCTCCTTGCTAGAGTAGTACAGACATTGGGTTGCAGGGAGATCCCATCTACAAATGAATGTAACGTTGTGCTGAGTTATATTTTTGCTTTCTATCTAGACTGAGAGTGTGAATGAATGTAAAGCTCTCACGCTAGCCCTGTATCAACATCAGCAGGACGTATGTTCTGCTTTACTAGAAAAATGTCTTATATTGGAAGCACTTAAGAGTTTGTGCTTTATCCCCTGTACATTACGATGTGCCTCTGTAGATACAGCCAGTGTTTTTATATTGATCATTAACAAAGGGAAGAATTTACCTATTTTTTTCTTTTTATTACAGAACCTTAATAAACAGGCATTTGATCTCTCAAAAGTCCTGTTGAAAAGAACAGTCCAGACTATTGAGTCATGTATTGCCAATGTACGTAATATATGTATTAATATGTTTTCACTTAATACTTTTTAATTTGCTTTTGGACCTATGAATGCTTAATATATTTGAGATAAGGTAGACTGAACAGACACTGTTGCTGCAACTACAGCTGCTGTAGTATTGGGATACACAGCAGAACATTGGGTTGACATATGCCCTTCTGTTGTCAGTGGGGGGCACAGCAGCCACAAAGTTTCTCTGTGTGTACATATTCAATCTTTCCCTCTCTAACACTGCTCTAGAAAGGTGGGGTGGTGGAGGGGAGAAGTGAATTCAGGTGGCATTGAACTGTCTGGAAACCCTTGCTACAGGTTGCCATTCAAGTGCCTGGACTCCTAAATGTAGTATCTATTGATACTATTTAGTGCGATTGATCACTAAAATTTGTTAGGTCATCTAAAATATAAACATGTGTGAAGATTACACTGAAAGTTCTTGTCAAGTTGGGGTGAGGCCAACAGATTAGCTACATTGAATCTGGCTGGATCCTGGTAAAACTGCTGTCTTCTGTGCTGCCCTGTAACAGCTCATCCTGGCTCCTGCCCCCACAGTTTGCTGTCTGGGAGCCAGTTTGGTGTAGTGGTTAAGTGTGTGGACTCTTATCTGGGAGAACCGGGTTTGATTCCCTACTCCTCCACTTGCACCTGCTGGAATGGCCTTGAGTCAGCCATAGCTCTGGCAGAGGTTGTCCTTGAAAGGGCAGCTGCTGTGAGAGTCCTCTCAGCCCCATCCACCTCACAGGGTGTCAGTTGTGGGGGAGGAAGATAAAGGAGATTGTGAGCCACTCTGAGATTCAGAGTGGAGGGCGGGATATAAATCCAATATCATCATTATCTTCTTCTTCCTTTAGCATAATGCTAATGACAGCTCTAATGCATAGACTCTTATTTATTAACTTTAAGGCTGAGATGTTATTATTAAACAACATCTTCTTTTTTCTAGTTTTTTAACCAGGTTCTAGTACTAGGAAAATCTTCTGTAAGTGACCTGTCAGAGCATGTATTTGATCTAATACAGGAACTTTTTGCTATTGATCCTAATTTATTATTATCCGTAATGCCACAACTCGAGTTCAAACTGAAGGTAAGGGAAAAAAATGCAGTCTTAGAATTTAATCTAAATGCATTTAATATGCAGGAAGGTCAAATGTGTGGAATTGAGGTTTTGAAGAACAAATTGTTTTACCTTGTTGCTAACGGCAATATCTATCTTTTGGTCTGCTTCCAAAGATACTTCCATGTTTAGTGGTGCTTTGAGCTTAACTTTATCAAGGAGTAGCCTCCTATAATGTGTCGTGAACCATTGATTTGTGCATATCAAAATCAGGTGGTGATAGGATGGGGGCCTCTTAAAAACAGGGTGGGGATACTTCTGTAAATTCAGTCCCTCAGGTGCTCTTGGGGCTAGATTAGACTCCTTCCCTCCGTCTTTAGCTGACACTCTGTTGTTCGGTGTTCTATCCATTCTGTACCATTTTTATTCCCTATCAAGACATGTTTTGTTCTCTTCCTCTTTTTGGGGTGGGAGGGTAAGTTTGGCATCCTATTTTTTGATACCCGAAGAGTCCCCTAAGTAGGCAAAGACTTCTGCTTATCTGTGAAATAACCCCATTGAGCAGCTTTTATAAATTTATGCAGGTTTGCTCTTGGGAGATATAGTGATATGGTATGGAGATCTTTAAAAGAAAAAAAAATTACTGGGGAAGCCCAAAGTAACTATGTAGATTTCAGCCCTTAATGACAAAATTATTAGCTCCCATTAAAGTACTAGGTCAGATTAATCAAATGTGACCAAAATTGCAATTGTCTAAGTGTTGAAGTAACATGGCAAACTTGTTAGGCTGTATCAAAACTATACAGGAATTTTGCTATGAACTAGTGTTGGGGCACTGAACGTAGTGCCTAGGTTGCTTTAATGAAAATAGTGCCCTGTTTGGGTGGGGTGCGAGGGTTCGACAAAGCAGGGTAGAAATGTTTTAACAAAACACAGTCTTTAGAAGAATTGTTAAAACAATAACACTTGTAATGTTAAAGTAACACTTGTAGTGCTTAAACTGGCAATAGGCATTATGGGTGGTCTTCCAACAAGGGACATTTGATGGTATTAGTAGGAAGAAGAATGATAGAGAGGAGAATTTAATTACCAGGTTAGAAAAATGGAGGGGGGGATTAGGAGAAGTTGGGGTATAAATGTTATTTTAACTGGACGAGTCAATATAGAGAAGACAGAAGTGAAATTGAGTTTGATCCCAATGATAATCTCTGCCGTAGAAGGCTCTTGCATTAGCAGAGAAAAGTTCCCTGCCCCTCTTGTCCAGCTGCAGCCCACTATAAGCCCCAAAATGCTTTTCCTCTGGGGACAGGAGACTCCCAGGAACAACATGAAACAGATTGAAGTTCTGTAGCAGGAGGGAAGGATTGATTTAAACCCCCCCCTCCCAACAGAAATATTCTGATCTTTTTAGTGTCATGAGGCATATCTTCATGCAGTTAGGTAAGGGCTATCTTAGAGATGTCCAGGCTAAACTGCAAGTGTGAATTGAACATGTTGCTGAAAACAGCTTTTTCTTGATGAACGATCCCTTTTTATGACTATAACATGTTGAACTTGCATCTTTTGTTGTTTTTATTGTAAAACATCTTGAGCATATTTATAGAAAAGCAGTGTAGAAATATTTTAAATAAACAAACATTTTGATGAATTGCTTCCATTATGCTGGGATTCCTAGAGCAACATTGGGAGAGAATTCTAAGCAGAATTTGTGACATAGATTCCAGAGTTGCTTTTGACTTTTCCTGTTGCTTGTTTTGGAAATTAAAAAACATAGTTCAGTGTTTGAATAGTCTTGATGTATTGGAACACTTAATAATTGTAATTGTGAGGAGTACAAATATCATTCAAAAGCTGTTTCTCCTTCCATTGATAGAGCAATGATGGAGAAGAACGTTTAGCTGTTGTTCGGCTTCTAGCTAAACTGTTTGGTTCTAAGGATTCTGATCTCGCAACACAGAACCGCCCTCTTTGGCAGTGCTTTCTTGGCCGGTGAGAAACCATACAGATGTATTTTCAGCTTAATTTGCCTTCGGAGCAATACTTTTCCTACCATTTCTGTCTCTTCTCCCACCCCCGGTACTATGTTTGTTTTTTATTTCAACCGGATTAACTTCTGCATGTTGATACCAGCTTCTGTTTTCAGACAAGCTTCTAAAAATCATGGTTTATTGGTTGTGTTCTGTTTCTGGTGATGGAAGGGTTATTCTGTTGGGGAGTGTGGTTTTTGCTGATTGCCCCTTGTGCTGTTCATGAGGATCTCTTGACCCTCAGGAACAAAACTGGGAATTTAGTAAGTTTGGTGGGATGAAGAAAAGATAAAGTTCCATCTGCTTTAAGATACAGGATTCAAGTTTTATTTTTATGTATTTATCAAATTTATATCCCGCCCTCCCCTAATAGGCTCAGTGCAGCTCACAGCAAACATAATTTTAAAAAAAAAATCAGATATACAATAAAATCATTTCTATATGCTTTATGGGATGGTAAGATAGATCAGATATTTTCTGCTGTACCCTGGATAGCCTTGTTTAGTTGTTTCAGTGCAACTTCATTTGACTTTTGTTTTAAGAATTACTGCATTCCTGTACTACAATTTTTGCTCTATTTTCACTGTGTCATAAATACACTTTGTGCTGCTCAGATGTTGGCACTTATGAAAACATACGCAGGTTATTTGTGAATTTAATATTGAATGTGCTCATAATTGCAAATTGATATTTTTCTTCATCCAGATTTAATGATATCCATGTCCCTGTGAGATTAGAAAGCGTGAAATTTGCAAGTCATTGCTTAATGAACCATCCAGATTTAGCAAAAGACCTCACTGGTAAGCTTTCTGACATTAAAAGAATTTGACAAAAGACAAAAGGGATAATTGTTTCAACAACATGCCATGATGGCCCAATAAATAAAAAAATGGCTGTGAAACATAAATGTGTCCACATTATTTTGCTTGAACATCGAAAGAGTCATTGAAGGCAGATTTTCATACAAGAATAGAAGCCAGTGTGGTGGTGCTGATAGATTGCATTAGAACATAAGAGAAGCCATGTTGGATCAGGCCAATGGCCCATCCAGTCCAACACTCTGTGTCACACAGTGGCCAAAAAAATTATACACACACACACACATATATATATATATATACACACACACTGTGGCTAATAGCCACTGATGGACCTCTGCTCCATATTTTTATCTAACCCCCTCTTGAAGCTGGCTATGCTTGTAGCTGACCTCCTGTGGCAGTGAATTCCACATGTTAATCACTCTTTGGGTGAAGAAGTACTTCCTTTTATCCATTTTATCCCAACTGCTCAGCAATTTCATCGAATGCCCACGAGTTCTTGTATTGCGAGAAAGGGAGAAAAGTACTTCTGAAACTTAAGTATCTTAAGCCATTTCTAATTCTTCTGATATTTTCATTTTAATGCAAAGCCTGATGAGTTCAACAAACCTATTCAGGTTGTTTTACCTGTCAGTTATTGACAACTCCTTCTGAAATGCATGTATTGGGAGATAGTCTCATTGCCTTGAAAGTTGCTTCAGAATAAGTGTGTGAAGGATTGTGGGTAAACAGTTTTAGTATTGCTGAAATTATTGTTCTTTTTAGTGGCAAGCAAACTGCGTGAATTTCTTGTATCTTTCAATACAGTTTATTAACAATGTTTTTTTTTTTAACAGAGTACTTAAAAGTTAGATCACATGATCCAGAAGAAGCCATTCGACATGATGTCATTGTTACAATAATAACTGCTGGCAAAAGGGATCTTTCTTTAGTCAATGATCAGCTACTTGGCTTTGTGAGAGAGAGAACACTGGACAAGAGGGTAAAAACAAATGAAACCGGTCTCCTTGCTGTTATGTATACAGAGACAAAGCTACCTTTCCAATGCTTTGAGACAGTATAGCTTTCCCTCTCCTGCTGTAGGTCCCCAGGCCCTTTGAATTGGTGCCCCTCCTGCCAAAAAAAAAAGCTCAGGGCACCCAAAAGAAGAGTAGTGGTTTAAAATGGGGGGGGGGGTCTACACTGATAGGAAGGAATCTGACCATCTCCCCCTCTCTTCTCTGGCAGAAGAAGCATCTTTATGCCTGCAGAGAAGATTAGTTGAATGATTAAAAGTTCTTTTTTTCTGTCTTTACTACATTTCTAGTCTGCATTTTAATCAAAAGATGCCCAGAATATTGTCGTTTACTCCTGACTCTTTTTTTCTCCCTCAAGACATCAAAACTGAAGGGTCCTACTGTTATGACTACTGGGGGAAAGTAAAATACCTTGGGGCTTTATGGTTCTATATCTCAGAAAAAGAACCACTATAGTAATTTCTTACCTCAGCATTTGAGACATATTATAATTGCTAACTTTATAAGTAAAAGTGTTTGTGGTGGTGGTGGTGAGGATGATGATGATACGTGTTGTCCTGTTTCTAAGTGGCGTGTAAGGAAAGAAGCCATGATGGGACTTGCTCAGCTATACAAGAAATATTGTCTTCATGCTGAAGCTGGGAAGGATGCAGCAGAGAAAGTGAGCTGGATAAAGGATAAGCTTTTGCACATATATTATCAAAATAGCATCGACGACAAGTGAGTCAATCTAGGCCACTTTCCTGAAATGTAACTGTGTTATGTGGCTGCTCCAGAAAAGCCAATGGGGAGAAAATGCATTGATTGTGGTTTCAGAAAATGTGCTGCAGCACAGCAGTATGTCTCAATAGCAGCAGAGTGGACTGAATAATAATTACAATGTATGCCTCTGCCATTTTATGCTGTACAGGTAACTCCATGGATTCTCTGATTTATCCCTGTATCAGTGATAATTTAATCCAGGAAAGGAACAGTTTTAGTGGGAACCTCCCTGCTCAAGCTGTAAGATTCTTGCACTTTGCAACTTTAGAGTAGGAAAACTTTTGCGTTCCATCACAAGGCCGTGTCTGCCTCTCAATACAACTCAAGGGCTTTTGGTTCCTTCTATGCTTCCAACGAATGTCTACAAGTCATCAGTGTCAGCAAAAATCATGTAGTTGGAACCTCTGCAGGGACTCATCAGTTTACTCAAGGACCTGAGTTCCCTCTTCCCTTCTCTCTTGCAGTTGTTCCAGAGAAGCGGTTTGGGAACCAGATTTAGCCTAATTTCTCTGATTCAAGATACAGAGAGACCTGAGGAAGGTTAAAATATTCTAAGAGGCTTTGCCAGAATACCAGCCTGCCTTTGTTGTAGAGTCTGGATGAGGAAATAAAGAACGTAAGAGGAGCCATGTTGGATCAGGCCAAAGACCCATCCAGTCCAACACTCTGTGTCACACAGTGGCCAAAAAAACCAGGTGCTATCAGGAAGTCCATCAGTGGGGCCAGGACATTAGAAGCCCTCAAACTGTTGCCCCTCCCAAGACGTTTTGATTTCTTTGACTTCATGTCATCTGTCTTGGCTACCCCACTTCTTCAACACCAAAGCATTCCAGATAGCCCTTATAATGTAATTTGAATGTATTTAAATCTGTCCAGCTTGTATTACCAGAGTGCATTGAGTGGTACCACTTTTCAGCCAAGGGCAGCACATTCTGTCAGTGGAAGAGCATCTAGTGCTGGCACGAAGCACCTCTCATTGGTGGAATACACTACCCATAGAAGAGTGTGATGCAGCTCATTGGACTGGATCCCGTCTAAATCTTCTAATGGCAGAATTAGACTTTCTTGCCTCTTTCCTCCCAATCAACTGCATGCCACTGACCTCCACTAAGTGCTGCCCCGGGAGCATAGGAGGAACCTAAGGAGTAATGTGAAGGGAGGTCTGCAGCTGGAGGGAGGAATTAATTGAAATTGCCAGTTTGATCTGGATCCAAGCGATTGTGTTGAATCCTTGGACTTCCTCTGCCGAGAGCAGTCTTCTGACAGGAAGTTCTTCTTTCGACAGAAGACTCACCTCATCCAGTTTGTTGGATTGAGGTTTGGCATAGAATTCTGGACAAAAGCCTGTATAGTTCAGTAAATGTTGAGTTCAAATCCCAGTGAAAATGCTAGACTTATGGGTAGCACACAAAATCTAGCCAGAAAATTGGTGCTTTATCTTAACAATGAAAGTAACATAACTGTAAATTAGATTGATCAAGAAAACCAGGGTTATAACATATTCTAAATACAGTCAGCTTCTGATTTTGCGGTGAAATAGTTTGAGCAATGACTTCTTAGACTTTACAAACTAGTTTATGCTTAATTACTGTGGTTCATTCATGGTCAGAACCTAAGGAGTCTGCTCATTCATTAGAGCTCTCTTAAGTTTTCCATTCCAAACACTGTTCATTGTTCTACATCACAGGCTCCTGTAGAGAGTTTTCTAACTTTAAATAGCTATTGAAGTTGGTACAAGAACCTGTGGTCTAAGTGATAGTTTCAGAAAGCATGGAAATTGTGCAGAATAAAGCATGGCCACTTGTCTCACTGGGTTGTAATTTGAAGAAATCAAACAATCTCCTGTGCTAGTTTTTCCCTTTAATGAAAAAAAATCATATCCTTGACTTTGGATTCCCCCCCCCCTTTCGTTTTTAGTATTTTGGATAGCAAGGGATGCTAGATAATGCAATTAGAGCATTCCAGTTATCTTACTAGTATGGATGGCATTTGATGTTCTGTATTCAGCAGCAGAGAAAGATTTTCTGTGTGCAAATGGGAGTGTGGTGGAACATAATTAAAAATGGGAAGATATGAATAGTTAGGAAACATAATCACTCAAGATGTTGGCTTATTTTACAGGCTTTTTAATGTTGCCTTATGACGAGTACTGAATATTCACTATAATATTTTAATGAGTACTGAGGAGTGAGTTGCCAGTTGACGTGGCAACTGTTCCCTTACCTGCATTTAGGAAAGTCTATGACATGCTTTTTGGACGAAGGATTTTTTGTTTATTTTTATTGTTGTCTCTGTTTTGCAAACGTAGTTTTAGGCTATTTGTTACTGTTGACCTGATTTGTGTTAAAATTTATTGTACAGATACATACCATTCTGAATTGCCTTAGGTGCACTCTTTGGGGACAGGTGGTCCAAAGCAATTTAATTTTTTTTCTTTTGCAGGTTACTAGTGGAAAAAATTTTTGCTCAGTATCTTGTTCCTCATAATTTGGAAACCGAAGAAAGGATGAAATGCTTATACTATTTGTATGCTAGTTTGGATCCAAATGCTGTTAAGTGAGTGTGCTTTGGAGACACAACTGCTCAAGCTTTTACGTGGGGTTGAAAATTTGAATGTCCTACATATTATGCTTTTTAAACAGATATTGTCTTATAGTTGATAATGGTGCTGGATTTGTAATGGGGAAAGTGGACTTTTCAGATAGATCTTGGAATTCAACTTCAGTGAGTGGCTTGACCCTAAATACCTCTGAAATTAGTTCAGTGTTAATGTCCCCCCCTTTTGCAGGATGTGTGTGTGGGGGGGGACAGCCAGGATAAGAATTAACTAGTGGGTGGGGGAGAAATCTGGGTTTATATGAATGATTACTTATGTCTGAACATTTAAGTTTATCATTTATTTTTGTTTTTAAATTAGACTGTTGAAAGGGGGTAGTGGGTCCAGCAAGAGAAGTGGTCCAGTTATACAGTAGGCACAGTGATTTCATGTGGCCTAACATTGATTTTATTCAACGCTTTTTTCCCATTTCTCATATGTCTAGGGCACTTAATGAGATGTGGAAGTGCCAGAACATGCTGAGGAGTCACATGCGGGAGTTACTGGATTTGCATAAGCAGCCCACTGTACGGTTTTAGAAAATCTAAATTGCTTTATTTTGTTTGTCTTTCCAGATGCTCATGTTATATTTGTTCTACTAAAAGATTGTTCTTAGAATAACCATCTGTTTAGAGCTTATTAATTTATTAATAGAATTTAAATGAGACAGTCATCAGCAGTCTGACATGTCACCTCTTTCCTGTTGGGCAGCAGTATTTGCAATATAAAATAGGACCCTTCCAAGAACAGAGAGCAGTTGGGTTTGGACATTGCCGCATATTTGCATCGAATCATAGTTATTTACCGCCTGAAATACGATCACTTGCAGTAGTAGATGCAGAGCAAGTGAGCATGCTGCATATAGCCTGTTCATACTCACTTTTAACCTCTTTCTCTTCAGTCAGAGACCAACAGTGCCGCTATGTTTGGGAAGCTGATGACCATAGCAAGTAAGACCTGTGGATCAGTATAACATGTTTCAATACAGCTTTAGAAGCTGTTGCTGAAACTTTAAAAACTTTTTCATGTTTTAATTCTGTAGAAAATCTTCCCGATCCAGGGAAAGCGCAGGATTTTGTAAAGAAATTCAATCAAGTGCTTGGCGATGACGAGAAGCTTCGTTCTCAGCTTGAGCTGTTGATCAGCCCTTCGTGTTCCTGTAAGCAGGCAGACGTCTGTGTGGTAAGCACTGATGGTTTTCTTAAAAAAAAAAAAAGATGCATATCAGATCTCCTTTGGTACGTTTCCAGGAGAATATGGACACATAGTGCAAATTTGATGCATTGACATTGTAAGCATGTTTACCCAGAAATAAATCCTTGTGATTTCAGTAAGACTTGCTAGTAGTGAGCCATTGCAGACTGTAGCATCTCATAGAATTCTCCATTGCGGCATGTTTAACTATAGCATACGTCACAGTTTGGTACTGTTTTCATATAAGCCACAGATGTTTTAACACAGTGATTGATAAAGGAGCACCAGTACATTGATGCCATTTTCCCGTCCATCGCCCCATTTGTATTCCTTTCTATATGGGATCTGTATACATACCTTGTATCTGCATCGAGCAGTTGCTGTTATTGAAAAGGCTGAGAGGGTTGGTGCAAACAAGAGCTCTCAGCATTTGTCAAGTGCCCAAAGATCTGGACACCCTCAAAAGAAACAATTATAGGTGCTTGGACTTGGATGGCTAATGCTCTCAGACATCTTGAGAATTAATCCAGTGTTAACATTTATTTTAAAATCATTCAACTATCAAAGATGCTTGTCAGTTGTGAGGTATACAAGCACACAGAGAGCCTTTTTTTGTCAAAATGTGTAGTAGAATTTTTTTTTTTAAAGTTTGTCAGATCAGCTAAGGTGTGTTTGTTCTATGCTGTTTTGTTGGTCCCCTTTGTAACTGAGCAGCCATAAAGGGTTTTTTTTTAAAGCATAACATAGAGCAATTTTTCTTGGTGGCATGTTCTACAGTATCTGTTAATATCCAAAACAGTTGTTTAAATCTGTGCTTGTGTATCTGGATTTTTACAGATAGTGGAATTAAGATAAAAAGGAAGATATGCAATGTAAAATGTAGGAGGGAGGGCAGAGTAAAAAATGAGAAGGTGCTAAAGGAGATAACTTTGTGATAAAATGTTAAAATAAAGCAACCAAATTGTGCCTGTTGTATCTAGTTCACATATTAATGAAGATTGGTAGAAATCCAATTCTGTTCTGCTTTTTAAAAATTCTTATTAGCCACATCCTGTGAATTTTATCAAAGTGAGATGTTTGCTTGCTTTGTTTTGTTAGTCAGAGTACCACTTATGCATGTTTTAGTTGTCAATTTCAACCAGCCTGTTCTTTAACCCTTTTATTCAGAGGGAGATTGCACGAAAACTTGCTAACCCTAAACAGCCAACCAATCCTTTCCTGGAGATGGTTAAATTTCTTTTGGAAAGAATTGCCCCTGTTCACATCGACTCAGAAGCCATCAGGTAAAGCTGACTGAGTACTAGTGTAGTAGTTTCTGAAACACAAAACTACTCTTATATGGGGGAGGTGAGGCCCACAGACATAGAGCTTGAGTGCTATTATTAGTATCTTTGTTCCTGTTACACATATTGACAAGCTGCTGGAATACAGTTAAATTCAGTCAGTTCATTAATTTTTTACACAATCTCATGTTGAAAGAAGGAAAAAAATATGGTTACTCTTTAAAATTTGAAAGAAGAAAAAATTATTTCTTGTTAAGGACAAAATTTACAAAAATTATTTCTTATTTAATACAAAATGTAGTAAGCCAAGATTTTAAAAAATCTAAATGTGGCTTTGGCTTAATGATATGTTCTAGTCAATTGGTATAAAAGCAATAGTAGGGAGGCCAGACTGTGTTCTACACAGGCTAGGGCCTTCTCAGTGGCAGCACCACAAATGTGGAATGCCCTCCTGGAGGCCATAAGGGCCCTGCGGGACCTTTCCCAGTTCCGCAAGGCCTGCAAAACCGAATTATTTCGACAGGCCTTCAACACCTAACCGGGAGAGGACTGCCACCCTGCACCACTGAGGAATTATGATCATTATAGGATCACTGTCAGAAGAAAGAAAGATCCCGCCTATACTGAAGTTAAACAGCACCATAAAATGTTTTAAAATTGTTTTATTGTTTTAAAATTGTAATTGTAGATGTTTCGACTGATTGTTAGCCGCCCTGAGTCTGCTTGCAGAGGGGGTGGGATAAAAGTCTAAAGAGATGATAGATAGATAGATAGATAGATAGATAGATAGATAGATAGATAGATAGATAGATAGATAGATAGATAGATAGATAGATAGATAGATAGATAGATAGATCCTGTTCTTTGTAATATATAAGCCATGACTATTGACATATTGATCATAAACATAATCTTTTTAATTCTTATTTTAGTGCATTAGTCAAGTTGATGAATAAGTCCATAGAAGGAACAGCTGATGATGAAGAGGAGGGCGTAAGCCCTGATGCAGCTATTCGTTCTGGGCTTGAACTTCTCAAGGTACTGTTCATATAGTCAGTATTGCTTCTAAATTATTTGCTCACTGAGCCATTTCAGAGCACTGCTTCCAACAATTTTAACAAAGATTTCAGATATTGTTACACTGGAAGAAAATTACAGGAAGAACCAGTCATCCTTTTTGTTTCTCCATATAGAGATTAATAAATCGGTTTGTATGTGGTTTGAGGTACAATTGAATTACCTTGCATGAGGCAGCATAGGTCAGTGCTTGGGTCATAGAGGCAGAGCCACATATAATGCCTATTTTGAAGAGCACACACATTTCAAAAATGCTGAGAAGCTGGCGATACTAGCTCAGTGCAGTGGGGATAAGAAATGGTTGTTGAAGTGAAGCTTTGAGAGAGGCAGAAGCCCAGCTGAATGCAATGAAAAAAACTCATGAGGACATAGAAATAAATATTTTAATGCCTTCCCCCCAGACCACCTGTGTGATATAAGTATTTATAGAAATGCCTTTTTAATTTTAAAAGCTTCAGTCACCTTTAATGGCATAATACATGTGATTTTCTTCATTTCAGAAGTGCTTTTCCATTTGACTTGGGGGTATAAATAAAAGTCAAGAGGTGATTTGCTCAGTATTGCTAAGGAGAGAGCAACATGGGGAGGTACCTGCCACCATGTTTTCTGCTTCCATGAGATCAAACATTCCCACCCCAGGGTTTTATTAGGATTTTTCAAGTGATTTTCCTCATGTTAGTCAAGTTCAAGTGAAAAATAAATGTGCATAATTTGCCCTGCTTCAAAAATACTGACTACCTGCATTAAAATGCTTTTTGGTTTGATGTATATCCACAGGTTTTGTCTTTCACGCATCCTACCTCGTTCCACTCTGCAGAGACCTATGAATCACTGCTGCAGTGCCTCAGGATGGAAGATGATAAGGTAGCAGAGGCAGCCATTCAAATATTCAGAAACACGGGCCACAAAATAGAAACAGATCTGCCACAGATAAGATCGTGAGTACCTTCCTCCACTTGCCAAAAACACTTTTAACACCGTTTACTTTAGTCTTTATTTGATTTAGTATTTGCACCAGAGCCAGTTTGGTGTAGTGGTTAAGTGCATGGACTCTTATCTGGGAGAACTGGGTTTGATTCCCCACTCCTCCACTTGCAGCTGCTGGAATGGCCTTGGATCAGCCATAGCTCTCACAGAGGTTATCTTTGAAAGGGCAGCTGCTGTGAGAGCTCTCTCAGCCCCACCTACCTCACAGGGTGTCTGTTGTGGGGAAAGAAGATAAAACGAGATTGGAAGCCGCTCTGAGACTCTGATTCAGAGAGAGAAGGGCAGGGTATAAATCTGCAGTCTTCTTCTTTTTCTTGCTGGTGCAACTCATTGCCTATTACTTATGGTTTTGGTTGTCCTCTGAATGTGTTTCTTGCACTATCTTAAGAAATAATAATTACTGCTGTTTCTAGTTACATTTCTGCCACTGTTTTTTCACTGGTTAGTTTAATTGAATTTTATTTTTCTATGGCTATTTTAAATTCCTAAACTGATTTGAACATGGAGAAAAGTGGGATATAAATATTTTTAAAACCAGTGCTGCGTATCAGTTGTTGCATCATTAACTGGTAAATAAGGTTTGCAAAACAGTTCTGGATGTCTTCTAGATCCATCATTAAAGATTTGTTGGGTTATAGTCTGACCAGGATGTGATAAAAATGGCAAGTTTGAAAGATGTCAAACTTAATGTAGATAAAATGTCCATAATGGAGTTTTGCCATAATAAGAAAGGATATAATGACATTCCTTTAGGAAAACTTAAATATAAAGAGACAGTTTTTAACTCTATGCATATTTCTCAAAAAGGAAATGAAAGATATAATTTTAAATATTTTCACTATAATCTTAAAGAAGATTAAGGCAGATCTTTTGATGTGTACAGACTCAGATTTTTCCTTATTAAAAGAGAATCAGTGCAGCCAAAACAACATTTAACTAGAAAAGCATTTCTTATGTTATACATTGATTTTAATTGCAGATATGAACTTAGTGACAAATTATGTTAATGAAACTGGGTGAAGCAAAAAGCCAAGAATCAAAAACTGAACGCAGTGTGGTATGTGGATGGGAAACCATGGGTCTACTAGATGTTCACTTAGAGTATCATCAGAACTCTCACTGTTCTGGTGGATAAGTGACATTATGATTAGTCCTTAACAGCAGTTGTATACAAAGCTTCCTCAGCATTTGTTAATTTGGATGAAGAAAATAAAATATCCTGAAGAAAACAAGTGTTTTGAATCTGTACTTAGATCTATGGCTGATGATCTTTTTCTGCGGCCATCCTATGAGTCCCAAAGAGCTGATACTGGGGGTCAGTTGCACCTCGAAGACACAGTGCAGCAAAGCACTGGGGACTGCTGTGAGGGTGGAGAATTATCCAAAATTCCTCAGTTGTGCAGCTGGAAATCTTACTCTACCTGCACAGCACTTCCTTGGCCCCCAAGATCCAATTCATGGACTAGCGTGGTTACCAGAGATTGCCTCTTGCCTCCAAGATATAACTGTAACCCTGATGAAGTTGGAAAGGTTCAGTATGGGAAAAATGGAAAGGTTTGAATCCTAAATTACTGTTCCATCAGCTGAATAATAGTTCCACCAACAGAAACGGATTTTCTGTGGGTGTAGAGGAGTGGGTGATTAACCCTTCCTAATTGCAGACCCACACTGTTCCTGGGGGCCCACTGACCCACAGGAGCACAGTTTATGGGGAGGATGACACAGAGGGTTGCAGTTGAATGGGGTGGGGGAAGAAGTTGCTTTCCTTTAACATCACTCTACTTGTGCTACTTATGGATCAGTGCAAATAGTCTGATGCCTCTGAACTACCTTTCCGCAGAAGAAAATATTTTTTTCCTAATCTGCTATTTTATATAACAGAGATTGCTAGAATGTTTCCAATTCATGCAAATATTACAGGAATGTATTTTTTGCTATAATTTCTCTTTTTTGTGTTGAATCTATGGAGAACCCTAATCCCTATTTTGCATCAGAAAGCAAAGAGAGGAACACCTCACCAAGCAAAACAAGCTGTTCACTGCATACATGCCATATTTTCAAATAAAGAAGTGCAGCTTGCACAGATCTTTGAGGTAGGCATGTGTTGTTTGTTATATATAAGCGATGGAAGAATGAGGTCCTAATTACAGTGCTGTAGGCCATAGTGAAGGTCTTCATAAATACTTAATGTTGTACCGTTTGCAGTGGTGTTCGATGCACTACCATTGAACAGTATTTTGAAGTAGCAGGTTTTAATCAGCAGATTCATCTCCTAAGGCTTTTAATTGTTTGATAGGTAGACTGAAAATTGGAAGCAAATTTTTCTAAGATATTTTGGTTATCATCTGCTATTATATGTGGACATGGAGAAGAAATATTTAAAATGTCCTGCACTTGTACTAATGAATGGTAGTTGTAGTTTATTAAAATAGAAGAGATCTGCCACTTACTGTCATATAAAGACATTTGTGTAGAGGTTTCAATAACATGTAAGTTAAATAGGTCAGTTGAGATACAGGTAACTGTCTAAAAATACTTTAAGCTCTTGACAGGCCTAAATTTCTCTGTGTGATTTTTGTCAAGTACATGAAATTGTCATTGTTCTCCACCAGTCTTGGGATGCATATAGATGGAGTGGATGCTGTTTCTGACATCTTGTGGTAGAAAAACTGACGATTGTGTGTCACCACTTTTTACTCATTTTGGGCTGGTTTCAAAATGTTACTTTTTTTTAAGTGTTTGACTCCTTGAGGCCATTCTGAAATGGTCAAGCCAGTTGTTTTCAGTCTGCTTCTCAGTTTGTATCTTTACCCATGATTTCAAGGGCGGGGGGGATAGTCAAGGACACAATACCGAATCGTAATGCCAGAACCAGCTTCTCGGTCTGAGCAGTTCATCCCTTTCCAGGTTTTAAACTGAAAGAAAATGTTCATTAATTTGATCCATTCATTTTTCAAACAAAGCAAGGTTTTCAGTTTAGTTTACCTACGTGCTATTCTGGTGTAGTTCATTCGCTTTGTTTGTAACAGAACACTAGAGATCATAATTTAATTAGGTATGTACATTCAAGACACAGTTCTGATTTGAACACATGCAGAACTCAAGCCTCTTCACCTGGTGCTCAAAATTGACAGGAAAAAATTGTAAAATGTACCGTAATTTGATAGCTCCCTTGAGCCCTGAGAGATCATAAGCTTAATTTCTACATTTACAACATTATTTTCTGAGCATCTGCGTGAGCAGTAAGAGATCCAATGTTTCCGATGTAATTTTCTGATCTGAAGCTTTTGACATGTGCCATGTTCATAGGGGAAAGACACAAGAGATGAAATAGATTGTAATGTAATATCTGAAGCAAGGCTTTCAAAATATCTTGCATCACTTAATTGTATTGTATTTTTATCCTACCCATTCTTCAAAGAGCTGGAAAGAATTCTATAAATAGGCTTGTTACCTTCCTTTGAATCCACATTTTCCTTCTTGGGCAAAAAGTTGCTTGTGAATGTCAGAGCTCTTTGGAGCAGCCCTGGAAGAAGGGCCTGCAAGTGGGCAGACAAAGAAAGCTGGCAGATGCATGCCACTGTGTGGGTATGGAAACTCTTTAGATCCCAGCTGCTATTATTTTTATAGCTGGTTTTCCTGACACAGGCAGAAATATTTTTTCCAGCAAAACTAAAGAGAAATTATTCTTGTCCTTACATTAAGAACATAATAGAAGCCATGTTAGATCAGGCCAATGGCCCATCCAGTCCAACATTCTGTGTCACACAGCGGCCAAATACACACACACACACACACACACTGTGGCTAATAGCCACTGATGGACCTCTGCTCCATAATTTTATCTGACCCCCTCTTGAAGGTGGCCATGCTTGTGGCCGCCACCACCTCCTGTGGCAGTGAATTCCACATGTTAATCACCCTTTGGGTGAAGAAGTACTTCCTTTTATCCGTTTTACATTAGATTGGAAATGCAAAATGTATAATGTCGCTTCAGATTTAAGTAAAACATATCTGTCTCAACTATATATGTAAACATTATCAATTGTCTCTCAAACACAGCCAACTCAAAAATGTCTTAAGAACATAAGAGAAGCCATGTTGGATCATGCCAATGGCCCATCCAGTCCAACACTCTGTGTCACACAGTGCCCCCTCCAAGCACCAAGAATACAGAGCATCACTGCCCCAGACAGAAAGTTCCATCAATATGCTGTGGCTAATAGCCACTGATGGATGTCTGCTCCATATGTTTATCCAGTCCCCTCTTGAAGCTGTCTATGTTGGCAGCTGTCACCACCAACTGTGGCAGTGAATTCCATGTATTAATCACCCTTTGGGTGAAGGACTTCCTTTTATCAGTTCTAACCCAACTGCTCAGCAATTTCATTGAATGTCCACGAGTTCTTGTATTGTGAGAGAGAAAAGTACTTCTTTACCTTCTTTATCCCATGCATAATCGTGTAAACCTCTATTATGTCACCCTCAGTCGACGTTTCTCCAAGCTAAAGAACCCCAAGCATTTTAACCTTTTTTAATAGGTAAAGTGTTCCAACCCTTGAATCATTCTAGTTGCCTTTTTCTGTACTTTTTCCAATACTATAATATATTTTTTGAGGTGTGGTGACCAGAATTGTACACAGTACTCCAAATGAGGCCACGCCATCTGAAAGATGCTTGGATTTTGAGGAACGTTAAAAGAGTATTACTAGAGGCTGGTCACTGAAGATTGTTTAGTGACCACAGGGAGGAGTCACTCACCTAGATATAAAGCGATTAATTAAAATGATTAATTTTTAGGCCAAATTAGTATGTTGCAGTAAGTCTCAAAGTAATTAGGAGGCTAAATCTGTATTGTGTTCTGGGTCCTGCAGCTAATACTTTGTAAAAGAATTACATTGTTTAGAGGTATACATCTGTTAATGCACAGTAGAATTATTAATGGTTCTTTCCCCCTCCTAGCCTCTAAGTAGAAGTTTGAATGCTGATGTTCCAGAACAGCTGATAACTCCATTAGTTTCTTTGGGACACATTTCCATGTTAGCACCGGACCAGTTTGCATCACCAATGAAATCCGTAGTTGCAAATTTCATCGTAAAAGATCTCCTGATGAACGACAGGGTAAGGTTTTATATAATAAAAGCTGAAATTATATGCTGGTAATGAAGAGCTTTATATAAATATCTGATATGATTAGGAGCCTGTGGGGAGGCAAACAAAATTTAAAAACCTCTTCTAAATCAAGACATTTTATTTATTTTTCACTTGAGTCAGCTTTTAATCTTGCATAAATATCTGCAGTCTACAGGTGAGAAAAATGGAAAATTGTGGTCCCCAGATGAAGAGGTTTCTCCAGAGGTTCTAGCAAAGGTAAGTTAAGGTTTCTTTAATGTATGATAAGTTGAAATTTCCTACAACAAACACATAATAGTATTAAGGCTTTTCACTATCAAGAGGAGCAGTCTGGTTTGATCTCTCTTAATATTGCAATCTTCAAAGAAGTTCATTTACAGTGAAGGAGCTCAGTGGCTATATTCCATTGACCATAGAGTCTTGCAAGACCTTGATGTTCTCTTCTTCTGTCTTATGTAGGCTGTAGGTTGAAGACGTCTCAGTTATGAGGAGCCACAGTTTGTTGCAGCTTCTATATTGAGAGTTTTATTAAATTGTGGTTTGCTTCCTGTTTGCAAATCAGAATTCTAAACTGCTATTAAACTGTAGTTTATAGTCCTAGTTGACTGACAAGAAACAAACTATTTTGTTAAGGAGACTGATTTGAAGAGCATAAGAAATAGTTCTAAAGCAGATGCAGTGTGGGAAGGGGAGAGTGCATGCAAGACTGCTTCATTTGATGAGGTCTGAATGCAGCTACTATTTCCAAATTTAAAAAAAAGTTTGCTTTCTATATTCTGACCAATCATATTTATATTAAATGCTGTTAAGATTTCTGTTGACCAGATTTTTTGCCCAAGTTTGGTAATATCTGCTCTGTTCAACTAATACATGTGCTGTTCGTCTTCTCTAGGAAATAGTGCTGTTCAGTTTTAATTGCTATTTTTGTTAAACTTTATATATTGAGAACATAAAAATGCATTGTTGCTCTAAACTTCAAACAGCTGCTTCTTCAGCTGAATTTTTTAAAAAAGAACTAAATGGATCTGTACCAAACCTTTGAATTCATCATTTTTCATTAGGGTTTTTTTAAGTGAGTATTCAGGTAGACATACAACCACTAGTGAATTCCCAGTACTTTGTGCAATGTGTCTGGCTTTTCCTGTTCTGAAACTAATTATAAATTAATATTCTCTTCAACCGGTTGCTAAAATTTCTGTACATAAATTCACAGGCTAATCTAATTTGATATTATTAGCTGCATCACACTGACTTATTAATTGGTTAATAGGTTCAAGCAATTAAACTTTTGGTACGATGGTTGTTGGGTATGAAAAATAATCAGTCAAAATCTGCAAATTCAACCCTCCGGTTATTATCAGCTATGTTGGTCAGTGAGGGAGATTTGACAGAACAGAGGAGAATCAGGTAAGGCTCATTCAAAGTTGCCTTTTGCTTGTTCTAGAAAGTCTTCTGTTTTGTTTTTCAAATTGCAATTATGCTTTCTAAGAGCTTAAACACCTAAGGTTACAAAGCTCAGAGAAAATAATTACAAATGTTGATCAGCAGATTATTTCTGAAGTTTTATGAAAGGTTCAAGTTTTATGCGATAGCACCACATCAGTCTTCCATCCTTCAGATGTTTGCATTCTGTTAGCCATTTTCACAGGTTGTCAGACCTTTTAAATCAGTTTCTTCACTTAAAGGTTTTTGGCCCACGTCACTTTTTAGCTATAAATGGGGGAACGTCCACATTTAAAGGTACTAATCCTCAGAATCCCTGAGCCAGGAGGCGATATGAGGGAAAGGCTGTGGTGTCTTTGCCCTGTTGGCCGTCTAGAGGAACTCGCTGGCTACTGTGTGATACAGGCTGCTGGACTAGATGGGCTGTTGGCCTAATTCAGCAGGGATCTTCTTATAAGCAAAGAATATTGCATCTATGGTCAGTGGTTGTTTGTCATTACTAAGAGAAAGGCTGTGGCATTTGCCTGACCTTTGTGAAAAACATATCCAGGAAAAAGTAGTGCATTTAAACTAATTTTTGAGCTTTGCTTTTAAATAAGCTGAGTTGCGTGCTTTACATCTTTCAGAGTATTCATTGGTGTTTGAGACTGGGAAGAGGGCATGTGTGAGTGAGCTGGCACATTTCCTCCTAGATACAAATAATTGCCACTTAAGTATAAATTCTTAATCCCTGCAGCACCGCCCCCAAAAAGTACAGTCTTAAGAGATGTATTGATCAAATAGAAGCTTTGTATTCCTACTTCTAACAGGTGTGTGAGAGTTTTGCCACCTGCAGTTGCTGTGACATCTATAGAGCATACCAGATCTCATGGCTTGGGATCCTACTGTTTTGGGTCAGTGTTCAGGGTGGTGATTAGTTTTTTTTTAAGAGGCGTATGACACTGTGACAAATGTCTTGACATAAAGATTAGCCCTCATTGCTGGATAGCTGTCCTTCTAAGGGAACTGCTTGGCCTTTACCCCCCTAAGGAGGCTGCTTCCCATGACCAAGTACCTCTGTCAATATACTGAGTCAGGATCAGGCTTTTACCACAGCCTTATACAGATCTGTGCTGCCGTGGCATAGTGGTTAGAGTGTCAGGCTAGGATCTGAGAGGCCGAGGTTTGAATCCCCACTTCTGCTATGGAGCTCTCTGGGTGGCCTTGGGCCAGTCACATAGTTTTAACTTAACCTACCTCACGGGGTTGTTGTGAAGGTAAAACAGAGGAGAGGAGAATGATGTAAGCTGCTTTGAAGGGTAAAGTAAATAAAATAAATCTAGTGGAGAAGCCAACGTGTTAATGAGCATCTGAAAAGTTATTTTTGTTAAAAAAAAGATTTTGGGGACCAGGTTGCTACCCTTTCAGGTAGAAGCTGGTGTTTGAGTGATATGTGTTAGAACTTTTGTGCTGTATGCGTTGTTAAACAGAGCTGAGACTTCTGAGAGAGGATAATGTGCTTTCTTTCGTATGCAGCAAGTCTGATATGTCCCGCCTACGATTGGCTTCAGGCAGTGCCATAATGAAGCTTGCACAGGAGCCTTGTTACCATGAAATTATAACCCCAGAGCAGTTCCAGCTCTGTGCACTGGTCATTAATGTAAGTAACCTGAAGGATTGCAATGGACATGTTAATTAAAGCAGCTTTTATTCCCAAGCACAGAATTTGTATTCAAGAAAAGTTTATTTTTTCCTTTTTTATGACGCAACATTCATCTTGTGCCTGTCCTTGAATGCTGTAAATGTTTTCTTCTGTGGAACCATATTTTAAAATGTGTTTTATAGAGTTTTTGTTTATCAGATTGTTATTGCTCAGTCATATTTTTTTTAAAAAAAATTCTTTTAACTCTTACAGGATGAATGTTACCAGGTGAGGCAGATATTTGCTCAGAAGCTACATAAAGCACTGGTAAAATTACTGCTCCCATTGGAGTACATGGCAATTTTTGCATTGTGTGCCAAAGACCCTGTAAAGGAAAGGAGAGCACATGCAAGACAGTGCTTGCTAAAAAATATAAGTATACGGCGAGAGTACATTAAGCAGAATCCTATGGCCAATGGTTAGTAAACTTTCCTGCCAATTCTCTCTCATGATATTTTTCCTCCCAAGTACTGTTTGGGGCACTCTCACTTTCTATGTGTGAATATATTTGTTTGCAGAAACGTTTCCAAGAAGCATAACAAGTTCATTTTACAGGGTGTTTCTTAAAGAAGGAGATAGCTGTATTGCTTGCTTGTACAGTAGCAAAAAAGTGATGCTTCTGGGTCTTTTTGCAAGTTCTGCAAAACCATGGCTTAGTATTGGACTAAAGAGCCTCCCCTCCCACCTCTTAGAGTTAGAAACATAGAATAATAGAGTTGGAGGGGACCTCCAGGGTCATCTTGTCCAACCCCCTGCACAATGCAGGAAATTCACAAATACCTCCCCCTAAATTCACAGGATCCACATTGCTTTCAGATATCCATCTAACTTCTGTTTAAAAACCTCCAAGGAAAGAGAGCCCACCACCTCCTGAGGAAGCCTGTTCCACTGAGGAACTGCTCTAACTGTCAGGAAGTTCTTCCTAATGTTGACCCAGAAACTCTTCCGATTTCTTTAATTTCAACCCATTAGTTCTGGTCCTACTTTCTGAGGCTGCAGAAAACAATTCCAAACCATCCTCTATATCAGGGGTCCCCAACCCCCGGTCCGTGGCCTTTTAGCTACTGGGCCATGGAGTGAGGCAGAGGCACCGCACTGCCCCTTTCGCCCACCCAGGTCCCAGGCGGCCGTAAGAGACAGTGCAGCCTCACTCCAAAGCACTACCATTTTCATTCGCCCAGGTCCTGGGCGGGTAGAAGGGGCAGCATGGCAGTGACCTTCGCCTACCCCTTAATTATAGACCCCCATGGTGGCAGGGATGGGGTGTGGGTGCAGCCTGGGGCAGCAAAACCCCCAGCACCCCCACCCCCACTGTTCCATGGAAAAATTGTCTTCCACAAAACTGGTCCTTGGTGACAAAAAGGTTGAGGACCACTGCTCTATATGACAGCCCTGCAAGTACTTGAAGATGGTTAGTTCCTGTTCAGCACAAACTATAATTTCTTGTTATATCCAGCGCAGTGCAGTGGTTAGAGTGTGGGACTAGTGCCTCGGAGACCCAGGTTCAGGTCCCCACTTTGCTTTGGAAGTTCACTGATTGACCTTGGGCCAGTCCAACCCACTTGGCCTAGTCTACCTCACAGGGTGGTCAAGAAGATAAAATGAAAGAGTGACGAATGGTGTAAACTGCTTAGGTTCCCTGTTGTGGAGAAAAGTGGGGTATAAAAAGTAAAGTAAAATAATATTTGATCTAGCAAGCTGTAGTTTGTGCTGTCTTCCAGACTAGAATGATACCTGCCGGTCCATGACTTGAAGTTAGTTTGCAATCCTAGATTAAGCATACAGACTATCGTTTGTCAGTTCTACTGTACCGGAATGATAAACTGTTTTGTACTAAACAGGAAATAACTAATCAACTTAAAGTGCATGAGGGGGAAGGGGAGTGCTGTATAAATGCAATACTCCTTCCCTTCTGAACCAGCCTTCTGATGGTCTATATGTATTGTATATTGTATTAACTGGTTGCTTATGGAGCTCTTATGCCTTATTGTTCCAGAAAAGCTTTTATCTCTGCTGCCTGAATACGTGGTACCGTACATGATTCACTTGCTGGCTCATGATCCAGATTTTACAAAACCTCAAGATGTTGATCAGCTTCGTGATATCAAAGAGTATGTGTTGTCCTGTATCAGGCTTATAAGAAACTATAAATGGAGAGCATTGCATTTGTGAGCAGTCTGTTTGGAAATTGTTTGTGTTGTTGCCAAAGAAAAATCCATCTTCAGTTCTTTCATCAATGTTTGTATGTGCAACTTGCATAAAATTAGGAATGTCTTCGTTATCAAGAGAAGCATTTATCTGGCATATTTCTGTCTTCCCTTGTATGTGTGTGTTTATTTCACTTAGTACAGTATTCGTCTTCTGAGGGACACAGAGGTTCCTGTATATAATTCTCAGGCAGTCTGTTCAACAGTTTACAGCTCCTGACCTGCCAAACTTCATAGATCTTCAGGGGACTCTCTGAGTGGGGGTTAACCCTCTCAAGGAATCAGGATATTTTTGACCCTGGAGCCATGGGGGGAGGGAAGTGGTTTACCCAGGGCTTTTTTTGAGCAGGAACGCAGTTCAGGCTGGCTTGATGGCAGAGGGTGTGGCCTTATATGCAAATGAGTTCCTGCTGGGCTTCTTCTGCAAAAAGCCCACATGAAACAATGGTGCTATCAGGGTGTGTGGCCTTATATGCAAATGAGTTCCTGCTGGGCTTTTTCTACAAAGAAAGCCCTGGGTTTACCCATTTAAAACTTTCTACAAGCACTAACCTCCTGTTATGCCTTCTCCTCAGTGAACTGCGGTGCCCTGAAGTCCTTCTCTTCCCTCCCCCACTACCTTTCTTTTTTAAATGTTGAGTTTCATCAAAGGGGAAAATAATGGGATCAATCTAGCCCCCAGTAGACTTGGCTTGAAAATGAAAGCCCTATGCATAATTGTAATTTGAGGTTCTGTTGACCCCCAAAATATTGGAAAAAATGATATTAGCACTGTTCCCATATTTAAATAGATGGACCAAACACCTATTTTCTCATAATGTATAGCTATAGATTTTTTTTTGATTTTTTTTTTTTTTTGCTTCATGGATTTAGAACACTTTTTGGAACTGGAGGTTGAAATGACCCCAAGGGAAAGCAGTCTTTGTAACCTGTATTGTTGAGTATATAGTAGTAGGAGGTAAAAGCCCAGTGTTTGTCAAAGCTTTTTTCATGCCCATAGCCTCATGGAAAAGCGCAGATTGAACCACACTGCACTTTTGGAAATGGGGTCATTCCACACCCCATTGCAAGACAAGCTAGCAACACATGTCTGCAGGTATATTCTAACCCTCACATTTTCCACACTTGAAGGAGCCATGAAGCCTGAACCTTTAGATGACCGCTGGCCTTCTGCTTATTGGGCTAATTGGTTTCCTTTGTCCTTCAAATTTTGCAGACCTGAGTGGTCTTCTCACCTTTACATATCTGGGGGTGGGGGAAGTATTCGAGATCAGAGGTCCCCAACCCCTAAGCCATGGTCCGGTACTGGTCTGTGGCCTGTTAGCAACCGGGCTGTGAGTTGTATAATTATTTCATTATATATTACAATGTAATAGAAATAAAGTGCACAATTGTATCATCCTGAAACCATCTCTCCGCCCCCGCCACCCTGCCTGGTCCATGGAAAAATCGTCTTCCACTAAACCGGTCCCTGGTGCCAAAAAGGTTGGGGACCACTGTTCTAGATGACTCCAGCCACCTGTCCACTGAACTTTTCACCTTCAATTTCTCCAAATCTCTGAGTCAACTTTTCAACCTTACATATTTGGGGGATGGGTGGAAGGTTGAAATGATAAAATAAACCGGTCCCTGGTGCCAAAAAGGTTGGGGACCACTGTTCTAGATGACTCCAGCCACCTGTCCACTGAACTTTTCACCTTCAATTTCTCCAAATCTCCGAGTCAACTTTTCAACCTTACATATTTGGGGGATGGGTGGAAGGTTGAAATGATAAAATAAGGAGGTGTGACATCCTTGCACAGCCACCTGCATTTCTACCTTGGCACACCAGTTGCATATTACTGAGGGTTTTGCCTTCGCTTGAAATTCAGAACTCTATTGAACAGTGGAAGAACTGACAACCCAGGGTACTTCTCAGTCCTCTGAAGCTGAGTTTTATAGATTCCCAGCTGTGTCTTCTGCTTTTAAAATGGTGTGGTCAATTTTATCCCATTTACATTTTTGTGAGGTTTTGATGTTTTTAATGAGGGGTATTTTTGACTGAGAAGCCCTGTGGCACAGAGTGGTAAAGCTGCAATACTGCAGTCCAAGCTCTCTGCTCATGACCTGAGTTCGATCCCGGCAGAAGCTGATTTCAAGTAGCCAACTCAAGGTTGACTCAGCCTTCCATCCTTCCGAGGTTGGTAAAATGCTTGCTGGGGGGAAAGTGTAGATGACTGGAGAAGGCAATGGCAAACCACTCTGTGAAAAGTCTGCCATGAAAACGTGATGTGATGTCACCCCAGAGTCAGAAAGGACTGTTGCTTGCACAGGGGACTACCTTTACCTTTTTTATTTTTGACTGTCCTTTGTCCTATATTTCTGAAGGAAGTTATGAGGCCTGATTTTTTTTTCTTAGTAGCTAATGCCATGACTGAGAGAGCAGTCAGGTTTCCATGACCTTTTGCTGTAATGTGGGGTCACTTTGACCCCTATGCCAAAGTAATATAGTTGGTTTTTATCTCCTTGGGAAGGTTAATTTCTATAAAAATGTGTATACAAACAGCAGTGAACACTAAGTTGCAGAGGTTTACAAGATAATGCATGGGTTGGAGAAAGTAGAGAAAGAAGTATTTTTCTCCCTTTCTCACAATACAAGAACTCATGGGCATTCAATGAGATTGCTGAGCAGACAGGTTAAAACGGATAAAAGGAAGTACTTCTTCACCCAAAGGGTGATTAACTTGTGGAATTCACTGCCACAGGAGGTGGTGGCAGCCACAAGCATAGCCACCTTCAAGAGGAGGTTAGATAAAAATATGGAGCAGAGGTCAATCAGTGGCTATTAGCCACAGTGTGTGTGTGTGTGTGTGTGTATAATTTTTTTTGGCCACTGTGTGACACAGAGTGTTGGCCTGATCTAACATGGCTTCTCTTATGTTCTTATGTTCTAACTGACTTTACTTATAAGCTTTTGGCTTATCACAAAACAGAAGATCTTTTTACTTTCACACCAGCCTTTACTAATTTAGAATAGTTCTGCTCCATGCAAGCTGTCAATTACTAAAAATTGAGACCATATTTTCTCCCAGTCCAACACCTTTGCAGTTAATTTCTTCTGTTTTGCTCTCTTTTAACTACTGAGGCCTGCTTTCTTTAGTGTTCTCTATTTCCCCTTAATAGAAAAATTTAGGGCTCTTTTAAAAGTTTTTTTAATGTTTTTTTAAATAGTTGAGATTATGAAAGTGCAGTTGTTGGATATACAGTTTAGAGTTTGAAGGAGGAGCCTTCATCCCCAAAATGTGCTTGTGTTCAATTAGGTGCCTGTGGTTCATGCTGGAAGTGTTAATGACAAAGAATGAAAACAACAGCCATGCCTTCATGAAAAAGATGACGGAGAGCATCAAGCTGACGCGGGATGCACAATCTCCAGATGAGCCAAAGGCCAGTGAAGTAAGAAATGTGGTGGAAGGGGAAGAGTTTTAAAGTCACTTGTTGAACAGGATGGACAGAATGCTTCAGAATGAGCACTAAGCTAGGATCTCTGGTTTATCTCCAAAGGGAATGTTAGTTGTAAGCATTTCATGTTAGCAGTCTCATGTTTTCAAAGTTCTAGCAAAGTATAGTTGTCAGGAAGCAATGCTGATTGTTCCTTAGAAAGGGAATAATATAAATGATTGTGACTCATAGGTGTAACGTGAAAGTAGGAAACAAGGAAATCTTCAATAGTAGTCATTTGGTCTTTATGTATAACACAGTTATAGTACTGCATATAAACCAAGATGAGAGGGGAAATCTAGTTTTTATTTTAAGCACAAAAGATGTCCATAGAACCGTGTATTAAAGTGTAAACACAATTTTGCTGTCTTTTCAACGAGCAAATTAACCTGCGAAAGTACCACTGTCTCTTTCTCTTTCCCTCAGAAACTCTACACTGTATGTGATGTGGCTCTGTGTGTAATCAACAGCAAAAGTGCTTTATGTAATGCAGAATCTCCGAAGGATCCTGTATTGCCAACCAAATTTTTTACACAACCTGAAAAGGTAATTTCATTAAGTTTCAATTTCAGGAAGGTAGTAAAAAACAACCTGAGACTGGATTTTCTAGTTTGGTATAGCTTCAAGTACAGCAAGATGCAAGCTTGTGTCTCTTGATTTTTATTAACTAGATCACCCACTTATATAATTATCCCAAAGTTATCCTATTCTCTTCTCTAATCAAATAAGAATGCTACTAAACTTATTTGCAGTCATTTGGAGATGTCCTGGACTATTGAATCTTGGTCTGTCATTTTATAAACATCAAACCTTTTTTTTTCAGTGTAATACTTTATTGCAGTTTAAAGTTCAGTTGCTACAAATTAGATTCATAATGTTCTAGTGAAGCGTTTGATGTTTGATAAGAAATTTTGCTCAAAATAAAAAACATCAAATCTGAATGAACATGTGATGGCATCTTTGAAATGCAGAAACTTCACCGAATCTTCAGTTTATCTTAACTAGGCCACAGTATAGTGCACTTTTCTTTAAAACAGCTGTTGCTGGCAGTGGAAAGTGCCATCAAGTCGCAGCTGACTTATGGTGACTCCTCATGGGTATTCAAGGCAAGTGATGTTTAGAGACGGTTTGCATTGACTGCCTCAACATAGTGACCCTGGACTTCCTTGGTGGTCTCCAGGGGCAGCCCGAGGCTCGCTGCCTGGCACTCCCACAAGCACCTCCTCCTCCTCCCTCCCTTCGGATCCTTCCCCACCCCATGTCAATGCCATAACCGGCTCTAGCACCACGTTCCAGCTATCTAAAGCCCCCCCCCCCCGGCTGATCACTCAGTCACGGGTAAAACCACCCCACAGGGCCAGGAGGCGCTGACAGTCTGTCAGGACCAGCATCTTGAAGGGGCGACCCCGCTGATTTCTCTCCCATCCAGGAAGTGGGGAGGGGAGGAGTCAGCAGCAGCGCGGTTGGCCTTTCAGGACGCTGATCCTGACACTGTAAGCAGCTCCCAGCCCTGCGGCACGGTTTTACCTCAATTGAGTGATCGGCGGGGGGGGTGGGGTTAGATAGTCGGAACGCGGCGCTAGAGCTGGTTCCGGCATTGAAATTGACATGGGGTGGGGAAGGGTCCGAAGGGAGGGAAGAGGCAGGGAGGGGGGCACGGAGCCGCGGGGGGGAGGCAAAGGGAAGGGAATGGAGGGGTGGGCGGTGGAGGTGGGCAAACTAGGTGCTTGCCTGGTGCACCGGGAGGGGGGTGGAGAGCCCAATTTGATGCCCCAACCCTCCTGGCGCCCTAGGCAACCACCTAGTTTGCTTAGTGGGTGAGCTGGCCCTGGTGGTCTCCCATCCAAACACGAAGCAGGGTTAACTCTGCTTAGCTTCCAGGATCTGGCAAAATCGGGCTTGACCGGGCCATCCAGGTCAGGGTAAATAACCCATGAGCAGTTTGGGTTCCTGGCCCTCTGCTCCATTGGCCAGCAATGGAGGACTCATCATCCAGCCTGAATAATTAGAAACCTTTTTTTTTTTTTGTTAGAGTTAAACGTCTTTTAGGAGAGGCATTTGGGTGGAACATCTACTCCTGCATTTCCTAGGAAAGTGTTGTCCCAGATGTTATTTGAAATATTTATTTACCTAAACACATATCGTTTTTAAGTTTCATCATTTTTAGGAAATTGAATCATATACAAATATAGTTAGAAACAAAGATGTGGGAGGACCTTTTGGTTTCATAGGCTACTCAGAAGAAACTATTTACAATCTCACAGGTTGGAAGTTTCTCGTTAAGACTTTTCAAAGGGGAATATGAAGTTTAAATGCCATCTGCTCAACAAGAATATTTCTTCTCCCCCCCCCCCAATCGCTTGTAAATCTGTAATTAAGAAAAAAAGAAGACTGCAGATTTATACCCTGCCCTTCTCTCTTTCAGGGATAACTCTTGCGATAGCTATGACTAACCCAAGGCCATTCCAGCAGCTGGGTGCATGTAATCATTGCTGACAAACATTATAGATTTTGCTTAGCAGCCCCAGGACATCATAGGTTGATGAAACATTTGCCCTGACTCCCAAATCATATATCACATCACATTTGAAACCCATCATTTTAAAAGCAGTTTGTCACCACAGCACCTGTTTGAGAAAGTGAAGAATAAAGGCATCTTGGGCTTCCCAAACGTTCTGAGCGTGTCCTGTTTTTGAATGAAAGTTGTATCTATTAGAAATAGCTGTTTAAAAGATCAGTACCAAAACCTGAAAGAATTTCAGATTCTGACAGGACTCTGAGAAATTTTACTGACCCCTGGAAATGTTGAAGTTAACAAGAAGAATTAAGTAATATTTCTTTGTTCTGCAGGATTTTTGCAATGACAGGAATTATATCTCAGAAGAGACAAGAGTTCTTCTTTTAACGGGAAAGGTATTGTTGATGGCATCCAAACGTATTGTGTGTAACACATTTAATTGGTCATGTGTCCATTTAAGTTAACATAGCCCAGTGATACAAGGTAGAAAATTTTCCAAAATGAAAAATTCTTCTGTGGATAATTTTCCACCCTACATATGTCAGTCAGTATAGTCCTTGTTTATAGACATCAGGCTTGTTGTGCCTCAAATCATTCATGTTTGATGAGCTAAATGTGGGGTATAAATTATGGACAAACCCTAGTGCTCATACATAGTGTATTTGTGTTCTTTCTGCTAACTTTATTTAAATAATTAAATTATTCTAATTTTAATTTAAAAAATGTTCCAATTCAGATTTTGCCGGAAAACCCATATCACTGATGTAGTTCCCTTGATTTCAGCAAGGAACTAGTATAGCTAAGTAATTTGTAGATTGTATCCTATTTTGCTTAGTAATTGTTGGCTTAGTAATTGTTGGCTGCCACTTTTAGAATAGCTCATTCTTAATCTCAAAGTGCAGTTTAAGGATAGTCTTTATTGTAATGATGTGGCATAATGCACATACGTTCGCACTTGTTCTGTACCTGGAATGAAGGCTGAAGGTCTTCCAGTATTTCATGGAATAATAATGCACTGTAGATGTGTCTCATGTGTATAACCACATGAAAACAAGCATTATATTCCAGCAGCTCAGGCATTTACAGTAAGTAGTGGTGGCTTTAGCAGTTTGATTATGCCAGACGGAAGTGTTTAGTAGTTCAAGTTGAAAGGGCAAATTTATGTACAATCAATCATATAGGAATAAACGTATAGGAACGTATTCCTGTGAACAAAGTGGAGTTTACTGTGTTTCACCATAAAATGATTTATTTTTCACTACTGTCTGGAAGAGTTTTAAAATCAAATGGTTAGCCTGTCTGTATCATGAAGCTGCACACACTTAAACAAATTTACTTTGTATATTTTAGCCCAAACCAACCGGTGTGTTAGGAGCAGTAAATAAACCTCTTTCTGCAACTGGAAGAAGACCATATATTAGAAGTACAGGATCAGAAACTGGAAGCAATAATAGTGTAAACTCAGAGCTGAGCTCTCCCGCAGGAAACCGATCAAGGTATACTTCAAGCAACAGCATAGCTGAGATTTCAAAAGCAGGCTTTCTTCTAGTATTACACTCACTTTATTTGTCTAGATGCATGCCTTTTGCATGCCAGGTTGCCAGAGTTTGTTCCAAAGAGAATTTAAAACTTCAAAGAATGTAAAAGTTCCAAGTATTTGCATAACAGATTAATAGCAGTACCTTGAAAAATAATTTATTTGCTGTCCACCAATTCAATAGGAAATTCAGCTAGAGCAATATAATTTTTACGATCATATCAGAATATGATATGGAAACAATTTTTGGAAACAATTTGGATATTTGGAAACAATTTTTACTGAAACATTGATGAATCTCCTAACTAAACCAGATAATGTACAATAGGAATAATATACAAGGAGGGGGATGCACAAATCACTTGCAGGAATGAGGAATCCTCCTCTGCTGCTTCCTCCCTTCTTTTGCCTCCACCTCCCTCCATTTTCCTTCTGCTGCTCGCCTTCTCACCAGCCTCTCCTTCCCATGCTGACTTCCTGTCTCTGTCTCCTTCTTCTTGACCAATCACCACCCCCTGGCATTCCTGCTGCCCTCACACACTCAGCATTGTTACTGGGGTTACGAGGCAAAATGAATGAGATGGAGTAGTGTAGCATCATGAGGTCCCATTTTCCCCATGGGTTTTTGCATGCCTCTCAGTGTTTTAATTCAGATTTTTCTGAATTTCTTGGGGCTTCTGGAGTTTGTAGAAGAAAAATTTCCCTTATCTGTACGTATCCCCATTGCCTGGATTTTTTTGATCCGTACTTTGGGGGCATGGTTCAGAATTAGATAGAAGGATATATAAAATGCCTACATGACTTGAATGCATGAAGCTGCTGTAGGCTAAATCAAACCACTGGTCCATCAAGGTCAGTATTCTCTACTCTGATTGGCAGTGGCTCACCAAGGTCTCAGGTAGAAGCCTTTCACATTACCTGCTTCTTTTAACTGGAGGTACTGGGGATTGAACTTGGGACCTTCTGTCTGCCAAGCAGATTCTCTGCCACTGAGCCATAGCCTGCTCCATTACAATATGGATTATTCTGTGACTTACAATAATAGTTCCGAAATGTTTGCTATGAAGTTGAGCACCTAATGTGTTGGAGTGTTATTTCAATCCTTTAATGGAGACTCATTAATTGTGTCTTAATCCCAAACCCTTATTTTGAACTGAAACCTGTTTGTCTCCTGTAGCCTTTACATTTACTCTTAACTTCAGTGTGTGAATCTGGCTGCTTAAAGTGCAATAAAACCATATTCTCAGATTCATATGTCACTGCTTTAACGCAGTAATCCCATTTTGTATTAAGCAATGCTTTGTGTTAAACAATGGTTTAAATGTTTTTAATATTGTAATTATAATAAGATGAAGGCTGATTGCCAATTGAAAAGCAAAAAAATTCTCTCTACTGATTGTAGTGTCTCAGACCACGTAATCGATTAAAAGCATATGCAAATTTATAGGGATTCTATAATTCAATGTGGCCATCAGGGGTGGAATTCTAGGAGGAGCTCCTTTGCATATTAGTCCACACATCCCTGATGTAGCCAATCCTCCAAGATCTTACAAAAAAGAGCCTTGTAAACTCTTGAAGGACTGACAACATCAGGGGTGTGTGGCCTAATATGCAAAAGAGCTTCTGCTAGAATTCCACCCCTAGTGGCCATACCTCTACCTGTAAAATGGAACAGAATATCTGAAATGTGCGTTATTCAGGCTGTAGAGATTGTGAGACTCCATCCACAGTCTAGCTCATAGGTAGGTACATTCCATCCTGTTGAAGTGAGCTGAAATGCATCTAATTCTCTGCTAGATTGTGGTGTAAATAAAGTATGATGTAGTGGTTAGTCTCGGCTAGGCTTGTGGAGTCCTGGGTTCAGATATTCACTTGGCCATATATGCAGCAGCCATTTGTTTCTCTTAGCCTAACCTATCTCACTTGGTTGTGAGGATAAAATGAAAAAAACAGAACTACATATGCCTTCCTAAGTTTTTTATTAAACAAAAATTTAGTGAATATATAGAACTGCTGATTTGTGAGCTCAAAGAACAGTCTTTTGGGGGGTGGTAGAACTAGGATTTTCAAACTTAGCTTATTAAAGATTAATGATTATAATTAATGATTGCTGATGTATGGAAATGTTTTATTATATATTTTATTTTTAATATTCTATGTTTGTTAATTGTTAATGTGTTTAAACTGTTGTTAACCACCCTGAGGCCGTAAGGGGAGGGCGGGATACAAATCTAATAAATAAATAAATAGGAAGAAATTCTTACAAGGATAGCTAATAAAAGCAGACATATATTGACTTGTGTTGATTCCTCCGACAGAGAGCAGAGCTCAGACATATCAGAAACTGGCGTCAGTGAAAATGATGAGAATCCAGTTAGAATTATTTCGGTAACTCCCGCAAAAATAGAACCTGTTAAGAACAAGGTATGGTTGAGGTGCTTAAAAGATCTCCCAGAATTGCTGCCTAGCGTTCTATGCAACTACAATATTTGCTTTGCCAACTTGTGAAAACAAAGTGCAGATTATTAGCACTGGTTTTGCTGAGAAATGGAAAGAAAGTAACTGATGGAAGCAAGGCTTACCTTGGTTACTGAATGCCTGATGAGTGAGGAAATGTGTTCTAGGGTAACAGAGGCGAGATTTGGCAGCACATGCGGTGGTTTGTTTGTTCAAAAATATCTCCATATTGGAATCTCCCTACATGTCTTCAGATATTGTCATTTAATGTCAAGGTAGGGGCATCTGTGTTGAGACTTAAGTGTTGTAAGAACTCACCCTGGCAATATAGTTAATTATGTATTTCTGGTTTGTTTCCTATGCATAATGTTTCACGTTCGGTGATTTACTTTGTTTTGAGAAAAAAACAAAAAAGAAAAGTTGAACATGTGTAGTATAGTGGACAGAATATCTGAATGGAGGGATGCTTGGGTCCCTATCCCCAATTAGCCATGAATCCCATTAAAAGATACCATTCTGGTTACCTTTTCTGACCTGCCTCACAGGGTAAAAGACAATAAATGGATTACAGTGTGAATGTCATACTAAATACAAAAAAATGTGATATATGGGCTACTATATCTTTTTAATAAAACTACTATATCTTTTCAATGAAACTACTTATACATTTCACAACTATAAATTCACACAAAGAATTAATCATAACCACAAAGTTATGTGACATTTTCAACAGAGTTCATTCTTTGTGGACTGCTGTATCTTTTAAATAAAACTACTCAGCTTTTTTTGAGCAGGAATGCACAAGAACACAGTTCCTGTTGGCTTGGTGTCAGGGGGTGTGGCCTAATAGGCAAATGAATTCCTGCCAGGCTTTTTCTACAAAAAAGCCCTGTGTGAAACAATGATGAATTTAGGGGATGTGGCCTAATATGCAGATGAGCCCCTGCTGGGCTTTTTCCACAAAAAGCCCTGAAACTACTTGTACATTCACAACTTGTCATTCACAGCATTCTCAACAGAGTTAATTCAAGGAGTAACTTAGTTGTAGACTTCTTTCGTGTTGCCACTTCATCAGAAGTCTTAATATCTTCCTCTTGTTGGGCTGTGCTACGGAGCAAGCCGGTTTCTTTTTATAAGCAAGCACAAAACCTTCTGTTTCATTGCTAGCTAAATATTCTCTCTAAGTACAAGCACTGAGACTTCACGAAGGAAACGCCCATTGTTGCCATTCACTTTTATATAGGGAGCGAGCCAATCATTTTTCTTTATGAAGTTCCAAACCTTTTGTTCAATAGCTGGCATAATGCTCTCCAAAATTACAAGCAGTGAGTCCTCATGAAGGAAAATATAATTTCTATAAAGAGCATGCCTTTCTTACTTTTAAGCCGGAACAAAGACTTTTCTTCTACTGATGGCAAATTAAAAAGAGCCCTTAGTGTTATCCGTTAGGACATTTTCCCTTGTGTAGGAACTAAAGCAGGCTGCCTGTCAATCTAGTTGAAAAAATGCCTTCAAACACAACCAGTCACGCTCCCATTGAAAGTGTGCTGGGGAGAGAAGGCTGGAGTTTTACATTTGGTGTAGTGGTTAAGTGTGCGAACTTATCTGGGAAAACCGGGTTTGATTCTCCATTCCTCCACTTACAGCTGCTGGAATGGCCTTGGGTTAGCCATAGCTCTGGCAGAGGTTGTCCTTGAAAGGGCAGCTGCTGTGAGAGCCCTCTCGGCCCCACCCACCTCATAGGGCGTCTGTTGTGGGGGGAGAAGATATAGGAGATTGTAAGCCACTCTGAGTCTGATTCAGAGAGAAGGATGGGTTATAAATCAGCAGTCTTCTTCTTCTTGCCTGCACCAGCTTTTTGCCGTGGCTAAAATTCATATCGGCACTGACCTTAGCCAGAGCTAATGCTAACCAAACACTTGAAAAATACTCAAAAATGAATCTTTTTATTGTCACCATGTATCCAAATCGGGTTGATGGTATTAAAATAAAATCTACTGGGAAAAGTGTAGCTGGGAGGATGAAAATACTTGCTTACAGTAGTAGATCTCTATACTTGCAGTGCTTGCAAATTGGTTATTATAGCCGCTCTTGGAAATACACTTCAGAAACATCTCAAAGCTTTTGAAAGGGATGTAATTGCCATATGACCTTCTGGGGATTCAGTTTGTCAGAGACGAATAATGCCTTTTCTTTTTTTCTAGGAGATGAATTCTGATCAGGCGACACCAGGAAACGTTAGCATGGAACGAGGGAAAAAAAGAACCACAGCAGCAGCTGGGGCGGAGAATATTCATCAAAAGACGGAAGAAAAGAAAACGGACGAGACGGGACAGTCAGCACCTCCCAAACCCCGGAGAGGGCGTCCCCCCAAGTCTGAATCTCAGGGCACCGTGGCAAAAAATGCTGAAGCCAGTAAACCGTCTGGGAGGGGACGGAAAAGGGCAGCGCCAAGTCAAGAGGGTCCGGGGGGGTTAGAGGCAAGTAATGCCAAAGCACCAAAACAGCAAGACACAGCAAAAAAAGCAGTACCAGCACAGAGACAGATTGATCTACAAAGGTAAGAAAACACACAGACGATTCTTGAGGACTGGTCCTAAATGTCAGAATAGATTTTTCATAAATGCAGAGCAAAATGCCCGTAAGCCGGAACCTACCTTTAACCTTTAGTGTTAACTAAGGCCAGGGCAGTGTGTGTTGTGCTTGGTGATACCCCTGTAATGATCTTGGATTTTGTTGGGTGGTAATCTGGAAAGGTGCTGATGGTTTTATTTACAGCTCTAGCATTTGCCTGGATTGAAACCGTGGTTTTTGAAAGAACTGCATGGCCTCACCCTTCTACTGGCTCTTGTCCCCTCACTTCTGTCTACTTTTACCCTGTTCCTGCCCACCCCATTTTGCAATTGTAGTCCTTGTAATACGATTCCCACTTCTTTGGGGGGAAAGATGCATAATTCTGTGTATGCAGTTAATATACGTATAATTCTAGCAAATAACAAACAGCAACTTAATTGAAGGTACTGGGATGGAGATTCTTTTACTATTTGCAGCCCCTTCCCCTGCAAAGCTATAGTCATGTTATTTCTGTAGGTCCCTGACCCTCGGGAATGACTTTGTGAAAGCTCTGGGGGCTGCAGTGGGAAAAGGGAACATGGCAGCAATCCCTCTTACAAACTTATCCGCTTTGAAAACTCTTTGGGTCTGTCTCTAGCACAGAAGTAGAACTTTTTGATGAGAATGATGTAGCCCAAGAATGGCCAAACTTGCTTAACATAAGAGCCACATAGAATAACTGTCAGATGTTTGAGAGCCTCAAGACATGAACGTCAGATGTTTGAGAGCCGGAAGGAAGGAAGATGGGGAGGGGGGGTGTGAGAGAAAGCAAGTTTGACTTTAAATGCATTCTCCAAGCTACCAGCTGGCTTGGCTTGGAAAAGTGGATTAAAGAGATAAATGCCTTCTTCAAGCTGGCCAACATGGCAATGGGGGCTTCAAGAGCCACATAGTATGCGTGAAAGAGCCACATGTGGCTCCCGAGCCACAGTTTGGCCACCTCTGATGTAGCCTTTCACTTGATGATGCTAAACATCAGTGTACAGAATACAAAAGTCATTTTGCTGAAAACCCTTTCCTACAGTGTCCTGAACGACCATTCACAAATTCTTGTTGTTCTCAAGCTAACACTGAGTGGATCCCAGGTGGAAGTTGGGCATGGAATCAAACCTTCCTGTTCCTGACCAGTGCTCTGATGGGGGTCAGGAAAATGCTGTCATTCAGAAAAGACCAGGTTTGGGGGCCCGGTCGGGCAAAATGGCTGGACAAGGAATCGGACAAAATGGCACCTGCATCAGGCTGCTCATGGGGAAAGTGCGGCAGGGCAAAACTTCCACCGTCATAAGAGTGAGATGGCAGGAGTTTTGACTGGTTCCTCATCCTCATTTCAGCCCCCCCAATAGCAGCATCTTTTAGTATGCAGGCTCACAGAGGATTACTGTGGGAAGCGAGGTGGCAGAGAAAGAGCTATGAGTGCGTTCTGTTGGCATGACAATAGGATCCAGATTCCTTTGCTTAGTTAAACAAGTAGGAAAAGACTTCCAAGTAAACGCAAGATTTCTATTCCGGCCAGTAATAGCTACTCATGAGTAGGCTGTTCCCTTTGTGGTTTGCTCTTGAGGGAATCAAAATGGGAAAGAGAGCAGCCATGTGAACTGTTCTTTTCTCTTCAGGTTAGGGACAGGCTACTGGAGGTTCCTTCTTATCCTTGAGAGTCCTTCTTATCCCTGAGGGTTCTCCCCAGTCCCTCTGTGCCAGGCTTCCATTCCTTTCTCCCATTCAGTGTGAGACATTGGCAAAGAGATCTGTGACCCAGCTTCCTTGACATAGTTAGAGACTTTGGCAAACTCATCTCCACATTCACCTCTGCAGTTTACTGCCATTTGCGTCTATCTTGGCTTGTGCACAGAACTGTTGATCAGCTGCATAAAAGGAAGGCTGCCAAAGACTCCATTTCTGTTCACACTGGGATTTCCACTTGAGCTAGTGTCCTTTGTGCTTTTTTTGTAACAGGAACTCCTCTGCGTATTAGGCCCCACACCCCTGATGTAGCCAATCCTCCAAGAGCTTACAGTAGGCCCTGTACCAAGAGCCCTGTAAGCTCCAGGAGGATTGGCTGCATCAGAGGGGTGTGGCCTAATATGCTACAAACGAAGGCCTGCATATTAGTAAAGACACAAGCAAAAGCAGTGGATCACAGATCCCCTTGCCAGGAGCAGCTGCCTCTCCTCTTTGGCAAGATTCTCAGTCTTGCACAATGATTACTGCCCTCTGAGTTTTTTGCAATGTGAAATGGACTGGGTGGGGTTTCCTGGGGCCCCAAAAAACCAATTCTGCACCCCTTCCAGTGCAGATAATCCAGGGTGTCTTGATACGGACATGGGAGGAGGAGAGCTCACCTTCTTTCTGATGGGATTTGTGTAGCACTCTCCTCCAGAAGTGGGGCCCAGCATTGTAGGCTCATGCCAGAGTTACTAGTCCTTTAGCCCTTTTGTCAATTCAAAATTGCCCTCTGTTAGAAATTGGTTGCTGACTGTGGCGTTAGAAGGAGGAAGGGTATTTATTTGATTCTGGCTACTGACTCATCTTGCTTGTAAGCAGCAGAATAGGAGAAGCTTGCTCAGAAGTCTTCATCCGGCACTTGCTCAGAAGACAAAGTCACCCTCCTGGGAAACCACGGAAGGTTTGATTGGATGCTTGTTAAGTAGTAAACCCCAGGCCCAGTCAAGTATCTTAAAATTCATCACTCTGCAGGTGCCAAAGGACTCAGTGGAACAGCCAGGTTACTGGTGGAGTTATCGAGTCCAGCCAAAAGGTGTGGGGCTGATCTCCCTGTGCTTTGCAGCAAGCTGCTTTTGAAATGGGTAATGGTGTTCAAAGCAGCCCCATGGTGCACACTGATAAAGCTGCAGTACTGCAGTCCGAGCTCTCTGCTCATGACCTGAGTTCGATCCCAGTGGAAGCTGGGTTCAGGTAGCCGGCTCAAGGCTGACTCAGCCTTCCATCCTTCCGAGGTCAGTAAAATGAGCACCCAGATTGCAGGGGCGAGGGGATGGGGAGTGTAGATGACTACCTTTTAATGGTGTTCAAATAGTAGTTTGAAATCCAGTTGTGCATACCCTTGGTCAAGGCCACACAATTTGTGGCACCCACCAGCCATGTATTATAGCCGGTTAGGAGCTTGACAAACACTGCAGGGGGCAGAAGGAGGTGTGTCTTTTGGTGTCCGGCATAAAGACAGGAGTTTATCAGGCTCCTGGTAGGATACCATTTATGGCTGTTGGGTTGTATTTAACTTTTGGGCCACAGGTCGGGCTTCTCTGCCCTTGGATGTGTATCAAGTAGCTTTATGAAGGATTCCAGTCCAATATTGAGGAGCTATTTTTAAATGGATTCTAGCAATATCTGGTATTTTAACTCTTCCTACAAGGAAGCGTTTAAACTCATTTGGCTTATCTTAAACTCAATAACCCTTTTTTAACAGCAGGAATTGTCCAAATAAGTATGGAGAACTTTTAAAAACACTGTAAAACACTTCTGTTCAGCTCTGTGGTATATACTCGATATCTGTAGATTACTCGTCCTCCCTTTCAAAGAAGAGCTAAGAAAAACATTAATAATGGTTTTGAAAAGCGGAATAATCAACGTGCCTCCATTGCAAGGACAGTTAGAATTTGACTCCCAGATGATATTCCCATTTTAACATTTTTCAGAAGCCAGGTGCTGGGAAGTGATGGAGATTCAGTGTTGGAGATAGAATCAAGTCCTGGATATTCTCCCAGTGAAATGGATCTTTTTAAACTTTGTGAGAGCAGCCAGGAAGACACTGAGGATACAGATCTAACAGAGGGAGGCTTCCTGAAGGTGCAGCAGGCAGCATATAGAGTTCCATTATGGATTTGTATAATTGGGGATGCTGGAAGGAGGTGGCGGCAGTCAGGCCTTTTATGAAAAGGGTTGACATGTGGATGGTGGGCGTCGCACCCTGTATTTTTGTAAATTTGGTTGATCTGATAGTTTGATAATGCAGGTATACACAATACTGGCCTGTATCCAGAGGCACTTTAGAGATTTGGCACGTTTTCTTTAGACAGGGTGGCTGTTTCCGCCCATTCCATGCCCCTCTAAACTGCTGTGCTGCCCCTGAGGGTCTGCTGATCTTATCCTCTTAAGGAAAATGTAAGGAAATTTTCTTAACTGTGTGGCTGGATACAGGCCCCCATGCTTTCTCTCTGTTTGACTACAAGTCCACTGCAGAGCAATTTCTAGACTCAAGTGAAAGCATCTTTATGATCACACCTGCTTTGAATTAAAATAATGCTTCCCCCCCCCCCCCCCCCCGCCCTTGATGAATTTGTGAAAGTATTGCTGAGTTTACTGTGAAAACAAATCGCCTCTGTTCAGGGAGATTAGGGTTAGGGCCCTAACTTCTACAGCAGTGATACTACTGAAAACACAGTTCATTGTAAGAAATTAAATGTGCATTTGAACAGGGAAGATTTGTTTTCCTGGCTTGGGGTAGACTCGAGCACTTCCTAAAGCTTTTCATTTTTTCTTCTCCTCAAGGTAAAAAGAAAATGTACCCCCAAGGGAAGGAAAGGAGGGCCCAGTCCCAGCGTGCCCCGAGCTTCTGCAAAACCCAAGAAACTTCCTGTATAGGAACTGAAAATATTTCAACACTTTGGCTTTCAGCTCTGAAGACAGAAGGAAAACTCTGCTTCCCTTTCAGTTGAAATTAATCTGCAGAAACTCTTGAGAGGCTAAAAGCATCTGTACTTATTTCCCCAGAGACTTTTGTTATGAAAAGTCAATAATTAAGCAAATTGCTTAACACTTGATTCCAGTTCCCACATATCTGGAGTTTAAAAGTGTTTTACTCCATTAATTTTCATGCTGCATTTTTAAAAAAAGAAAGTCAGAGGGAGGTCCTTATAACAAAAAAAAGATTAAAAATGCTCAAACCTAGAACCAGATTGGCCATCTTTTTATGAGAAATAAAGGCCTACTGAATGAATTTAAATGAAGACCCCAAGGAAAATCCTGAATTCTTGTTTGCTTTACTTTTGAAGACTCTTATGTATAATTCTTTCAACTTGCCTACTTTCCAGCAAAATTAAGGTGTACAGATTTTGGTTCCTGCTACGAAAAGTCACATAGTGGCAATTTTTATACATGTTGCTTTCTGACTTTTATCAGAGTGGGAGAGTAATCACTTGATGATTGATTTGCAAGTAGACATTTCATTTTTTTAAAAAAAAATTCCCCCTCTGTTTTAGTTTAATATAATTTGCAATAAATGTACATATTGTTGTTTGTTTTATAAAAACATATATCACTTCTAAGTGGGTTTGCTCCTGTGGTTCTGTTGGAATATTCTAAATTTTAATGGAGTAAAGACAGCCCCGGTATTTGATTTTATAATGTTTGTCACCAGATTTTTATTATTGATGTAAAAAATCAATTTTTAAAAATAGTTGGACTTTGGCAGCTTTGTAAGGAACGTTTGGAAATGTTTAGGATTGCTCTCAATTTTAAGCATTGTGCTGATTGAAAATAAGTCTGTTTCATGTTTTTGTCTTCCTGTCCCAGCTCATTTTTAATGTTTCATTTAGAAGACCGTTGCATCAATATTAATTTTCCTGGCATTGTTTGGCATACTGTGTACACTTTTATGTACACACTATCATATTTAAGTTTGTTGCATAAAATAAATGCTTTTAGGTGTCACGTGGTATCATTTTGCTTACATCTCCGTAGAATGTTTCTTTTGCCTCTTTCACAGCATTTGACAGGTCGAAGTCCCCAGAACCTAAAAACTAACCTTGAGACCTAGGATTTTGACACTTTCCCAAGTCTCTTCACAAAGCATGAATTAAATTTAATGGTGAGTAGGAATTTTAAACATTTTCTTTCCAGGCTGGATCTTAAGGGCTTACAGGGCATCACTGTGTGAGCAGAGCATGTTTATGTCGGCAAAAAGCACTTACTTTACACTTGCTTCATGAAGTTCATTTTCTCTTTTCTCTTACTGAGAACTTAAAGTGCTTGTTGGAGAAGCTGATTCTAATGGCCCACAATAATGGCTGATTGTAGATGACCTGATCTACATTTTATTCTTGATTTCCTCAAGCTTACTGAATTGAATGCATGTGGACTCTTTGGCAGGAAGCCATCTCAGTTTGAAAATACATGACCAAAAATACGAGTTCAGAAAGATTTAGAGTGACTTTATTTTGTGTGTTTTGCACTTTCATGGGTGTTTGGTGTCAAGTTCAGAATCTAACATTCTTAACCTCGGCTTTTGTTTAAAAAACGTAATTCCTCTTCATTTTGTGGGCTTGGTGTCTCGTAGCTCACTTATAGGGTGATGGGCTTCAGACTTGGGAAAAGTCAAAACCTCATTGGGATAAAATCAATACTCCAGGCATGGTTAAGGTTCTTAGCAACATCTTTATTGGGCCCAGTGGGCTGTGGTTACACACATGCAGTCACCAGACACCCCCAAGCAGGGCTATTTGTATAGGAAGAACCCAGCAGGAACTCACTTGCATATTAGGCCACACACCCCAACACAAAGGCAGCCAGAACTGCATTCCTGCTAAAAAAAAAAGGCCCTGCCCCCAAGCATATGCTGTATTACAGCTTTTAAGGCCCGCTCAAGCAGTTGGCCCCTCCCCCAAAGCCTCATTCGCACTTCAGCCGTCAGGCCCCCACATGCCCAGGGGCATGCCTTCCCCACCTAGAGCTGCTGGTGCCATGGTCCACCCTTGTCCAACGCCCTTCCAATGGGAATCTCCCTGCCTGACATCCTGGATTCCAGCTTCCAGGGGTGACCACTGGCCATTTAACCCAGCCACCATCCTTCTGGTTCTTGGCCTGCCAGTCATAGGGTCCTCGGTTTAACTTACTCCTTGAGTTCTGTACCCAGTGTCTTCCAAAGATAAATTTGGAATGTTTGCAAATCCTTTTAAATGAACATATCCTTGTGCTTACCAGCTCATTCTTCTCCCTTTTCAATTACATAATTTTTGAAATTTTGCCTTTCTGCACTAGCATCCCTGTCTAACTTAATTTAAAAAAAAACAAAAAAACCTTGCCTGCCCATCAATACTCCCTCTAAGCTGTGGAAATTTGTGAGCAAAAATTCTACTTTGTGAGCTACTGGCATTAAAGTTGTGAGCTACTGCATCAATTAGTTTGCTCTGGGGCCATTTTTCCTGAGCCAAGACAAAAATGCATGAGCCACAGGCTAAAAATCTGTGAGCTCGCTCACACCATCTCAGCTTAGAGAGAACCTTGCTGCCCACTATCCTGTGCGCTTAAGTGTGGAAAAAACTCTTTCCTGTGCACTTAAACCAAAACATTGGCACCAGCATTCCAGAGTACCCTATGTGTGCTGAATTCAAAAATTATATAAACATTTCTTTTAAAATTTCTATTATTTTAATAATGACCTAACTTAGTGTAAAGTAGATCCAGGTGGGCAGCCATGTTGGTCTGAAGCAGTAGAACAAAGCAAGTTGCACCTTTAAGACCAACAAAGTTTTATTCGGAGTGTAAGCTTTCGTGTGCTATAGTATGGAATGGCAAACAGTCCTAAATATAGAGAAAGTATGACTCCATACTAACTCACTGCCCGCTTTCTCTATATTTAGGACTGCTTGCTATTCCATACTATTGTCTAATGAAGCTTACATTCTGAATAAAACTTTGTTGGTCTTAAAAGTGCAATTTAATTCTGTCTGAGTGCATTCATCGTTACTTGCAGCACTAATTCCAAAAATACGTCAGAAGAATCGTTGGTTTGACCATTCAGTGCCACGTGGTTTTAAAAACAAAAACTGAAGTCTGAAGAGAACTTCATGAGCATCGTTGATTTAAGAACACCTGGTGAGACCTCGATTAGGATCTTCAGTCCCCTTTTGTGATAACATATGAAATTCCACTTAGAATTTTGTTTGTAGTAGTTCAACAGAAAAATCTGTCTAGTATGCCGATTCCCCTCCTCCCACTCTACTTGTTTGTGAAACCAAAAACTGGTATTTTGATGCTCACTAAGCAAAGCTTCTGGGATCCAGGTCAGTGAAGTACCTTTCAGCTTCCTCCCTAAAGCCAGGTATTCCTGACCTAGCAGTATCGAACAGCAGCTCTGTAGTGTTCAAACAGGAATGAAGTCTGCGACAGGTAAGCAGCCAGCAATCAAATGAAACACAAATGCAGCATTTGGATTGATGCTGTTTATAGACCATTTTCAGTGAATTCACAGGTAAGCCGTATTCTTTGTGTTCTCCACAGTGGTGTAAATATTAGTATACAACAGCAGAACAGCTGCACATGGGGAAGAGCAGTTTTTTAGTGCTTCAGCTTAAAAGCATGCCTCTACAGAATGCAATAGCCCAAATCCAATCCATTGTGAAAGAACTGAAAACCATGAATTGGGGCAATGGAGGTTGAGGGCACCTCATCTGGCCCATCCCCTAATAAAAAAGTGCCCTGCTACATTGTTGGTGTGGTCTCTTCAAATCATCAATGTTCAAATCCTTAAAAGTAACACAGCAGATCTTCTTCGTGGTCTCTGTGCAGTCCCACACATGGGTCTTGCCGCAGGCAATGAATCCATTCCTCGGAGTTCCAATAGCTCGCCTATAGCGCTTTTGGCGCGCTCCCCTCCCGCCCTGGGGAGCAGGCAGCGACCGCGCATGCCTGGAGCGGGGGGGGAGCGCCCATTCCACTCAGTTTCTTCCTTTCCGCCGCCCGGACAACACCTTCCTCGCTGCGCTCTTCCTTAGCTCGTCTCTCCTCAGCTCATCTCATCTCTACTTTGACTGGTATCGTTCTCTCTTTCTCCCGTTTCGTCCTAAAAAATATACAAAAAAAAAAAAAAAAAGAACCCCGTTTCTGCGCTTTTAACTCTCTTTTTCCATACCCGTCCCTTCCCGCCCTTCCCTCTCCCCCCCCCCCCACCGTCCGGGGCGTATGGAAGGGAAGGTTACCTTCAAAAAGTGTAGGCACTGTGGGGCTAAAATTCCCACCACAGACGGCCACAGCCACTGCCTTTTCTGCCTCGGGGAGGGCCATCGAGTCGACGCTTGCCCGCATTGTGCAAACTTTGGCAAGCAGGCACGCAAAAACCGCGCCGCACGACTACAGGCCTTCCTCTTAGAACGGTCTCTGCGGGCTATGCCCACCTCCGACTCGCCGCCTCCCCCACCTCGAGCGGGAGATTCGGCTGCCCCGGCTGCGCCTCAGCCTCAAAAGACGCACAAGTCCGGGAAACGTCCTTCGAAGCACGCCGAAGCCGGCCACAAGTCTTCGAAGAAACTGCGTCATCCCGAATCGGAGTCGGCGCCGAAGAAGCCTCGGCACTCGGATTCGGCGCCTAAGAAACCTCACCATTCCGAGCCGGCGCGTCATTCCGAATCAACGGACTCGGCGCCCATAAAGCCCCGCAGCACCATGTCCTCGACCGCTCAGTCGAGTTCAGCCCAACCACTCTTGCCGTCCGAGTTGTCGACCCCGGTTGATGTCATCACGGACATGCCCAGGCTTACACCTCACACCTCCACGGCTGTGGAGGTGATTCCGATTCGATCTCGATCGCCTTCAGTACATAGCGTGGTACCTTCCGAGATCCTTGAACCCGACCGTTCCACCGACCCGACGCAGACTTACTTACGCCCGTCTTTGCGACCTGACGCCTTCCACGATGTTGCACTCTCTCCGCTGTACCGTGAATCGGCAACGCAAGTTTCCTCCCATCGGATTCGAATTCGATCACGCTCTCCGCGTAGCCGCCACGACTCCGGTTCCTCCGTTTACTTTGAACAACAGGATTACTACTCGAGAAGGCGATATGAATACTCTCCTCTATCCAGATCGCCCTCACCTCGACAGGGCAGATCCCGTCACCGTTCCGGCTCCCACTCTGATTGGGACATCCATCGTAGATACCACGAGTCAGACTCCTACTTCCACCGTGATCCCGAGACTCCACGGGTCCGTTATGGCGGTTCGCCTCGGTCCCGCCACGCGCGCACAACCCGACGCGAGGATTCGCCTCAGCTCCACTTCGACCGCCCTTCTCGGCTTCGTGACCCTCGAAGTCACTTCGAGTACTCACCCAGACTCCTCAATCGCCTGCTATCATCTGATCAAGAGGCTGGCCCCTCGCATCATCACCGTGACCACCCTCGGTACCGAGACGTGGCTAAACCGCGTACTGCCTCTGCCACCGTTTCCGTGGCCCCGGATTCTAGACTTCGGTCTTCTCCCAAGACCTCGGAGGCAGCCCCCGTCTCGGAACCGATCGTTCATCCACCCTCCCCCTCCACGGGGGCCTCTTCCTCGGGAAAGGAGTCCCCAGGCTCTTCGGATTCGGAGGACCACTCTCCCTCTCTCCCACCGGACTCGGCGCAACAGCTCAGGCTCTCTCCGTCCGATGCATCCAAGGCCTATCTCAATCTTATTACTTCCATGGCGGAGGCACTGAAGATACCTCTCCAGGCAGACTCCCCCAAAGTGTCGGACATGGTACATGACCTGGTTCAATCAGACTTCCCTTCAGGGTCCTTGCTTCCTATGCTACCGGTGCACCTGGAGGGTCTTCAGGAGACTTGGGACAAACCTGCATCAGTACCTCCCACTTCTAAAAGGCTGGACTCCCTCTATCGAGTCCATGCCCCTGACGCCAAATTCCTTGCATCACATCCGGCTCCGAACTCTATAATTGTTCATTCTGCCATGAAGGCCAAGCCCTCCAGGCATCCCGCACCGCCGGATCGTGAGGGAAGGAAATTAGACACCTTGGCAAGGAAAATCTTCACACTTGCTTCCACCAACTCGAAGCTTAACAATTACCTGGCTTATTTTGCTGCTTATACTTTTAATCTAGCGAACCAGTTCACACCACTGATACCATCGCTTCCCGATTCCTCTCAGGGAACAGCATCAGCCCTGGTTTCCGAACTCTCCAGGGTCTCCAAACAACAAATTAATTCGATTCGACATGCGGTCTCCTGTTCATCCCGTGTCTTTGCCTCTGCGGTTGCCCTGCGTCGTCATGCTTGGCTGAGATCCACTAATCTTCAACCCGACATCAAGCAGAAGATAGAGGATCTTCCGTTTGATGGCCTTGGCCTCTTTCATGCCTCCACCGATGAGGTCTTGTCCTCTGTTGACGACGGCCGTAAAAGGGCCAAGCGCCTAGGAGTCGCCCAACCTGCTTCGCAACCCTTCGGCCGCAAACAATCTTGGAAACCATCTTTCCAAAGACGCCAGCGTTCTCCTAAACAGTCTGAATACTGGAAAAGAAGACCTGCTCAACAGAAGCCTTCTTTTCAGCAAAGGCAACGCCCTCAGCAGTCCAAAAAATCATCCCCCCCTACCAAGCAGTCTCTTTGACTTCCCCATACAGTCACCTTACCCCACGCGTCTTTCCCCATTCTACGGGACTTGGACTTCAATCACGACCGACTCCTGGGTACTCACCATCGTACGTCTGGGGTACGCAATAGAGTTCGCTTCGCTGCCTCGCCACCACTATTTCGTTGCTACCCCTCCATCCCATCACCTCCATCACGAGATTCTGGACCTGCTCCAGAAAAAAGCCATAGAACCGGTTCCCCCCCAACACCGGGGAACGGGACTCTACTCAAGGTACTTCCTGGTCCCCAAGAGGGATGGAGGCAAGCGTCCCATTCTGGATCTTCGGAAGCTAAACAAATTTATCCTGTACAAAAAATTCAGAATGATCTCGTTGCAGTCCATCTTGCCCTTGATTCCGAAGGATTCATGGATGGCTTCCCTAGATCTTCAGGACGCTTATTTCCATGTGACTATTCGACCTCAGCATCGCAGATACCTCCGGTTTGCGATGGGCCAACATCATTATCAGTACATCTCCCTACCATTCGGCCTCTCCACCGCACCCAGGGTATTTACCAAGTGCATGGCGGTGGTGGCAGCTGCTCTTCGACTACGAAACATCACGGTCTTCCCGTACATCGACGATTGGCTCCTCATTGCACCGACCCCAGACCAGCTCGAGTCCAATCTCCACGAAGCCCTTCTCCTGCTGGAGTCTCTAGGCCTGCGGGTGAATGTTACAAAATCGCACTTCACCCCCACTCAACAGCTCTGCTTCATAGGGGCCCATCTTCGCACCTCTATCCACCGTGCCTTCCTCCCAGAGGACCGTGCTATGACTATCATCACCCTTGCCAGGATGGTCCAGCTACATCCCATCCAACCGGCCCTAACTATTCAGCGTCTTTTAGGTCTGATGGCCGCTACTACAGCAGTCCTCCTCTTCGCCAGGCTACGAATGAGACCACTTCAGCTCTGGTTCGTACGTGCCTACCGGCCTCACGTGCAACCTCAGAGCACCCTGCTCACCGTCCCCAGGAGAGTCCTTCCTTCTCTCACTTGGTGGACCAGCCTCGACAACCTCCTCGAAGGCATGCCGTTCCTACCAACTACTCCAACGGCTATCGTGACAACAGACGCCTCCATGTGGGGATGGGGAGCCCACTTGGAAGGCAAGACTGTCAGAGGTCTCTGGACCCCTCAGGAGAGGACCCTGCACATAAACTGCTTAGAACTGATTGCAGTACACAGAGCTCTTCAATCCTTCCTTCCTCTCATTGCGGGTCGCCACATCCAGATTTCCACGGACAACATGGCGACAGTATTTTATATAAACAAGCAGGGAGGCACCAGATCCCCTCGACTATGTCGCATAGCCACTCTGCTCTGGGAATGGTGTATCAAACACAGCATCCACATGACCGCCATCCACCTCCCAGGTGTACAGAATGTATTGGCCGACTCCCTAAGCAGGATACGTATAGACGACCACGAATGGTCCATCAATCTGACCTACCTTCGTCGGATTTTCAGGTGCTTCGGGACCCCCAGGGTGGACGTCTTTGCCTCCAGGGACAATGCCAAATGTCACCGCTTCTACTGCAGGAAGGGCGACGATGCCTTCCTACATCTCTGGAGAGGTCCCCTCCACTACATTTTTCCGCCAACCCCCCTACTGACACGCGTGTTGACGAAGGTCGCACGGGATGGCACGGACTGCATCCTTATCGCACCGTGGTGGCCACGGCAACCATGGTTCACCAAACTTCTGCAAATGTCACAACACACTTACCGCCGCCTCCCGATCGTGGGAGACCTTCTCTCGCAGGCGAACGGCCAGGTACTTCATCACAACCCTCGGGTTCTGGCCCTCACCGCTTGGAGGATACACTCACCTGCCTCTCCACAGAAGTGACCAATATTCTTCTCAACGCAAGGAAGCCTTCCACTAGACTCTCGTACCAACGCAAATGGAAGCGCTTTTGTTCCTTCGTTGCACCCTATCATTGGACTCCTGAGGTAACACCTCTGAACCTGATTTTAGATTATCTCCTATCTCTGCAGAAATCAGGCTTGTGCTACTCTTCACTTAAAGTACACTTGTCTGCCATCTCGGCATTCCATGACACTATCGACGGCAGGACAGTGTTCTCTCACCCCTTATCTAAATCCTTCCTCAAAGGAATGCTGCACCTACATCCACCGGTTAAACCATTCGTCCCAACGTGGAGTTTATCCCTTGTTCTTTCCTGTCTAATGAAGGCGCCCTTTGAACCCATGGCGACAATACAGCTCAATCTTCTCTCTTGGAAGACAGCATTGCTAATAGCCCTCACCTCGGGTAAGCGGGCAAGTGACTTATGTGCCTTCAGACATGACCCTCCCTACACCATCTTTCATAGGGACAAGGTTGTCTTAAGACCGGATCCTACGTTCCTCCCCAAAGTTGTCTCCAAGTTTCATCTGTCTACCTCCACCGCGTTACCAACGTTTTTCCCTAACCCGTCGGACCAGGGACAGCGATCCCTGCATTCTCTGGATGTCAGAAGGGCGCTAGCCTTCTATCTGCATCGCACACAACCTTTCCGTAAGGACCCTAACCTGTTTGTGGCCTACGGTAAACCACGTAAAGGACACAAAATTTCTACCCAAAGACTATCCAAATGGGTAGTTAGTGCCATCAGGTTGTGTTACGAACTGGCTAAACAGCCTCTTCCCGAAGGCCTCAAGGCCCACTCTACTAGAGCGGTCTCCACGTCTTCGGCTTTTCTACAGGGCGTCTCCTTAGAGGACATCTGTGCAGCTGCATCGTGGTCCTCTCCTTCCACGTTCGTCTCCCATTACGCTTTGGACGTTCGTGCGAGACGAGACGCCTCTTTCGGCCAAGCAGTTCTCCGATCCATCTTCCACTGAAGTATGGTGAGTGTTTTCGCTTCTGCCTCTATGTCTTGGAACATGATCTGTTTTCTTATGTGACTAACTTTCTTCTTTTACCAGCACCCTCCTCCAGGTTACTCAGCTGGCTAGTCACCCATGTGTGGGACTGCACAGAGACCACGAAGAAGATAAACAGGTTGCTTACCTGTAACTGATGATCTTCGAGTGGTCATCTGTGCAGTCACACACGCCCACCCAGCCTTCCCCGCTGCTGGCTTCCTGTGATTGTTATTTAACTCTGTACTGTGTTAGGTCAGCGGCGGCTGGAAGAAACTGAGTGGAATGGGCGCTCCCCCCCCGCTCCAGGCATGCGCGGTCGCTGCCTGCTCCCCAGGGCGGGAGGGGAGCGCGCCAAAAGCGCTATAGGCGAGCTATTGGAACTCCGAGGAATGGATTCATTGCCTGCGGCAAGACCCATGTGTGTGACTGCACAGATGACCACTCGAAGATCATCAGTTACAGGTAAGCAACCTGTTTTTACTAGACCACTTGAGTCTATCTCCAGGCAAACAAATGTAGAATTCAAATAGGTTTGAACAAGTGAGGAGTTTCAGATCTGTCCCACAGCAAACCCATCACAGTACAGGAAGCCAAGAAATTAGTGAGATGGACTGGTGAAGGATAAGAGTTCACCAGTCATTGAGACTTGTGTCCACACCCAGTCCCCAGATTGAGATTTTATCTGAAACTGCCCCAAGCTACTGGTCCTTCCTGGAATGGAACATATGACTCTTGCCAAACTGGGTGACCAGGCTTCAGTTGGGGGACACTGCATCTACCAGAGAACCTCCTAAAACTAGAGCATTGTGCTATATCTTAGCTGGCCTCAGTCATATCAGTTAGAAAGTTTTACAGTTGAATTGTGTCCTTGGGAAAGGGTGGAATAGAGGGAAGGGGCTGTCGGAGGTGCCTAAGCACATGGTAAAGCTGGATGAGAACGACCCTTGGCACTTACCATGAGGGGTCCTTCTCCTCAGAGGAAAAGAGGACATCTTGGGTGTTTCCCACCATCTGATCAGGAAGGCGGGAACTCAGAACTTACTCTTCCTGTGTGGTGTGGAAACTCCCCTTTCTGGTTTTTTTCCCAGCCGCCACAGGGAGAGCAGTGTTTAGGATAGGCTTCTATCCTTCTTAGTCGTTAAACATGTCTTCTTCCATTTTAATTCCTTTTCTTTATAACACCTTTTCTCTCTACTTTTATTTCCCTCTCCCCTTTCTTTCCTCCTCCCTGAGGGGGACTTGTGTTGCGGTGGCCATAGTGAGAAGAAAAGCAGTAGTGTCATCCCACACCCCAACACATTTAGTGTTACATGCTGTCAGTTACCATCCCTGTTCTATGAGACTGCTGCACTGCTGTGCTGTGAGTCTTCCCCCACCGTACCCCACCCCTTTTGAAGGCTATTTGTTTATAACAAAGTAAGATGAAAACTTTTTTTTTCAGGGAAACATGCATTTATTAAGCATTTGCAGTGGAAATCAACATTTTTTTAAAATGTGAATTTATTTTTTAAAAAATTGTGTACAAAAGTGTTGTGTAGTTTTTAATTCTCAAGAGACCCACACACCCTGATGCTGCATTCTAACCCACTCATTTACAACGAAATGGAACACTCCCCCATTGAAAGCTTCCTACGAGTACCCTTTGCTGTCTTGGGTAGGAAGGGGGGAAAAAACACAACACAAATTGAGATGGAAAGTGAGAACTGGCCAGCAAGAATGATCAATGGTTACAGAAGCCATTTTCTGAAAAAAGGCAATTCTCTAGCCACAAATGAGCACCATGTTGTTGCAAGTTTTATTGGAGTAGGCTCTTATAGTACCTTAATTCTTTTTGGCATCATTTCGAATATTTAACAAATGGCTACATTTTAAGCAGATTTCCCCCCTCCTTGCGCTGGTTACAGAGCACATGAAGGCCAACGGAAGCAGTACAGTGAAATGGACATTGCAACCCTTTGTCAATTGGGAACTGATTCAAATGTGGAACAGCACACTCAAAAAAAGTGGGTGAAGGCCCCATCAACTTCCTTAGGGCACTTCATGCAAATAGAGAAGAGTGTGCATACACTCAGTGGGGCAGATTCAGCTAATGTGCTATTTTCTGAGCATGAGCTCATTTGTCACTGGCTTGGCTACATTCCCATCAAGGTATGTGAGAACCACCAACACCTTTACAAAGAAGTTTCAAGCACAACTGTTGCTTCTTCAGCAATAGCACTTTCCCTACTCTGTGTATACATGTAACTCGTAACCGTGTCGCACTCTTCTTCCTTCTGTGACTTCTGCAGCTATGAGGGGAATGGATTCTTGCAGACTTGGGTTGCCAGCCTAAACCCAATGCATATGAGTTTCACAATCTTCCCCCCCGCGTGGTAACTTAATATAGCTGGTAGAAGTGTGAGGGGGGCTGGGAGCCCATCGAGGTTTGCAAGTCTTCAGAAAGTCCGGTTCCATTCACCGTAAGTACAAAAGAAACTTTGTTGAGAAAGGACCAGTAGCCTGAATACTTCCAAAGTGAAAATTACCTGCCCATTCAGAAAAAGTTTTGCTTCATACAGCCTCTTAAAGAGGTGCAGTGTAGTCTGTCTAGGTTTTACAAAAATGTAAGATTTTTTTTTGTTCTAATGAAACAAAGGCGTGCAGTTCTTTAAAGAAAAACCCAATTACCTCAATTTAGTGAGAAATAAATTAGTCTAGCTTTTCTCTAAAGGTTAGCAACTTGGTTCTGCGTGGCTGTTCCTATATAAGACACATTTATCTTCAAACAGAGCAATGATCCTTTTAGCCACCTGGTTTTTCTTTTCATCCTAAAGGCTGACTATAGTGTTGTACCCAAGGTGTTTTCCTTTCTCAATGTACCAAATGAAAATTAAGCCAGAAGTAAACTTACACTGCAGTATTTAAACTCAGCTGCTCAGTAACTTGCACTGTAACCTCTCCAATTGATTAAATGCTTCTGAAAAGCCTCACTGCCCTGCAGCCAGCATGTAAAATGGTGTGTCCAAATTGCTAGCCTGCATTTTTATTTACTAACTGTAATGAACATATGAAACTGCCTTATACTGAATCAGACCCTTGGTCCATCAAGTCAGTATTGTCTACTCAGACTGGCAGTGGCTCTCCAGGGTCTCACCTGAGGTTTTTCACACCTATTTGCCTGGACCCTTTTTAGTTGGAGATGCCGGGGATTGAACCTGGGACCTTCTGCTTACCAAGCAGATGCTCTGCCACTGAGCCACCGTCCCTCCCAACTGTTAATGGCAGCTGGCTATATGGGCAGATAACCAGTTAAGAGTCATGAATCTGACTTTACAGGAGGGATGCTAGGGACCTAGTTAAGGTTAGGGTGGAGGGGTTGGCACATCTCTCTTGCCTTCATAATAAGGGGGGAGTTTACTGAAATCACTCAATCAAGTTGAGCCTTTCTTGGTATCCAAAGATACCAGTCCGTTCCAACTAATTTTCATGACAAAAGGTAGTCCCCTGTGCAAGCACCAGTCGTTTCTGACTCTGGGGGGAAATCGCATCACAATGTTTTCATGGCAGACTTTTTGCAGGGTAGTTTGCTATGGCCTTCCCCAGTCATCTACACTTCTCCCGCAGCAAGCTGGGTACTCATTTTACTGACCTCAGAAGGATGGAAGGCTGAGTCAACCTTGAGCCGGCTACCTGAACCCAGCTTCCACAGGGACTGAACTCGGGTCATAAGCAGAGAGCTGCAGTACTGCAGCATTACCACTCTGCACCACAGGGCTGTTTAAAACTCCTAGAAACAGGGTCTTTCAAGACCATCTTTGCCACTGAAAAGGTTTTATAGCATCAATATATAGAGAGAATGAGACACAGTGGCAGTTTCTTCACTATATAGATATAAAGGCCGTAACAATAAGGGAATAGTAAATTTTTCACGCCCTCTTTATGAAGGTCTGTCTGCTAAATAGATCAGTCCGAAGCCAACTCAGTTGCATTTACTGATTCTGGGTGCCCTTCCTATGAAGCATGAATCACACCCTTTTAATATCAGCTTCCCAATTTGCCATTAATTTCAAGGTAAGGATTCCCACTCAGCGTTGCACTATCTGACTCTCGAGAAATCTCTACAGATGAGCTGGTAAACCTACTGCCATTAGTAGAACAGTAAAACAGGAAACGTAGCACCTGTACAATCAATTATGTGTGTGTACATACACAAAAAGTTCTGTAACCAAGGGGAAAATCGGAACCATGAGGTTTAGCAAAAGCCTTTTCTCCTGTGTTCAAAGCCTTTCTAGTCTCATTTGACACAATCACAGAAAGCTTCCCTAGAAGGATTAGCAGTATCCAGATGGAAAAGCAGAAGACATGTTATCCCTCTAACCACTTCCGCATTCTTTCCTTTAATAAGCTGCAAAGAACAAAGGAAAAATGTAATCCAACAGCCATTTACATAATTACCACCAGGGTAAAAACAATGTTGCAGAGAAACTCATATTGACCATTTTAAAAAGTACAAACACAAATGGCAGATCACCAGGGTTACGAGGGCCCTGGTTATTATTTAACAAACTCATTGAGCAGCAGCAGCAGCAGCTTGTTAAAAAAATAAATAAATATCAAGGAATGAAAAAAAAATCACATTTCCTTTGGCATTTGAAAGTGATTTACATGACTGCAAGGGGCGGGGGGGGGGAACTATCACCAAATGTATAAACCGGATGTGAAGAGATCCATACCATTTTCCCCTGTGTGTGTGTCCCAGTAACTTTCGAAGTTATGGATAAGCTTTGATTGCTGCAGAAAACAACCCTGCAATTAGTTAAGCTTACACCCATATCTTCAGTTCCTGTATTATGCAGCAGATGCTTGACAGTTAATATGACAAATCAGCAAAAGGAGGGATGGAGTAGTAGCAGTCCATTGTCTGATCGTCAAGCAAAAATGGACTTTATACTTTCTTATCTACTGTAACAGAAGAAACAGTGGAAAGCAAAACTCTTGTTGCACTTGATATCCTCTGATTGTGCTCTCATATCTTTGCATTTGAGATCAAAGCAATTGATGCAGTTCTGTAGTTCTGTAAAGACACTAACTTTTAACAAAGAGATGAATGTTTGGAATTTATAAAACTAATAATTCAGAGGTTTTAGATCTCTCAGTGAATAAAAAGAGGGACTATATATATACAATGTTTTAGCAGACATCTATCCAGAAGAGACCTCTACTGGCTTTTAACATATGTACAGTTTTTAAAAAAAAGGTTTTGAAGTGTCAAACCACAGAAAATGCAGAGAGTGACATCTAAAACTCTTTATAAGCAATCCCTACCCAAAATTATATCCAAAATTCAGCTAGGAAGCTATTACCAAAAATCTGATTGCACCACAGCAAATACTGGAGAAAACGGTGTCATTCTCAGTGTTAACAGAGAATCAGTTCTTCCCAGCAAAATTAATTCTATCCAGAATTTATTGGAAGAGGTTTGATTTCTGCGTAAGAAACAAAAGAGCAGCTCCACTTGTTTGTGCTATGTCCAAATATACCAAACCTTTATACAATAGTGTAGAAATTACAATGGTTGAAACACTTTTACTGGTTATTCAAAATATACCACCTGCAGTGGGAAAACTAGGCTACTTTTAAATGGCACATACCCACAAAATTCTGGAGAGGTTCTAGTGTGATATTGTAGCTGAGTGCAGCTGGGCATATGGGCGGAGGGGGTGAGGGGGGAAAAGGAAGAGATGTGGGATTACTATTCATTAGGCGGTGAAAACGTTTCTGAGTAGGCCGTTATTTTGAACCATGAGCACATCTGGGAAGTTTTTAGGAAAAGTTACAAGAATGAATACTCAAGTACTTCAAATGGTGCTCTGTTCAGTTTACCCTACTCTTTTAAGTGTCTAAGTAAAGTACAAGCATGCAAATACAAGGTCAGTTCACAGGCACGTAGGATCCATTTTAAAAAACGGTTAAGGTAGCTGGGATGAGTGACATCAACAACTGATGACTATGGATACAATCAGTGATGTGTTCTGAGCAATTCTTAAAAGTCAAAATCCTGACACAAATTCCTGCTAGTCTTGGTCACGCCGCTAACTCTAAAGTAGGCATGTTGTCCCCCCCCCCCATTGTTTTAGCCAAGCTCAAGGAATTTACAATATTTAGTAAGAAAAAATTAAAGTATTTCCCCCTCTTTTTTTTTTTTAAATTTACACAGACGTTTAATTAGCTTTATTTACAGAGCATGTTTCTTTTTTTTTTCAGTCTCCAATAGTGCCTAGATAGCATCAGGCAAGAATGCCAGTTTTAAAAGAGAATCTATATAGAAACCTAAAAATAAGAGATGGTGCTGCTCCTCGAGAGAAAGGGTAAGCTGGACTACAGAAGCAGTTCTCTGCACATGGCTCAGTTACTCAGAAGTAGTTCTGTTGCTGTCTCTACGTCCCAAGATTTTGATGACAAGGCCACTATTACTGCATTCTGTAAAGGAAAAGAAAAAAAAGAATCAGAGCATACAACTTCTCTTTACACAAACTCAAACACAGCGAAGAAATTACTCTTAGAAATCTAACCAAAAATCAAATTAATTTCTCAGAACTTTCAGAGTCACTAAAAAATGTTCACCGCAGTGTTAAGCAAGAAAAAAAAATGGGGTGGGGAGCAGGGTCAGTGAGCGCAGCCTTGTTTGTATGAGACTTACCCTATCGAAGCCCATAGCACAAAGGTTTTCTATCTTTTTGGTGTATTCTGGACTAGAAACGGGTGCTCCAGCATACACATGTGCCCAAAGTCGAGCTGTCTGTTTAAACATTTCTGGATTTTGTTTGTACTATACCAAAGAGAGAAAAAGAAAAAGTGAACTCTTCTTCAGAAATATAAGGGGAAATTTTGCATTCAAATAAGTAACCACCAGTTTGCACTAGAAAATCTTTGGTGCACTAGAATGGGTCTTCAGTCTGGGATTAACCTATGAAGGAAATTATGAACTGAAGTTATATTATGAGGTTTACAGTCTGGGTGATTGCTGCTTTTGACTTTTTTCTGCGGGTTGTTTTATGCTTGATTATTTTATGCTGCTTCTTTTATTATGCAGATCTCTTCAAACGACACAGCTATTCTGTGTAGGAGACTGTGTACTGTGACAGGATCATGATAAACAAATGAGGGGAATCCACCAACTGCAACTTCATACTACCCAATGAGACACATGCATCACAGATTACTGTGAGCACAAAAGCAGTATGCATAGAGGGAATTATCCTGCGCAAAAAGCATCCTTCAGCTGCTAAACTTCTGAAAGTGCTGGACTGTTGGCTATTCTCCACTGAAACCTGCACGATCTAAGAGACCCAGATTTGAATCTCCACTCTGCCAAAGAAACTTGCTGGGCAACCTTGGGCCAGCCACATTCTCTCAGCCTAACCCACCCCAAATGGCAGTGTTTGTGAGGAGAATGAAGTATGCCTCTTCGATCCCCCACAAGAACGAGGGGTAAAAATGAAATAAATACACATTTCTCAGGTGCACAAACATTTGTAAAAAACATGCAAGAGTTATAGCTCCAAACAGAATGGTTTGGCTCGATGCAGTTGCACTGCCTTTTACATCCTAGCATCTTTCAGAATGCACAGACAATCACTGGCTGCTTCTCGGCCTTTTGGCTAAGACAAAGTCTAGTACAGGAATATACTATTGAAAATATTCAACAGTGTCAACATAACCTGGTGTCGGAAACTCCCCTTGTCTTAAATTTCAGATACGATTGCAAATTTCCACTTCCACAACAATGAAGACATCACGTGTGGCTACACACTGGTAACAAGAATCAAAAGCTAATATTAAGTGATTAGAAACTCAAGACTCTTATCTCTTTGGATGGCACATTTTCCACATTTTTTTGAAAATCAGTTTAAGTTTTTCCATCATTAGAAGAAGTGCATACACTTAAATTATTCTAATGCCTCCCCCCCCCCCAAAAAAAAAAAATACAAAACTCCTAAGTTAAAAAAGCCTTTGTGAGAAACCTTTTTCCTAGCTTTCTGACCCCAGGACTGTGGTAAAAAGACAGATATAGCAAGCACCGCTTTTCAATATTGTACATTTCCAGACTCCTGCTCAAAATGGCAATTTATTGCACTAGCCTATTTCCTACTAATTACATTTACTATGAGAAAAAAATCAGGAAATTACATTTCTGATCAGCTTGGGAGCTGTCAGTATCCTTTTGGAGGGGGATATGGGAAATGAATAAGGAGACACGTGGGTTTTTTTAAAGCTGTACCTGATTTGCTACAACTGCATCTTGTGGATCATCAGGTTCTGCAGCTGCCAAGAGTGCCTGCAGTGATAACAACACTGTCCTTAGAGTCATTGCTGCTGCCCTGAAATACAAGTTTGAGACCATCATTTCTTCTGCCATGTCACACAATTAGCACAAATGAGGTCACCAATCAAATAAACACTGCAAAGACTAATGCAGCATCATTATAACAGAATTTTTAAACACATCTTTGCAATTGTCTGATGGCTGAGCATACGAGTCACAGCCTTTTCCCAAATATCAAAACTGCTGCAAAAGAGAGAATGCTGGCTGCTTTGGCAATAATTGAAACAGAACAGCATCACAACATTACAGGCATTTGTGCAATATCATTTCTGATACATTGCTTTCATGTTAATGTTCAGATAAGCTGAGGAACACCTCATTTTCTCTACCTATTCCCCTCCTTCTCACACAGTTTCTTCTTTCCCTCCCTTTGGCAGCCTCTGTAACCTGCCACTTATCACTGCTTCCTTCTATCCCACACACCTTTAGTCCCCTCCCCTAGGTTTCAGTTTCCCCCCTTCTCTGCTCCTGACAGCCTCCCCTTTTTCTTCTCTCCCTCCAGCTTATTTCCCATTCCTTTCTCCTCATCCACTCCATTGTTTACGTTCTCTGCCCCCTTCACCTTTGACTGACAGAAACTAAAGCTTGGAGGCTTCAATGATATTGAACACAGTCTCATAAAATCTCTGGGCATTCATCTCTTGAAGCCAAAGAAGTCATGTCCGTTACCAGTTTATTTTTAATGCTCAAGTATGTATTTTTTTTTATAAGAACCCCGTGGCGCAGAGTGGTAAAGCTGCAGTACTGCAGTCAGAGGCCCTCTGCTCATGACCTGAGTTTGATACCAGCGGAAGCTGGTTCAGGTAGCCAGCTCCAGGTTGACTCAGCCTTCCATCCTTCCAAGGTAGGTAAAATGAGTACCCAGCTTGATGGGGGGAAAGTGTAGATGACTGGGGAAGGCAATGGCAAACCACCCTGTAAAAAGTCTGCCATGAAAATGTGAAAGCAACATCACCCCAGGGTCGAAAACGACTGGTGCTTGCACAGGGGACTATCTTTACCTTTTAATGTATTTTTAAAAAATACATTTCAGATTTTTCTGCTTCCATTAGGTTTGTAGACAAACCCTTCTTTTCTGTCCCTGGTTCCGTTCTGTGCAGCCTCTAGGAAGTTCAGAACTAGATATAGAGATTGTGGCCTGGTTCTCACTGAGGTTCTAAATCTATATCTGACTGTACCACTTCAAATGATACAGGGACTTGGCATGATGGAATACTTATGGAGGGGGAGATTCCTACACAGAGGCAGGCAACGGCAAACCATCTCTATTCCTCTCTTTGCACTGAAAACCTATGGGGTCATCCTATGACTTGACGGCACTTTCCACATAAAAACTAGCATGGCAGGAAGAAGGCTAGTGGGATTGTTTTGAATGCAAGTCCTGAGAGCCAGTTGGGTGTAGTGGTTAAGTGTGCGGACTCTTATCTGGGAGAACCAGGTTTGATTCCCCACTCCTCCACTTGCAGCTGCTGGAATGGCCTTGGGTCAGCCATAGCTCCCGCAGAGGTTGTCCTTGAAAGGGCAGCTGCTGTGAAAGCTCTCTCAGCCCCACCCACCTCACAGGATGTCTGTTGTGGGGGAAGAAGATAAAGGCGATTGTAATCTGCTCTGAGACTCTGATTCAGAGCAGGGCAGGGTATAAATCTACAATCCTCTTCTGTACTGTAAATGGTCCCAGACAGGTTCATCATCTCAGTGAAAACTTAACTAATACTGGATCAGAACACAAGAGTTTGCCATGCAGTTTGAATGGGAATGTTTATTGATATTAGATAGTTTTAGGCAAAGTTTCATTTTTTACTCCTTTGGTGCCAAGCTAACTGCTGGCATGTGAAGAACACTATTTTATTTATTTGAAATATTTTTATCCCACCTTTCCCGAACAGTTTAGTCAACCTACAAAAATATCCCCAAAGACAGAAGCAGTAATAAACAGACATTCATCAATGAACAGTAAATACTGTATACTTATTTAAAAGACATGCTTTTGTATTCTCTGCTTTCCTTCCTTTTGATCTTATTCAAAATGCAGTTAAAGCAAAATTCCTACCTACAAGGGCACAAAAACAACCAAATGTAATTGTAAGAACCGTATTATCGAAAATGGTTCTCACAGAACCTTTCTGATAAAGTCTAAAAAGCAAGATACCACCATTTAGCATCTGGCACTCTTCTAACCTCTAACAGATCCGTTACTGCATAGCGTGACACTATTACACGGAGCACTCCAGCTTGTACAGCAGATAGCCGTAAAATGCCTCAGCATTCTAACGGGTTCAGGTTTGGGTATGCCCCCACCTTTACGCTATTGTTTTCACTAATTACGATGTCCAAATTTTGCAAGGCAAGGTTTGTATTAATGTCCAAACTAGGGTTTTGAAGTCAATTCTAGCCACACCTTGCCAACTTGGATAGCTCCCCAAACTGTGGCTGGTGGAATCCAAGGAGTAGAGAAACCCATAAGCCACTAAACGAAACCACTAAATTTTCTTCAAGCCGTTCATAAGTTACCATAGCTGCACATCAGGTCTAACATTTATACTGAAATTTAAGGTTTTACATTTTTAAGTGTCAAGTACAAAAGGTATGTAGCAGCCCTAACAGCTGGATCTCACTGGAAGCTAAACAGGGTTGATATGGATGGGAGACCACCAAGGAAGACTTGAGGTTGCTATGTAGAGGAAGGCAATGGCAAACCACCTCTGCCCATTTCTTGCCTTGAAGACCGCATGAAGCGGAACTTCATGATATTGCCCTGAGTTGGCTGCAACCTGGACAGCATGCTTTTCCTTTACGAAACACAAAAACAAACAAGTCTGTCCTACAAATCACTTCTGCCTTATTTTGCTCTAAGAACCCATCATTTATTTTCAAAGCATCTAATACAACAGCTGTTTACTTACCATTGATCTTTTAGGATATCCAAGCATATAGCCCCAGTGACTGAGCTAATATTAGGATGCCATATTTTGGTGATAAACCGCACCTAGAACATTGAAGCTCTTATGAAAATAGCTGCTGAACAACATGAGCATTCCAAATACCTGCTATAAATTTTAATGGAAAACCTGTATCCCAATTCTGTGTCTGGAGTAGACTATTTCAGAATGCAGGACAGACTTCAGACGTATTTTTTAAAATCCTGAAGACTGTGGAAAAGGGTTCTACCCTATCCTTGATGCCAGTACTGTGAAGACAGCAGCTACTACATGAAGCAGGTTATGTGGATTACTTTTGGGGTGAAAATCAAAATTAAGATGCCAGGGCTACAACCAGAGAACTAATAAATCCAGCAGACAAGAATGGAATCTCTGGTCGCTTAGCATGGCCTGTGGTGTAGTATGGCCACAGAATCCAGCCGTCTCTGTTACTTGCCTTGCATTTGCAGTTGTAAAAGTTTGACTCTTTTTTTTGCACACCTTAAATAGCTCTTCCCTGTTTAAATTACTTGAAAGAGTCAGAAATACTCCACTGGCCCCTATTGGTTTAATGAAAATTCAGGGGTATTAAGTTATGAGGCTTTTCAAGGTACCCAGTATTGGGGGAGGGGGGTTATAACATGGGCAAACAATGAGTACATGCATGGTCCCTAAAGTAAGCCTTCTGCTTATTTTATTTAAAACGCTTCTATTCTGCAAATGGAGCTTTGTTCGTGAGATCTCTTTTAAGCATCACATCTGCAAAGAAAATACAATAACAATAAAAGCGTGACCAAGAAAAGATACAAAAGTGTAATATATAGCAGAGAAGAGCTAAAACATCCTAAGCCATATAGTTTCAGGGCCATTCCAATGACTGTTAAGAGAAGAAATAAATCAGTAAATGAAAAAAAAAATGAGGGGAATGAGAAAAACCGATTCATAGTCTGGGGAAAAATGTTTTTCGAGTAGAACTCTTGAGTTTTTCCTGAACGCTAATCTGTAGCCAGTGGCTATCAATACTGACTAGAAGCGTTCCTGAGAACCCCATCCCAGCAAGCAATCTTGCTGCTGTGCTGCATGTGTCAAAACTTCCAAACGGCCTCTGGATGCAGCCCCAGGTGCAGCTCACTGTAGTAATCCAACCAAGAGGTGATAAGAGAGCTTGGATAACTGTGGACGGAGCGTTCCTCTCAAAGAAGGGTTGCAGGGAACAAATCACCGCAAGGAAGACTTGGAGCTCAATCTGTAGATGCAGACTTAGCTGAATCAGAACGTCTGCCAGGACCTACCTCACCAAACACTGAGGGAGGGAGTCAACTCTTATATAGTAGTGTGGGTTAGAAGGATTTAAACAGAAAGATGCTCCATAGCAGGGGTGGGCAAACTGTGGCTCGAGAGCCACATGTGGCTTTTTCACACATGTTATGTGGCTCTCAAAGCCCACCACCCTGTCAGGCAGCTTGGAGAAGGCACTTCTCTCTTTAAATCACTTCTCCAAGCCAGCTGGCAGCTTGGAGAATGCATCTATTTGCCTGCCGCCCTTCCTGACTTGTAGCTCCCAAACATCTGACTTTCCTATCTTGTGGCTCTCAAACATCTGATGTTTATTCTTTGTGGCTCTTATGATAAGCAAATTTGGCCACCCCTGTTCGATAGGGAGAAATGGCCTTTCAGGCAATGTCAATATCAGAAAGCCTCTATCTACTCTTGGCTTGTGGTGCCCTGCCACAGAAACATGTCATTTTTTGTTTGTTTTTTTAAAAACCCTTCTAAAATAATGCGCAGTAGAACAATAAAAATGCCATATGCCCGCATACAATGAGAAAGGGGGTCCTGGAAAAGGATTGTTCAGGCAATGAAGTAATTTAAGAATATCTGAGAGTTTTTTTGTTTGTTGTTTTTGTAATGCCCAGAAGAATTCCTTTATATATATGAGCATGTGGAATGTCAGCATTTGCAGACAGGGAGATGTGAAAGAATGAACAAATGCCAGCTCACAGATACTGCTTTTCCAAAATCTTGCTATATTAAATATCTAATGGAACTATAAAACACATAGAATCCCTCCCTCCCCTCCACTTTAATGGATATCCAGGCAGAAATTCTCCAAATGCAACTTTCTCAGTTTCTTGTTACAACACATTGCTTTCCCAACACATGCTGCAGCAATTATTATATTCACAACCCCTACAATACAGCCATAAAAGGCACACCGTTTTAACTCTAAAGCATCAAAAGTGCAGTATCTGACTTGGCTAAAAATCCAAAAGGTGCGGTATCCCAAGGCACTAGTTATATATGAACTAAATAGCTTAGTGAGAGAGGAAGGAGAGGCCCCTTTTGACACACAAAGAAGAGGTTATGCTGGAGATTATGGGCCTCCGGTGAACAAAAAGATGCAGGATGGGGGCTACAGCAAGTGGGGGAAATTGAGCAAGATCACATGTTCTCCACCTGCAGCAGCAGAAAAACTGATTTAAAACTGAACCCAATTAATCTCTGCCTGGAAACATCCCCTGAGCCAAGGTAAAATGCACAGTTTAATTTGCAAACCAGCACAGTATAGGAGATTAAAGAATGTGTTTACTGTTTACATGGCACAGAAGTTAAGTAAGAAGATGTGCAATGTCTATGCTTTTTAGAGCATGGATGGATCTGTAAGTACCCTCTTAACTCCTCTCTTAAAACTGGAGTATTTCTAATGCTACAGTTACATTAATCATCATCATGATCATCACAGAATTCCATCCAAAGCAAACAGAAATGGGCTTCATGTTTGTTACTGAAAGACACTGGGGGTGGAGTGGGGTAGAAGACCTTCCAAACAAGGTTACTTTGAATGCAATTTTGTTTTCAAGTTCCACCAATGTTTTGTTTCCTGTGCATCATTTGGGGACCACGAGCTACTGAGTGAGAGCGATTAAAGGTGACTGATTGTTCTCACTGTATGAATCCAGAAACATCTTGAAAAACAGCAATGCAGAACAAAACGTCTACTGCACAAACAGTTCTGAGAATTATGCTTACAGTACCTTAGGAGGATTAAATGGATATGTTTCTGGAATTTTTATTTCTAGTTGATATCTTCCTCCTGCAAAAACGAAGATATAAGAATTACAGTCTTCACAATTATTATCCTACCAGCACATTCCGTCCTCATAAAAAGCACATCAAGTGGCATTTTAACATTTTCTCCTAGGAAACATAAGACGTATCAACTAATTTAATTTCAGACAGAAGTAATCCTGCAATGAAGGATTCTAGACTCTATGCTTCTGTTTGCAACAGAGGGTTCTCATAGCAGTAGCCAGAGATAGTACCAGCACTCTTGCAGAATATTTCATTCTATTTACAGCTTTAGTGGTCCATCTGGGGAAAACCACCAATACATGACAGGACATAATCCACCAAAAATTGCACCTACATGGTTTGTATCAAAGATACAGCAGTGCTTGAGAGACTATATGTATAAAATGCAACAAACATATTAAAGCACAGATGCAAAAATCAGTTATGAGTCAAGGACACTGAACTCTCACATATACCTTTTAAAACATACACACACACACACACAACCTGGGATTCTGGAAACAAAAAGAACACACAGTGCTTCAGACTACGGATGTGCATTCGGTTCAGCCGAACCGTATTTACAGCCGAATCACCACTGCTGCAGCCTATCCCCATAGGCGCCCATTATACGGCAGCCGAATACGGCTCGCCGTATAGTTACGAATGGCTATTCGGAAGTATATGGCTGTCAATTCAAAAGGCGGGAAAGTAGCTTCTGCAGCCTCAAAGGAGCTGCTTGCCTACTTTCCCGCCTTTAGTTGCTTTTTCCCGCCTCTCCCATAGCCTCCCTGGGATCAGGGAGGGGGGAGGGGGAAGAGGAGCCCCAGCAGCCATCCAAAGCATGCATTTGCAAAATGCATTGCAAATGCATGCTTTGCAGGGCTTTTTAAGGAGTCTTCCTTCCTGGCTGGACTCCTCCATTGCTGCTGTGTGTGAGAGATTATGCTGCTGCTGGCTGGCCCTTGGCTTCAGCTGCTGCCTGCTGCTCTCTCACTCAGCCTTACCAGATGTCCCTGGACTAGAGAAGACAAGGTAAGACAGTCTTGGAGTTCTTGTTTTTATTTATTGTTGGTAAAAGGACTTTTTAAGACTTCGAGTCCCTTTACTTATCCAGATTTGGGTGGTGGTGGGGAAGCTTATTTGGGGTTAGGGGTTTCTGCTTGGGGAGGGGGCCTGGGGTGGGGGGGGGTTGCCAATTTGCCCATATCTTAATTTAGTGAGAGGACTTTTAAAAGTGCAGTGTCCTTCTACTTCTCCTGATTTGGGTGGCTTGGATTTCTTGGGGTTAGGGTGAAGGGTTTTTTTGAGGGGAAGGGGTTGGCAAAGTTCCTGTATTGTTAAAAGTTAATTTTGTTACTGTTTTAAAAGTATTCAGTGTTTGATTTGTTGCTGCTGTTACTCTTCTCTTCGGGTTCTTGTGGGGGGGTGCTGTTTGGCCTAATTTCCATTGTTTAAAAGGCCACTTTTGTCCCCCTTTTCCTGGTTCTGGTTTTAGGGGGTGGGGGTGTTGTTGACTTATTTGGCCTGAGCTTTCTTGTTGGTGAAAAGGCCACTTTTTTAACACTTGGCCTTTTGTGATTCTGCTGGTTTTGTTTTCATTTTTTTAAATTACCTCTGGTTGGTGTGGGGGTTGGCGAGGGTGTGTGTGGGCTGGGTCACTTTCTTGTTTTTATAGAGTAGATTGTGTGTTCTGTGGCAGGGAAGCTGGCACCTGGGTGAGAGACCCAGAACCAGCAGGCTTGTTGTGGTTGGCCAGCTCTCCCCGTGTTGTTTGGGGCAGGGCTGGAGAGCTGGCATCTGTAGATTGTGTGTTCTGTGGCAGGGAAGCTGGCACCTGGGTGAGAGACCCAGAACCAGCAGGCTTGTTGTGGTTGGCCAGCTCTCCCCGTGTTGTTTGGGGCAGGGCTGGAGAGCTGGCATCTGGGTTTGCTGCAGCCAGGTCTGCAGAGCAGACCTTGAGCAGATTGTGTTTTGTGTGGCAGTGACGTTGGCAACTGGGTTTATATTGCTTCCAGGCCTGCAGGGTTCATAGAGTAGATAGAGGGATGTAGTGCATTTGAGTCCTATAGAGATTCTCTGATGTGGTTAGGTTTGGCTTTGGGTGCCCCAAGAATTGGACCCCCTGGTCCAATTTTTTTTGGCCTTGTGGGTTTTGTGTGGGACAGTGCCCTGAAGCTGCACAGCAGTTTGGGGGGCTCTCCTCAAAACCCCCTGCTCCCCAGAGCCACTTTTCCCACGACAATTACAGTGAGGAAGTGGCTAATTGGACTTTCCCCATCATTGTTGGCAATGGACCTTTTGGGGAGCCCAAAGACAGGGACCCCCTGGCCCAATCTTTTTGGGACTTGGGGGGGGTTGGAGGGGAGAGTCCCCTGCAAATTTGGGGGCTCTCTCTCAAACCCCCTCCCCTCCATGAGGCTTCAAATATACCCTATTTGCCATTGATTTCAATGGCCCATAGGGTATAATAGGGCCGTATATTCGGTAATAGCCGCGCATCTACCGTATATGCGACTATTCCGAAAGCGGTATTCAGGAGTATACAGGGATTCTGAATTTTTTCCCCCCATATACTTCCAAATCCGTGTAAAACCGAATTTTTTTTTTTTGCACATCCCTACTTCAGACCTTAACCAAAGTATCTGATGTAGCACCAATTGGGAAATCACTACTTTTTTTTAAAAAAAAGGATCAGTGTGTATTCTTTAACAAAGAAGACAAGTGGATTATTGCAAAAGGGGAAGGCAAACTTTCAAGGGTAAAGAACCCAGCTCCAGGCATTAGAATAGTTCTGCATTCTGTTCAGGAATATCATTATTGCCCCTAGGAAGGAAAAGTGAACCAAATGTACACTGATGATACGTAGGTGACTGGCAATGGTAATACAGGCAAAAACCTGGATGTTCGCAAATCCTGTTCATTCGGTGTGACAAACCATTTTGCTGCACAGCAAGTCTCATCTAGAATGACAGAAAGCAAGGGCACTGGACCTCATTCAAATACAGGTCTCAGGGCAGACATGGAAAGCATATGGTACAGCTACCTTGCTCAGCCCAAGCCCGTATGGCTTTGGACACAGTGCCTAGCTGCAAATTTTATATATGCCACCTATTACTGCATGAGGGAAGGAGGGCATAATGCAAATATAATAAATAAAACGGCAACTATGAGCTGCAAAGGAACATTTTTAAACAAACCAAGTGTGGCAGCCCCAACAGAAATTATCAAAACTACTGGGCAGTGCATTGGCAAGAATACTGGGCCCAGTTTTACATTCCTGTGTTCCAATGGGTAATTTCCAAGATGGATAAGTGCAAAGAACACACGGTCTAGATTGAAAGAGTTCTGTTCAGCTCAGTGGTTGAAATAAAGACGGCTATAGAACTGGACAGCATAAACATTCTTGAAATACTTTAGATTGGGAAAGTGGGTATAATATGCAATATAGTGCGTAATTTTTCGTATAGTTTCTAGTTGTGTTTTAACTTTATGAATGGCCTCTCCGGGGAGCAAAGAATCCCACGCATTCAAAACCACATGAAGGAAATTAGATCTCACATCTTTTGGAAATGGAAAAGATCTTATAATTTTGAACCCTCCATCTTCTGGTGAAGACATTCTCAACTAGAAACAGAATCATTAGGGCAAAGCTGGCTCCTACCAGAGTGTAATTAATATGTTTAAAGGTTTGCTCAGGATGCTAAGTAGGCAATGTTTATCAGTAGGAACACATCATTCTCTCTGACAGGGATGGTGGCAAGTGATCACTGCCTCCAAAGCATGATGCTACTCCTGAGATGCATTCTAGTTCTGCAGACTGCAAGCTAGAATGAATTAGGCAATGCATACAAAGCAAATACAATCTTCCTGGATTTTATCTGGAGAGAGAGAGAGAGAGAAAGAAAGGTAGTCCCCTGTACAAGCACCAGTCGTTTCCGACTCTGGGGTGACGTTGCTTTCACGTTTTCCTGGCAGACTTCTCACGGGGTGGCTTACCATTGCCTTCCCCAGTCATCTACACTTTCCCCCCAGCAAGCTGGGAACTCATTTTACCAACCTCGGAAGGATGGAAGGTTGAGTCAACCTTGAGCCGGCTACCTGAACCCAGCTTCTGCCAGAATCGAATTCAGGCCATGAGCAGAGAGCTTGGACTGCAGTACTGCAACTTTACCACTCTGCGCCACAGGGCTCCTATCCGTATAGTAGGTAACAGTAAAGTAAGAAACTGGAATGCAAGTTATGACTTATATAGTGCCACAAAGGTATATGGCACCAAGTATTGCAAAGCAAGCAAAGAGGTTTGAAGAGCAGAAATACATTTTTGTGTTGTTTACATATCAAAAGGTAACCAGCTAGGGAATTGTGTCACTATGCTGTGTCGGGGGGGTGGGGGGAGAGATGGGAGCCCAAAGACCTCTCATGCTGCTGAACTGTTGGACACGAGAACTAAAATGTACAAACTTTCAAGCTGATCTTTACACCGATTTCTTTCTCTAGTGTACTGCCTCTTAGGAAAGCAGCCTTGCAAAAATTTTTCCAGGGGTGCTTGTATCACTAATGCAAAACTGCATATAAAAGCACAAGCCAGTTTGAACCATCACATCCCACAAACCAGGAAGCAACCATTATTCAACCTATGTGAATGGTTAACCACAAAACTATACTAAAGCATCTTTGTTTGGCAACACACATCAGAATGATGCACAATATACTTAGAGAAATTGTAGTGTTAAAGCAACAAATTTTTAAATGCTCCATGCCATGTAAAATATTACTTGCCTTCATATGGTGTGTCTGGAGGTCCTGCTATTTCTCCTCTTAGTTCTGTAAAATTCTCATCTACAAGATCTACTTTAATCTGATTTTTGCTCGTCTTTAAAATAAAAACAGAAAAATTACAGTTAGATGCTAATATGCACTCAAACCTCTTTCCCCCTAAATTCAAAGAAGGCTTTATAGCCAACTGCTACAACAGCTGGTATACAGATTTGCATAATAAGCTACACCACTTAAAATTTAAAGATTCTGAAAATGTATTTATTCTGCCATTCAAGTAAACTTGGGAAAAGACACCATGAGAATCTGTATCTGCAAGCCACATTTTTTAAAATGGGTATCAAACCCACACATTGTTAAGAGATTTAAATCTCAAAGAGTTTTAAGTAATCTTTATGCAGGACTTCAGTATTGATTTTTAAGCTGACTATTTAAGGTGACACACGTACAGGGCTGGCACGTCCCAGTAGGCCAGGTAGGCAGCTGCCTAGGGCGCTACCTAGCCTCAGGGGCGGCTGGTGAGCGCTCCCTCCCCATGTGCGCCCCATCCCCACTGCCATGCTCGCTCTTGCCGCCCTCCACTGCCTCGCCACCGACAGCGGGCAGGGACAGGGAGCACAGCAGAGCAGCAGGTGTGCTGAGTACATGTGCCTCTGAGCACATGTACCACCCCCCCACTGACCCCACTCAGTCTTCCCAAAAGCAGCATGTGTGCTTGGAGGTGCTCAGCGCCATGCTGCCTGCCACCACTGTGCTTGCCTTGGGCGCCAGAAACCTGCACATGTACTTCCATTATATCAGGAACACAAAAGCAGACGCTAAAAAGATTCAATTAAAACTGGACGGTACATTTTCATTCAGAATAATCATTAACTTCAAAGCAACACATGAAACGTCTAAACTCATATATCATCTTATTTTAAACCTCAGTTCTTGACGAATGCTTAAGAATGATATTTAGATAACAGATCCCCCACCAGGACTTAGTAATGAAACCTCTTTGTAATAATGGTAGGTACTATAGTATTGTTATCTATCTATGCCCATGGTTACTTGTCAAAACAGAAAGACAGGGCTCACCCACATCTTCTGTCACCTGAGGTGCACAATCTCTGTCTGGGATCATGTATCACTTCCTTTTGGGGAGCAGATGAGCAAATATGTGATCAGTAGCAGGAGCTGAGGCACTGCACCGGCAGGAATGATCAGTAGTCACTGCAGAATAACTGGGGAACTGGAGAAAATACTGAAAATACTCCAGAAAATACTCAGGAGAGACAAGGGGAATCACAGCCAGCACCATGCAAGCTCCAGTTTAGGAGCAAGCTATTCAACATCACCTGTAAGGAACCATCCACTTGCACAGTGCTGGGTCTCTCTTGTTTCTCAACAATTATTGACTAGGATGGTTTGTGGTTGTCACCAGAGGAACTGCCTCATCATCTGCTTCTGCACATAGTATCAGTACAGCCCTCGTTGTACAGTAGCATTTCCCTGTGCCTCCTTCCTATCATACCAAGGTGCCAATGCTAGCTACTTTCTTTTGGAACAACTTGTACTGTACTAGAGGGACCTACTTTGGATAGCGGGTTCCTCTGGCGGTCTGTACGCTGTTGCAGTGCTGCATCTTCCCATACCATGATAACATGAGACGGCCCAAACCATGCAAAGCGAGCCGAAACTGTGGTCTCTTCCCCATGCTACTCTTTGCTTTCCAGAAAATGGTTTTTGACAATGTAGAAACTGCAACATGAGCTCTTCCCACATGGTCCAGGGATTCTCATTTTACCTCCCATGCAATTACAGAAACATAAAAAAACCCAAACCTGAATAAAAATGCCAAGGTTTGGAGAGAGTATTAGTAAGCAGCCACCTCCAGGAGGGATGCAGCTCACATCCAAACTCTAGCTCTAAAACTTATCCAAAAGTGGCAAAGCAACATCCATAGGGTTTAAGTCTCCTGGTAAGGAAAGAACACGAAAGGGACTTAGAGGCAGTTCACATGTCTTTCTGCTTACATTAAACTAACTGTGTGTGTTAAGTACCATAAAGTCACTTTCAGCTTAAAGTGGCCCTATAAATCAATGAACTCTAAAATGTCCGATTAACAGCACTGCTCAGCTCTTGCAAACTAAAGGCTGTGGTTTCTTCTGTGGAGTCAACCCATCTCACGTTGAGAGGCTCTTAATCTTTTCCTAGTATTTCTCAAAGCATCAATTCAGGCAGAACGCACATATTTTATTTTCCTATTTATATCCCATTTTCCTCCCAGTGGAAACCCAAAGTGATTTATCTCACAACAACCCTGTGAGGTAGGTCAGGCTGAGAGTGGGCAACTAGTCCAAGTTCATTCCGTGAGCTTTTATGGCAGAGTAGGGATATGAAGCTGGATCTCTTAAGATTCTAGTTCAGCACTCTAACCGCTATACCACACCGGCTCTAATTTTTTTCTCCCCCTAGCTTAACCCATTATCTTAATTCATAAGCAGACTCAACATTTACAATTTTGCTTTCATAATGAAATTTAATGAGGGTCATCCAGCCATTATAGAATGTATACACCTGTGCACTTGGGGACATGCTGCTATCTTGCATCTCTCTTGCCCACTCATTTTGGCGAGGTTTCTCTTAACTAAGCAAGCTTGTTTTTCAAGACGTGCCAATCAAGTCTGACTTCCTTTAAACTGACTATATGAGCTCATACCTACCTTGTAAAGCAGTGGTGGTGCAAACAAGGGCCCAAGATGACGGAACTCCTTAAACAATCTGATCTCCACCTACTATGTGAACTTGAGGCCCCGTGCCTGTCTTCTGGTTGTGTTCTGGATTGCTTCAACACTCTCAGCCTAGAGGAAGTTGACAGGATCCTCTCCTCTGCACGCCCTACAACTTGTGATCTGGACCCTTGCCCCTCCTGGCTTATTAAAGCTTGCCAGAGGGAGCTCAGATATCCTGTACGGGATATCGTGAATAGATCCCTTACAGAAGGGCGTTTTCCAGCACCTCTTAAAGAGGCGGTGGTCCGCCCCTCTCCTGAAAAAATCAACACTAGATCCAGCCGAATTAGCACATTACCGGCCGGTCTCGAATTTACCCTTTCTGGGTAAAATTATTGAGAGGGCAGTAGCATTGCAGTTACAGAGTTTTCAGGAGGACGCTTCCATTCTCGATCCCCACCAGTCCGGTTTTTGCCCGGGCCATGGGACGGAGACAGTGCTGGTCGCCCTGGTGGATGACCTCCAGCGGCACCTGGATCGAGGCGGCTCGGCGGTACTGATGCTGTTAGACCTATCGGCAGCGTTCGATACAGTCGACCATCAGTTGCTGACTTGCTGTCTCGCCAATGCAGGGATTCAGGGGTTGGCCCTACAATGGCTTTCCTCTTTCCTTGATGGTCGGAGACAAAGGGTGGCGATTGGGGGTGAACTGTCCCGGAGACACACGCTTGATTGCAGGGTGCCTCAGGGGGCGGTTCTTTCCCCGATGTTGTTTAACATCTACATGCGTCTCCTTGCCCGGAGGTATGGGTTGGGTTGTCACTAATATGCTGATGACACCCAGCTCTATCTACTGAAGGACAGACGGATGACTGTGTCCCAGAAAAACTGGACCTGGCGTTGCAAGCCGTGGCTGGATGGCTCAGGCTAAGTAGATTGAAACTAAATCCAGCGAAGACAGAGGTCCTTTGCTTGGGCCGGCGTGGTCCAGGAAGGGAAATTCCCCTACCGGCCTTTGACAGTGCGCCACTGACAGTGGTGCACAGGGTCAGGAGCTTGGGGGTACTACTGGAGCCTGCCCTGACAATGGAGGCCCAGATAGCAGCCACTGCTAAGTTCGCATTTTTTCATCTTAGGCGGGCGAGGCAGTTGGCCCCTTTCCTGGAACACGGTGACCTGGCAACAGTGATCCATCCAACAGTCACCTTGAGGTTGGACTACTGTAATGCCTTCTACATGGGGCTGCCCCTGTGCCGAACCCGGAAGTTGCAGCTAGTACAGAATGCTGCTGCCCGGCTGTTATTAGGGCTTCCTAGGTGGGAGCACATTCAGCCGGGGCTCCGGGGACTGCACTGGCTGCCAATAATATACCTGGTTCGTTACAAGGTGCTGGTTATTACCTTTAAAGCCCTATATGGCCTAGGACCTACCTACCTTAGGGACCGTCTCTCCCCACATGTTCCCCAGAGAGTACTCAGATCTGGTTCCCAAAATTTGCTAGTAGTTCCCGGGCTGAAGGAGGCCCATCTGAAGTCAACCAGGGATAGGGCCTTTTTAATCACAGCCCCCTGCTGATGGAACCAGCTACCGGAGGAGGTGAAGGCCTTGCGGAACCTTGGGCAGTTCCCCAAGGCCTGTAAGACGGTCCTCTTCCAGTTGGCATATAACTAACTGGTATTTAAAAACTGCGAAAGAAGGCTGTGAGAATAGCACCGAATTGTCAGATTCTCTTCTTGTTTTACTGTTTTAACCACTGTAAATTATTGTATATGCATTTTAATATTTATTAATCTTACTGTTTTAGATTTTATGTTGTAAGCCGCCCTGAGCCCGCCTCAGTGGGGAGGGCAGGCTATAAATCGAATAAATAAATAAATACTAGCAGAAATGTGTATTGCATTTTTGCTTCATGTTCCATCACTTCCGAGATTTTACAGTCCCTAAACATCTTGACTTGTTTCTTGAGCACACGCTCCCTCAAGCACCTCCTTCTTCAGAAAATTCTATCCTTGCAGCACACTCAGACTTTCCTACTCCTGTCATAGATCAGTTTCATAGGAAGTTAAATCTGCCTTTAAATTATAGCTGTATACATCATTCCATGTGAGATGTGCTTTTACCAAACAGCTGCCATTCTCAAAAGGCTCATACTACGATGAAAAACAGGACTCATTTTGCGAGACCCAGATCCATTAGCAAAGTCAAGTGTTCTCACCTGATGGTACCTGTTAGCACAGATGCACATCTGCGATTCCAGTAACAACCCATATTTTTTACTTTGAACACTATTACTGTAAATTGACTGTATATCTGGACCATATACACACACACATACACACAAGTCACAAACTGAATGTCGAATAGACACCGAACAATATATTTCAATACAGAACTAAAAGCTCCTGGTTGCTGTCAACCAGACTATCCTTCAACAGATCAAACCATGCCATTTGGTTCACTTGCTTCACATTTTTGGTACTGTCCATAAGTACCTTTTTATACTCCTCCCCCAGTCACACTTTCCTATTCTTCAACCAATTCCTCCTGTGTCACAGAGTTGCCACCATTCCTTCAGCTGGATCCCACCATCTTTTTTTCCTGTTTTTTTTTTTAATGACACAACCACTCCTGCCTTGCAGCATCTTAATTCACCCCTGTTTTCTTCTTAAGGTATGGTACGATCTGGATATTGTAAATTTATATATTTGTTGCAAAGTTATTCTGCTAAGAGTGCAGTGTTACATGGAATATGTTTAACTGGGAAAGAGACTTCTCCCCAGGACAGTTGTGAATCCATATACCTAGCCAACAGACCAAATAAATTCCACAGCTCGGATCTGCCGCCATGTCCAGAAAACACCCAACTAATGCCAAGAACTGCAACTACCTCCAATAGCCTCATAAGAGTCCTGAGGATCGATACACAAATTGCATGCAAATTAAATCATTGATACCTTAATGAGCGACAAGACAGTTAATAAAGGGCTCTGATTCTGGAATGCTAACATATAGTTTCTCTCACTATGATTTAAACTACCAGTAGTATTGTCAATAACTGTTAATAAGACTGCATTTATGACATCCATTTGATGTTTAAAAATAGCTATGCTTATAAACAAAAAATCAACTGAATGTCATATATTGATTGCATATACTTCAGAAAGCACTGTGATTGAACTTCTGCAAGTATTTTATCTCTTAGATTATTTGTTTGGACCAAAAAAAATGATTCTTCTCATCTGAAAAATACAGCAATATTTGAAAGCCTTCTAACAAGATGAAGGCCTTGTAAGACTTAAGGGGGCATCTTCTGCTCAAGCGAATATATCTTCTATAGATAACAGGCTGTCTTTTTTGTTTTGGTACCTTGCATGATGAGCCAATTATTAAATCACAAAGTTACTAGTTCACTCCTCACACAAACTGTTCCCCCTGGATGGCTATGGAAAGGAAAAGTTTAATAAATCACTCTCTCCAAGTTGATTAAAATGTTAAAGGTAGTCTCCTGTGCAAGCACCAGTCGTTTCCGACTCTGGGGTGACGTTGCATCATGACGTTTTCATGGCAGACTTTCTATGGGGTGGTTTGCCATTGCCTTCCCCAGTCATCTACAATTCCCCCTAGCAAGCAAGTTGATTACAAAAACACTAAAAAAAAAATCCCACCACCATTATTGGCTAAAGTCTGAATCCTGCCACACTTTTGATGTCCCCTCTGGAGCTGCCTGGCAGGATCACCACCAAGAAGACTTTACATTTTCTAAGTGAGGAGACAGAGAAAGCAGCATAGCTTTCAAATGCTGTATGACTTCAAGGAGAAAGGAACACTGAACTTTCTATAAAGGTTCCTTCTGCTCCGAGGTCAAGAGAACATTTTAACCATGTGTTGATGGTAGGTCTTAGCTTGAACTTCCTATCTCTGTCTCCTCGGTTCATAATCTTTCCCAAGACAGAGAAAGACGACTCACTTTTGAATTAATACAAACCACTTGTAAATTACAAATATAAACACAGCAAAGCAAGGGGGAAACTTGAAGGAGCAGAAAACATGGTTGTTCTGTAATGACTAGCTACCCACAGTAATTTTGCTCCTTTGATTTAGGGTGTGGCTGATGCCCCCCTTCCCTCAGAATGGAAGGAACCTTCATTGTAAGTGCAATATTCCTTTCTTACTTGCAAGCAGCAAGGGGATCCCCAATACATGCATTTTCCATTTCAGGCAGGAATGGCTATCATAACTGTTGTTCAGACCACTCGTAGAATCATTGCCCAAAAGCTACATCAGCCAAGAGAGTATGCAGTTTACAATACTAACGTTGAAGTTGCCCTGCAGATGTTTTTCTCGTGAAGCATTCAAATCAGATGCTGCAGATGTAACAGTGCCACAATTCCTGTAATTCCTTGGGGAATAGGCTGCTTCTGTGTACTACAGGAATGAATGATGCATTCTCTTAACCACCTGCTCAAGGTAAGTTTGGAGAACTTCTTTCATCCCGTAAGTAGATGATGGAAGGCGAACAACTAACCAGATTTTTTAATGAAGGTATCTACAAAATAAATGTTTAGCACTCTTTGGACATCTGAGTTGACTCAGTTTGGACAAAAGGATGGAAGATTGGTAAGAGACACATTTCACAGAAAACATCATAGCCAGTGCTGATACTTACCTCTAGAGAATACTGGATCACTGCTTCTGATCCGGGCTAATCTGAAGAAACAGAAACATCCATTTGATTGAGTTTCTTTCTTTTATACCAGTACGTATATGCTCTCCAGATGGTATCGTATATCCTGGATGCTCGGGGCCTTCCAGAATAGCATGACCTGAAATATTTGCTCCTCATAACCTAGATCTAGGAGGCATTTCTGTTCTACTTCCAGATCATTACTGGCAGTCAAACCGTGTCTGGGTGTAAAATTGGTCCTTAGGTTATCATATTACAAATTCATTACTGACATCTACACAAGGCTAAAAACACTGGCTTGCAGTGCTAATGGGAAGGTATAAATATTAGCGATGCTTTCCCTATCCCCTAAGTTTCTTCATTAACTTAGGAATCAGGGTTAAAAGTGGGGGGAAATATACATGAACTCTGGGGACAGTAAGGCATCCAGTTGTTCCATTCCCCAAGTCCTGAACCCAATCAAGAATCTCTTGGTCTGATGATTCATATCTGAAGAAAATAGGTCTACACTTGGAGTCCAAACCTGGTCATTATTTCATGAAATATCATTTGTTTTAGAGCCTATTTCCATGTAGTTGTTGGCAACTGAGCCAAGATCCTTGGATATTCTTGTATCTTTGTACGTGTTCAGCAGAGATAGACAGTAGACAGCCCTCCTCTGCCCATAAGAAAACATGCCTCCTTGTGTTTAAGCTTGGTCCCCCCTGTCTGTTAATATGTGCTTTGCCTTTTATACCGTCTACCCTTACTATCACACAGGCATAGCAGGAAGGGGAAGAAGCGACTTGAGACCTAGCATGATTGCTTTTAGCTCTAACCAATTTATATTATTGGCTAGTGTCTCTTGCCCCAGATATCTTGGGTGAAGTCCCCCAAACAAAGCGCTCTACAACCATGGAAGCTTGCATCTGATATTTGGAGCAATTCTTGTGTTTTTTACAACTTCCACCTGGAGAGGCTGCATCTTTTCATCCATCGCCAAAGACACTGCTGGAGTGATTCCATAATGTTGCTCTGCAGGTTACAATTCTTCATGGCCCAGTACAGAACCCATTGCAATGTTTTTGCATTTAGTCTTGCCCATCAAACAGATTCCGTTGAGTCCAGGAGGTATGCTAACAATATGAAGCCAGCTGATTTTGATCTCACTACCTGCATAGCTGACCTAATGATCTTTTCTTTTCTTCTCCTCTCAGAGCAACCCCCCCCCCCCCCGCAAAAAAAAATCTTGTTCTGAGCAAAATCTATTAGCACACTGAGATCAAGAACATTCAATTTGTAAGGGTCAATTGACTATCTCACCCTGTGTTTTTTCAGGCACTGCATCTCTCATTGCTGGGTCTGTGGACCATGGCTTCACCAGGAGGTCATCCAAATATGAACGAATGTGTACCCCTCGGCTCTGGAGATCAGCCACATGGTGTCACCCTGGATAAAACTCTTGGTGTCATCACCATGTTGAAGGGCACTGAACTGGGGATGGCTGGTGAGCTTAAGAAATGTGATGATGGTGGCACATGAAGATAAGCCTTTACATCAATTAAAGCCACTTTTCTGTTTCAGTGCTTCCACAACAGATTTGAGTGTTTCTGATCTATAAGCATCTATGCTTTATAAATTTATTCAGAAATTTCAAGTCCAATATTGCCTGCCAGTCCCTGTTCTTTTTTGGGGGGGAAAGGGGGAAGCATTATGTCCTCAGAATATTTCTGGTGATAATACTGTTTCTATCATTCAGTTGTTCAACAAATGGATGACTGCCCTCACTGAACAGTGTTGTTTTGTTTAGCTGTCTGCATATAGGAGATTCCATGCCCTACAGGGTCGTCATAAGTCAGCTGTGACTTGACAGCACTTTCCACCACATTAATTTGTTGGAGTAACAATAACAAATCCTATGGAGAAACATTTTGCAATTGCATCCTTGACCGAGCCAGGAACTTGGGTTCAACTACATTTCTGTTGTCAGTACTTCTTCCCTCTGGTACCTCTCTGGATAAACTCCTTGGTTTTTTCTGTCCTGGTTTGGTTTACTCTGTCTTCGTTCTAAAGCAAGGTAGGGAATGTCAAGAGCAAAAGGGCTGAAAAGTACAGCCATGATCATTTTTATATTTAGTTTTTACCGATATATCATTAAGACTCTCCCCGAACAACTTCCCCCTAAGTAAAGGGGATAAATCCAGGTTCACGTTAGAGACAGCATCCACTACCCATGATTTAAGCCATTAGTTGCATCTGATTGGTACGTCTGAGGCCATGGCTCTAGACTCATCTAGGTCGGCATCAACCATAATGAGGCTTCGATTGGCCATAAAACACTATCTCTGAAGTTCATGTTCTCTGCTGGTATTAGATGACCTTTAGCCATCCTCAGGGACTACTGTGCCTCAAACAAGACTAGTTATAGGAATATCCATCAGAGGCATCTGTAAAATAATCCATGATATATTAGGTAGGGTTCAGAACCCTTGTTTGACTGTCAACATTTTATACCCTGGAAATCTTGTTGAACTTTAAGGTATTACTACATTCAAATCTTGATCTTCTACTGTAGATCAACATGAACACGAACATGAAACTTATTTGGGGAGTGGGGCTGGTTAATACAACAGTAGGCTTGTAGGAAGCAGGAATAGTTTATACTTCCAACTTTCCAGTTCAAAAATTCAAGAAACTGGGAAACCCTCCCGAGCACTTGAGTCTCTTGGGAACCCCTTCTCATTCCTCCTGTGTGATTCCTTCTTCAGGATCATTAAACACCTGAAATCTCTAAAATTCTCATAGCTTTGACTAAAATAGAAAGAAAGATCATCCTGTGAAAAAATGTTTAAGTTGTTCAGTCTCTTTATCTTCTTCAGGGATTTCTGCATTCTCTTACTGAAAAATTGTCTGAAATCTTGGATTCTAGCAATCAGCCCTCGTCCTGACTTGCTCTAAAGTCCATATTCTCTACATTTAGCACAGATTTTTATGCTTCCTTCATTGACTAGGTTTTCCCAGGGTTCCTTTCAGCACAGCATGTTCTTGTAGTGGTCCAGGGCAGCCTTGCAGGCATTTGTAGGGTTGCTTTGCCTTTGCCTATTATTTCCTGCCTGATTTTTGTGAAGAGAGGGGGAAGGAGAGGAGAGGATTTTTGCCTAAGGCATTTATGCCCTCTGGTAGCTAGTTGTTCTTCAGACTAATTAGCTCTCCAGCCATCCTGCAAATCCTGGAGAAACTTGGGTATATGACTGGAGAACCCCCTAATTCAGTATTTCTGCCCTCTACTGCCCTATAGCAGCCCCAGGGGAGGACGATGACCAGTCCTGTGCAGCAACATTGACAAACAGGCCTGCATAGTGTTCCTCCTCAAATCAGTTATTTTTCTCACCAAAATTACTTCCCCTCTCAACTCCGCACCAATACTAAGCCTCTGAGATCAGCCTTCCCCAATAATCATTCCCTGCCCAGGACTCAGAAAGGCCATACACATCAATTCTATCATGCAAGAAGTCTCTTTTGCTGTTGGTTCCGCAGAGGATTAACTGTGCTTCATCCTTGGAGGACATACAGCCATCCTATCCAAGGATCTGTATTTCCATTGTCTTAGTAAGCTGACAGGCAGGAGCGGGGAAATAAAAAGGGGGCTGGGGGGGGATCAAAACTGGAAAGAATGTGAGAGAAATGAGCAAGCTTTAAGATACTGGACAGGTAACAGTACAAGAGGTCTCAAGAAAGGCAAAGATTCTCCAACCAAGAAGGCAGGAAACAAACTGAGAAAGAGGGTGACTCACACTGCTGGAGCCAAGGAGGTGAAGACAGGACCTGTCTCCTGACTTGATAGGAAGAATCATTCAGTGCAAGAAGCGTTTTTCCAGATTCTTCTATCTCCTTAAATCACCCTAACAGTGGCTTGCTTGTGCAAGCTCAAGATTCCTCAAACAATCACAGATCACTTCAAATCCAGAAGCACATATGGGATTTGAGATTGCAGTCTTGGTTGTAACACATTCTTGCCCATCACTGGTTAAGTACATCATCACAAAGACCATTCTTTACGCCAGCAGTTGTCTCAAGAGACTATTTTTAAAAGCCCGAGTCTGTGTTATTTATTTATACCACCTTGTCTTCCAGAACTTTGTTTTTATATAATCAGACTGTACCTTCCAGGCTTTTACACATTAGTACAGGCACTGTATTACTGTCAGTGTTACTGTTAAGATAATGTAGGTACAGAGAAAGTCTTACTGGTTAACACCAAGTGGCTTTCCAGCTCAGTAGTCCAGTTGACAGTGACCTTTACCAGATTTTATAGAGGAAGTAGATAAAAGCTCAAAAAAGTAATGGAGAATTTTATTCCCTATTAGCCATCTAAGGTATAAGGAACAAGCAATATCAAAAAATATGCTGCCACTGAAATTCGAATGACTCTTCCTACCTTCCATGAATTAGCTAACAACTGAAAGGTCTGTTATCTCCTTACATATTAGAAATACTGTAATTGTACAGTAGCCCCTTGTGAACTTGCAGAAGTGTAATCACCTGAAATCACCTGTTTCAAATTATGAAACAGTCATGTATTCCTCATAGGCTGAAGAGAAAGAAACCTGTTACTCTGTGCCGGGGGTGGCCAAACTGTGGCTCAGGAGCCACATGTGACTCTTTCACACATATTATGTGGCTCCCAGAGGTCAAGGAGGAACTTAAGGCAGACTTTCTCACAAGTCTTCCCTATGCTGGTCTTATTGGGACTATTATTCCCCGTTTTTGTTCTTTAAAAAGTCTCTTTCTAATATGGTTGTGTTATATAGTGCAAGTATTAAGAGTTTTCCTAAAGATGTGTGTGTAATACTTGTTCATATTGTGTGGCTCTCAAACATCTGATGTTTATTCTGTGTGGCTCTTAGGCTAAGCAAGTTTGGCCATCCCTGCTCTGAGCCCAGCTTTCTCTCACATTTCCAACGTTTTTGACAGGTGTAATGGCCAGTGAACCAAAGATTGATTCAGCAGTCCATCATGCACCTTCTGTCCACTTCAGATGGACTGTCTATCATCAGCCCATTTCATTTCAAGCACTACCAAATGTACAGCATGCACCACCACAGACAATTCAATTTACTACTGTTCTACTTTGTGTGTGGATGTGCACATGGCATTTGGGCTTTGAGCAGAATGGGCTCTGTCCAACAGACAGACAGAGAAGAGATGGGCAGATTTTCCAAAAATCAAAATCAAGAGGCATGTGTTGCACTCCCTCTCTCTCTCTGCTTGTTCCCATACACAACATCCAAGGCCTACTCAGAACCTCAAAATGACCTCTCATCAGTGGTAGGTAAGTTGGTAGGATGTAAACATTGCTCATCCTAATGAACTATACACACACATCCCCCTTTTTTGAGCCACAATGTAACAGCATTTTTTGGTGTACTGCTAATTTAACCAGTCATCCTACTCCCATAGGAAGAGGAGAGTGAACTTCCAACATCACAGGGGTCAACCAATCAGCACCCTGCAAGGCCCACTTCTGTACAAAGCAGTGAGCAAGCTTTCCAAACAGGTTCATCATTCAAATCATGTGTTTGTATACAGTCAGCTCAATTGCCTTTCTAAGCCACATCCTGCCACATTACAAAACATATTTATTTGAAAGCAAAACATAAGTTTCACAGGAAGCACAACATAAAGTTTCATACTTTTGTGTCTCCAAGTGCAGATGCCATAACCCGTAGTCTAACATAATTACGAATGGAGTTGAGAAAAGTGGACAGTGGAAGATTCCTCTCCCATAGTACTGGAACTTTGGGGGTTCCTGTATCTACTGCCTGCTAATGAAGCAGATGGGCAACAGGTACAGGACAGACAAAATAGAAGACTTATTTACTCAATTAACAATTAAATTGTAGAATTTGCTGCCAGTGGATACAGTGATGGCCAACAGTATGGGGGCCAGTGGAAGGGCTTCTAGCCCCACTGGTGGACCTCTTGATGGCACTTGGAGTTTTTTTGGCCACTGTGACACACAAAGTATTGGACTGGATGGGCCATTGGCCTGATCCAACGTGGCTTCTCTTATGTTCTTAGTATGGATGGCTTTAAAAGCAGCTTAGCAGATTCATGGATAGGGTTTATCAGTGGCTACTACCTACAGTGAGTAAAGGGACTCCCATATTCAGAGGCAGTAAGCCTCTGAAACCCAGTAGTAGGAAGCAGTAAGGAGGGGGGCTTCCTAGTATTGTGTTTCAGAATTGCCTTCAGGGCAACTAGTTAACCCCTGTGTGAAATATGATACTGGACTAGATGGGCTGATGGCCATTAGGACAGGAGAGTCAAACATATGGCCCACAGGCCAAATGCAGCTCACACAGGCCTCAAATTCGTCCCCCAGGACACTTCCATCTCCTGCTGCAGCCACACACAGTGGCTTTTTGCTTTCTGCCTCCATCCCTCAGCCCCCCTTCTGTCTCACGCACATAGAGCTCCACTGCTCCTTTGTGCAGAAGAGATACAAAGAAAAGCCCCCCCCAAAAAACATACACAAAGCTTCCTTGTCCAGAGAGGTAGGGGAAGAGAGGGAGAGGGAGAGAAAACAAAATTGGAATCCCATGGCAGGTTTAAGATCAACCGTTTTATTCCAGGTATAAGCTTTTGTGTGCAAGCATACTTCTTCAGAGGGAGGTAGGATTCTTCTGACAAGCACAATATACATGAGGAAAGTATTTTGACTTATTCTGAAAAGGTTTTTTTTTTTTTTAAACAAAAACTGGATTTCACTATTCCTATTTGGATTTATTTTATTTCAAAAAGATCCTGATTAGGGATTAGAACACTTGGATTGGTCGTTATATCTTGGGAGCGGAATGATTTCAGATGCCAAATGATAATAGCACACAGTGGTAACAAGACAGGAAAAACCAGCTCTCAGTTCAGTCCAGGAGGATAAACTGTTTTGAACTTCATTAACAACTGCAATTCAGCAGTCTCTCTTTCTAATCTCTTTGAAATTTCTTTGTAAGAGCACTGCTACTCTTAGGTCAGCAACTGAATGTTGCAGTTTCTAATGTCAGAGTTGTGTCCATTTTTCTTTCCATCTTCTGGACTTAATCCTCCTAGATTGAACTGAGACCTAAATTTCCTGTCTCATTACAAATGCTGGTATGTCCACGCCTACTACCCTTCTCCATAACACACCTAATCCATTCAAGTCTGCTATTGTCATTCACCTGCTATCGCCATTAAACCGCTGAAATCACCTTTATAGTTTATATCTCTGGTACCACATTTTGTGGTGTGCATGGCCAGGCCCATCAAAGTGATACTTATGCCAGATCCGGCCCAAGTAACAAATTAGTTTGACACCTTTGCAGTAGGACTTTTTCAAAAAACGATGTTCCTATATGTAGCAGTACTCATCTCATAGCTCATGGAGAGCCACATTCAGGGTTGCCACTAAAATTTTATTTTTCATTTCCCTGACTTTCCATGACCAACATCTATCGATTTCCCTGACCACCATTCAAATATAACCACAAGTTAAAAAATGAATAGGTTATGTCACATTAATGCAAGGCTTAATGAAATGTTCCACTCACAGAAAAGTCCATCACAGAAACTACACAGGTCTCAACTGCAAAAATATGTCAAAGTAAGAGATTTAATATCAGCTTCTTTCAACATTATCTGCAGCGACATCTTTTTTGCAACTGCACCAAAAATTGCACCAAGATACAAACTTCAGTTCAAGTAAACTCTGAATGCTAACAAGTAGGAACTTTCCAAAGCTGGGAAAGTTTCACATTCACTTTCTGGTTCCAGACGTGTAATGAGCAGATCAGCAGCAAGAAAGGAGGTGAAGTTTCTGCAATCTAGAGAAGCAGACAACCCTCATTTGCAACCATTATGCATGGGAGAAATCAGGAAAGAGGGTGAGAGAGCTGGTAGTTTGTAAACTCCAGCAGGAACAAGCAATCACATTTGCAAAATTTACTTTGCATGGTCAGAGTAGAAAGTGCTAGTCGTCTGTGAAATCCAACAGCGGCAAACTCTGTGCTGAGTTTAGCAGAAAACAAAACATCCATTCCATACACAAGCATGACCCAAAAACATGCTTATCTTTAATATGTAAGTTAAATGCAGTACTAGCAGGTAGGGATGAAAACAGTTAGATGTTCAAAGTTTGTATATTGCTAAACATTTAAACTAGCTTGCTTTGTAAATGCTACCGGCAGACTTTGGAAATCATGCAAGGACAGAGCTCAACAAACACATTAGGCTGGTTGCTGGGGGTGCAGCTGAGAAAAAGGTGGAGCTGGGAAAGGACATCATTACATTTTACTTGTATTCTGCTACTTCTCTATTCCAGTTGCCACAAGAACAGATCATGCCCTTGCAGCAGGTCAAAAATCCACTGCTTGATTTTAATCACAATTTCCTTGACCAATTTCTATTTCCTTGACTTTCCAGACTTTCCAACCCTGCACATTCTCAATTATTATCAACACAAACAGCCACATTTATTTCTATCCATTATATGTATATACTACAGGAAGGCTCTCATCTTACCCATTTCTCTAGCAGGAGCAGTTTCAAGGTGGGGCTACCTCCCAACTTGGTGCAATGACCTCACCCACTTTCTTCGAACATGAGGTATATAGAGCATGTGCCATGTTGGGCAACAGTGCTCAGAAGAGCCACATGTGGCTCTTGAGCCACTATCACTGTTCCAATCCTTATCACATACATACTTTTTGCTGTGCTTTTCTGAAATGGGATGATTGAAAAGTCCATCACAGAAGCGACTATTTCCAGTTTTCCTAAGCTTATCCAGCAGAATCCAGTACACTATTTATTTATGATTGAAGATTTTGCAAAAATCTCCGTCACATTTTTCTTTCAAGGCACCCTTTTCTGTTCTGTATTGTTTTGAAAATTAAAAATAGAAGGCTCCCTGACTAAAAATATGATGGCACTATAGAGAAAGGATCCATAGAGAAGGGGGGGGGGGTAAGTTTTATTATCCCCATTGTATTAGTTAATAATACACTTTTATTGGTCATGATAATAATATATTTTAATTAGTCATGATAGATTTCTCTGATCGTCCTATTGCCTGGATTGAACCTGAAGGAGAGAAGCCTAGTTTTGTACTTTTTAGATACTCAATAGGAAGATGTATTATATTAAAAGGTGCAGTTCACTAGCAAAAACAGCACTCAGACTTTCAAGTTTCTTAGCATTTTCTATACAATAAAATGAACTTCTTGAAATCATAATTCCTGTGGATCTGCTAATATTCTCATATTCTTTCAGGGCTTGCCTACAAGTGATCACAACTTAAAGTAGCATACTAGAGACACTGCATGCAGGAAGGCCAACTTCAGCTTTACAAATAACCTAGTTACTGATGGAAACCTGAAGCTACACAGATGTTTGTAGCTATCTCAGTTCAGCCTCTGAGATGAGAACACTACTTGCAAAATGCAGGGTTTCCTTCTGACAAGCATAAATTTCTTGTTATGGTTACAGCATTTTATAATAGCCAGTCAATCTATTTTACCATGACCCACTTGCTTGTCCTTCCCTAAACAGTTTTGAATTACATAGTCTTCCTTATGACGTCTAAAAATTCCTGTCACCTTAGGACAACACTAGTCTATTGGGAGACAGAATAGGACACAGCACAGGAAGGGCAGGCAGTAATGTAGGCTCTGCTCAGTGTTATACATCGGATGCAGAGGCCCTCCCATTTCTGTCCAGATATGCCATATTCCTTTAGGCTGTGCCACTGTGCAAGCACCAGTCGTTTCCGACTCTGGGGTGACGTTGCTTTCACAACGTTTTCATGGCAGACTTTTTACGGGGTGGTTTGCCATTGCCTTCCCCAGTCATCTACACTTTCCCCCCAGCAAGCTGGATACTCATTTTACCAGCCTCAAAAGGATGAGTCAACCTCGAGCCGGATACCTGAACCCAGCTTCCACCAGGGATCGAACTCAGGTCGTGAGCAGAGCTTAGGACTGCGGTACTGCAGCTTTAACACTCTGCACCACGGGGCTCTTAATGCATAGGAGACCCATACTATAAAGAGAACCAGTATTGTTCAGTAGTGTAAAGAAGTTCAAATAAAAACTAGTAGCTTAATCCTTGGGGAACAGAAGATCTCCAGCTACAGATGCTCAAGAAAATTCATGACTTTTTCAGTCATTTAAGTCAGGAAGTTAACAGAAGGAGAGGAACCTCCTTTGTAATACCTGTGTGCTTCTTAAAAGTATACATATACATCTGACTGTCAGACATGAAATACTGAAATAAACCTTTTTTGAGCATTCTTATCATACAGTTACTGCAACAATAATTCAATTATTTTCCTCCTCAAAAATAACTTTTAATACACAGCATTATTATATTTTCCTATAAAATACTGCTCTATATTCTTCTATAAAAGCTTAGAAGTATAGCCTTATTATGTGTCTCCTGAAACCACTAATAGATTCCAGACTCTTCTCTGCCTCAGCTAAACTAGACCCTCATCCAACAAAGAGTTATACAAACACAACTGACAATAAGTATGTCACAGGGGGGGGGGGGAGATTCAAGAACCAGTATGTAGAAGTGGACAGTGAGAAAACAGTAAATCCAGCACATGCCTGGACTTGAAACATCCATGTTATAACTACATTGCCAACTTTGGAGTAAGTAACATAAACATTTAGTCCAAACTATATTACCAGCATAACATAGGTTTACACATATCCCTGATCTGAATGCTCGTAGGGTGGATAAAAGTCAGATGCTCATAGGGTGGATAAAAACTGATATATTTTTTAAGATTAACATTAGATTTTTTTAAATATGCTATCAAAATATGTTTAAGTATTTTATATATTGTTTTAAAAATAACCTGACTAAAATTAAATCTGAATACAAAGTCTGTTACACCTACACATACTCTCTTAAAACTGAAACAATGTCCCTGCTTTAAAAACTCTGGATTAGACTACTTTTCTGTATTAACAAGAATCAAGGAAGAAGAATCTTTTTTAGGTCAAGTGTTTTAAATATAACACAATAGCTAATACACTATTGTTATTATGGTCTTGACAATGGGGGGAAAGGATGGCAAGAATATCACAAGCAACCCCTGGCTCACAGAGATGCTCTCTTCTCTCTCTTTAGGAGGATGAGCCTCTGCAGTCACATGAATGATCTTCTGTTGTTATTTTATGCCCTTCTAAGTACCTGAGGACAGCAATTTGCTCAGTTCTCAAATTATGCATATTTACACCCAAAGCAAACAATGAACATTCCTTTCTTCTTATGAAAATAAACAGCTCTGCCACTGCTCCAGAAAGTTCTGGGACCTTAGTTGCCTCTAAACAAAAAAAAGCATACCCAGCCACACAGGCTACAACAATAAAAAACATTTGGCTTGCTAGCTGATTATGTTCCTGATGAGGGGACAGGATTGCTGCTAAGGAATAGTGAAACAGAAAACAGCAGCCCTGGGAAAAATAAACTGTCATGCGCAAAGTATATGCTCTTTTTCAGTATTTTTTTTCAGTATATGCTCTTTTTCAGGCAGATTAATCACTTAGGATACAAATATTTGCAATACTATTAAAGGAAACCTTACTTAAATTAGTCACTTTTTTTCTTGTTGAATTAAGTAACGTCCATTTAATTTATTTAATTCAACTCATCCTGGAACAGACATATGAAAACACACACAATTTATGTTAAATTCTTTAAATTGGCTTTATAAATATTATTATGTATAACTGCATCTATTTTTCACACACACGCATATATATGAAAAACAGATGCAGTTATGCATAATAATATTTATGTAGCCCATTTAAAGAATTCCACATAAATTATCTCAATAATCCTTTCAAGAACTACCACTGGGTACTCAATATGGGGGAAAGCTTAAAACTTGCACTTTATCAAAAAAAGATCAAGGCGCTTTCACAATGTACCCAATACAGTATGCAGACATTATGCATAATCCTAAATAACTGTGACACTTCTGTATGATACAATGATCTTGTAAATGTCTGAAAACCTAAGATGGACCAGGATTTGCAGGCCATCTCTGAAATTCAAAAATTCACTGTGATATAGATTAATTAAATTAAACAAAGACATTCTAAAGGTTTTGTTAACATATTTAGGAATATTTAAAGTACATTTTTATCTAGTGGAACTTTTGTAATCAAAAACTCGCTATGACATCTACATCACTGCAGCAAACAGCTTACACGCTCATAGCCACAACCATATAACTGTACAACTTATGCACAGTCTAGTTACCTGAAAATTTATTGTACAAAGAAACTAATTACTCTGGTCTGAAAATGCTGCTAAACATGCAGGAACATTAACACAGGCCTTTATTTTGTAACCACCACACAAGTCAAATTTAGAGCTCCAGATGCACAACAGCTGTAAAAACAACCTTTCATGTTTTCTACACTAATTTGACAACATTTTCTTTTTGTTTGCATAGACTAATAGAATTCATCACCAAGAGAAAAATTCCTATACATCTTTTTTAAACTGTGAGACATTATTCAATTTTTCAAAGTTTAGCATTCAGCTTAACATTTTGAAGGAAAATAATCTCTCTAATCAGTGTGAATAAGAGAACAGGAACAACACAGCTATCTAAACCTATCTGCTAATGTTTTGATTTTACCCTGATTTTTCTAAGTTTAAGAAATCATAAGCAGCTATTACTAGCAATAATAACTGGCCGGTGTCTAGACAGAGAGTTCCATGACTGGTAATTTCAATACAGATCACCTTGATCCAAATCCAACTCTTATCTATTATGCCATACAATGCTTAACCTTATGCTGGATGTTAAAGAGTGTTGTTCTAAGAAACATGTAATTAATTTTGAAGGGCTGGGGTAATTAGTCGTGACTCAACTGGTTATTTTGCCACCACTATACAGGTCAGGAAGTATGTGGAAAACACAGGCACTGACAGATAGTCCAGTCAAAATAGAGCTCTTGCACATCACCAATTTCAACATAAGAATTAAGTATGACACAACAGAACCTACTATTGGAAATGTCATGCCAGTGTGAAAGCTGGCCCTTATTCACATGGGGTTTTTTTAGTGTAATGTCCAAATAGAGAAAACATGAAAAAAAAAAAGTATGCATAGCATAGCTATGCTGATCAGGGTGCTGAGATTAACCGCAGCTTCTTGTTGAGTATACACCTGGTCAGACACAGATTTGCTTCATATAATGTCACACTGAAAATCTGCAGAACATGCTGCTGACAAACATGTTCAGGATGGTGATAGTGACAACCCTAACAGAATATGGCAGAATAAGGTAAAGGGACGCTTTAAAAAATTAACAATAGCCATTTAAGTTCACATTTTCCCCAAGAGGCTGCTTTCAAATAGCAAAGGCATTACTACATATCCTCTGTCTGTCATTTCTGTCACATCCCCTTACCAATTTCATTTTTTCTGCAAAACAACTGCCTTTTCACCTTTCGAATCTCCCACCAATATTTAAACTCACAGCTATAATTCTTCACAAAAATGACACCACCAAATTTAAATAAACAGCCACCCAAAGTATCCTTATTAACACAGCATGACATTTCACACAACTCACTTGGAGTGTTTTTGACCTTTCCCCCTGCTGTTGGTGTGCACATGTGAAAAACAGAAATACAATCTTATTTAAGGAGACTTTTTAAAAAAAATCGATAGCCATTCATGATGACAGACTTACAATCACATCTCATCTTTTACATAGCTTTTGCATCACCTATCACCAAGTAAATATATAGCACATTTTTATTCCCCCACCCACCATTTTTTTCTCCTACAGAACTGTACATATGTAGTAACAGCTTTGTCAAGGATTAATCTCCCTTCCTTGAAGAGAAACATGTATGTTAGTGTGTGCGCTATATATGACAATTTCTTTCAGCTTTCCCTTTCTCTCTCTCAGGTGACACTGACAAGGTCAGGCGGAAGCCCTGCCAGTCTCACCCATATTAGGAAGAGTTCATCTTTCTTTCCCCACTAGCCAAGAGTGATACTTGGCTAGAGGGGAAGAGTTCATCTTTCTTTCCCCTCTAGCCAAGAGTGATACTCAGGGGCAGACTCAGAAGGTAAAAGAGTTCTGGAGTAAACCAGGATAAGTGAGCCCCATGACACTACAAGCCAACGCTATTAAAGGCCACTCAGCTTAGACCCAGCCAGCAACACCAAAGCTCACCTGTTGCTGCCTCCTGCACTGCCCCCAACCAGAGGCAATGGGGCAGAAGAACCACACAACCAAAGTTCCCTCTAAGCTGAGTTAGCATGAGCTAACTCACTGATTTTTAGCCTCCAGCTCACACATTTTTGTCTTAGCTCAGGAAGGATAACCCCAGAGCACACTCATTGATGCAGTAGCTCACAACTTTAATGCCAGCAGCTCACAAGTTTAATACCAACAGCTCACAAAGTAGAATTTTTGCTCACAAGCTTAGCGGGAACATTGCACACAACCCACCAAGTCTGAACTGAGTGGCGCCTGCAACACTGGCACAGGTACTGGGGGGCTTAGCTCTGGCTTGCACTTTTAGGAAACTGGCCCACTGGGAACTTCCCTTGTAACTTAAATAGCCAGTTCACTGCTGTGGATATTCAAAGGAGAGCTTTTAATTTCCTGAGTACTGGCACACTCAGTACTACTTTTCATTAAAAAAACCCCACGGAAACAATACTTTCTTTCACTTTTGTCACTCTGATGGTGGTAGAGGGTGAAAGGATACCTGAGGGCACTGCCTCAAATCTAGCTGCAGGGCAGTATTGGCCAGCATCAAGGGGGTGGGTGGCAAATGAGTGAAGGGAAGCATTTTCTGCTACACTAAGGCCAATTCTGCACTAGACTTTTAATCCTGGTCCAGCACTGTCCCCATGCAGACATTCTACACTAAAACCATAGAATCCTAAGAGTTGGTTTCTCCGATTTTAGTGTAGAATGTCAGTTTAGGGCAGAGTTAAACCAGGATTAAAGGTCTAGTGCGAAACTGGTCTAACTGAAAAAAGCTTCAGCAACACATAAATCAGAACAATACAAGAGGTTGGTCAAGTGTGTCCACTTCAGTCCCCCCAAGTGCTTTTAAAAGGCACGTGCGAATCGGCCATTCTCTTGGTTGGGCCTAGATGGGACAACAGAGATATGATAAGAGGGAAGGGGGTTGTAGGGCGGCTCTTTCCCCTCAGAGGGTCGGCGTGGCCCCTTTCCCCAGCGCCTCTCTCAGCATTCCTCCCTTTTCCAGTGGGCGATATCCTCTCTCTGCTCCCCTCAAGAGACGAAACCTCCCCAAGGCAACCTCCCCTCTCCCCACCTCCAACGCCTTTCTTTTCGCCTATTTCACGTCAAGAATAAATACCCACCGGGGAAACGAGGCAAAAGCGGACCACTACCCTCCCCCCCCCCCCATGTCATACCCTTAGCTATGGCAGAAAAAGGAAGGGAAACATGGAGGAGTGGGGAAACTGAGAGGGATGCCTCCTCCCCACCCCCCTCCCTACGCGACCGAAGAGGGAAGGCAGCCTGACCTCCTCGCTCTTCAGCACCTCCTTGAACTCCCGCTTAATCCTTTGCACCGCGATGTTGGCCATCTCCGCAGCGGGCTCCGCCAACCCGCCCAACCCCAGGCCGCTGATGCCACCTCTGAGCCGGGCCGAGCTCCGCCACCCGTCGCCACCGCCACCGCTGCTCCCGCTGGGTTAATTCCCCGGCCCTGCCAAAATGGCGCCTGCGCCGAGCATGCGCGTTGCGGCAACCGGGAACCTGCCTCTTCCTTCTCGTCAGAGAAAGGATTTAAATAAACAGAAAGAGAGGAGGGAAAAGTTCCTCCTTATCTCCTCAGAGAGAGAGAAAGAGGGGGCAAAAAAGAGAGAGCCAGCGCCTGGGGGACGGAATCAGGGCGGCGGAGGCGGCAACCGCCGCGGCCCTCTCTGGAGAGGGCGCTGGCGGTTTCAGCCCCTCAGGTCTGAGAGGAGGTTGGGAGCCCTTCGCCGCCCCTCGAGAGGGGTCGCCCTCTTCCCCCCGCTGCCAGCGACTGACTGACTGACTGCGGTAGAGCCGCCTGGTTTCTCGCTCTCCGTGTGCGTCTGCAATTTATTCTTTTAAAAACATGGAAGGTGCCGTTCATTAGGGTGTCCCTAAATACCCGCGCGCGACGGGGGAGGGCGGAGTAGTCGGCGTCGGTTGTGATGCAAGCTTGGCCTATTGTGTGATGTGTCACACACACTCCTGCCTGCCCCTGCGACGCAACACGCCGTCCTCACGCTTCTTTTTCAGAGGGGGCAAAGGCCCGCTTTTCCATCCTCTGCCTGAGGGCGACAGAGACGCCTCTTTGGGCGGGTTTCGTGGTGCTTCGAAAGCCTTGCTGGCTTCGCAACCTCAGTATTGCAAAAGGAGTGGTGGGTTGTTTTCTTCCTCGTCTTCTTCTTCCAATTCACCCAGGAAATAAAACTCTCACCCAGCCCGGATGGAGAGGATGGGACGCTTTCCAAAATGGCCTCGGAAGGCCACTGAGGAAACAGGAGAAGACAGAGCCCTAAATTACCCTAAGTCGCTCTTTTCAGGAAGAAAATATCTCGGTTTAGTAGCTTTACAACAATTTCCATGTACCCAGCACTTCTCTTCTTGTTCTTTTTGCTTGTTTTGTTTTTGAAAGGAAAATATCCCCCCCCCCCCTAGTTTATAAGTGGCTTTTGAGAATCTCATTAAATAATGTTACAGTTGAAAAATCCTTGAAGGGAGGCACTTGAAGAATGTTGTGTGTTGTCCAGCAAAAGAGACCAGATTGCATGGCCTTCTAAAGGGCTTCTGCATTACCACTGCAATCCCATACTGAGTTACTGTGGTCCAAACTTGCTGAACCTAAGAGTCACACAGAATAAATGTCAGATGTTTGAGAGCCACAAGACGAAGGAAGGCAGGCAAATAGATGGGGAGAGAGGGAGGAAAAGAAAGCAACTTCAACTTTAAATGCATTCTCCGTTGCCAGCTGGCTTGACTTGGAGAAGTGATTTAAGATAGAAATGCCTTCTCCAAGCTGGATGACAGGGTGGTAACGGCTTCAAGAGCCACACAATGTGTGTGAAAGAGCCACTTGGCTCCCAAGCCACAGTTTGGCCATTCCTGCTATAGTCTAAGCCTGTTAGTTTCAGGTCTATTTTGGGAAAGTGGCCTGCTGTACAAGAGAGTGTCTCTTGGATGGTTTCCCAAGTCCCATATACATAAAACTATAACTTAGAATACATTCCTGATATTCAGAAGTTACATACTTTTGACACCAAGCTCCTGCACTTGGTGTACATATAATCAAAATGTGATTCACTACATCGGTTTTTAAACAACTTCTGGGTCCAGCTAACCTTGCTTAAGGAGTTTTGTAGGTTTTGACCATTCATCCACCCAAACGCAGAGCCACATTCCAAGTTGCCCAAAAGCTGTATCCAGTCCATTTGGTAGGGCTTAGATAAGCATCCTAATTGGAATGAGGAAGCGCATTCAAAGCTGCATCAACACCACATGTTGTAGGCTCTCTTTTGCTGGATTAGGGCATTTGTTTTATATGACTCCTTGAGCACTCCAAAGTGCAAAGTCAGTAACAGTACAGTACAACCTACCTTTAATTACCTGATCTTGTTTGCCTAGAAATTACCTGTTGTAATGGTCACATATATCTATGGGTACAATCACACAAGGAATTTGGCATGGCAGCATCCCAGCTTTGAGAAGGCCGGTGTTCTTTGATGCGTGCCACAGCATTCACACAGCCCCCGCCCTGCTGCTGAAAGAGGCATAGACCGTACATGTGCAAGAGGAACATACAGCCTGCTAAAGCGCATATGGGGCACGTGCATCACATGCCCCTGCTGTTAAGACAGCCAGGAAACACTATACATACGCTTTAGAGATTTGCTACTGGGAAGTTCCCAGTAGCTATTTAAACTGGTCCCAGCCTATCCTAAGATGAGGTAAGGATGGACTGGACTTGGGGAACAGAAGTGCATGAATAATTATGTGCATTAAATCTGGATGGGACTCATTACTAGGTTGGGCCAAATCTCTTGTGTAATCACACCCTATACGTATCCTGATTGTGTGGCACAACTTACACTTCAATGTAGGCAACAATAAAAGTCTTCTGTGTATAGAATAGATTGTGATATGGGGGGAGGGGTTGCCACTGTCAAGTCACAGCTGATGTATAGTGACCCCATACGATTTTCAAGCAAGAGACATTCAGAGGTGGTTTGCCATTGCCTTCTTTTGCATAGCAGCCCTTACCAGGGCTGGCTCTGATTAGCTCCCCCAATGAAATCAGGCTAACATGAGCTATCACGGTCAGGGTGTGATCACACTAATATAGTATTTTCCTTTATTTCAGAATAATGTTGAGTCACACAGTAATTCAGGAACAGATTTGCAATTGCAAAAGAAAACAAGAATAGTTGTCTTTCCTTAGGTTCTAACAAGAAGGCACAGGTACTTTAGGTACTATGGTTTTCATCTACTCACAATACAATCTTAAACAGTTATACATTTTCAATGTACATAGAAGGGTGTAACTTTTTTTAGGTACCCTATCCTAGTTCTCTTGCCTGAAGAAAACAAATTATTCAGGTATTCGAGAAAGCACAGAAATGATATATGGTTTCCAAACTTCTAGGGATTCAGTTTCATCCCAGTTATACCTGCTTTATCCCATTTATTTAATTGGAACCAAATACATCAAACTATATAGAACCACAGGTATATCCTCCAGAGTTTGGTCAGCTGACCCTTAGGATTGTCTGTTTTAAAGGCAGTCGTGCATTTAATTAATGCACCATGGAAAAGCTTGTCTCTCTGTGTGTCTATGTAAAGTGCCATTAAGTCACAGCTGAATTATGGTGACCCCATAGGGTTTTCAAGGCAAGAGAGGAACAGAGGTAGTTTGCCATTACAACAGGAGAGCCAATTTGGTGTAGTGGTTAAGTGTGCGGACTCTTATCTGGGAGAACTGAGTTTGATTCCCCACTCCTCCACTTGCACCTGCTGGCATGGCCTTGGGTCAGCCATAGCTCTGGCAGAGGTTGTCCTTGAAAGGGCAGCTGCTGTGAGAGCCCTCTCCAGCCCCACCCACCTCACAGGGTGTCTGTTGTGGGGGAGGAAGGTAAAGGAGATTGTGAGCCACTCTGAGACTCTTCGGAGTGGAGGGCGGGATATAAATCCAATATCTTCTTCTTCTTCTTCTGTCTGTACATAGCAACCTTAGACTTCCTTGGCAGTCTCCCATCTAAGTCCTAACCAGGGCTGGTTCTACTTAACTTCTAATTGCTGACAAGATTGATCAAGCTTGGGCCATCCAGGTCAGATTACTGCCACTACCACCACATATCTCCTTGTCATATTACTCTCATTCTAGTTCTTTTTAATAATATTAGGTTTTTCCAGACTGTCTTGTTGCTGTTCCAAGTCATGTCTGCAACTTATTATTTAACTATAACCTTATAAAACTGAGCCAGTTATGTCGCTTACAACCTCTTTGCCCTGAAATGCATCTCTGTCATATTAACAGTTCACTTCAGATAATGAGTTACAGTATTTTGCAGTGCGACATTAAACAGAGTTATATCCTTGTAAGTCCATTGAAATTGATGGGTTTAGAAGGAAACAACTCTTCTTAGAATTGCATTGATAATTTTTCTCTTTAAAATAAACTCCTAGCGGACTCTTTATAAAGTACATGCACCTTTTAAAAGTTTGCTTTATTCATTTCTTGTCACAATTTGTCATTCTGGTGCAGGCCTTTCACCAATTGCAAAAATGTATATATACCATGATAGCGGCTAAATGCAGCAGAATGCAGGGTAATGAATTGGTAGAATAGACTGTGCCACTCATACAGCAGCACGGGGATATTATTTTTTGGATGCTCCTATAAATTTAAAATATCACCCTGCCGAGTAGAAAATCAGCAGAGAAGACAGAGGTCTGCCTTGAAACTGCCTCTCTTCTATGCTAATTTTCATCTGGTAGGAAGCATTTTCAATCTGAGGTTTTGCAGCCTGCTTCACCAGCTAAGAACTTGACACTACATGCCGATAGGACCCACATATTATTGAATATTGTGCTATTATAATTATTCACCTAGATTTTTCCTGTCTAGACAGGAAAACCCAAGTAGTAAATGAGACACAGTAGCACAAGATATGACAGTATGTTGCAGCACACATTGACATGGTTTAAAGGTAACACCAATCATGTTTTGGTCCCACTTGAATGAGGCTTGAATGAGCCTCAGGCTTCCCATGTATTGAGTTAATTTGTTACTTTCTAGTTATAATACCTATAATCTATAACTGCACTCTCATCAACATGAGGTCTACATGACTATTTCTCCTGAGCGCTTTCATTGTTTACATTGCTTACATTGTTTGAATGGTAAATGGATCCTTAAGTTTTCATATTTTGAAGGGAACCATCTTTTTTTGCCTGGTTGTTTTGCAGAGATGTTGTCAGTGAGAGCAGTCAGTACTGAGCTATATAAACCAATGGCCTTCCTGTACAAAGCAGCTACATGGAGGAAGAAGCAAAGAGGAGCAGAAAATAACCAAATCATGGTAGGAGAGAAAAGACAGAGTAATATGTACAATGTTTAAGAAAAACTGGACATTGTGCGAAAAAGAAAAAAACTCAAAGCACTAAAATAACAGTAATTTTAAAATATAATTTTTGTAATCATGTCCATCACTAAGGGGAAAGGGGGGGGGGAAATCCCAAGACATAATAGAGATGGGAAAGTTGAATTGCAGGCCCAAAGCTGACCTCTGATATTTCCATCTAGTACCCAAGACAGCCCTTCATCCCAAGAACCCTATGTATATTCCTGTGTGACCTTGGTTTCCCAAGCTGAGAGACAGCAAATGATTTTTGCTCCCCCTTCTGTAATGTGAATAGCAAGGAAAGTTTTGGCAGAGCCTCCCCATGAATATATATATATATATATATATATATGTATGTAAAGATAGTCCTCCGTGCAAGCACCGAGTCAATACCGACCCCTGGGATGATGTCACATCATGATATTTACTTGGCAGACTTTTTACAGGGTGGTTTGCCATTGCCTTCCCCAGTCATCTACACTTTTCTCCCAGCAAGCTGGGTACTCATTTTACTGACTTCGGAAGGATGGAAGGCTGAGTCAACCTTGAGCCGGCTTCCTGAACCCAGCTTCTGCCAGGATCGAACTCAGGTCATGAGCAGAGCTTGGACTACAGTACTGCAGCATACCACTCTGTGCCACGGGACTCCTTCCACCCTGAATATGCATGTTATCAATTTGTTCCTATGTTCAGGTAAATGCACAAAGAAATGGATAATGAATAACAAATCTTTAAGAAGGGCTTTGGTCAAACCTTCAATGCTCTTCACAGTATCTGTCTGAGAGCCAGTGTGGTGCACTGATTAGAGTGTTGGATTAGAATTTGGGGACATGCAAGTTTGAATCTTTACTCTGCTGTGGAAGCTTGCTGGGAAACCTTGGTCCAGTCACACCTCCTCAACCTTAACATATTTCACAGAGTTGTTTTGGGTCTAAAATGGAAGAGTGGAGAATAATGCAAACCATTATGGGTCCCCAATGAGGAAAAAAGCAGGGTATAAATGAAACTTAGTGCATTTTTACCCCACCCTCCTTGCCATGAGTTCAGCAGGATATATGGTTCTCTCTGTATAATTTTCTCCTTGCACCAACCTGGTGAGGTAGGTTAGGCTGGAAGAGGGTGATTGGCCCAAGGATATGCAGCAGACTTCCACACCAAAGGGAGGATTTGAACCCATGACACCTGGATCCTAGTCCAACACCTTAACCATTTCATCATATTAGCTCTCATTGGGAAAGAGGAAGTTGGCTGTCTTTGGTCTCATATGAGTTGAGTAGTCAATGTTGTTAACCCTCCGATCCTTGCTCAGGTTAGAGTGCAGTTTTTTAAAATTAGCTGCAGACCAGGAATTTACATTTATAAGCAATAAGTTTACGGTTGCAATTTTACCTTGCAAGTTCTCTGTTGCAAGGTACTCTGGAACATCTATTATTACTGCATATAGTAGAGAAGCAGAAATACCGTACTACCTTACATCACATTTCTACCAGTAGCATCTCTCCCATAAGAAAACTTTGCTGCCTCCTCCCCAGACCCCAGATGTGGGAGTGTTGTGCATTACAAATGTAGCTTTGCAGTTCTGTCAAAAGACTGAAAAGTAGGTATAACACTGCCCTCTGCAGGATGGTACATATCTTGCTCATAAAACAGACCTCTTCAATTGACCACGATGAGAAACACCTCATTCCAAGCTCTCAAGGAAAGTAAGATTTTCTTCATGATGCGGCTTAGACAGAACAGTAGGATTTTTATAATATATTCTACTACAGCGCAAGTATTATTTCAGTGCAAAATCCAGGATAAGTAGCAGCTCTGGAGGGGGTAATTGACATCAGAAAAAAAATGATGCAGGGGAGTTTTTCAAAAGTACCTCCCCAAGTGCCAGCTGTCTGACCCTACCTGCTTTGCTTTGACAGCAATTAATAGACATTTAAAGAAATGAGCCATCTGATCTCCAAGCGCAGTCCCTCCAGGAGATTATTATATACCTTTCAGCTAGACAGATCAACGGTATTACATTGTTTTTGAGAGCAAAGTAATGCATGTTGGAATAAATGGCCATAATGACACATTTTCGCTGATGGGTTCTGAATTGGTGGTAATTACTTGGGAAATAAATTTTAATGGAAATCTCAAAGAAAAGATCTTAGTATGATTTGTCGGGGGGGGGGGGATATTACAGAAGGGACTACAAGTAAAATAGCAATCATAATTATGTGATTGTATAAGTTTAGGTAGTGACCACATGTGTGAAATTATTTTAGTTCTAACTTTTTAAAAAAGCCTACAGCAGAGCTGGACATAGGGTTACCAGCCACCAGGTATGATCTGGAATTCTGGAATAACTGATCTCTGGGTCACCTGTGTTCCTGACCCTTGGTTTTCCTGGCTGATGAAAGCCGCTAGATGGGGCCTAGCTGAGGGGGGACCAGGAGGTAAAGGTAGTCCCCTGTGCAAGCACCAGTCGTTTCCAACTCTGGGGTGACGTCACTTTCATGGCGTTTTCATGGCAGACTTTTTACGGGGTGGTTTGCCATTGCCTTCCCCAGTCACTTACACTTTACCCCCAGCAAGCTGGGTACTCATTTTACTGACCTCAGAAGGATGAAAGGCTGAGTCAATCTTGAGCCAACTACCTGAACCCAGCTTCTGCCGGGATCGAACTCAGATCATGAGTAGAGCTTGGACTGCTGTATTGCAACTTACCACTCTGCGCCATGGGGCTCTTGAGTGGGAAAAGGGAGTGGGAAAAGTTTCCTTAAGAGTGGGAACTATGCCATCAATGCTCAAGTAGGCAGTGATTAGGCCTGTTCTGAAAATATCCTTCTGGGAACTAGACAGGAGAAATGTGACCCTGCTAGTCCTGCTAGATCTTTCTGTGGCCTTTGTATCCTGCTGAGCTGCCTCTCAGCCCTGGAGCTAAGGGGCACCTTGTTATGGTGGTTCAAGTCCTATCTGAAGAAGAAGATATTGGATTTATATCCCACTCTCCTCTCCAAATCTCAGAGTGTCAGAGCGGATCACAATCTCCTTTACCTTCCTCCCCCACAACAGACACCCTGTGAGATGAGTGGGGCTGAGAGAGCTCTCCCAGAAGCTGCTCTTTCAAGGACTGCTCTGAGAAAGCTATGGCTGACCCAAGGCCATTCCAGCAGCTACAAGTGGAGGAGCGGGGAATCAAACCCGACTCTCCCATCTAAGAGTCCGCACACTTAACCGCTACACTAAACTGCCTCTCCATCTGTGGTTGGATTCCTGCTCTACCCCATGGTTGTTGGCTTGCAGGGGGTCCCACTGGGTTTGATCTTATTCCCTATATTATTTAATAGTCACATGAAGGCACTGGGAGAGGTCATATGGATGATACCCAGCTGTGCCTCTTTTCCTCCTAATTCCGAGGATGCCATTGATGTTCTGAACCGGTGCTTGGAGTCAGTACAGATGAGGACGAACAACTCAAAACTTGACAAAACAGAGGTTCTCTGTGTTAGTAGAAAGGCAGACTAGGATCTGTTCTGCTAGCAGAGGCACTGTCCTTGAATCATCCTGAAGTTGGTGGCCAATTCTGAGGTTCCTAGTTTTATTTCTTGATAAGCTATGCCTGCCACAAATGAACGGACAGATGGACATGCGGATCCTTTTATTATAGATGTGTGGTAAGAGCCAGCAAAGTTATTTGTTCTGTTCCGATATTTGGTTTGAATCAGGGTTGTTGGGGAGGGGGGAAGATGAAATCATTATCCAGGGCCCATGGTGGCTCTCAGCAGACCTGGCAATTTTGGGTTCCCTGTTGAGAAGACAGAGCATAAATAGCTAAATAAATAGCACAGACATGCCATGCTTATTGGTTTCTCTAAAGCAGTGGCCCTCAACCTTTCTGGCACCAGGGACCAGTTTTCTGGAAGACAATTTTTCCACGGACTGATGGGGGTGGGGGTGATGGGGTTTTTACTGCCCCAGGTTGCCCCCATGCCCACACCCCATGCCTGCCCCCCATGGGGGTCTTTAAATGAGGGGTAGGCGAAGGTCACTGCCACACTGCCCCTTCTGCCGACCCGGGCAAATGAAAGAGGTGGTGCTTTGGAGTGAGGCTGCACTGCCTGGGACCTAGGCAGGTGAAAGGGGTGCTGCTATGCCTCTGCCTCACTCCGTGGCCCAGTTGCTAACAGGCCATGGACCGGTACTGGTCTGCAGCCCTGGGGTTGGGGACCCCTGCTCTAAAGCATCAGATTCGCTTCTGACTACCTAAGAGTGCTATCCTAAGAACAGCTTCTTGGGAGTAAGCCCCACCAAGTAGACCCCACTAGGATCTTGAGTAGATGTGCTTAAGATAGTACTGTAAAATACCAGACCTCTCTAACACACATGAATGCGAAATAACCTGCCAAATATCTCTTATTCAGTATTGCTGAAAGCTGAAAATTTCACTTCTCTGTCTCTGATCTTTAGAGATCTACCTCTGTGCTTCAAAACCATATCAAAAACAATACTGTTTGCTGAATTATGTATTTATCATCATTCTTTTTCCATTATTCCATGCTGTCAGATATGTCGTTGGCCGAGGAGCAGAGCACTCCTAAACAGAGTTACAGCCTTCTAAGCCTAGTGATTTCAGTGGGTTTAGAAGGCTATAACTCTGCTTAGGATGGCACTGCTGCTAAGCCAACATGTATCACATGCTCAGCCTCAGGCTAGCATGACATTTAGTACATGAGAACAGGAATTGATCAAGCTGGATTCATACAAGCTGTTTGATCGTAACTTTACCATATATTTAAGTCCAGTTACAGGGGAAACCTGTACAACACAAACCAGAACTAAACTGATATGAAGTCTGAGTACCCCTTTTTGTTATTTAACCCAGGGGATTGCTAATTCTCCTCCATTCTACTGAAGTGTAGAATCCAAGCAATAAAGTGGGTTTAGGCCAGAATTCTGAATTAGTTTAATAGTAGAATTGCATGGATGTGAGATCTTTACAATATTTGTGAGGAGCACTTGAGAGTACATTTCAGGAGGAAGAAAGTGTAACTTTTATCCTAACAGGTTGCAAAAACAGTGTCATATGCTAAGGAATCCCAAAGCAAATGTGCAGAATAAAACCCAATTTTCCTCCAGTATGTGAAGGAAGTACCCCACTTATCCTTTCTGCACTAATTTTCTTCAACTACAGCAATCCTGTCCATTCAGCAATTTGCATAGGTTAATTCTCTTATTCCAAAAAAATGCTGATTTTTTTTTAATTGGTAGGATGGCCAGGTGACAGAGAAAAAGCAGTTAAGCCAAAGAGCTGTCATATGTAGCAATTTTAGAAGAAAATAAGAGGGTGCTATGGAACTGTTATCATCATTGGCGGATGAGAAACTAAAAATTTACTATGAGTGTGTAATTATTTATTATTTTTGATTTATAGCCTGCCCTTTTCCAAATGGGCTCTGAGCGGGTAACAACAGTCAATAATACAAGGTTAAAATCAAATACATATAATAAAACAATATACAATCTAAAAACAATATAACAGTCTAAAAACAAACTCCAATTCTGCAGTTGGTGGTATCAGTTGCCTCCACTTCTTCCATACATCCCCCAGCTGGATCGACAGAGTTATTTCATTGGGGCCCCTACAGCAGGGAGGCCACAGAATAACAAAATGTCCAGTGGTTGTATAGTAGTTAGAGAGCCAGACTAGGATCCTGGAAACCCAGTTTTAAATCCCCACTCTGCTGTGGAAATTTGTTGCGTGACTTTGAGCCAGTCATACACTCTTTGGCCTAACCGTCCTCACAGGGTTGTTACGAGGATAAAATGGAGAGAACAATGTAAGCTGATTTGCGTTCCCCCTGGGAAGTAGGCTTGCCAGTCCCCAGGACCCAGTGAGGGATCCCACTTCCCATTTTACAGCCTCCTCCCTGCTGCCAACCAACTGATTGGTAGAGGAAAGCCTCACCCCCAACAGCCACCATGTGCCTTTAAGCTCCAGCAGGCTTACAAGATGCTTGCAACTGTTTGTGTTTTGGAATGTGTGTGTGCCTTTAAATCCCAGGAGCAGGAAAGCAGAGGATGGGGTGAGCAGGCAGAGTAATGAATATGTGAAACTGTGAGAAAGGCGGAGAACAGAGTCCCTCTGTTTTGCATTCACTTCAGAAGTCATTTCTTTAGTAAAATGGATAGGAAAGAGTTAGCTAGAACCTGATTATGGGATGGAAGAAAACTCTACCCCCTAGGCTGCTCTCCTTTTCTGTTCCTGTCTGAAGAAGCTGGTTGAAATACAGCAGATTGTTACATAGGGTTGCCAAGTCCAATTCAAGAAATATCTGGGGACTTTGGGGGTGGAGCCAGGAGACTTTGGGGGTGGGGTCAGGAGACATTAGGGATGAAGCCAAGATCAAGGCTGTGACAAGCATCATTGAACTTCAAAGGGAGTTCTGGCCATCACATTTAAAGGGACGGCACACCTTTTCAATTCCTTCTTTCCATAGGAAATAATGAAGGATAGGGGCACCTTCTTTTGGGGCTCATAGAATTGGACCCCCTGATCCAATCTTTTTGAATCTTGGGGGGTATTTTGGGGAGAGGCACTAGATGCTATACGGAAAATTTGGTGCCTCTACTCCCCAAAATAGCCCCCCCAGAGCCCCAGAAACCCACGGATCAATTCTCCATGATTTTCTATGGGAATAAATCTCCATAGGGAATAACAGAGTTCCCAGCAGACATTTCCCTCCCCTCCCCCAGCCTCCCCTCTGATGACCCTGAAGCAGGGGGAGGGTCTCCAAACCGGGTGATCCCCTGCCCCCACCTGGGGATTGGCAACCCGATTGTTACATTATGTAATTCCCATGAGTAAATTGCCCCAGTGAGATCAGAAAAGTGTGGGCTTGCAAACTCTGTTTATTTTGGATGCTTTGTGAGTGTGTGTGTGTCCCTTAAAAAAGCCATGCTTGGAAATGCTTCCAAAAGCCTGACAAGGGGACTTGTGGGGGTATGACAAATTCCACTTTAATTTAGTGGAAGTGCAGCTGCCAGAGTAGGCTAAAAGAGGATGAGGAAATAAAGACACTATTCAGGGGAATGGCACGGCTGTGTTTTTATTTATTTATTTAGGGAATGGGAAAATCTCCTGGCTCCACCCCACAAAGTCCCCAGATATTTCCTGAGCCTGACCTGGCAACCCTGCTGGGGAAAAAGGTGAGGTATAAATGAAGTAAGTAACAAGATATGTAATCCTGTGCCTTGGATGACCCAATCTAGAGGGATTTCATCAGAACTTGGAAGCTAAGCAGGGTCAGCCCTAGTTAGTATTGGGATGAGAGACCACCAAGGAAGTCCAGGATTTCTACACAAAGGCAGGCAATGGCAAATTGCCTCCATTTTAAAATCCTATGTATTCATAAAACAGCTGTAAATTGGTAGGACTTTCCACTATGTAATCCTTTTCCACACCAGGCTTTGGAAACTAATGGATTGGAATATGGAATACATATGAGTGTGTCTGTTCCCAAAATGAATGTGCATTTATTCCCAAAATGAATGTCCAGCATTAATGTATATATGTGTATATTCTTACTAATAATTGCAAAAGGTCTCATAGCACAAAAAAAAACACCCCAAGTGAATCAACTGTGGCATAGACTTGTGTAAATTTGGAGTGATGGTTAAATACAATAATAGAAACAATTATTTTTTATTTATTTTTAGTAACTTTGTTTCAATAATACTTCCACAGTGGTGTGGGCTACAACAGATACATAATGTATACATTAATATTCCATAATAATTGTTATTATATTAATATTTTACAGTTTATACACTTTTACAAGCCTGTTGAAAAATTGTAAAGCTGTGTAACATTGTAGCCCACACCACTGTGGAAGAATTATTGAAACAAAGTTATTAAAAACCTGGGATCTTCATATGGTGGACCCCTCGGGCTGATACAGAAAACTGTGTGGGACATGATTTATAAATATTGCCTAGTGTTGTGGGGGGGGGGGGTGTCTTCTATTATAGACTTGTGTAAGCCAGAGACCACATAGCCCACTTTTACAATCAGTAGGCGGTTGGCAGATGTATGTGTATGCATTGGTCCATCAGTGGCTGCTAGTCATTGTGACTAAATGCATCTTTTGCATCACAATGCAGTATACCAGTGCTAGAAGACCAGCCTCTGTACTCTGTTTGCCCTTCAGAATAACTGCTTGGTGGCTGTATGCATCTCTTTACTAGACTACATGGACCACTGGACTGATCCAGCAGGGCTCTCTTCATGTTCTTCGTGTTTAGCTCCAGGACAAATGAACAATGGCACGTACGACTATTTGATCAGAGAAAAGAGGTGTTTTCGTTCACATCCAGGACGTCTGAGTAAGTCTTCAAACTATTCATTTTTGTTAGCTATTTAATTACGAAGTATGTAAATTCAGAACTAAAACGAAACCTACGTGTGCACTGCAGGTATTCATTCATTCTCTAATTATATTACTGGCATCTCCCGTTTCCCCCACTGTCTGAGCTGTTACTCTGTAGGGCGTAGCCCGCCTTCCTTCCCAGGCAGGGCTTTGTAAATAAGGAGTGATTACCTTCTACGTATCTAACAGAAAGCTCTATAGCTCTGTTGCCAGGCTCAAGTGTGTGCTTTTAGTATCTATTAATCGTTAAAACCAGAAAGTCACAGATTGGCTTTAAAAAAAGCAAGTATTATTAAGTTCAGAAGCTTTTGCTTAAAATGAACGCCTTTCAGGAACTTCAAGCAGGGCCGGCCCTGCCACTAGGCAAACTAGGCAATTGCCTAGGGCACCGGCCACGTTTTTTTTTAAATAGCAGGAATGCAGCTCCGGCTGGCTTGGTGTCCAGGGGTGTGGCCTAACATGCAAATTAGTTCCTGCTGGGCCGTATCTATTTAAAAACAACCGTGTTAAACAATTGCGCAATCAGGGGGTGTGGCCTAATATGTAAATGAGTTCCTGCTGAGCTCCTAATATGCAAATGAGTTCCCAGAAGGCGCTGGCCTTCTGGGGGCGCCAACTTGGGTGCCTCCAACATGACTCAGTGATATTATCAGTGTGTGTGTGGGGGGGAAATGTTAGCCTTGCCTAGGGTGCCAGACAGTCTAGGGCTGCCCGTGACTTCAAGGCATCCCTTATTCCTCCACCCTAATGTGAGAATCCTGGCACATTCACATAGTCTAGATTTGAGTCCAGTATAGCACTTTGGAGACCAGTAGTATTTTCAGGGTATGAATTTTCAGAGGGCAACAAGGTTTTCAGGGTATGAACTATCAGTGGAAGCTTATACCCTGAAAAACGTGTTCGTCTCTGAAGTGCTACTGCAGTTGAATCTAGCCATCCTACCAAAGACGACTAACCTCTGACTGGTATCCTATGCTTGAATACTCAGGGCCAGAAGTGTGTCCTATTGAGTTCAATGGGACTTACTACTTTGTACATATGTTTAGGATAGCAGCCATGGGAACTTAACTGTGAAGATTTTGTGGGGGTGGGGGGAGCATTGTTCATTTGGGATGTATTCTCCCGCAGCCAAATCTAATTTTGGTCACAGAGTTCAGTATTTTTCACAACTTCCAGAGCCTGTTTTAAACACATAGAGCCTTTATATACTCTTTCTGGTGAGGTGGATTTTTTTTTTCCTTTTTAAAGATGCTTTGTAGAGCATACTTAATGACTCACACAATCTAGTTCTGTGGATAGTACTTGAGTCATCGTTTTTTTGTGAAAAGGAGGGGCTGGATCATCATCTTTCCAAAGCACTTAACAGTACTTCCCTTGCCTTGACCAGTATTTTTTTTTGGGGGGGGGGGGACAATGGAGAGTGGGGTTTTTTTACCCAAATACATTACACTGCCTGGGTTAAACAGAACACCTTGACTGCAAATCAGGTTTAAGCCCACACCCTAGGGAGAAAACAAGATGTGAGTGCAGGGGTATTTTTTGTAGAAAAGCCCAGCAGAAACTCATTGCATATTAGGCCACACCCCCTGACATCATCATTGTTTCACATAAGGCTTTTTAAATAGAAAAAGCTCGGTAGAAACACATTTTCATACTTGGTCACACCCCCAATGCCAAGCCAGCTGGAACTGTGTTCCTGTGTGTTCCTGCCTGGTGAGTGGCTGTACTGTGGAAATATGCAATGCCTGGTGTACAAGGGGCAGGGGGCAATGTGTGGAAAGCTATATTTGGCACCTTCCTTCTGCCAAATATTATTCCTTTGTGTGTTTCCCAGAATACTATTCTCAGGCTGCTTCCTGTTTCTTTTCAGAAATTCGCTCTTTTCCTGCCATCATAGAGTTAGAACATTACCCATCTCTCTCTGTCTCTCTATCCAGTAATGGCAGTTCCTAAATAAACTACTCTGTTTCCCTAACCAGTCCTACTGTCACTGGATGCTCACTCTGTCAGGCATGTGCAGGTAAAAGTTGCTTAGCGACACCACTTCTATGTGGACTTGCCCATGGCTGGTTCAAGATATTTTATTACCCTCAGCAAGGTACACCCATCACCTTCTTTTTCAGGACAGTGATACCAATTACCTTTCTTGTTGTTGATGATGGTAGGGATGAGCTGAGCCCTCATAGCACATCAGCAGCACAATCATTGTGCTGCCCCAAGCAGTTGTTTGACAAGAGAGCTGGCACTGTACCAGCCCCTACTCAGCCCCTTCTCCCACCCCTGCCTTTATCCCATCTGTTATGTATTTGCTGTGTTATGTATTGCATCTCACTGGGTTATTATTGCCAGAGCTTGAGACAGGCACTCCTTGCAAACCAGGATCCTGAAGCCTGGAAGAGCTGGCCAATCAGGATGCTAGGCATGTAACAACTTGTAACAAAGAGATGCAAATGAATGATTCTGGAGTGAGCCAATAGGAATAACTGTTGACTGCTGGGGTGGGGGTATGGTTAACTATGGCCAGAGTGTATATAATGAGTGAAGTTTGTGACTGTTTCTTCTTACAATCAAGTGTTCTTGGTTGATTCAGAGCTGGCTGAACTCACTTTACAATACTGCTGTCAAAATATAGAAGGCGTTTGCCCAATTACCTGCCTTCCTGTTTATGTATTTTAATTATGAGTTTTGTTTTGTGCCTGTTTTAATTATTGTGTGTGTGCGTGTGAGGGTATAATTTTTCAACATTTGCTCTAATGGTTTTGATTGGTTGCTGCCTTGGAGACCTTTGTACTGGGTAGAAAGGTTGCATAAAGAAGAGATCCCCAGCCTTTGTGGGCACATTTAGAATTCTGACACAGCATGGTTACAAAATGGCTGCCACAAAATGGCTACTGCAGGAGATGAAGCCAGCCACAAAACCTTAACTTGCCTTCGGTCACACAGTGAAGATCCATGTACTGTGGTTTTCACTAAAGCAATGGTTTTTTTTAAATCTTCATTGCCAATCAAATCAGAAGCATTGCTGGGCAAAAACCCACCTGGTTCCACCCTGGTTCTAAAAATGCTCAGTGGCCACCTGGAAAGCTCTCTGGTGCCTAAGAACAACATGTTGGGGACCCCTGGCATAAGAAAAGGATTTCTTGTTTGCCATGGCATCTTTTTAAGGGCAAGGAAGATGAGAGATTTGGGGTTTGTTATTTTATTCTGGTTTTAACTGGAATTTTAAAAGAGCTAGTATTGTAAGCCACCTCAAATGACAAGGAAATGTTAAGTATAAGTGTTTTAATAAATAAAAGTTTTAAATAGATGCAAATGCATTGTTCACGGATGTTACATTTTGTTTACAACATAAAGTGTAATGTGTTGCACATAAAGTGTCATGTACAGTAGCCTTTATAGTTAACGAGAGTGAGGAAGGCAGTAATGGGATACAATCTAAAAAATGACAGAATGATCTCGGTTCGTATCCAAGGCAAACCATTCAATATCACGGTAATCCAAGTCTATGCCCCAATCATTGATGCAGAAGAGGCTGAAGTGGACCAGTTCTATGAAGATCTACAACACCTTCTAGAATTAACACAAAAAAAGATGTCCTCCTCATCATAGGGGACTGGAATGCCAAAGTAGAAAGTCAAAAGGTAACTGGAACAACTGACAAGTTTGGCCTTGGTGAACAAAATGAAGCCGGGCAAAGGCTAATAGAGTTTTGCCAAGAGAACAAGCTGGTCATAGTGAACACCCTCTTCCAACAACCGAAAAGGCGACTCTACATGTGGACATCACCTGATAGGCAACACAGAAATCAGATTGATTATATACTCTGCAGTCAAAGATGGAGAAACTCCTTACAGTCAGCAAAAACAAATGAGGAGGGAGCATTCCCTGATGCTGGGAAAGACAGAAGGCAAAAGAAGAAAGGGACGGCAAAAGATGAGATGGCTGGACAGTGTTACTGATGTAACAAACACGAATTTGAGCAGACTTCAGAGGATGGTAGAAGACAGGAGGGCCTGGCGTGACTTTGTCCATGAGGTCGCAGAGAGTTGGACTCGACTGTGTGACTAAACAACAACAACAGTAACCGTGCTACACAAATAAATTAATTAAAAATTACACATCGGGGCATGCAGGCATGAGGCATCAAATAAAAAGGTCATCTTCAGTTCCCCTCAGTTTTATTTATTTATGGTATCATATCCCGCTTTTTTTCCTTCAAGAAATTCAAGGTAGAAGGTATATGTGGTAGGGCTGCCAATTTCCAAATAGCATCTGAAGACTGCCCACTATTGCCCACTATTACAATTCATCTTCAGGCAACCAAGATCAGTTCCTTGGAGAAAATGGCTGCTTTGGAGAGTGGACTCTATAGCATTATACCCTGCTGAGGTCGCTGCTCTCCCCAGGTTTCACCCCCTCTAATTTACAGGTATTTCTTAACCTAGAGCTGGCAACCCTAATATGTAAGGGTTCCAAGATGTCCTAACTGAGCATGGATCAGACCCCAGCCCGGTGAGTTTTGCACAGGGTTGGTGTAATCAGCTGCCTTCAGGCTATACCCTGAGCACATCAAAGGCGTGTAGTAAACCAACTCCCAGTTGTGAGGACATATTTAATAAATAAGTAAAGTTTACTGATGTCTTCTCCTGCCTAAAAGCACACATTGTGAACTCCCCAGTTCAAAACGTATCTCAGCCTCAACATCCCTTAGGTGAGCTACGCTGTTATGCTTAATGCCCTGTCTTGGAATCTGTAAAAGTCATACTTCTAAGAGAGAGCTCTCGCAAGAATGACTAAGTTGCTATATTTGAAACTCTTTGAACTGTAGGTCTCCCCACTTGTACAGGACTAATAATTCTTCACAACCATAAAGGCCTGTTGTGCTTAGATAATGCATGCGGCACTCTTTGAATACAGAAAAACAGCCAATGCTGTTATAATATTAAAATGCTTATTCAAATTTATTTGCATTGCCAACTTTGGGTTTCAAAAATACAGCTTTCACAGAACAGGTGGCAGAGTACGGTGGCTTTTGAGCTGCTAGATTGGGCTGTGAAGTCAACGGGCAGAAAATGTTCAAACACCTGTCCAGTTAAAAAAAAAAATCTTGGCGTATTCAACAAAATACTTGAGAGCCAGTGTAGTTGCTACAATGCTGCATTAGGACCAGGGAGACTCCAGGTTCAAATCCTCCCACTGCCATGAAGTTCACTGGATGATCTTGAGCCAGTCATACTTAGCCTCACCTGCCTCACAGGGTTGTTGTAAGGATAAAACGGAGAACAGAATGACATAGGCATCCCTCAGTTCTTTGGAGGGCAGGTGGAATCAAAATTAACTAACAGAATATATGTATCTTTCTGCAGAAAAATAATGTATGGGACAGGTTAAAAAAAATTAAACACCTAACATGTAGTAGTAGTTGTTTATTACAGTCTTTAGACCAGCATACAGTTCAAGCAGGCATAAAATACAATAGTAATATAATGGTAAAAATTTTAGGAACTTTTAAGGTGCAGTTCCCGTAATTTAAGAATGCACAAAATGTACCAGCTTCGCATGTGATCTTAGAATTATTATAAGACAAAAAAACAGTGAAGTCTTGCTTTATTTGTGTTTATGTGGCCAGAAATCTTATCAAATAATGGGGTGATAATTCCATGAGGAACCTCCCTATAGAGTGGACAGCTGGAAAACATGTGCTCTACAGACTCAACCTCCCCTAGGGAACAAGAGCATAACCCTGCTGGGTAGGGGAACACCTTACATGTACCAATCCTAATTAAAAGGGGAAAAATGCAAAATGTTACATGTGTACTGCAGCAAGAACAACCTACTAGCAAAGTCTACAGAATGACTGTGCGGCTAGTTAACTGCATTCTAAGCTCAGTGAACTCAGTCCAAGGCAGATTGTGTGCCATAGACAAAAGCCAAATTCTACCTTTAATGAAGACTGACCGAAGTGACACCAAACAGCATGCAAGCTTTTGAGTTATCTGGAACTCATCAGGCTTTTTTGTTTTGTTTTTAGGAAAAGGGGACAAGAAGGCTGTCTCAGGCTTTGACCTTAAGGCATCGCCTTTTAAGCATCCTATGGAAAATGCTGAGCAGTTGTGATTTAAAACGGTGCTGGAGTTAGAGGTTTAGACCGGAGTAACTCTGCACAATATTGCACGCCTTTTTGTCTTCCGAATCTTACGACGGGGGAGGGGGAGGGGGGGTCGTCCAGCCCGCAAGATCTTCCTCTGCTTCTAGCCTTCCAAGTGTTTGCAGACTCTCTCCTAACAATTGCAAAGCAAGCAGGGACAGACAGAAAACCTCGCCTGCTCCCCGTGACGACACCGTCCTCTGCCACCGGAGGGGACGACGACAGAAACCCAAGCCCCGAGCTGATCCCACGCTCACACCGGCGAACCAGGTGAGCCGAGGGGCGGCCTCTTGCGCCTTCTGCACCGCCCATCGCTAAGCTGGTGGGAGCCGATAGGAGAAGAGCGTGGAAACTTTTCTGTTGCGTAGCCAGATCCGGATCCCGTGGCGGCGGCGGCTGGACTGACGTGGTCCGTCGAATCAAAACAGAAGAGGAAAGCTGCGGCCGGATCGGCGTCCTGGGGCTCCGCTCTCGTAGTCTGTGGTTTCAGCGCAGATTAGACAAAGCCGGTGAGTTTTGCTGCGGGCGGAGAGGGTTGGTTTGGATCCCTCCGCCCCAGTTTATAGAGGATGTGATTTCAGGCTGGAAATCTTGGCTTGCACTTTCTAGGGTGGAGAGGAAGGAAGGCAGAGGGGGTGGGAAAAAAACACAGTGGTCTTTTCCTTGCCTGCAGCTGCTGCTTTAATGGCGGGGTCGGGGAGCGGAATAGAATCCCACCCCCCACCACCACCACAAATGACCTTTGCATCCATTTGCAATCTGATGCAAGCTTTCCCCAAAAATACAAACGATCTGGATTCCTGTCCTGCTCGGCATTTACCCCTAGATCCTGTGCAAGTCCTACACCCGGTCGTTGAGATTTTCTGATCCCTCCCTCTCCCTGTTCTGAGCCGGAAGCGGCGGAGGTCTTAGTTTGTGGCAGGCAAAATATAGGAGTTTTGTAGCATCTCGGAACGTAAATACGATTTGATTCCAGTGCAAGCTTTCGTTGGACGGGAGCCCACTTCTGAATCGTTGCATGGAAAGAAGTCGGCTCTAGTCCTCGGGAGCTTGTGTCGGAACACAGCCGCGTTAGTCCTTAAAATGTCACAGGGCCACTGTTTACATTTCAACCGGATCTTTCTTTTTTTTCCCCCCAAGCCTGTTGCCGGGTTCTTCAGCTTTACCTTAGTTCGGCCGACTGTTTTTGTAGAAGTCCATCCGTGGCAAGAGGAAGTCAACCCTCCCCCCTTCGTTGCCTCACAAGTGTTTATTTTTTTCCTTTGGGAGGGGGGCAAGCTAGCAGAATTTTTGTGCTTTTCTTGTGTTTATAGGACAGATTTCTTTGGAGCTGTGTGATTTTTTTTTTAGGTGCCCATTGTATTCCGTAGTATTGACGTTCAAAAACATGCAGAGAACTATCCTGCAAGCCCTAAGGAAGAATGTTTAAGTAATTGCAATGTAGCCAGGCCCTTGCAGGTTGATCCTTGTGCATCTCCCCTCCCATTGAGTCACAGCTGACTTCTGGCGCCCTACTAGGGGTTTCAAGGCAAGAAACTTTCAGAGGTGGTTTGCTGTTATCTGCCTCCAAGTCATGATCCTCATATTTCTTGGTGGTCTCCCATCCAAATACTAGCCAGGGCTGATTCTACTTATCTTATAAGAGAAGACTAGCTTGGGTTATTCAGGTCGGGGCTCTCTGCATCTACTTAGAAGGAGGTCCACACAGCTGAATGGGATTTAGGGTTGCATTCCTTCTTAATGTTAACAAAGAGAGTTTCACAACAGAAACAATTTCCTTTGAATGCGTACCAGATTTCCTAGGAAAGGGGAAATGCTCTTCTGATAACAGATAGCGAGGAGAAAGCAGTAGTAAGAAACCTTTGTTGCTCATGAGTGCATATGAATCTAAGACACTCTATAAGACCGCGGTCCAAAGCTGGACTGGCTCTTGAACATGCTGAGAAAGTTCCTGTTTAAAAACATACGAAGACCCCATGGGATCAGACCAGTAGTCTATCCAATCCAACACCCTGGTCACACAGTGGCCAATGAGTTGCCCTGGACAGTCAGCAAACAGGGCAGAGAGGCCAGGCTGCTCCCATATTGTCCCCTAGCTCTGAGTTTCAGAGGTTTACCACCTCTGTATATGAAGGCTCCCTTCAGTAACTAGTAGCCATTGAATGTGTAACACTTTTTAAAAGCCATGTATCCTCATGGCCATCACTAAATCTACTGGCAGTGAATTCTACAATTGAATTACTTGCTGAGTGAAGAGTTAGCTGTATGCTGGCTGTTTCCCTGGAGGGCCACTACTGGTGGTCACAGCCAAGTAGCTTCTATGATTCAGGAGGTGCTTTGCTTGACTCTGGGCAAGCAGGTGTATGCTGGCCTGGTGGGATGGAGCTGAGCAGCTTCGGTGGCTCTGCCAGAGTTGCAGGGGCCTCTTGGGTCAGCTGCATTCAGATCTGCCTCCTGCTGCAACCCTAAACAAAATCCTAAACTAGGTACCTTTTTTGGACTGTAAGACTTCCTTTGAATGTGTACCAGACACATGTATGAGATTAGCTTCGTTTGGTGGTGCAATAAGGCACGAGTCCAATAACTCACAATGTGCCCTTTGCAAAGATAGTAGAACTGATGGTTATTTAACCCCAATTGGGCATTAGAATTAAGCACTTTAAGATATCTAAAACACAAGATCCCACTGAGTGTGTTTTCATAATGCTGTAGTGTAGAAGGTTCATCCCACTGGTGAAATTTCCTTGCTTTTCAGAGCACGCTGATATATTGCATGTGATCTGCAACCATTATGAGATTAGTTTACTGACTTTCACTGTCCCACAACTGTCCCTGGGGGTTTTAATTAGAAATTCTGAAAGACAGGTCAAAGCCTCTGCATATGCATTTAAAGTACTTGTTGCCATACTTCTCTTAACTTCTGTCTTCCGGACTTGGTACTTACACTACATTAACATGAGATGCCAAGAGTCAAGTCCATCTGGTCTGCTCCCCCCCCCCCTCAAAAAATAGATTCTTGGTTTTTTTGTTGTCGGTCAGACATAAAGATCGCAATCCAGAGAACTAGTTGGTTTTTTATTTTTCTGGACCATATCACCCATAAATTCTGAAGTTTCCTCAGGTTTCCAATGTGATTTGCTTTATGTGCACAGGTGTAAGGGGGGTATACTGTTCAAGAAATATAAATCTCAAACCATGCTGAAGACACAGAACTGATTGTGTGGTACATTGGACAGTGGCCAAAGCTATCAGTTTGATTTACCAAACACACCCAACCAGTTTTTTTCCCCTGTTGTATCTTTTAAAAATTCTGTCTCCCTGTACACTCTTAACGTTGAATTTAAGCTTGCCTAGCTCAAGATACCAGTAGGAGAATGTTTCAGTTCCCAATATTTTCAAGATTGCAGTCAATCATCAGATTTTTGTTGGTCTTAATAAAAGGTATTGTAGGACTTTTGTTTTTGGGCTAAAATATCTACCTGTAACCTTACCTATCAGAAAACTTTCAAAGGGAGACTCCAACAAGGAGATGCTGAGTTGAAATCCATATACACAGGGCTGGATTAAACCCCTAGGCAGTCAAAATCTTGGGGGGCCCCTCGGAAATTATCTCAGAGTCAGAGCACCAGACAAGTCGGGCAAAGAGCCCTGCATATACAGATTTGATACCATCACACTGGAATTCAATAGGGCTGGGGGTGGTTGGTTCAGGTAATTGTTCCTCCTTGCACTATTCTGATTCATCCTACTTTTGCTGGTTTATCTACAGCTGGGAGTGGTTCACATCCATACTGACTGGATGATTTACTCTTCTGACTTGATCTCCACTTCATCTGTGCTTTGCTGTGTAATGTCACACTGAGATAACAATGAATTGTAGAATCACAGAGCTGGAAGGGGCCATACAGGCCATCTAGTCCAACCCCCTGCTCAATGCAGGATCAACCCAGAGCATCCCTGATAAGTGTTTTTCCAGCTGCTGCTTATAGACTGTCATGGGGGGGGGGGCTCACCACCTCCCTAGGTAGCTGATTCCACTGTTGAACAACTCTCACTGTAATTTCCCCCCCTAATATCCAACTGGTACCTTCCCACCCTTAATTTAAACCCATGACTGCAAGTCTTCTTTTCTGCTGCCAACAGGAACAGCTCCCTGACTTCCTCTGCATGACAGCCCTTCAGATACTTAAAGAGAGCAATCATGTTCCCCCTCCACCTCTTCTACTCCAGACAACAGTCTCAAGTCCCTCAGCCTTTTTTCATAGGACTTGTCTCCAAAACTGAGCTTTGGGATGCTGGGCCTTCAGGCTTCCCTTTGCAACAACCTCCCTTTCCATCCCCACACATTCATCAGCTTTGCAGGTGTGTGTGTGTGGGGGGGGGGGTGTATCTTCCCACCAAATATATCATTTAATGAAGATACCTTTGTGAACACATAAAGCTACCTTATGCTAAGATGGGCCATTGGTCTACCAAGGTCATTCTTGTCTAATCTGACTGCCTGCAGTTCTTCAGGGACTTGGATAGAGATGTTTCACATCACCAACTATCTGGTTCTTTAAAAAAAACAAAACTGGAGATGGCACCCTTGGCATGCAAAGCATGGTCCCACCACTCAAGACAAACATTGATTGATGCTACAACAAATTAGTCTTTTAAAGTACCACAAGTCGGTGGTGTTGTGAAAATATAATAGGAGTGCAGATCATTGTAAGTGACCCTGATTCTGAACTCCTTGGAAAAAAGATGGGATAAAAACAAAGGAGTGAAGAAAGCTACACAATCTGATTAAGATGTATTCTGACAGATATGTGTGCCTGGATTTGTTTTTCTCTGGTTCTTGTTATAATATTGGCTCTTCGGTACCATTACGTGGCTTTGATGAATAGATCCAAAATGGAGATCTCAAGACTTTTTATCAAGAGAAGCTTTTGTATTGTTTTTAATTTATTCCTTGCATCCTTTGGGAGGGGAGGTGTAGATAAGGGTGAGTAGCCATGTTGGTCTGAAACAACAGAACAAAGGTTGACTCCAGTGGGACCTTTGAGACCAATGAAGTTTAGTTCTGGGTATAAACTTTTGTGTGCACGCACACTGAAATGCGTGCACACAAAAGCTTATATCCAGAATGAAACGGTGTTGGTCCTAAAGCTGCCACTGGACTCAAACTTTATTCTATTCCTTTTTGGAGCTGAGACAACAGCTACACAGGACACTGAAATTAACTTCATGTCACATTTTTCATCGAATTTCAGTGAATCCCACTGCTGTGGTAGAGGGGGTTTGCTTGCGTCATTTCCCTGAAATTGCTGTATGACAAGGGTCATAGCGAGGTGGCAGCATATACATAAGATCCCATGTTAAATCCTTGGTATCTCTAGTAAAAACTAGATTTATGTCAAATAACACCTTAGAGACCAACCACATTTTGTCTTCCACTAAATAAGGTTTCAGTTTGTAGGGCTTGAGAGAACTGCTACTAAGCAGAATAGAAAATTACCTGACCTGTATAGGCTATATTTAGGGAAGCTGTAGACTCTGTATAGGGAAGTCTGGTATATCATCAGTGAATTTCTCTGTCATTTGGAGGTGGGGCTGTGATTCACATTTTGAGTGTTTTGAAATGATAAGGCTGGAAGATATGTCAGTTACTTGCAGATATGTAAATTTCCCTCTGGCAGACAACACCAAAGGCATTCCAGAGGCATGGCTTTTTGCAGCAGAATGATACAAGTCTTTAGAATTATCACATATTGTTTTGTGTCACCAGGGAGAGGTCTCCACCCTCTGATTTAATCTTTTGGTCTTTTCTCCTGGTTGCATCTGCATAGCAGTGCAATTGATCTGTATCAGTTCTGGTCTCAATTGGTTTAAACCCTTCCTCTCTGCCCTTCCTTTCTATATTTGCCTCTCAATATGTATAGGTATCAGCATGCTTTAAGGGGGGAAAAAAAACCCTGACAAAGCATTTAAAAACAACAACAATGCCACAATAAAATGGCATTGTTATGCAGATAAGACCAGAAAAAAGTCCAAAAGATACAATCACTGGGTGAGGATCAACTAGAAATGGAATTCCCTGTCTTTAAAAAGGTAAAGGTAATCCCCTGTGCAAACACCAGTCATTTCTGACCCAGGGGTGACCTTGCTTTCACATTGTTTTCATGGCAGACTTTTTATGGGGTGGTTTGCCATTGCCTTCCCCAGTCATTTACACTTTACCCCCAGCAAGCTGGGTACTCATTTTACCCACCTCGGAAGGATGGAAGGCTGAGTCAACCTTGAGCCGGCTACCTGAACCCATTTTCCATTGGGATCGAACTCAAGTCATGAGCAGCGCTTGGATTGCAGTACTGCAGCTTTACTACTCTGCGCCATGGGACTCATCTCCCATTCCTCAATGACCCCAAAATCTAACATCTCAGCTACTTCCCTTTGGAGTATCCCTTTGTGATGTGGTGGTACAGGCAGGGCAGAATTATTTCTCTTTGATATGTGGAGAGCTTAACCAGATAGTTACCAGCAGTTAACCTTTTGCTTAGTGGTCAACGTCCATGGTTAAATTCTCTATTTATAGATTGCACTAAATGCCTAGGTCACCTGAGGCTGCAGACAGTGATGAGCAGAACGAGAGATGGAAGATTTCCATCTGTGCTGAGATTCCTAGACTTCCTTGGAAAAGATAGAGGCTTTCCTTGTGTATTAGCTTCCGTCTGAGAAAATAGGTCCTGGTTTTTCTAAACAAATAGTTGGTTCCTGTGACTGCCTTCCATTGTTGTATGGAACCCATTACTCCTTTCCACCAAGTTTCTCTCCAACAGAGAAAGTCTGTCTTCAGCAAAAAAGAAAAACTTTTTTGTTATCAGCTTTTGTCCCTTAGAAAAGTCATTCTCTGTTGGAGGAATTCTTCCTCTGTTGAAAGGAAGCTTACAGCGTAATCCAAAACTGAGTCACACCACTAAGTCCATTAAAATCAGTGGTCTCAAAAGCAGAATACTCGGTTTAGGATTGCACTGTTTATGGAAGGGGTCCAACTCAAAGAAACGGGATGAAATATCATGGCAGAGTATTTAAGAGCCTTCACTATGACACTGAAAGTTGAGTTTGTTTGGGGCCTTGTTGAATTTGGATATCAACCTGTCCGGTTACAACATAAAGCAGAGCTAGGGGCAGCATGTCTTTAGTTCAATGTAACCCGTAGCTAGCTGACTGTGTCACTGAAAACCTGCTCCTTGATAGGAAATTCTGAATTAATTTGGAATTAGAATCACTAGGTCTTCACATATGATAGGGTTGCCAGGTCTGTGTTGGAAACTACTGGGAGACTTTGGGGATGCAGCCAGGAGAGAGCAGGGTTTGGGGTGGGGAGGGGCCTCAGCATGGTGCACTGCCAGAGACTGCACCCTTCAAAGCATCCATTTTCTCCAGGGGAGCTGATCTCTGCCAGCTGGAGATCAGCTGTAAAAATGGGAGATCTCCAGGCCCCACCTGGAGGCTGGCAACCCTTATGGGTAGGTTTGCCTGGGTAAATAGGTCTTGTTATGAAGTTTGAATGGTATTTAGCTCAAGGGACAGTTGTTACATGGTTTATAGCCTGCAAAGCAAATTACAGTTATAATGTGAAAACTGACATGTGGGTTTGCACTGTTTCAAAATGATATGGGTCTGTAAGAAATGGCTGAGCTTTATATTGCTCTTTGTTCTCCAGACAAAGTCAGTGAAATTAATGAGCAGTATCTCTTCCTTTTGGACCTAACAGCCCTGATCGTTCCCCCCTCCCTGCTTTCTGATTTGTATGCCTTATGCATGTAAAGGGAGCCCCATGGTGCAAAGTGGTAAGCTGCAATACTACAGTCCAGGCTCTCCTTACAACCTGAGTTTGATCCCGGTGGAAGCTGGGTTCAGGTAGCTGGCTCAAGGCTGACTCAGTCTTCCATCTTTCTGAGGTCGGTAAAATGAGTGCCCAGTTTGCTTGGGGGTAAAGTGTAGATGACTGGGGAAGGCAATGGCAAATCACCCCATGGGTCTGTAATGACTTGGTGCTTGCACAGGGGACTACCTTTACCTGCATGCATGCAAGGAACTGCCTTCCTTACATATTACTCCCATTCTGCAGTCACTCCTCTGGATGCTCATCAATTACGAGGCCCAATTTAAGGTACCTTTGTAGGGCTGCCAATCCGCAGGTGGGAGCAGGGGATCCCCTGGTTTTGAGACCCTCCCCTCACTTCAGGGTCATCAGAAAGTGGGGGGGGGAGGGAAATGTCTTCTGGGCACTCCATTATTCCCTATGGAGACGGATTCCCTTAATGGAGAATTGATCCATGGGTATCTGGGGCTCTGGGGAGGCACTTTTTTTTTTATAGAGGCACCAAATTTTCAGCATAGTATCTGGTGCCTCTCTTCAAAACACCCTCCAAGAGGGTCCAATTATGTGAGCCTCCAAAGAATGTGCCCCTATCCTTCATTATTTCCAATGGAGGGAAGGCATTTAAAAGGTGTGCAGTCTCTTAAATGTGATAGCCAGAACCCCCTTTGGAGTTCAATTATGTTTGTCACACCCTTGCTCCTGGCTCCACCTCCAATGTCTCCTGGCTCTGCCCCCAAAGTCCCCAGATATTTATTGAATTGGACTTGACAACTCTACCAACCAGCAGAAGTTATTCATTTATGTTATTTATAGTCTGCCTTTCTCACAGGGAGGCAAGGCGGATTACCCATAGTGAATGAGTGCAGTTAACAAAATGGGAGATTTAGTGAACAGCGCATTAGAACTATAGAAGGCTGGAACCCCCAATCAGAACTGAAGCATAGCCTAAGTATTCACATGACATATTAAGTATTCACATGACAAAAATTCCATAATAAGACTCTGCTTATAATAAGCTGGACACAGTGGTATAGACCACAGTCCCTGATAATTAATCCGAGGAAGTTTGTGAACCATTTTGTACAGTGCAACCTCATTACCTGTACAGAAAAGTCCTCTTGAATCATTCAATTTTGCATTCTTGCAGAAAAGCCAGGAGAGTGGGGGACCCTACCTGACCTCCTCAGGCAGACGGTTCCATAAGGTGAGAGCCACAATGGAGAAAGCATGCATGGAGGCAGTGTTGATTTTGTGCATTTGCATGTTGGCACCAATGTTCCCTAAACTGCAGAGTCTTGTGAGCAAAAATTCTGCTTTGTGAGCTATTGGCATTAAAGTTGTGAGCTACTGCATAAATTAGTTTTCTATAGGGCCATTTTTCCTGAGCTGAGACAAAAATGTGTGAGCTGGAGGCTAAAAAATTGTGAGCAAGCTCACACTAACTCTGCTTAGCGGGAACACTGTTTGCAAGTTGTGAGCTATTGGCATTAAAGTTATGAGCTACTGGCATTAAAATTGTGAGCTACTGCATAAATTATTGTGCTCTGGGGCCATCCTTCATGAGCTAAAGCAAAACCTGTAAGATGGAAGGTAAAAATCTGTGAGCTAGCTCATACTAACTCAGTTTACAGGGAACACTGGTTGGCACCTGTAGAAGACTCTGCTGGGGAACTAGGAGGCTACTAAACAAGAAGAATGTCTCATCTACCTTTAGTGCCTAAGGAGCATACAGTCAATGCCAGTGAGAGTTTGTACTGGAAGTCTGCAGAAGCTGAGGGACTTGTGGGCAAAATCAACAACTGCCCAGACAAAATGCTTTCTCCCCTGTGACCCCCAGAAAGGCTCCCACTTTCTTGGCTTTCTGCAAATGATGCAAAACAGAATTATTCAAGAGGGCTTTTCTACTAAGGCCATAGGGCTATATTGTACAAAATGACTCACAAATGTGCTTGAATAAATGATTAGGGACTGTGGTGGATACTATTGTGTATAGCAAGGGTGGCCACAATGTGGCTCTTTCAGACATATTGTGTGGCTCTCAAAGCCCCCCCCCCCCCCGCCCCATTGGCTGGCTTGTAGAAGGCATTTGTCTCTTTAAATCACTTCTCCAAGCCAAGTCAGTTGGCAGCTTGGATAATACATTTAAAGTCAACAAAGCAAAGGTAAAGTTGCTTTCTTTCCCTCCCTCCCCATCTGATGTTGATGTCTTGTAGCTCTCAAACATTTGAATAGTATTCTATGTGGCTCTTATGTTAAGCAAGTTTGGCCACTCCTGGTGTATAGCTTGCTTTGGTTCTGTATTTTAGATTCCTCCTTGGTTCCAGATTGCTACAGTCCTAAACCTATTGCATTGACTCGCTCTGTGTAATCCGCCTTGAATCCCAGTAAGAAAGACGAATTATAAGTAATGTCAATAAATAAATAAAAATACAAACATAAATACAAATATTTATTTTCCCTCAATGTTTGGGGCTCTCTCTTCCTGAGCTGCCATTAGGAAACATGTCAGAACAAAAACATAAAAGGCTGCATTCTTACACTAACTTCATTGGAACTTGAGCCATCTAATAGTGTGCTGGTTTGCATCTACAGTATATTCTGGCACACTTTATTGCTGCAGGTATTGTATTGACAGTATGGCGAGCCTTGTGAAGTGCAGTTCCATGTGTAATTCTCACATTCTCTCTGCTTTCCTTACATCATTTGCATTGTCTTTACCACAGCCTACCATTTGTAATGAAAATAAATCTTTGTTGCCCAGAAGAATTTCTCATTTCCTGCTTTCATGTATATTTAGATGGTAACATACTGTATTTGCATGGCAAACGTCTGCTCTAAAACGGAGCCACGGTTTAGTGCTTTCGTATTTACCAGCAGTTATTCTCAGGGATTGCTAGTGAGGTTTTCTGTGAGTGATCTTCAGAGAGGATCCACAGTGGGGCTGTGGCCGGTGTTTCCAATCTAAACTGTGTGCATGAGTGACCACCTATTCACACAGGAAGCCCTGCTCAGCAGCAGTCTGGAGCCAGGAAAGATCTTGCACTGCCCATTGTCCACTTCAAGATCACAGTTACATTCTGCTCGGGATGTGAACTGCTCCACTCAGAAGGAAAAAATTAGAGAGAATATCCCCATATATGCCCCAGAGGTCACTTTGCTCGGTCTCCCAAGATCTTTTGACCGTCCCCAGCCCAAGAGATGCCCATCATGCCTTTATCAGGACCAGGGCTTTTTCGGTCTTGGCTCCGATCCGGTGGAATCAGCTCCCTATGGAGATCTGGGCCCTACCTGGCTTGTTAGCCTTTCATAGGGCCTGTAAAGCGGAGCTGTTCCGCCAGGCTTTTGGATGAGGCAGCGGGCGTCCATTTGTTAGATCGGTTGGCCTCCCCTGCTGTACCGTCATGTTGTACCATCATCAGTGCCAAAAAAAATTATGCTATTGATATAGTATTGCTATTTCATCATTATTCAGACTGTTGTTACTGATGGGGGCCTGTGGGTTATGTAACATCATAATGCATGGTATGTGAAGCGCTGATTAGTTTCTGAGCTTAATGTTGTAACTGATTTTATTATGATTTTAGCTGTTTTAAATGTTTGTTTTATTATCATATATTTGATGTACTCTTCTCTGAGTCCCTATGGGGGAATGGGCAGAATATAAATAAGATGATGATGATGATGATTGATGATGACAGGAACATTGGCTGTAGCTCAGTAGTAGAGCTTGTTCCAAGCATCTTCACTTAAGAGGGCTAGGTAGTAGGGATCCGAATGACCTCCAGCTGAAACCCTGGAGAGAGCACTGCCAGCCAAAACAGCCAACACTGACCTTGATGGACCAATGGTTTGTTTGTTTGTTTATTTATTTGCAGTCCATCTTTCTCGCTGAAACTCAAGGCTAGTTGTAAGTCAGTACAATCGTCAGGATGATGAGACATCTAATAACGTAATAGGGCTGTTTGCATGTAAAGTGCAATTCAGTAGCAAGCTGACTTTTGACAACCCTATAGGGTTTTCAAGGCAGGAGACAAACAGAGGTGGTTTTTGCCCTTGGCTGGACTTCTTTGGTGGTCTCCCATCCAAGTATTAACCAGGATTGACCCTGCTTAGCTCCAAGATCTGATGAGATCGGGCTAGCCTGGGCCATCCAGGTTGGGGCAGTAAATAGGGTCAGGATTGCAGAAATCTGGAACAAGATATATGTATTAACTATGGTTGGACTCGGTAAACATGTTTGTTCATGGGCAACTCAAAGATAGTGTATCAGATACAGGGGAGTCTACACTAGCGCACATTTGTCTATTCATGCTGTGTTAGTGAGACCCAATTGGACCTATCTTTGGGAGAATCTGCCTGAATTGAGCATGCTGTTCAGATTTAGAACAGAATTCTAGGATCCTCTGCAGCAGGTAAGAGTTTTGTGGTAGACACTCAACAAGGTGGTTGATGTGAAAGGGACATTGAAATCGTTGATGGTGGGACATTGCTGGGTAGCTTTGTGTAACATGTAGCTAAAAAACAGTTGTTTCACAGACTGATAGGAAACATTTAGGACCTTCCTGGCCAAACCATTCAGGGAGTTTTATTTGGGTGTGATGTGTGACACTTTAAGTGTGCGGACTCTTATCTGGGAGAACCAGGTTTGGTTCCCTGCTCCCCCACTTTCAGCTGCTGAAATGGCCTTGAGTTAGCCATAGCTATTGCAGGAGTTGTCTTTGAAAGGGCAGCTGCTGTGAGAGCCACCTGTGAGGTGGGTGGGTGTTTGTTGTGGGGGGAGAAGATATGGGAGATTGTAAACTGCCCTGAGTCTCTGATTCAGAGAGGAGGGCGGGGTATAAATCTGTAGTCTTCTTAATTTTTTTACAAAATATTTTGAGATGGCTTCCACCATAAGCTCTCTTTTTGCAGGTAGTCTGTTCCTATGAGTGGAAAAGGGAGTAAAAATATTGCACAAACTGTTTGCTGTTTCTTACAGCAATAAAATGAAATAAACACCCATGATTCTGATAATTCAGTCAACATCCTTTCTCGTCTGGGTATATTACTCAGGTATCTTGGTAATTATATAATGTGATTACAGTAAGCAACTAATACCCACTTATATCGGTCTGTCTGGTATAGTGTTGTTGCAATACTGGCAGAACATGATGTTTTGTGATGTGGTATTGATATGTCCTGTTCTAAAAGCTTGGGTTCTTGCCTGGCAAGTTTTAGACCTGGGCAGCTCATTCTGAACGTTTCAGTTTAAAAGCTATCAGGAAAACTATTAAACATCTAATTTTCTTTAACTGATTTAAGTTCAGTCTCTTAATAGATTTGGCTGGGAATAATATTACTTCAAAATGGTCTCTTGGGTGGGGGAGGGGAAGAAAATACACCTGTGAGCCATTCCATTTGTGGGGAAGCCATTTCCCCAAGCAGGTTTCACCTGCTTCTGCAGCTTCTGCTTGGTTATTACAGCTTCTTTACAGCTTCTGCTTGGTTATTAGATGCTTTTTGACCTTCAGGGAGATTTTCTGTAGGTCAGGAGAAAGGAGAGAATTGAGCCCAATCTAAATAGGGGGTTGACCCAAAGCATTTGCCTGTTTAAAATGAGCTGAGCAGAGATGATACCATTAAATGGTCTTTAACTAAAAGAGGATGAACAAAATTAGAGTTTGATTGAGGTCAGGGTGGCATTGAGTTAAATGAAATGTATCTCTTTAGTCTGTTTAAGGTTGACATCTGTAACTATCTAAACCAGGGATGTCCAACATCCATCCCACAGGCCTCATCCAACCCCCAGAGGACTGCTATGTGGCTCTCCATGGTCTGCTTCCTTCTCCCTCTCTCTGGCTGCTGCTGTTGCCATTGTTGTTTTTCTCTGTGGGATTGAGGCAGTCAAGCAAAGCAGCCTTTCCTTGCTTTTTGCCTCTTCCCCCTTCTTCTTCCCCAAGGGAAGGGGAGAGTGGAGGGGTTTCAGCCAATGAAGAAGCTTGGCTCTGTAGTTCTGCTGTGCGATTGGGATAGCCTGGTGCAACTAGAGCTCTCCCAATCAAAGCTCGAGCTGTGCCAAGTTCTCTCAATCACACAACAGCTACAGAGCCAAGCTCTGTCATTTGCTGAGGCTCCTTCCTCCCCCTCCCTTGGGGAAAAGAGAGAGCTGCTTTCCTCCACTGCCTTAAAGATCAACACAGTTTTGTTCAAGGTAAATAAGAACTTTTTGCCTTGCTTCTCTCTCTCCCTCTCCCCAATTCAATCTTTCTCAGTAGGAGAGCTCACAGTGCCCAGCCATTTCATGTTTTCCCCTGGGTCATAGGGCACAGAGCACTGCCCATGAGAATTCTGTAATGAATGTCAATAAATCAGAAGTAGGTTTGCAACTTATAGATACACACCTGAACAACACCTGAGCTGTAACATACTCAAGATTGCTACAGCTCAGACATTGTCTCCAGATTTTTCTGAAATAATTCAGAGCAAGTGGTGTCAGTTACCAGAGATTGTTACATAAACAAAATATTGCAAGAGTGCTAATGTTTGAAGCATGTTTTATTTTAAGTTTTAAAAAAATCTTTGTGTTTGAGCCCTTTATAAAGTTATATCTCTGCTACCTGACATTACATTTATGACACATGTGGGCCAGCCTGACAAGGTCTCATTATGTCACATCCGGCCCTCATAGCAAATTAGTTTAATGCCCCTGATCTAGATAGTGGTCCTCACTTATTGTTGTATTTTATTATATTTCTACCCAAATTACCAAAGGAGTTTACAGGTCACCTAGTGAATTTCCATGGTAGAGTGGAAATCTTAACCTCTTCATTCCTTCCACCTTTCTTGGCTGCTTAGAGCATCACATTTGTCAGAGTACTTTCATGAAACACTGATAGCTGAAATTTGGTTCACACATATATGGTCTTGCCTATCCTATGTGGTGTAAGATTCTTCCTTTAGCTCTTACCCTCCCTTTTTTCCTTTTCTTGAACTTGATCTTCAGTTCAGCAGTTCAGTTCAGTTTCACAGTTTACTGTGAAATATTGGGGCAATAACCCCTGTAGCCATGAGGCTTCATATGTAACGACCAGATCAAAATAAAAACTCTCAAAAGCAGGATACTTTTACCTCAGTCCCTTGAATCTTGTGATGTGAAGACTGCCTTATAACCCTGGCCAGCATAGAGGAAGCCAAGGGATAGAATGATTGGCTGGGTGTGTGTGTGTGTGTGGAAACAAAGTCTGGCTAGAGAGAGGGGCAAATGGTAAGTAGTAGTGAGAAGCATAGTCTAAAAATAGTACAAGGTTACAGGAACTTTCTACTCCAGACACTGATGATCGTGCAGGAGGGATTTCCAGTGGCAGTCAGGAATGAATCTACGTGTACATAATGCAGTTAGGAATGTCTCTATGTATGCAAATTGCAAACTGTATTTAGTAAGAAGTATAGCCACAAACCTGTGCATGTGGCAGTTGCTGCTCACAGTGAACAAATTGTCATCTGATTCAGAAGCTGATCCTTTGAGTTCCATCCAAGCAATTTGGGTGAATTGCTGCATAAAAGTGACATGGCTCGATTGCTTTGCAGAAGCTATAGAAGACAGGAGACAGAATTTTTCCGTATCTTCTATCACTTGCTAGACTACTGTTTTATTTTCAGTGAATGAAGGATTTATAGAAAGGCAGTGAGCAAGCCAACAATTTATTGATGAACGTCTATGGTTTGGGCATATTTTACAAAATAATTTTTGAACTGTTACTTCAAGCCACCAATTTCTATACAAACTAGAAAACATACTTTTACAGTTCAATACATTTTCATTGCTGTACCATAAGCATTGCTGCCTTGCTCTACTCATCAAAAAATGTTAAACTTGCAGAAATTCAAAACTGAATTCATCTTTCCATATGCCAGCCAAACAAGTATCACTGGCAGGTTAAGTTCCAGTAAGAGAATGATCTTTCGCTTACTAGAAAACAATGCAGCAGGAACTGTACCCATTAAAGAAGCACAGCTAGAACGTATAATGTTCTTTTATCATCTTCCTGTGTGTTGCAAAAGGCATATGCTTTATCTGTGCCTTTTCCAATATATGGTGAACAACATCAACTGAGTATATGATGACGTGGAAAAAAAATTAGGCATGACTGCCCTCTCCAACGAACTCCTACAGGAAAAAGCATGGAACAGAAGAATGTGTCTCCTGTGTTCAACCATTTGTCGCAAAATAGTCACATCATGGAAAGACATTAGATTCTGTCTACATAACATTTCCTGTAGACAAGATGAATTGTAACTGCATGTAAGAAATGATAGCATATAAAGAGAAATGGCAAAGTGTGGTGCAGAAGAAGAGTGGGGTTTTATACCCTGCTTTTGAGACTCCTTTGGGTAGAGAAAAGCAGGGTATAAAACCCCCCTCTTCTTCTGCACCACACTTTGCTATTTCTTACAAGACATTGCAGAGTGGGAAAAAGTACAGAGGAAGGCAACCAAGATGATAGCCAAATATTGGAAATTCCTCAGACTCCCTTCCTTTGAAGCTTTGGTATGCTAAGATTTGGGAGGTTTATGCCATGGATAAAAATAGTTTGACACCCACAATTGGTTCTGTCAGTAGCACATCCTCTTTATAAGTAGTTACTTTTCCTTGAAAACTTTCAATCATACTAGCTCAGCATGGTCCTTTATCCCTAGTCATGATTATGATATTATAATATTATATTATAATCTTATGTGGGGGGGAGGGGGGGGCTCCCTCTTGGGTATCCTGCCCCCCCAGGGAAAGTGTATGCACAATACATAGCCTCTCCTTTCCCAGTGTAGTGAACGCCGCGTGGTCACTGTCCGGCTATGCCTGGCAGATGGTCACTGCAATGGCCTCGCCTGCATTACTGCATCCGTGGCAACACCTTCCTACTGGTCCCCCCCGTTTCTCACTGAGTTTGCCACGTCATGGTGCGACCGAATGTTCGGCGGTATAACCGGATGGGCAGGCTGGGCTCACCAACCTCGCCAGCCAAGAGAAGGAAAACTCTAACATCAAACCCGGGCAGATAGAGCTCGTTAATGTAACACCTACCACCTGGAGAACTCGCTGCCGGCGTCCCGGCTTACTGGGCCATGGCAGATGACCCCAAGGTGAAAGGGTGGAGCCAGTACCGTGCACACTGTGCTTCACCTAAAAATTCTTCTGTGCAGGCCTGAAGGGCATATCCACATCCACAACCCACAACACACCAAGTCCTGCAGTGATGGGCAAGGGGCGAAACGGCAGGTGGAAGATGCCACTGGAAGCCGCAGTCCTGATCCTGCATGTAGGCGGTTCAGGGTATTGGTCGCCTGATGCTGACCCGGAGATGAAAGCATTTTTCGGCAGCACCCTGAACAACCAAGCAGCCTTATCTAGGGACAGCACTGCTTGCTCCACACGGAGAGGGGCCTTGAAAAGGTGGCCTAAACAAAGCTCGTCTCCCCCACCCCAGTTGGCTAGCCGCAGTCAACAGGCATCCTTACTTGCGGTCAAAAAATAACAACAAAGAAAAGGCATGCACCTGCCTCACAAAGTGTGCAAAGACTAAAGCTTGCGTGTTGGAACATCAGAACCATGCTTGACACAGTAGACAGTGGTCGCCCTGAACGACGCTCTGCTCTAGTTGCCCACGAACTTCTCAGGTTGAATATTGACATAGCAGCTCTCAGTGAGGTCCATTTCCCTGAGGAAGGTAGTCTTCAAGAACATGGTGCTGACTATACCCTCTACTGGTCGGATAAGTCAAAGGCTGAGAGCCGCCTTTCTGGCGTTGGCTTCATGGCCAGGAACTCCATTGCCTCCAAACTCGAAAACCTGCCAACAGGTCACTCAGATCGCATCATGTCCATGTGCCTCCCACTTCAAAACAAGCAGCATGCAACACTCTTCAGTGTGTATGCCCCAACCCTTCAAGCAGATCCTGCAGAAAAGAACAAGTTCTATGCTGATCTACGCAACCTCGTACGGAAGACCCCTACAGAGGACAAGGTGATCATCCTTGGCGACTTCAATGCCAGAGTAGGTAAAGACTCGGAAGCCTGGAAAGGAGTACTTGGCAAACACGGCATTGGCAACTGCAATGATAACTGGCGCCTCCTGCTAGAATTCTGCACGGAGCACCAGCTCACCATCACCAACACTATCTTTCAGCAGAAGAACAGCCTGAAGACAACCTGGATGCACCCAATGATTTTTTATAAAGATTTTTATAAAGAGTGGAAAGAGTTAAAGAGATTTTTTTCCTTCCTCTTCCAAAATACTAAAACTCCAGGGCACCCAATGAAGCTGATGGACAGTAGGTTCAGGATGTACGAAAGGAAATACTAATTTACCTAGTGATTAAAATGTGAAATTCGCTGCCAGAGGATGTAGTGATGACCACAAAAATAAACAGCTTTAAAAGACGGCTACTAGCCATGGTGACTGAAGGGAAACTCCACTTTCAGAGGCAGTAATCCTCTGAATCCCAGAACCAGGAGGCGGACATCAGGGGAAGGTTTTGGCCTTTATGCCCTGTTGTTGGCTGTCCAGAGGAACTGGTTGACCGCTTTGTGAGGCAGGACGCTGGATTAGATGGACTATTGGTCTTATCCAGAATGCGCCTATGTTCTTACAATCACCTTCCCTTCCCCTGCCCACAACAGGCACCTTGTGAGGCCGGTGGGGCAGAGAGAGTGCTGAGAGAACTGAGACTGGCCCAAAGTCACGCAGCAGGCTTCCTGTGTAAGGAGGAGCAGGGACTCAAACCTGGTTTTTCAGATTAGAGTTCACCACTCTTAACCACTGCATTATACTGGCTGGTGGAGGGGTTAATTGGGAGGGAATAACAGCCTGGGGAAAGGTCCCTAGCCCTGCCCCCACAAAGGCGGGAATGAAGGAGGAAGAACTGGCCCTACCACCCCACATGGAATGGCTGCATGGGACTTGCTGAGGTAATGCATCTTCTTCCCAGCACAGGACTTGTTGGGACCTCTTTCATTGCTCAGACTGCTGCCTCTTCCATAGAGGATGAAAGCCCTTGCTTGGGGCCAAGGTGGCAGCCCACTGGCCATTGGGACTGATCCCACCTCTCCCTCCCCTCATCTATTTCCTTCCTTCCTTCCATCCTTCCTGCCTGCCTGTCTTGTGGCTCTCCAATATCTCATGTTCGTGTCTTGTGGCTCTTAAACATCTGACTTTTATTCTATGTGGCTCTTACGTTAAGCAAGTTTGGCCACCCCTGGTCTAGGAAGAGTTTTACTATACGTTCTGCTGAAGAACCCAATGTTAGATGAAAAGGTGGAGCCATTTTAAAAAGTGCAGGCACTGTTGTGTTCTTAAGACATTTATAGTCTGTCTCCTCATTGAATTTTCAAGTCAGGAGTTTTCAGTAACTCATAACAAAGCTGAATGTACCATTTTCACCCATGGATTGTTACCCGCTAAGTGCTTGGCAGTTCCAGGCAAGAAGCAAGAAAATTGATTAAACCCCTGTTGGATCACCATCCACGGCTGTGGGTCATGAAGCGAAAGTTATGCAAATCTGTGCTAGACCCCTGGACAGCCATGCCGTGGCTGGCTAGCGAAGAGGCCTTGAATTCAAGGCGTTTTAGGCACAGAGTTGTTCCCTCTCCTTAAGATCCCTTTTACAGTCTAAATGGAGGCCTCAAAAATATGTGCTGTGTCAAAGAATGGTATTCCTTTCCCTGCAACTTTTGTTCAAACATTATGAATGTGGACAGTGTTCCTGGGAGGTGCTTAAGGTTATGTCCCGAATGCTAGCGTGCCTTTATCAAATGACAGGACATGAGCACCAGCTGTTACTCCTCTGGCAAACTGAGCTCCAAACAATGTTATTTTTACCTGAATTAATATTTATAGCCTGACCTTTTAAATTTGATCACTGATGATTGTAAACCTAGTGCTGCACCTAGGCATTTCCAGCAGATGGAATCTTTAATAAGCATTCTTATCGGTTGGACTTGGAATGCAGAACATTCCCCCCTCCCTGCATTCACAAGCTTGAATGCTTAGGAAGAGAATTTGCTGAGCTGGCAATGAGCACTCAGTCCTGCTGGGGCTAGATGGTAATTTTTAAAGAGGCTCGGTAAATAAAGATTAGCAGTTGATGCTCGAGCTCTTTAAACATAGGAAGCTTCTTTATAGAGTTAGGCTGTTGGTCTGTTTAAACACTGTTTATTTTTATTGGCAGTGACTCTTCCAGCCCTACTATAAAAGGTGGAGGTGTTTGAAATTTAACCTGGAGCCTCATGCATGCAAAAAACTATGCTCTGGCACAGGGGTCTCCAAGGCGGTGCCCGCCAGCACCTTTTCCTATACCTGTCAAACTTTTAGAAAGTGAGTGGGAACAGGTGTGGCTTTTGCCCAGCAAGGCTTCTGACTGACCATTAGATTGGCTCTGCAGATTGTTATAAGTGTTGCTTTGGCAGCAGCCATTTTGTGGCTAGCTCCACCTTTTACGGCAGCATTTTATGGTAGCCATTTTGCGGCTGCACCCGCTACAATATATCAGAATTCTAAAGGTTCACACAGGGTCAAAAAGGTTGGGGACTCCTGCAAGATTCTATAGTCTCTTTTATTGATACATGAACTTATACAGCATAAGGGGTGAGGGGTGGTAGTATTTGTGTGTTCTGATTTAAAAGAGAGGTTACACCATCTTTATTTTGTTTATTGTTAGCTGCCTTGAAAGCTAATTAAGCAAAAAGGAGGGTATGAATACAAAAGCTCCTACTTTTGCCAGGTGTCTCGATAACGGTGTATGTATGGTCAGGGATATCTCATTTGTTAGGAGGAACGGATATGACACAATGAGACTGTGGGGTTGGGCCATGTATGTCATAAAATATAATGTGAGGTAGAAGATATATAAACATTATAAAGGACACAGACAAACACAATTAAATATATTATTTTAAACGTAAAATACAAACATGCTTAAAACTCTTGCAATGTTTTGTTTAAAATTGAAAGGTGGAAGAATAGTGGGATTTGGCAATGCAATTTTAAAGATAACACATGAGGAAAAAGCACAAGGATCACAGCAGAAACTAAAAATATAAAATGCTCTGAGCCTGGGAAAACAATGAAATGGCATTGCAGGCTTCTCCCCCCCCCCCCCCCGCCCCAGGGTCTACTCAGATTGGCAGTGGCTCTCCAGCATAATATTCCCCTTTTGTATCCAATCTGACACTTTTGGCTGTAGGTTTCCAAGTCAGAATGCCCACTAGGTCAGGTCCACTGAGCAGAGTTGGCTCAAAGCTGGCTCAAAGCATCAACCCTTTATTTGCAAGAACACAGCTCTGGAAACCTGAGCTTCAGCTGTCTATATAGGACAGGGGTGGCCATACTGTGGCTCAGAAGCTACATGTGGCTCTTTCACACATGTTGTGTGGCTCTTGAAGCCATCACTGCCCCATCTGCTGACTTGAAAAAAGCATTTCTTTCTTTAAATCACTTCTCCAAGCCAAGCCAACTGGCAGCTTGGAGAATGCATTTAATGTTAAAGTTGCTTTCTTTTGACCTCTCCTTCCCTCCTCACTCACTCCACCTACTTACCTACCTTCCTTCTTGTCTTGTGGCTCTCAAACATCTGACATTTATTCTGTGTGGCTCTTTCGTTAAGCATGTTTGGCCACCCCTGATATAGGAACTTGAAACACATTGCAGCACAGACAAAGTTGCAAGGAAAACTTTGAATAATAACATAAAAACATAAGAGGAGCCATGTTGGATCAGGCCAATGTCCCATCCAGTCCAATACTTTGTGTCACATAGTGGCCAAAAAAACCAAGTGCCATCACGAGATCCACCAGGATACTAGAAGCCCTCCCAAGCACCAAGAATACAGAGCATCACTGCCCCAGACAGAGAGTTCCAACAATAAGCTGTGGCTAATAGCCACTGATGGACCTCTGCTTCTTATGCTTATCCAATCCCCTCTTACGTCAAGGTCCCTGGGCCCTATCTATCTGGGTCCAGAGATCATAACGGAAAATCCACTCCACATTCTCCCCGCAGCTTTGATGGAGAGTCTGTTCCACGTTTTCCTTGTAGCTGTGTGGATATGGATGCTGGTCAGAGACAAGCCTGGGATATTATTCTGAGAAGGTGACTCAGGGCACTGACTTGTTAATGGATCTCTCCCTCCCTAAACAAAGATACTCAATCTCATCAGTGGATTTCCTGAGAACTGCTCCCCACAGCTGGTTCTGCTTTCTCTTATGTGTTCACCTTCATAAATGGGTTCTCCCATCCCACATTCAGGGGTGTTCAGAGAAACAGTGTCACCTTTAGTTTACATTCAGATATTTCATCAGAAAACATTAAAGCTGTCTGTCTACACCCAACAATCTTATGAAGCACCATTAAGCTACAGTGATGAAAACTGTCAGGAGCATTCTCGGTCTTTGTCCATCCATGAGAAAGCCATCAAGCCCCTCCCAACACATTGTTTTACCCCTAGGGAGCCAATCATGGTATTGTTTTAGGGGCACACACATCAGGCCGCATCAGTGCGAAATTTTGCTATAAATTCTGCCCAGTGCAAAGTGTGCATGTTGTCTCAGTGCCAAGCATTGCATCTCTACTTGTGTGTAGTCCTTCTTCCTCCACTCCAGGAAACACTGGCTGGTTCCTTCATTTACTTCTGCTGAACTTGACCTCCAGGACCTGGTAAATATTGCCTTCCCTGAAACACTTTCTCCACTACTTCCTTTTATTTTCCTCTCTTAGTTTGTGTGTTTTCCCTATGGGCTTTATATTATGTTTGTCCTTTTTGTAATAAGACACTGTTTCTGTACTGCTGCTGTCCGTTTATTTGAGAGTTCTTAGGGAACAATTCCTATAAGTACTGATGGAGATCTCACTTGTTACCCCCTCTCGCAAGCTCTTTCTCCAATTATGCTAACTCCCTCAAATAATCTGGAGACCCCAGTTTGGGCAACACAACCAGATGCTTGAATTTGTTAGGATACGTGGAATCTTTGGTCCGCTGTGACCCTTTTATTTGCTTTACCTCAGCACTGTTCTAATTTGAGCCTGTTGGAAGCAATGTGTTTCAAGGAATTAAAAAAAATAGTTTTTGAGGGTTGTGGCATGGTAGGATGCAAAGTTAATACTGATGGTCAGAGTTCCCTCTAAGCTGAGTTAGTGTGAGCTAGCTCACAGATTTTTATCCTCCGGCTCACACTTTTTTGTCTTAGCTCAGGAATAACGGCCCCAGAGCAAACTAATTTATGTAGTAGCTCAGAACTTAAGTGCCAGTAGCTCATGTGGTGGAATTTTTGCTCATAAGACTCCACAGCTTAGAGGGAATATTGCTGATGGGTTGTTTTTTTTAAATAGCTACAAGAATTGCAAGGAATGTCATGAGAAGTAGAGCAAACACCTATTATAGTATCTGCCAGAATCAGAAAACACAGATCCCTGTTTATGCTGTCAAATAATGAAAGATTATTAGGTCAACACTGTCGTGAGAGGGACTATGGGTATCATCTGTGTATGCTTATGATGGCATTCAGGGTTCTCCCTTTCCTATTTTATCCTCACAACCACCCTGTGAGGTAGATTAGGCTGAGAATGTGGGAGTGGCCCAAGATCACCCAATGAGCTCCATGTCTTACTAAAGACTACCTCTTTAGATCTCACCTAGAGTGGTCACTTTTGGGCACCACAATTTAAGAAGGATCATATAGACAAGCTGGAATGTGCCCAGAGGAGGGAAATGAAGATGGTGAGGGGTCTGGGGTCAAACTACTAGATGAAGAAGTGAGCAGTGATTTACGAAAGCTCACACCCTACCACGAATTTAATTAGTATTTAGTTGCTACTGGACTCTTTTCTTCTACTGCTTATTGATGGTTTATCTGTTTTTGCAGTTTGAGAGAGTGAATAAGTTATCCCTTTTTATACTTTCTGAATCATAAACACATAATAGCGGCAGTACACTGCATTACAGTTTCTCTATAGCATTTGTGAAATCTGGTGCTTGGAGCTGCTTAGCAATCACCCCAGATTTGTAATTTAATAAAATTATGTGGTTACTTGCAGTAAATATACAAAAACAGAGCTCCAACTTCAGTTATATATGCACTCAAAAGCCAGTGTGGTATAGTGGTCAGAATTTTCAAATTCCTACTCTGCCACTGAAGTTTGCATGGGGCAGTCACACACTTTCAGCCTGACCTACCTCACAGGGTTGTTGTTAGGATAAAATGGAGGAGCAGAGAACGATGTGTGTAACTTTGGGCTCTCATTGGGGGAAAAGGTGGGATATAAATGGAGTGAATAAATAGATACAATATTATAAGCCAGCCACACAAAGTTCCTTTGGTAGTAGGACTTGGTAGTAGTTTCAATGGAATCTAGTAATAACTCATTGTAGTTGGATTTGAGCCAAAGTGTTGCTGTGACTCACCTAATAAAGTTTGTTTTAAAGGCAAAAGAAGGATGCAGGATGATAAGAGGGGGTGGGAGAAAAGGCAGGAGGAGATAAGACTTCTAATTTGGTATACTTGCGTGCAAGTAAAAGCTGTTTAAAAATAAATTAGGTGGACAAGAACATCACTATCCAATGTATTTCTCGTTTAGCTGTATTAACATACTCAAATAAGGGATATTGACTGTTTATCTCATTACATATACTAAACCCATCTTCCACTATATTTTAATGTATTTTTCTTCTAATGGCAAATTATATGCATGTTACATGTTAAAAGGTAAATTAGTTGGATGGGGAAAACTTCTGAGAAAGAAATGCCCTCATTTTGGCCCAGGCTTATAAACAATAGAGTGATTAGCAGACATTCTCACATTTTGACATGTTACTATTTTATTGGTTTCTCATGCTCATGTTACCCAGATCAAAGGTTTGCTCAATTTGTTAATTTTGCTGTTCTGTCATTGAATTTAAAATTCGTACCATTTTGCATTCTAATCTAAACCACTGCCGCCTACTATCTATATGTAGCTCTGCTCACTGTACCTGATTCCTCGTCTGAAGAAGTGTGCATGCACAAGAAAGCTTACATTCTGAATAAAACTTTATTGGTCTTAAAGGTGAAACTTGACTCCTACTTTGTTCTGCTGTTTAAATCAGTGAGACCATCTTTCAAATAGATATGATGATCAGGACACAATTATCACTTCACCCCACTCTGTCTTTTATTGTGGGAGGAGAGCACAACTACAGTTATATTAATTAGTATAAAGAAGAACAAAAATTTGGTAGGAATTACACGTTATAGGATTTTTTAATACTGAAGAGTTATGCCAAATGCATCTTGGTAATGATACATTTGCTTGGATCTTACATCTTTGCACAAATGGTCTAAAGCACTGCAACAGTTGTTGAGAAGAGTCTTTCTTCAAAATTTAATTGGGGGGATTTTAACACATTTGCAAAGTAACCACTTCAATATATGAAATATAAATTAAGAACTCTCTCAGTCTGATTTAACCATAACTTTTGCTGGATTTTGCCCCCTGTCTATACAGAAATGTGGTTACATTTTTACTATGGATGTCTGTTTTGCCAAACAATAATTAGTATTCCTTTGGGAACAATGAGTGTGAATAACATCTTGTGTCCTGTAGCACCTTAAAAACTAACAAAATATGTGGCAGGGTATGAGCTTTCTTGAGTCACTGCTCACTTATTCAGCTACTTCCTCAGGTAATCTGAAGAAGTGAGCAGTGACTCACAGAAGATCATTCCCTGCCACAAATGTTGTTAGTTTTTAAGTGCTACCAAACTCATGCTGTTTTCTACTGCTACAGACAGACTAACATGGCTACCCATCTTCTCATGTCTTATCTTGTCTAGGTCCGATTAAGCTTCATTGGAATAACCATGGCGGAAGGTGGATTTGATCCCTGTGAATGTATCTGCTCACATGAACATGCCATGAGAAGACTGATCGATCTGGTGAGGATGGGGGGCGGGGGGGAAGGGATTTTCCTCATTATACTTTGGTGTATTTCAGATCTGAATGTAGCTAATGTATAGCCACAGCTGGATAGCTTTCTGCCACTGTGGGCTTACCCACACAGGATTTTTATCTCACTACATATGCTAATTTTCTACCCCCAAGCATTTCTCCACTGCTTTAATCATGCTGAGCACATTGTACCTCTGCTATCCTTTACAAACATTCTTTGCAGAACAAAGTTTGAATCCAGTGGCACCTTTAAGACCAACACAGTTCCATTCTGGGTATAAGCTTTCGTGTGCAAGCACACTTCCTCAGATACCATTTCTTGCAACACCCCTCCCAACTTCTGATTAGGATAAAAAGATTCCGCTTCTACTTTACTGTGTCTGACGAAGGGTGCTTTGATTCTTGAAAGCTTACACCATGAAACCCATTTTGATCTAAGGTGCTACTGGGCTAATTGTTCTACTGTAGAACAAAGTTGGAGTCCAGTGGTGTCTCTAAGACCAACAGAGTTTTAGTCAAGGTATAAGCTTTTGTGTGCATGCATCCTTTTTCAGATACAAACTTTACCGCCAGAGATCAGCACAGCTATCCTCTGAAACTATCCACATGCTCTTGAAATCCACGTTTAACTTTGAACAAGTCTTCTGCAAGATCCTCCTCCAACAATCACAGGCTGTATACCAGGGGTGGCCAAACCTGCTTAATGTAAGAGTCACATAGCATAAATGTCAGATGTTTGAGAACTGCAAGACATGAACATCAAATGTTTGAGAGCCGCAAGGTAGGCAGGCAGGCAGGAAAGAAAGAAAGAAAGAAAGAAAGAAAGAAAGAAAGAAAGAAAGAAAGAAAGAAAGAAAGAAAGAAAGAAAGAAAGAAAAAGAAAGAAAGAAAGAAAGAAAGAAAGAAAATAGATGGAGGGAAGGAGAAGTGGAAAGAAAGCAGCTTTAAATGCATTCTTCAAGCCACCAGCTGTCTTGGCTTGGATAAGCGATTTAAAGAGAGAAATGCCTCTCCAAGTTGGCCAACAGGGTGGTAGGGGCTTCAAGAGCCACACAATATGCATGAAAGAGCCACATGTTGCTCCCAAGCAGTTTGGCCACCCCTGCTCTAGCCATTGCAAAGTATGAGTAGTAATCATTTTGGTTTCTTTCTCCATCATTGTGTTCCCCAGGAAATGTAAAATGCAATCTCAGTAAGAATTATATCCTTCTAAATTCACTGATTTCACCCTGACCTGGATAGCCCAGGCAAGTCTGATCTCGTCAGATCTCAGAAGCTAAGCAGGGCTGACTCTGGCAAGTACTTGGATGGGAGACCTCCTTGGAATACTAGGACCAGGTGGAAAAGGCAGACTTTATTCAGTCACCTCTCTGAATATCCTTCAGATCTTCCAGTAAGGGTCAGTCACCAGAAGTCACCATGGCGCGCACACACACACACACACGCACAAATCACTGATTCCAGGGCACTTAGACAATAGTAACTTTGCATGGGATTGCACCATTAAAGTATTTCAAGGAACATTTTTGCTAATATATCTGTTACTGTTTTCCCAGTTTGTTTTCTGCATCTTTGAAACTCAGTCTGCAGCTTGATTGCTCCTCTGTGTTGGTCTTTGGAACTGGCAGCAATTCATTGCATTGTCTTGTTGACTTCATCATTTTATTCTTCCTAATGGAGTAGATATGGCTGCCAACGAGCTGAAGGAATGAATTAATTATCCCAGTGCATCAGACTGCAGTAGAGAGGATGCCATGGCTATCATAATCTGGCATGTGTATGCAGAGTTTGCGAAGTAGTAATTGTCACAGCGTCAATGGCCCGTGGCTGAGTTAAAGTACTTCTTGGATTAATGTATAGTCACAGACGTGACAACTTTTGTGCATGGGAATCATAAGGGCCAAGGCTAGCCCAATCTCATCAAATTTAGGAAGCTAAGCAGGGTCAGTCCTGACAAGTATTTGGATGGGAGACCTCCAAGGAATCTCAGGGTCATGATGTGGAGGCAGGCAACGGCAAACCTCCTCTGAATGTCTCTTGCGTTGAAAACCCCACAGAGTCAGCTATGACTTGCAGCATTTTACACCACCACCTCCAGTTTTCCTAATTCTATGATAACATCAGAAATCGAGAGCTGTACTCTTCCTGTAGTAAGATATTTGCCCTCCCAATGTAAGTAATAGGTCTCTGTGTGAACCTCCATTTCTGCTATTGTTGAACATCTGTGAAACCAGGAAGCCATTCCTGATTATCATGGGAGCCGCTCTCAGTCACAGTGATAGGGTGATGCAAAACAGTTCTAGCTTCTAAACTGGCAGTTTGTAGGATGCACAAAAAAATCACTCCATGCTGCTTTCTACTTTCCCAGTATAAAATGCAGGAATTTAAAATCAGATAACACTGAACACTTTTATTTTTGAATCTTTAGTTATTTCTAAATATAGCATTATCGAGGAAAAGGCTGTGTTTTTCACCAATATTTGCACTATACAGACACACACCCAAATTTGCAGGCTGGTTTATTAGAGCCTCATTTCCCCAGATCTCCCTGTTCTTCATCCTTCCTCCTGGTATCACAGTCCATCTGTGAAAGAGTCACAGACCACTTTGGGAAAACCCATAGTCTGAAAACCAAAGCTGGAGGGCCATATTTATAGCCTTATTTAGAAAGGTGCTTTTCATTAAATTGCAAGGTATTCACTTGCTGTGATTCATAAACACATACAAACAGGCAATTTTTTTTTGTAGGGAAGACTGTTTCTCAGTTCTTTTTTATGAAGCTGACATGTGAGAATTTGGCCATCTGCATGCTGTAAAAACTACAACATTCTCAGAGTGTTGTTCTGGCATGCTGAGGAGTAGGGCTTTGCACTTGTTGAAAGCCAATTTACAGAACATGTTGATATTATTTTGACATAAATTACAGTTCCTGAAAATCATTATGCCCTCTATATTGTCTAGAACAAGAAGTTACATGTGGTTGGGCTAAGTCAAGAGATAGAAATTTATATCTGTGAACATACTGACCAGCTGTAAGATATTGGTCAAAGACAACTTGAAGTATGAAGCTAATCTAAATCTATTGAAAATCCAAAATATCCAGCTTTCAGGACAGTACTATCAGTCTTTAAAAAAAAAGAATTATTAGTTGTTAGAAATTATGTTGGTGCCTTGTTTCCCCCCTGCTCAGTCAGTCTAGGTCTGGGAGCACTGCCCTCTAGTGGGATGTGATTTCTGCACAGGCTGGGTGAGCGTCTGTTAACTGGAAAAAGCTCGGAGGAAAGAGGGGAAGAAGAAAGTGAGGTATTTTTCTCCTGAGGGAGCAGAGAATTTCTTAGGAAAAGGGAATAATACTAGAGAAGACAACCTGTGGGGCAGCAAGGACGGAAAGTTGGCAGACGACTGGTAGTCTTCTAGCATGGGCCTTTTGATCCACATTATTTATGGGTACTCTGAGGAGAAGTGACTTCTCAGAGCCTGTAAAGAAAAGAAACTTTGCCAAGTATCCAGACCTTCCTGGAGTTTGTGAACCCAAAGTCTAAAGAGATTACCTTCTTGCTTCATCCTGACATTAAGGCAACCTAGTATACTAATTAGGGTTGCCAATCTCCAGGTGGGGGCAGGGGATCCCCCAGTTTGGAGGCCCTCCCCTTGCTTCAGGGTTATCACAAAGCGGGGGGGGGGAGAGGGAAACGTCTGCTGAGCACTCCATTATTCCCTATGGAGACCAATTCCCATAGGGTATAATGGAGAATTGATTCGTGGGTATCTGGGGCTCTGGGGAGGCTGTTTTTTTGAGATACAGGCACCAAATTTTCAGCATAGCATCTGGTGTCTCCCCTCAAACCCCCCTCCCAAGTTTCAAAAAGATTGGACCAGGAGTCCAATTCTATGAACCCCAAAATAAGGTGCCCCTATCCTTCATTATTTCCAATAGAGGGAAGGCATTTAAAAGGTTGTGGGGTTCCTTTAAATGTGATGCCCAGAACTCCCTTTGGAGTTCAGTTGTATTTGTCACAACCTTGTTCCTGGCTGCACACCCAATAACTTCTGTCTTCACCCCCCAAGTCTCCCGGTGCCACCTCCAAAGTCCCCAGGTGTTTCTTGAATTGGACTTGGCAACCCTAATACTAATACTTATTTTCAGAACTCCTCGTTCCCGTACCCCTTTTTTTCTTCACTTTTAAATAAAAGCTCTAACTGTTTTAAGCCTCAGTTTGAACTGGGGCATTCCCAGTTTTGTGACTACTGACATGGGCCTTTTAAGGCTGAAAGGATTACATAATAATCAGCCACTGCCCACAAAAGTATATGAAGAATTGTACCCAGCCTTCCCAACAGAGATCTTGTTCACTGATTTTAACGTAGTCATGTACCTTTTTGGTGAAGTACCACATAATAATAAATCTTTTGATATATAATGTTTTCCAACATTCTGTTTGTCATACTTACATGGGAAATCTAGCAACCCCCCCCCCCCATTGAAAATTTGGTGCATTAGCACTTGCTTATTATTAAAGACGTGTGTGTGTGAGAGAGAGAGAGATTCCTGCAAGAATGTCAATAAATTAATAGTCTTAACAGAGACCCAGAAAATGTATTCTCCCGACTGACCTAGATATGCTTGTAACCAACTGGATAACATTATTAGCTAAAACAGCTGAACAGTAAAGAAATAAGATACTGAAAGATGTTATCATTGCTTTTCTTGGAGACCTGCAGATGTAATTATTTTGGTATTTGAATGGACTTCTCGGTCTTAAACTGATTGGAGAAACGTCGACTGCGGGGTGACATGATAGAAGTTTACAAGATTATGCATGGGATGGAGAAAGTAGAAAAAGAAGTACTTTTCTCCCTTTCTCACAATACAAGAACTCGTGGGCATTCAATGAAATTGCTGAGCAGTCGGGTTAAAACAGATAAAAGGAAGTACTTCTTCACCCAAAGGGTGATTAACATGTGAAATTTACTGCCACAGAAGGTGGCAGCAGCTACAAGCATAGCCAGCTTCAAGAGGGGATTGGATAAAAATATGGAGCTGAGGTCCATCAGTGGCTATTAGACAGCTGTGTATACACACACACACATACACAGAGCTTTTTTTGAGCAGGAATGCACAGGAACACAGTTCTGCCTGGTTTAGTTCAGGGGTGTGGCCTGATATGCAAATGAGTTCCTGCCAGGCTTCTCTAAAATAAAGCCCTGTGTGAAACAATGTGACATCAGAGGGTATGGCCAAATATGCAGAGGAGTTCCTGCTGGGCTTTTTCTACAAAAAGCCATATATAGAGAGATAGATAGATATAGATATCTATATAGTGATATTTATATAGTGAGAGAGAGAGAGAGATCACAGAAGTAAATTCACCCTTTACTATTCGGATTTAATGGTGTCTTGATTCTGCTGCTGCTCTTGGATCCCCCCCCCCACGCCTTCCTATTAAAAATCTCTGTATCTAAAGAAACAGGGTCTGTAGTCCGTTAAAACTCATACTTGAAAAAGGTGCCACAAGCTGCAGCAGAGCAGACTGACAATGCTGCCATCCTGGAATTAAAAATGTAGCACACTAAAGTCCTCATCATTTGACATGGTGTAAATTATCATTCAACAGGTAGCACTCAACTCTTCCGAATCATTTTGATTTTAGAACTTCAGAAGACTTCTTCCTCAAACTTCAGAGCTGACCAGATTTCCCTGGCTAATCTTGTTTGCTTTTGTCTGTGTTTTTGTACTTTGTAATTTGAAAGCCTCTTTGAGTCTACTGGAGATAAAAGAGGAGTAAGAATCTGAATAATCAAATAAACCCAGATTCTGTTGTTTTTTTCATTTCAGTTACGACAATCCCAGGCCTACTGCACAGACACGGAATGCCTTCAAGAATGTAAGCAACAGGGATAATCATTGTTAAGTGCATGTTTATATGGTAAAGCATGGTGTCTGAAAAGATGCTATGAAAATATGCCCTCAGAAACTAGCATTCTGCTGGGAAAAAGGAGAAAATAGGGAAATTCAAATAAGGAGAAACCTGGGTAGCATATAAAGAATTATGCTTTTCATTGCAATGCTGTTAATTTGAGTCAAAGAAAACAGTGAATAATAGAGATTTTCCTGGTTGTAAATTGCTGCTCCAGTTTAGTATTCACAGGGCTTTTTTTGAGCAGGAAAATGCAGTTCTGCACAGGAATGCAGTTCTGGATGGCTTGGTGTCAGGGAGTGTGGCCTAATATGCAAATGAGTTACTGCTGGGTTTTTCTTACCAAAAAAGCCCTGAGTATTCATTACCATTCCAATCAGGAATATGCATATCCAAATATACTAGTTGATGCCAAATTATATATTGTGCTTGAATTCTGTAATTGAGTTTGCAGACATTTTTGTTTTTAATAAAAGGCAGCCACAAAGGGATGGCCATTTTTATCAGAGCAGTGACATTGAGGAAGGGTGATTTTTTTGTGTTTTTAGTTTTAAAAGCCTTTTCCACGTAATATTTCCCAGCTGCCCAACCCCGAGATCGCCTGCATAAAGTACTTTGGCTGCACAACCCAGTGTTCAAGAGGTGCTGTACTGTGCTTCAATATTGTACATATTCCTTCTACTTTTGAATAGGTCTAAGGATTGGCCTGGGTTCATCTACATTATTATGTTGGTAACATACATATCAAACTCTGTTCCAGTTTATCAGAAGGGAGCTATTGGATTCAGTATGTTTCAAGTAGGCCAGAAAAATGGTCAGATGTGCAGCTGGAAAAATAGGGAATTTGAAACACAGAACTTGGGTCCTGAGCACACTAACTTTCATTCTAGTATCTCAGTCTTCAGGGCAGATAACATATTGCCATACATTTTATATTTCCCTCTCCTGTCCCTTTTGAGAATTATTTAGTAGCAGAGCTTGTGTTGGAACTTGTAATATAAAACTGTAGACTGAAGACGCATTGGATTTGATTTATATCGCTTGGTGTTTACAGGAATTACAAACAAATAGGATGCCAGGCAGACTGATTAAAGTGCAGGCCTTGCTTTGTCATGTTAAAAGAGTCCAGGAAGGATCTGTAAAATATGAATGGCACAAGCATATATTTTTGGAACATTTCCCTTTGAAATATACACAGCAAGGGACTGCTCCAGACATGTTTATTGCTTATTTGCATGAAGGAGGTACACAGCAAAAAATAAAAAATGCATCTCATTCATATTTGACAAGACACACAAATTTCTTGCACCCAAATATGCTTTTCTGGGCCATCTATTTCAGCCTAACAGCAGGGCTGGTGTTCCCATCAGCTGTTAGGCTGCAATGGATGCAAGCAGGGCTTTTCTTGGAGCAGTAACTCCTTTGCATATTAGGCCACACACCCCTGATGTATCCAATTCTCCAAGAGGTTACAGGACTCTTAGTACAGGGCCTGCTGTAAACTCCAGGAGGACTGGCTACATCAGGGATGTGTGGTCTAATATGCAAAGGAGTTCCTGCTACAAGAAAAAAGCCCTGGACGCAAGCCATTTCAGCAATCCCTTTTGCTCCCCCACTTTTACTCCCTTCATCTTCCAGGTGTTCCCTTTAAATTGCTATTGTAAGCCATGCATGAGTGAAGTCCAAGCAGTGAGTTCACTTTGAAGTGGTAAACTCATCGCCTGGGCTTCACTAGTGCATGGCGCCTGCTTGCAAAAGCCATTTAAAGGGAGTGTTCCCTTTAAATAGCTTTAGCAAGGTCTTCCCCTCTTTCATTCTGCTGGCCTCAGGGAGCTGTCCCCAGCAAAAAGGTGGGAGGGAAGATCTCAGCTCTTCCTCTGAACCTCACAAACGGAACCGTTTTGGTAAGCAGGGAGGTTTATGAAGGTTCATGGTTTTTGCGACCTCATGAACCATGAACTGGGACGAACCTCATTTTCCTGGTTTGTACCCATCCGTAGACACAACCCTGGACTTCCTTGGTGATCTCCCATTTAAATACTAACTTATTATCTTAGATTCTGAGATATGGTTAGCCATGTCAGGGCCAAATATACCTATCTGAGCAAACAAACAAAACACCAACCACCAAATGCAGAATCTGATCTAAATCATATGTGAACAGAGCATTTTTTGTAGCAGGAACTCCTTTGCATATTAGGCCACACCCCTGATGTAACCAGTCCTCCTGGAGCTTACAGTAGGCCCTGTCCTAAGAACCATGTAAGCTCTTGGAGGATTGGCTACATCAGGGGTATGTGGCCTAATATGCAAAGGGATTCCTGGTACCAAAAAAGCCCTGTATATGTGGGTCTGGGTGTGTGGTGCTTTATTTTTGTCCTTTACCATATAGAATTTGGCTCCAGGACCAGTATGGGACAGTGGGTCATTTATAATAATCCAGACCAGGAAGTTTATGGTCTCTAATGTCAGCCATGTACATTGGAACCTGCTGTGCAACAAGCCAAATGCACGACTCTATTTAGCTGGCAGAGGCAGAAAGATAGCCTCCTCGTATTTATGCCAGGTCAGGTAGGGTTGCCAAGTCCAATTCAAGAAATATCTGGGAACTTTGGGGGTGGAGCCAGGAGACATTGGGGTGGAGCCATAAGCAAAGTTGTGACAAGCACAATTGAACTCCAAAGGGAGTTCTGGCCATCACATTTAAAGGAACTGCACACCTTTTAAATGCCTTCCCTACATTAGATATAATGAAGGACAGGGGCACCTTCTTTCAGGGCTCATAGAATTGGACTCCCTGGTCCAATCTTTTTGAAACTTGGAGAGCATTTTGAGGAGAGTCATCAGATGCTATGCTGAAAATGTGGTACATCTACCTCAAAAAAACAGCTCCTCCAGGGCCCCAGATACCCCCCAGATCAATTCTCCATTTATGAGAATACTTTATGAGAATCGATCTCCATAGGGAATAATGAGGTGCCCAGCAGACACTTCCCTCCCCCCCCCATTTCTGATGACTCTGAAGCGGGGGACTGGCATCTCTACTCACAAGTTGCTGAACTTCCAACTTCTTAACACAGAGCAACCAAAGGTTCAAGTTTACTTTTCCTATGCAAACGACCTCTGAAAACGGAGGGTCTGGGAGGGTCTGGCCTGATTTCACAGCCACTGGGAGCAGCCATGTTGTTCTCCCCCCTGTTCCCCCCACCCCTATTCAGCCTTAAAGACACAGACACACCATTCCAAGAGGAAGCCTTTTCAAGCCTCTGGAGTTGGAAAGGCACATGGTAGCTGTGGGGGCAGGGCTTCCCCCCACCGGCCAGCTGACTGGGAGCGGGAAGGAGGCTGGGAAAGCGGGAGAACCCCCACTTGGACCTGGGGATTGGCAAGCCTAAGGTCAGGAAATCTAGAGATACCGCTGCCAAGACCCATCAGTGACCGAGACTCCCTCTGGGCATCCCTACACTACCAATATCAAATTTAATTTGAAAATGAATAAAAGAAGACTGCGGATTTATACCCCACCCTTCTCTCTGAATCAGGGACTCAGAGCAGTTTACAATCTCCTATATCTTTTCTCCCCACAACAGACACCCTGTGTGATGGGTGGTGAGGCTGAGAGGGCTCTCACAGAAGCTGCCCTTTCAGGGACAACTCTGCCAGAGCTATGGCTAACCCAAAGCTGTTCCAGCAGGTGCAAACCCGGTTCTCCCAGATAAAAGTCCGCGCCCTTAACCACTATACCAAACTGGCTTGCCCATAGCATGGCTTGCCCATGTCTTTGGGCCCCTCAGATGACCAGGAAATCCCAGACTTCTGTCTTGAGTGCTCCCCTGTTAGTAACCCTACACTGAGGCTTTATATGTGTTGCACAATCTTTTTATAATCTATACCTGAAGAGGAATTTGTGGCTTGTGTAAACATATTTCGCTAGGGTAGTTTCCAGTTCAACCGTCAAGTACCTGACATAGCTATCTTCTGGACCATTTCAGCTTTCCCTCCTTTCCTTTTAAGCAAACCTGCACAGAGTTTAGATCTGAGCACACATTAGCTCTTTTTCTGGTTTGGAAACCAGGATATTAGGAGGAGTTGGTGTAAAACCTCTCTCTCTTTTTGCAGCATTGTGTTCTTTTTGAGCTCCCCAGCCACTCAGTACGCTCTGAGGACTTTTCATTCCTACCATTATTTTGCTTCCTGATGTCCAGCTGTTCCTGCAACTATAAAACATCCCCGTTGGGGTTAAGGATTACAACAGTACTGGCTGCGGTTTGGGTGGGGCTTGGTTTGGGAAGCAGCAGGGCTGCCGTTCAACCAAAGTCAGAATGACGTCTGTTATGGTGTTGCTACAAACAAAGGAGAAAGTCATCAAAATCCAGCCTTGAACTGCCCAAGATGGGGAAAGTCCTTTTCAAGAAGGTTTAACAGGACTAGGTTGTTGTTTCGCCCTGTATGCAGTGGGGGGGGGGGGGGGGAGAAAAACAGCAGCATGAAGGCGTCTGGGATCACGAAATAGTACCCATTTGTTTTGAAAGAGCCATATAACAGTGTTCCAGAACATCTAAGGAGCCCTTGATGGGGTTCGTGAGATCTGCAGCCAGCCTGCTGTGTGCTTCTTTCTTTTTCTTTTCTTTTTTTAAAGTTAGGTAGCTTCATTGTGAGATTTTGGGGAGGAGGGCAGGGCACAGAATTGCTTCTAGCCCAGTCTGGTGAGATGCTGGAGAGAATGTGAAAAACAGATGAGTCATTCAGAGGTAAATAAATTTAACAGGACAGCAAAGAGAGCATAGTGCAATAGTGACCGAACTTGCTTAACGTAAGAGCCACGTAGAATAAACATCAGATGTTTGAGAGCAGCAAAACATGGGCATCGGAAGGAAGGAAGGAAGGAAGGAAGGAAGGAAGGAAGGAAGGAAGGAAGGAAGGAAGGAAGGAAGGAAGGAAGGAAGGCAAGCAACTAGATGGGAAGGGAGAGGGGGAAAGAAAGCAGCTTTAACTTTGAATGCATTCTCCAAGCCGGCCGAAGGCGTGGAGTGACTTCAAGAGCCACGCAATATGTGTGAAGGAGCCACATGTAGCTCCTGAGCCACACTTTGGCCAACCCTGACATAGTGTTTATCAGAATAAAACAGGAGTCCAGTGGCACTTTAAAGACTAACAAAATGTATTCCAGTGTAAACTTTAGTTAGACAAAGCTTATTTCATCCATAAGTTTTTGAATGAGTATCTGTTAGGTCGGTGCTTTTATATTTAAAGCTGAAAGGGAGGGGCAGGCAAGGGAGGTAGAGATGTTACATGGAGAAGAATCACTTTGATGATTGTTTTTAAGTTGCTAAATGTTTTATTGCTGTTTTAAGCTCTGGCTGGATTGCAATGTTAATTATTTCAAAAAAAAACCCCATTTTAATGACTTTTATGACATTTTATGTTGTCAGTATGCTTTACTTCATAAGCCCCTTCAACCCCAGCTATCAGGAGAGGTGACAGACAACTCCTCTAAATAAATAAAGGCAGGTTTAAAACAAGAAGCCATACCAAGAGTAATTAGTTCACTTCGAGTGGGTGATGGCCATCACCAACTTTTGTTAGATAGGCAAAGTAAGACTATCAAGTTTACTTCTAAAAGCCCTATGATAAATGTTTATTTTGGCTTGAAGATAGCAGTATCTTTAGTATTTATCTCCTTTACACAGAAAATCCTTTCAGTGATGTAAGGTTTCTGTAGATGTGTTAGACTTTAAGGAGCCATGAGACTCCCTGTAATTTTTGTTGCAAAGCGCAGCTCTACTTTAAGCATTTCCTACAACACATTTGCTCCAGCTGTCCCTGGTGTAAAGCAAGTTCCTGGTTTTTCCTGGGAAAACACTGTGTCTGTTTTGTTCTTATTTTTGAAAAGGTCCTGTTAAAATGTTAGTATCGGACAGTATGGCCACCAGTGTAGCAGGAGAACATCCACCCTAGACCATCTGTTCCTTCTGCCACTTGACAATGCACTGGGGGGAAAAGGGAGGCCTTCAGCATTGCACCAGTCACAGTGCCATGACATTACTTCTGTCATGAACCAGAGGTGATATCATTGCATCCGTACAACACTCTGGGATTCACCAAAGCTGTGAGGTTAAACCACAGAATTTCTGGTGAATCCTAGAGTGTTGTGGCAACATAATGACATCACTTTGGTTTGTATTCAAAGTGATGTTGTAGCATTGGCAGGCTGCCCAACAGATTAGGTACCTTCAGTTTCTCACTGACTTCCAGTGCTGAGCTGGCAACCCAGTGTTAGCATGAATTGCTAGACTTATTATTCTTTGTGGTTCACCTCTCTCCCCTAAATCTCTGTAAATTGAAATCTGAGTGTGGAAGGTAGATGCATCATGTGTCTAGTGTGTATTGATGTCCTTGCAGTTGCTGAGCTGTATTTTGAACTGAGTGGTGGAAAATTGTATTTTTCAGGGATATTGTTAATGAAAATAACAATAACCTATTTGCCTCAGTAAAGGACAAGCTGTTGCTGAGTATAAGAACATAAAAAAGCCATGTTGGATCAGACCAGTGGCCCATCCAGTCCAACACTCTGTGTCACACAGTGGCCAAAAAAACCCAGGTGCCATTAGGAGGTCCATCGGTGGGGCCAGGACACCAGAAGCCCTCCCACTGTTGTTCCCCCAAGCACCAAGTATACAGCAAGTGGAGTCTTTTTAGCAAAAAGTATAGTGTGCAGGGATGGAATTCTAGCAGGAGCTCCTTTGCACATTAGGCCACACCCCATGATGCAGCCAATCCTTTTTGAGCTTACAGAAAAGAGCCTTGTAAGCTCTTGGAGGACTGGCTACACTAGGGATGTGTGGCCTAATATGCAAAGGAGCTCCTGCTAGAATCCCACCCCTGATAGTGTGCATTATATGATCCTTGCTATGAGAACTGGGATATTGCAAGCGTATCTTTATTTCTTGGATATCAGGGGACTTTGGGGGTGGAGCCAAATGTGTGACAAGCAGGACTGAACTCCAAAGGGAGTTCTGGCCATCACATTTAAAGGGATCGCACTCCTTTTAAATGCCTTCCCTCCATTTGGAAATAATGGGGGATAGGGGCAGTCCAAATGTCCAAAACATGTACATTCAAGTCCCAAAGTAGTGTGGTGACAAGCCAATCAATTAAGTACTTGTTTCTTTCCAGTCTTCATCAGACGTGGGACCAATATTGATTCAATTATATAGATTCTTTGTGTTTTAACAATTTATTGATAACATATGGCTACAAAACTTAATTATAAATTTCCTGTACTAACCTATATGATATTTCAATCCCCCCTCCCTCCCTTGTTTGACTTCCCCGAAGTTATATATTTAAGTTCAATACTAAAGGTACCAATAACTAATCAAAGTTCAATATTTTTTTTCCCTCATCAATACTAAAAAATTGTCCAATGTCTTTTTACATTCCACTCTTTCTCCATATATCCTTTAAATTTCTTCCACTCCTTTTTTAATATATCTTGATCATAGTCTCTTAGAGTTCTAGTTAGTTTGTCCATCTCACTCCACGATAAAACTTTCATAATCCAGTCCCATTTCTCTGGTATTTTTTCTTGTTTCCACAGCTGCGCATACAATGTCCTAGCAGCTGAGAGCAAGTACCAAATTAATGTCCTGCAACTATATAGATTCTTTACATAATTTTTAAAAAAGGACGCAGAGCGTCTCCAGCAATTTCACAGCGGCTACAGCTCAGCATGAGGCTTCTTGCACTGAGCTGTAGCCGATGTGAAATTGCTGCTGGAGACGCTCTGCGTCCCTCTTTTTTGAAAATTGTGTAAAGAATCTATATAACTGAATCAATATTGGTCCCAGGTCTGATGAAGACTGGAAAGAAACAGGTACTTAAATCGATTGGCTTGTCACCACACTACTTTGGGACTTGAATGTACATGTTTTGGACATTTGGACTGGTTTCTATATATTTATTAGTAAATTGGTCACTAGATTGTATTTTTTGTTGTGTTAGCCAACTGGGGATTGACAATCCTAATTAGGAGTCCTGTTGACTATTAAACTAAAGGACACTAAGAGAATATGTGCACAGGCAGGGCTTTTTTTTTTGTAAAGCAGGAATGCACAGGAACACAGTTCTGGCTGGCTTGGTGTCAGGGGGCGTGGCCTAATATGCAGACAAGTTCCTGCTGGGCATTTTTCTACAAATGAAGCCCTGTGCACAGGAAATAGAGAAACTGAAAAGCACCCCTCTGATGGAAAGTAGCCAGAAAGTACCATAGATGATTTCCTTGATTTTCAGAGATCAGCACACACAACAGTAATCTAAAGCAATTGAAAACTAAGTGGAAATGAAGCAGACAGCATTTAAGAAACAGTCATGTATGACTGTTCGTGTGAAAAACGTCAATACTGTGACTCAGCTGGGCAGTCTTTGGACAGTGAGTCAGAGGGTAGAGCTGCTACTCTGTTCTCACCCAGCATTCCCCACCCTGCTCCGCACTGGGAACTTTAAACCCCTGGGAACTGCCCAGCCAGGGATCCAGGACAGAATCAATCTCTGGTCAAAGAAGAGGCCCAGCAGGGAACTGTCAGGGCAAAATTTAACGGTCCCCAGAGGGAGCACATTTGCTGTCCCTAAACAGCTATCCAAAGAGTGTCAAAGAAGACGATAGTGTGATGGATTTGGAGAAAAACATAACAGGAAATACAGATTATCTACTGATGATGCATTACTCCGGCAGGGTTCAGTAGTTCAATACAAACCATTTTAAGTGTAGGAAATGCTCTGCTCAGACTTTTTACATATTTGATGAATCTACCTTTGGTAACAATTTTATGGAGCACAAGTTGCCTCTGTGGTATTTAGCAGGGCTCCTCAGGGGTGCAGTGGTACCTGTTAACATCTTACCTGTGTCTGCCGAGTGTTTTCAGAAAGTGGGTGGATCTAGGTAGTAGGGCTCTTGCCTAGCATGGCTTCTTATTGGTTGTGCAGATTGAAACAACACTGGCAGTAGCTGCCAACCCAGTAATGGTTTTGCATCCTCTCATTCCTCTTTTCCAGTGTATTTTTAAAATTACCCCACTTATACCCTGCACTTGGACTTCCTCTGGGTGTGTATGGGGAGGATGGTTGCTTATGCAGACTTGGTTTTGCAGAATTTCATTACTGTATCATATTTTAAATGGGTGTTTGAACTTGCATGTTTTTATTGTTAACTACTCATTGCAGAGTAGTTAATGAGAGGACTCCAACCTCAGAGTGAGGTGATTTCCTGACTGAGGAAATCCCATGTGCCCTGAGCCCACATTTCTGTTTTTCCCCATAATGCCACCTGTTCCACAGCTGGGTTTTATCACTTGCATATTCTTTATCCGTGGGTTTCATCATCTGTGTATATCCCGGTGGATAAAGGTGATCTGCATTCTACCCCTAATTTAATTCTACTTGCTTTCTAGTGCCAGGACCAAGTCCATCAGATGATAATGGCATCAGTGTTACAATGATAATGGTTGCCTGGATGGTTCTAGCCCTTGTCTTGTTTTTGATGAGACCTGCAAACTTCAGAAGATCTAACAGAGCTGAAAAACCAACCAGCCCACATAATGTAAGTGTATTTTCTACTGTTTCATGTAGCTTGACTGAATTATCTAGCATTTCTGCAAGATTCATAGAATCTCAGCATTGGAAGGGGCCATACAGACCATCTAGTCCAACCTCCTGCTCAATGCAGGATCAGTCTAGAGCAGGGGTGTCAAACATGCGGCCCGCAAAGGGCTACAATCAGGCCCTCCAGCAACTGGCTGTTGTCTGCTTCATTTTACCTTGCCTGCTGTGTTTGGTCACCATTTTGTGTTTCTCCCCAGCAATCAGTGGCCAGCAAAGCAGCCTTACTTGGCTCTTTCTCTCTTCCCCTCCCTTTTCCCAAAGGGAGGAGGAGCCTTAGCCAATGAAAGAGCCTGGCTCTATAGTTCTGCTGGGTGATTAAGTTTGCCAGACTCAATCACCCTGCAGAGCTACTGAGCCAAGCCTCTCTTCCTTCCTGGCTGAGGCTCCTCCCTCTCCTTGTGCCCTGGGGGAAGGAAGGAAAGAGCCAGAGCTTCCTTTGCCCAGCCCCCACCACCAGGAGAAATACAAAGAAAGCACTTTTAAGACTAGTAACATTTCATTGATGGTATGAGCTTTTTGCCTTGCTACAGAGAGAGAGAGTTTGGTTGGGTTTGTTATGGGTACAACTGGTTTCCCCTCCTCTTTTTCCTATATTCATGCCCTCCAGTCTTTCTTAATAGGAAAGCATGTGAACTGTTTAAAAGAGCAATAACAACAAGCTAGGGTAAGGCTGAGTGTGTCCACCCCAGGTTTACTTAACAAATTTCCCTTGATTTTTCTTTCACATTTTCCCTTGATTGGTGATCTTGAATTTAGACTTGCCAGATAATAGGCTGATACTGACCACTGTATATGGTTGTCTCTCTGTTCTTGCACTGCCACATAGAAGTTGTGGTTATTTTTCTGGGGAAGACTATAGCTTTGTAGACAAGCTCATAGCCCTCAGTCTGTGCCATGGTGCCTTCACATAATTTTGACCAGCACATGAAGCAACTTATGTACAAAAGCTCACAATGCCCAGCTGCTTCATGTTTTCCTCTGGGTCTGAGGCTCAAAGCATTGACTATGAGATCTTTGTAATGAATGTCTATAAATCAAAAGTAGGTTTGCAACTTACAGACGTGCACACTTGAATAACACTTGAACAGCATATTCAGGATTGGTACAGCACAGATGTTGTCTGCAGTTTTTGATGCAATAATTCATAGCAAGATATGACATTTATCAGACTATAAAACCAAATATTGCAAGAGTGTTAATGTTTTAAGTAAAAAAAAAATGTGTTTGTCTGCGCCCCCTTTATACAGTTTATATGTCCACTAGCTGGCATTACATTTTATGACACACATGGCCTGGCCCAACAAGGTCTCATTTATGTCAAATCTGGCCCCCATAACAAATGAGTTCAACACCCCTGGCCTAGAGCATCCCTGGCAAGTGTTTGTCCAGCTGCTGCTTAAAGATTGCCAGTAAGAGGGAGCTCACCACTTCCGTTGGTAGCTGATTCCACTGCTGAAAAGCTCTTACTGTAAAAAAGTTTTCCCTAATATGCAGCCTGTACCTTCAGCAGTGACAGAGAAGGACTGAGGAAAGGGTACATGCTAAAGGCAGGAAGACAGTGTGAGGGGAAGGGTATGGAATTTTTGAGCTTCAAATAAAACCCCTTGGAGCAAGCCTGTGCTTGCACAGTACCCATGTGTCACTGCACAGGTGACCACTGGATAAACAACAATTATAGGTAAGTGCAACCCTGTTGTTTTTTTTTAAGTGCCTGCAATTTAGCCTGGTGAATTTGGGCCCAGTTCAAGCGTTGCATTTCCTGCTAGAAACAAGCAGGTACTTCTGTTTTGTACCCCCTTTCTTCCCTCTGTTCTAACTCAATGTATTCTCAACAAATAGGGACAAGAACCACCAGCGCCACCTGTGGACTAGAACATACGGAAAAGTTCAACAACTGTAATCTTGCACGACCAACTGGATGAAAGTGACCAAACACTTTCTGTTCCTAAATACTGTGTTTTCCACAAATTTATAACTCCTTTATTTTATTCTATTATCATTCCTTGCAGATTACACTTGAATAAATTAACCAATGTGGCAGGAGGTGATGGACAATTTTTGGTGATTGTTGTTGGACAGATAGACATTCACAGTCAAGGGATCCATTGAGAACTCGGTTGTGGGAGATGAAATTGCTTTACCCCACCCTACTGGACTCTGTCCCCCCTGCCAATCTCATTCATGCCCTTCCTTGCAGCCCCAGTGTTGTTTGGTTTTTTCCCTCCTCTTCATCTTCTCACAGTTCTGTTCCTTCCTCTGCCTTGGCTGCTTCTACTCCTCCTGACTTCTCTCAGCTCTTTTACCCCTTTTGAGAGCTAGTTTGGTGTGGTGGTTAAGTGTGTGGATGTGGACTCTTATCTGGGAGAACCGGGTTTGATTCCCCACTCCTCCACTTGGAGCTGCTGCAATGGCCTTGGGTTAGCCATAGCTCTCAAAGAGCTGTCCTTGAAAGGACAGCTTCTGTGAGAGTTCTCTCAGCCCCACCCACCTCACAGGGTGTCTGTTGTGGGGGAAGAAGATAAAGTAGATTGTGAGCCACTCTTAGACTCTGATTCAGAGAGAAGGGTGAGGTATAAATCTATGTTCTTCTTTTAGTCCTTGCGTCTTCTCTGCCTTGCATCCTTTTATGACCCCTCTCCTTTCATATTCTTTATTCAGCCCCACTCTGGTGGAGGCCAAGTTGAATGCCATCTTGGGTTGCTGCAGCAGCCTAAACTGCCACCCAAAAATTGGGAGAATCTTCTGAACGTCTCCACATACATAGATATCACTTTTATTCTAGGAGAACCCCATATTTGCAGAAACATTTGCCCAGCTACAGATGGGCTTATTGTGCAGATTTAATGGGAATTAATTATTTTAATCATTGCGAAACACAGTCACTTCTGGAACAAATGTAAACATCTATAGTTATGCTTCATACTAATTGTTGTTATTTTTCTATATATGTGGAAAAAGAGTTACAAGGATGAGTCCATTCCCTTAGCAGATTTTCTCTGCTTTTTTAAACACAACATACACTGGGGATTTGAAGAGAAATTCTCAGTGGATTGTACACATTACCTGTATTTTCATATAAAATTATCCAAGTTGCATTTCATCCATGTGACTTAAAATGTACTGTATGACAATTTATCTGCTATTTATATCTATAGTAATGATTATAATCTTTACATCTTTAACACGAGGCCAAATTAAATGTATTTATTGTAAGTGAGCAGATAATCCAATATGGTGTTAAAATCAATTAAAGTCTGCATAACCAAATATTATATTCTAAAACAGGAATTATTTATATATGTCATAAAATGAAAAGGTAGGTACCTATACACTCTGTCCTGATGAGTTCTATAATCTGCAACAGCCCTTTTTCAGTTATTTGAATTTTCTGTGATAAGCAAATAAATCTGCATACCATTAAATGGAAGGGCAAAAGCATGGTATGCATGAAAGCAGTTGAAAAAAATTTCAGACCAAAATTTAATAGCATGTTCACTACTTTCCAATACCAGAGAAGTTGCACGTTCCAAGGCAATATGTAAGAAACAAAACAGATGCTTTTGGGGTTACTTGTGAGTGCCTTCTGAGACTGTTTAAAGGATTGCGAGTATACATGTAGGCAGTCAGTTTCAGTACTTGAGACTTTCATAGACAAATAGACAGAAATCCCAACACTTAGAATAAAGTAGTATACCAACAGGATTCTGGACCATACCAAGTGCAGATGATGTATCTTTAATGTTGATAAGAACCTGCATATCAGAAAGAGGAGTCACGCTGATCTTTTCTAATAGATGTGCTTATTAGATGCAGATAATTTTTCTGTGAAGCTGCCCATTCCTCAAGTAGACAGTCCAAAATTCAACTACCCCAGTCATTTTCATTTATGGAGCAACTTTTAAAACTGAAAGCTTCATAAGCTCAGCATCTTTGAACAGGCCTTTCAATGAGCTATTTACTTGCAATTGCTGATAATGGATTGTAAGGCTGAAATTTACATTCTTTTCACGCAGTGTCATGCAGTAATTCTTCCTTGTGTACTTATCTGTACAATGAAGAAGAATAATACGGAGGAATCTTGAATAATTTGGTATGCACATGTATCTGAGTAAGTGTATCTTCTAGTTCACTTAACAGGAATTTAAATCTACATTAAATAATTGGTGAGGAAAACCTTTTAGTGATGCAAAGGTAACTGACTTTGCCTATTTGTCTTCATCGCTTTTACAAATGAACAAAATAAGAAATCTGTTTTGATGTACACAATAAAGTATCTTTCCCACAAGTTTATAGCAATCTAGTAAGATTACTGTAAAAACAGCTCACAGGAGAAAAATATCGGTATTCAATTACTGAAACACAAAAGCACCTCAAATATAGCTGAACCACACACAAATTAAAACAGTTTAGCTGGTGGTATTCTCATTCATTCTGATCTGGGGAAAAGAAAAAACTCTGTCTGCCTCACAGCACTGCTCTAAAGGCGTGGTTTTTAAAATTCTCTAGCTTCAGACAGAGAAATCTTTTTACAATGATTCATTAGCCCTAGGACCCATATGTATTGCAGAGGATTCTGGGAAATGTTCTAGCATGCCTCCATTTGTGGAGCAGCTTGTGTGTAGAGTGTTGGCTAAGCCAGCTGGACAGTGTTGTGTTTGTCTAAATGGAGAGGGCACATGTAACACTGCCCTGATACTATAGAATGCAGGGCAAGGTCAGTAATGGTGAGCCAATAGCCTGTCAGGAAAATTGCCTGCCATAATTGACCTTCTTGCTGAAGAAATCCTGATAATCTTCTGGATTGTTTGGAACAGCTTTGAAAACCATTGTCCTTAAATCGTAGTAGGACGGACACCAGGAAAAATGTCTGCTAAGAACAGGGATTGGCCACCACTACCGTTTTGGGGATAGAGTAACATAGCCTAGATCAGGGGTGGCCAAACTTGCTTAACATAACAGCCATTTAGAATAAATGTCAGATGTTTGAGAACCACAAGACATGAAGTCAGATGTTTGAGAGCTGCAAGACATGAACATCAGATGTTTGAGAGTCATAAGACAGGAAAGAAGGAAAATAAATGGAGGGAGGGAGAGGTAGACAGAAAGCTACTTTAAATGCATTCTCTAAGCAGGCTTGGCTTGGTGAAGTAATTTAAAGAGACAAATGCCTTCTCCAGGCTGGCCAACAGGGTGGTGGGGGCTTTGTGAGCCACACTTTATGTGTGAAAAAACCACATGTGGCTCCCGAGCTGCAGTTTGGCCACCCTGGCCTAGACTGATGATCACATTGTATTGCGCCTTCCACACCAATAAAATACATGAGGCTGTTTGAGGAAGAGTCTATTCCTTTATCCACTACCAGTGCCTCCCTATGAGACTTGCCTCTCACTTTTAGAACTACAGTAGTAGAATGTGATCTGCTTTATATTAAAGGTTCGGTACCACACAGAGGTTATAGCTACTTGAGAAGAATTAATAAAGCAGGTTTGCTGTTAACGCTTTAGTTTATAATGCTGTTAATTTTTTTAAAAAATTCTTCAAATGCACTTAGATGCCAAAATGAAGACTCATATTCATTTGTATTATATCTACGGGACACTTAGCTTTAGTAGGTAATGGTAGTTTTCTGGATAAAAAGGAGGGCGATAAGTAATAATGTGATGATCTTAAATAGACAGAAACCTTCCAAACGAAACAATTGTATGTGCCACTTTGGACTTTATGGTAGTCTAAGATTAGCTGGGGATAAAAGGTTTGTACAATGCACTTTTTATTGATTAAAATAAATATTAACTCTCTGTGCACGTCTTGATTTTTGCACACAATCCGCACTTTGGAAGAAGGGAGGGCACCTTCACTGCATTTATGTCAGCATATTAAATCCCAAAAGTTACAGCGTGGGTTTCTTTCTACAATGCTGTTACACCAGTACAATGCTAACACATTAACTTTGTATCTAGTACTTCTCTGCACAATTGTCAGTAGTGTTCCAAGACGGCGACCTAAAGTCTTTGCTGCAGAAATACTAGAGAAATAAAATTTCCCGAAATTTTGAAGCAGTTGGAATATATACCTGCTTGCCAAACCAAAAAAACACAGTACAGGTTCAGCAACATAAAACACATCATTTGTATTTTAGCTATTATATATAAAATTGTACTATTTGGAATATTTATAAAACGAAAATGTTATAAGTACAATAGCTTTTACAAGCAACATTGTAAATATATAAACACACTGTTTAGTATCTTTGTATTTGCCATCTTAAAAAGGTGAAGCCTGCCATCAAGTTGCAGTTGCCTCCATGAAGTTCTACCTGATGGGGTTTTCAAGGCAAGAGACAAGCAGAGATGGTTTGCTATTGCCTTCTTCTGCATAGCACCCCGTCTTACTTGACGGTCACCCATCCAATTAGTGGCCTTAGTCAACCCTGCTTAGCTTTCAAGCTCATGAGGTTGGGCTGGGCTGAGGGATGCTATGTTTGTTGTCTTAGCAGTAGGAAAAAATACAAGTTTAAAACAGCACTGATTTTATAGTAAAAATGCATATTATTTGGGCAGTAACAATCTTGTGAGTCACAGTGAGATTAGTAGTGTATTTGGATCCAGTTCACCTAGAACTCTGAAAATACAGAACTCTTTGATAGGACATTCTCATCACACCCATTATAGCATATTCATTACGGACAAAATTAGTCATATTTTAAAACTATTCTTGAAAATGTATTGTATATACAATACAAAGTATTCGCAAAAAGTGTCAGTATCTAACCCTGTAGAATTGTCTTGCACAATAAAAATCATGCCAGTGATATCCAATCCATGGCTCGTAAAGAGTACATCTGCAGTTGCTATAACCCAAAACTCATATTTGCCTCCTTCACTACCATGAGGCCTGCACCTCAAGGAAGATTACAGCTTACCTGTTCCTCCAGCAGCAGCCATTTCTGTATGGGCACGGGCCTTGCCAACTTTCCTGAAACATGTTGCAATTGCCAAATTAGGGAACAGTGTCAGAAGAGCCTCCACTGAGAGTCACTATGCTACACATATTGAGTCAACCAGTTGTAAAACGTATTTTAAAAACCACATTTTTCTATTCTGCTTGTAATTTCAAATTCTTCTATTGAAAAATTGGAGGAAAATGAGCATGTATGTAGGAGTTTTTCTCCAGGCTTTCACATCTTTATGGTAAACAAGGCTTTTTTTTTTTTTAGCAGGAACACACACATGGACATAGTTTTGACTAGCTTGGCATCAGGGGTGTGGCTAATATGCACATTCGTTTATTCTGGGTTTTTTTCTGCAAAAAAGGCCTATGTGGATCAACGGTGATGTCAAGGGCATGGCCTAATATGCAAATGAGTTTCTGCTGGGCTTTTTCTACAAAGTCCTGATGGTAAATAAAACCATGGTTACACACATTCATTTTTAGTGACAGTGGTCTCAGTAGAACAGGTTTCGTAGCATTTCAAACATACCTGGAGTGACTTACTGAGTAATTCCCAAGACGAGTAATATTGGCTTTCCTTCTACCCCCGAGTCGTGGAACTACATTAATTTTAAATAACTTTCTATGTAAAAGGACACACAATAGCCATGGTGCAGCACATGCACACATTTTTCAACACTAGGGATAGAATATCTTAAGGAAAGCACAGGTCTCATTAATCTTGTCTGTATGACTATACAAAGTTAAGAACTGAAGCCACTGGAAGAGTAATGGGGAAATAGCTCTTGCTGTGTCACAAAGATAACTGGCAATTCACATTTTACAGTGGCTTTTTGCTATGAGAAACCACACATTTACTCTAGGGTGCTTGTTTCAGACCAAGTTAAACCCTTCTAAAAGGGGTACCTGAGTTTGTTGCAGCAAAATGTAAATAGGAGTCTTGTGGCACCTTGAAGGCTGCCATGCACTTTATTTCACCGTCACCATTAGGGTTTTTTGCTCAAAAAAAGTTAACACAAAAATAAAAACATTAGTCTTTAAGGTGCCACAAGACTTGTCATTCATTGTTGGTCCATTTCCTCAGAGGATGGCAACACAATTACTTAACTGAGGAGTGAGAAGTAAGGAACAGCCCACAATGTCTGTTTCCCTACATGGTTTAAAGAAACTTCTGTAGTTCTGGAGTGGGAAATAAAGGTGGTTGGGCGGCTTTCCATTTAACCAGCCAGCACTGAGCAAATGCAATGTTCAAAAAGAGAGGATACATTCACACTACACTGAATCCGGCGAAGACAGAGGTCCTGTGCCTTGGTCGCTGCGGCCCGGGAAGGGAAATCCCCCTGCCAGTTTTTGACGGCGCGCCACTAACAGCGTCGGGCAGGGTTAAGAGCCTGGGGGTGCTGTTGGAGCCTTCACTGACAATGGAGGCCCAGATAGCAGCCACTGCCAAGTCCGCGTTTTTTCACCTTCGGCGGGCGAAGCAGTTGGCCCCCTTCCTGGAACGTGACGACCTGGCAACAGTGATTCATGCTACGGTCACCTCGAGGTTAGACTACTGTAATGCCCTCTACATGGGGCTACCCTTGTGCCGGACCCGGAAACTGCAGTTGGTGCAGAACGCTGCTGCCCGGCTGTTATTAGGGCTCCCAAGACGGGAGCACATTCGGCCGGGGCTCCGGGATCTGCACTGGCTGCCAGTAATATTCCGAGTCCGGTACAAGGTGTTGGTTATTACCTTTAAAGCCCTATATGGCCTAGGACCTGTCTACCTTAGGGACCGTCTTTCCCCACACGTTCCCCAGAGAGTACTACGCTCGGGTTCACAAAACCTGCTGATAGTCCCCGGGCCAAAGGAGGCCCGTCTAAAATCCACCAGGGATCGGGCCTTCTCAGTAACGGCACCTTATTGGTGGAACCAGCTGCCGGAGGAGGTGCGGGCCCTGCGGGACCTAGGGCAGTTCCGCAGGGCCTGTAAGACAGCCCTCTTCCGGCAGGCCTATAATACTGACTGACAAGGAAATCTTTTGGATGGAACAAAATGCATCTGTAGACTGCCGGTTTTTATCTATCTTGCTTTTATTAATTTATGGTTTTAATTTTACTTGTAAGTGTTTTAAATTGTAGTATTTGTATTATCATGTTGTAAGCCGCCCTGAGACACTTCGGTGCGAAGGGCGGGGTATAAATCCCAATATAAATAAATAAATAAATAAATAAATAATGCAATTTGCAACTGGATTTTTACTGTGTAAGGGTTGCCAATCCCCAGTTGGGGGCAGTGGGTCCCCCAGTTTGGAGGCCCTCACCCTGCTTCAGGGTTATCAGAAAGCAGGAGGGGGGAATATCTGCTGGGCACTCCATTACACCCTATGGAGACCAATTTCCATAGAGTATAATGGAGAACTTCTCCATGGGTATTGGCGAGGGGAGGGTTTGAGGTAGAGGCACACATTTTCAGCATAGTATCCAGTGTCTCTCTTCAAAACACCCTCCAAGTTTCAAAGACTGGACCAGAGGGTCCAATTCTATGAGCCCCAAAAGAAGGTGCGCCATCATCCATTATTTTCAATAAAGGAAAAGCATTTAAAAGGAGTGCAGTCTCTTTAAATGTGATAGCTAGAACTCCCTTTGGAGTTCAATCATGCTTGTCACACCCTTGCTCCTGGCTCCACCCCCAAAGTCCCCAGATAGTTCTTGAGTTGGACTTGGCAGCCTTAGTGCAGGAATAGCAAAAATCTAGTTGCAAAACACATTTAGTGTAGTGTGAACTCACTCAGAAAAAATGAAACATAGAAGTTCAATCTGGAAGAGTAATACTTGCTCTTCCCCCCCCTTTAAAAAAAAAAACTGAGGAAGAGGCACAGATTTTCAGCGTAGCATCCAGTGCCTCTCCTCAAAAGACTGTAAATTTGCTGGGCCACGTTAAAGGGACTAGCATCTGGGAGACCCTTGTTCAAGCCCCCACGCGGCCATAAAACCTGCTGGCTAACTTTGGGCCCTCCGAGTCTGTCTTTCAGCCTCGCAGGACGTTTTGGGGGGCAAAGCGAGAAAAGAAAAATTAACTACGCCAGTACTGAACTCCTTAGAAATAGGTCGAGATAACCATGCAACAGACGAGAGTTTTGCTAAAAATCAGCAGTTAGCAGGCCAGGAAAAGCGTTCAGGCAAGGAAAGGGCCCAGCACCCCTTGAGGGAAAACGGCGTAAGACACGCTGTGTTTGGTGCGAAGAAAACGTAAGAGGCGCTGCGTACTGTGAAGAGGAAACCCCGCGCAACGATAGAGAATAGGCAGGCAGCCGCAGGCCTCACCGCCAGGCGCTTCTTTCGTGAGTCGCTGCCGCTAGATTGGGGCGTGAGTGACGGAGCACAGCCGAGGCCTGGCCGGCCAACTCCGCCGCCTTCCCTCCCGAGCCCGGCGGCCCTGAGGCGCCTCGTCCTTGCCCCTCGCGCCAGAAGAGACAGACACCGAGGAAGAGGAGGAGAGGCCGGGGCGGCTGGCGGTGTTTGCTTTGGCCCAGGGCGAGGCGGAGGCGAGGCCTCGCAGGGGAGAGGGAAGCCTTTCTTCATTGCCCCCCTTTAGCTTTTAAGTAGTTCCAGTGACCTCCCCCCCCGTCCCCCGCCACCACCGGAAGAGCTCCTCCATCTTTTATCAGGCTCTACGTTTTTTAATTGTCTTTCTCATGAACAATGTTCTCTCTAAGCTACAGAGTCTTGTGAGCAAAAATTCTACTTTGTGAGCTACTGGCATTAAAGTGGTGAGCTGCTGCCATTAATTATTGTGCTCTGGGGCTATTTTTCCTGAGCTAAGACAAAAAAGGTGTGAGCTGGAGGTTAAAAATATGTGAGCTAGCTCACACTAACTCAGAGGGAACACTGCTCATGAACTGCCTGGCGGCCCCTCTCCCTCTAATCTGGGGGAATCTTGTGAGCAAAAATTCTACTTTGTGAGCTTTTGGTATTGTGAGCTACTGCATAAATTTCCTCTAGTCTAGAGTGATTTTTCCTCAGCTAAAATAGGTGAGCCAGAGGCTAAAAAACTGAGCTAGCTCACACTAACCCAGCTTAGAAGGAGCACTGGTGTCAGCCAATGTTCCCTCTAAACTGCGGAGTCTTGTGAGCAAAAATTCTACTTTGTGAGCTACTGGCATTAAAGTGGTGAGCCACTGCATCCATTATGGTGCTCTGGGGCCATTTTTCCTGAGCTAAGACAAAAAGGTGTGAGCTGGAGGCTAAAAATCTGTGAGCTAGCTCACACTAACTCAGTTTAGAAGGAGCAATGGTGCCAGCTCTCCTGCCTCCTCCGAGCCCTCATCCCTCTGGCCCCCCGTTTCCATTTCCCTAATCTCATTCTTTCTTCTGGAGAGACAAGACCCGGGAAAGATTCTTGGCTTCCTCCCTACAGCCAGGCTTTCCCCTTGCTCTTCGCCTTTTTTCTCTCTTTGTCCGGTCATCGTCCACCCCACCACCACCCCGTGTTCCTTCTGGATCTCTGGCCTCGTTTGCAGCAAGACAGCCCTTCCTTGCATGCAGAAAAATAAAAGCGGCTTCTGCTTTTTTTGGCTGCAACTAGAGGCTAGCGCAGCTGCGCCTCTGGAATTTCCTTGCCTGCTTTCCTCCTCTTTCCCTCCCCCTTCAGTGGACCTGGCCCTCCCACCAAACGCGAAAAGCACCGCCTGGGCCAGGCTCCTCTGATGAATGGGGAAGCCGCTCTTTAAATAGAGGCGGTGCAGGGCACCTCGGCTACCCACTCGCCTTCCCCTGGTCTGGGCACATCAGCTCCGCCTCTCTCCAGCTGCGGCATCGCCTCTTTTCGCCTTCTGGCCTCAAGGCACTGGAAATCCTCGTCGCCGTGTATGTATTCTCTCTCTGTGCTGCTGATGGGGGCGGGATGGCTGGGTGACTTCTTTGCATTTCGATCTCCTTTCCTTTCTCAAAGGTCTGTTTCGTTTCTTCGCTTTGCACGCTGGCAGTCCTTCTCGTCTGACTCTTTTTTTCTCTCCTTCCCCTTGCTTACGGGACAAAGATCTGATAGAAAGGGATCCGTTCATTCGACAAGGATCTGGAGGCTAAGGGTATAGGTATGCATGTGAAATCTCTTTGATTTCCGGCTATGTTAAGGTTCTCGGTGAGATTTTTTTTTTTTTGGCTAACAGCTGTGTCTTTAATCAAAAGCATAAGGAGATCCTCTTCGCAACCCTCTAGTAAGGAAGGACTGCCTTTGTCAGGGCTTGTGAATGACTTCTTTTGCAATGCCGCTTCCTGTAAAAAGGGGGAGGGGTTTTTTGCCTTTCACAGAAAAAAAAGTACACAAATTAAACTTCAGAGTTCTTCAGACTGCAGTTCTGAAACTACCTCTTCCAATGGTTGTAGACTGACAGATAAAAATGAAGGATACTCAAGGTTAGAACTACTTGAGAATAATTTTGCTTCCTCCAGATTGCAATGCATACAAATTAACCCAAGAATAGGCACAATATGTCTTTTGAAACTTCTGAAAAACCTTTGTAGAGGATGAAATGAGGAAAGGAAAGCCATGTGCACCATTCTGAGCTCTCGCTTTTTTTTTAAGGTTTTGGAAAAATTTAATGTTTACAGTGCACAGTTTTTCTTGTTTCTAACTGTGCTTTGCACCTTTTGTTACTTGCATCCACTCTCTGGCAAGTCACATCTGTCTCTAATGTCCTGTGCTAATTTATAACAGTCTTATCATATCCTGTGCTAATTTGGGCCAGTAAGAATTCAACAGTTAAGCAAGGGGGAGGGGGGTTCCACAGAACAAACTGCGTTAATGTTTGTAGTGTGTGAACACAAGCAGTATCAGCACAATTGAAATATTCATGTATAGAAAGATCTTGGCAATTTCTCTGACCCCGAAGGTGTTGGAGACCATGGCAGTTACCATCTGAATCAGTTCTTTCTTCTGTGTCTCACAGCAAGTCTTGAGGAATTCTCTGAGGATGATCTTTGTGTTTGATCCTCCTTGGCCTTTGGCCCCTCTTTGCTTTACAATTTTTGGGTGAAGTTCAGAGGTGATTGATGACTTCCTCTTGCTCAGATTCTGCTTTAAATATTAGGCTTGTTCTGAAGACATCATACCCATTTAAGAGTTATATTTTATATTATTTTAGACTGTCTCAATTATTTGATTAATAACATAAACCCAAAGCGTTCCTATCCCAAATTACTATAATAATAAACATGCATTTATTATAAGAAAGACAGGCAAATACTGCAACCCTCAATATACACCTATTGAAACTCAGTCCAGTAATAAAATACTCAGTTCATAGTAACCATGTAGATTCCAGTAGAGTCAATGTATGCAGTCATGTTCCAATGTCATCAAATCCCATGAAAAAATATTCGTGCAACGGGACAGCCGGTATTCCCTGTTTCATAAATTTTCTCTGGCATGGGATTATAATTTTATTTCATAACATCAATGAAGACATAATTTCAGTCCAGAAATTTATGAAGGACAAAATGTCTCCTGGCTTCCTTTCTTAGAGGCAGATGCTCAGATGGCTCAATCATTTGATAGCAGGGGTCATTTCATAGATAAAGGGTTGCCGGAACTCATTAGCACAACTCACTTGCATCACTAATTTGCATATGCCCCACATCCCTGACATCACCAGTAGGTGTACTATATTATATCCACTCAGCATCTACCTTAAAATGCTGCCTGAATTATAATTGTCATAATAAAACTTTACTCCCCTCATACTTTATAAATTACTTTCTCCTATGTGGTCACAGTGGCATGACAAAGATTTCCATCTGTCTGCTTTATGTGTTTTGGTTATTTTTCTATTTTTTGTGGGGGGAAATATTAGAAAGTTTGTCAAATCCTAGAGTTCAGCAAAATTCTCACAGGGTTTGAACAGTGGAGCCCAGAAGCAATTATTTGGGGGGGTGAGGAGAAAGAAAGAGCACAATAAAATTCAGATGTTCCAGAGCTCTGCTCTTGTGAGCTCCTGCCCAAAATGAGGCCTGAAGCCATTCTGTCACATCTTTTCTGAAAGCTTCTGAAATTCTGTTCAGCTGTTTGAGGAGCTTGTCTTAGTCCTTTCATAGGTGCTTCAAGCCACTTCTGCACATTACTCATCGATGCTTCAGAACCTCCTCTTTTGAGGATCTCTGTGGATGCTTCAAGCCATCCCTTCTTCAGAGAATAGTACATGTCAGGTTCATTCATCCTTTCCTTCACCATCTCCCCCAAGATTTTCCTCATGCAGTTCTCTCGGTTCCTCATTCTGGTCTGAGTTCCAAAAGGCGAACTTGCCCAAATGATTCCACTCCCGTATTCTGTGAAGAAGAAAAATCCTTCTTGCTTTGCAGAATCCAGGAGATATTTCTGTTTTAAATAATATATTATTATGCGGGAGGCCCGCAAAATTTGCAGAGGGGGGGAAGAGAATCTAATCTTTTCCCCCCCATTGCAACTCCAGGCCCCACCAACAATCTACAGTATTAGTATCCCATCTCTTCTCCCCCATTGCAACTCTAGGCCCCACCAACCACCTACAGTGTTAGTATCCCATCTCTTTCCCCCCACTGCAACTCTAGGCCCCACCAACCACCTACAGTATTAATATCCCATCTCTTTTCCCCCATTGCAACTCCAGGCCCCACCAACCATCTACAGTATTAGTATCTGAAAGCCACTCTGAGCCCAGAGTGGCTCCTAGCATCCTCCACCACTGCAGCTGGCCCCAGATTCTCTCCTGGAGTCCTCTACCATGCAGCCGGGCTTGGAATGGTTCCCAGAGTGCTCCATCATGGCAGCTAGACAGAGAGTAGCCCCCAAAGTGTTCCACTGGTGTGGCCAAGCCTGGAACCTCTGCCAGCATCTGTTGCAGCAGCAACTGGGCCCATAGCTGGTCCTGGCACCCTATGCCATTGTGGCTGGTTTGGAGTTCCCATCTGCAGCAGCCACCTCCATTGCCAGCTCAACTAGTAAGTGCATTATCTGTACATGTTCAGACAACTTGGGTTTTTTATTTGGGGGAATGTAAACCCCCCGGTGTATTTTTCTAAACTTCTTGCACTTTTCTTGAGTACCTCAAGTTTGCAAAAAAAAAAAAAAATGTTTCATGTCACTGTGGTCCAGATCCAGGGATTAAAGTATCCTCAGGCAGGGGGGACTGTTCAGGATTAGATATATAGATTTGTATTGAGGGTCAAAATGAGTGAAAATTTCATTGGTAATGGTCTGTCCAGGAGGAAAGAGTTTACTGTGATAGCCTTGCAAGGCTGGTATGGGTCAGAGCTTGAGGAAGGGGCAGGAGGCTGCCCCACAGTTTCAAACCTTAGTGGTTAAGTGCTGTTGCAGGGAGAGAGAGGCTACAAACCATCTGTGTAGCCCTGAGATGTGTCCTAGGAAAACTCAGTCCCTAATCACTGGCAGTGTAATTTTTGTGAATGGATTGTACTGACAAGCATTGTTTCATCTGTGCGATTATAGACATTTCTGAGCTCTTTGGAGGAAAAGGTAGGATTTTTAAAAAGGACAAGATTTAGAGTATTCTGAAATAAATAAAATATCATGCTAGTTAACTTTCAGTGAAATACCACACAAAGGTTGCAATATTAACGAGTTATGTCGCAATAGGTTGCAATATTAACGAGTTCTTATGTTACATCTGCATTCCGTACCTGTAAGGAGCTCATGGTGGGAATTTGTTTCTCATTTTATCTTAACAATCCCAGGTTGGGTTGGGCTGAGAGAGTTATTGTCCCAAGGTCATCCAATGAACCATGGCTGGGTGAGAATTTGAACTCTGCCCACTGACACTGCATTGGCTGTCCCCTAGTGTTAGTGGTTCCTGTAATATTATTGATAGGCTAAAAATTTGCTGTAATAGAACATTAACTTTTCTATGAACTTCTTAATATCATCGTGTAGAAGAATTTCCCTTTCCCAAATGGGGACCTGAGGAATAGGAATGTTGAAGGTTGCTAAGTAAATCTAATGGCCAGATTAGTGTTAAGCCTTCACTTCTAGAGATCCAGTGCTGTGTAGTGGTTAGAGGGTTGACTAGGTGATCCTGGACCAATCACTTAGTCCCAGACAGGCCTTTGCAAGGGGCAATGAATAGACATGCAGATGTCCCATCAGTGGAACAGTCTCATATTTTAGTGGGAGAGATGTTGCAAAAACACTATTGGTAGGCACAGGGTAGACAAATGGGAATATGTTATATTAGTACATAAAAATTTATGCTTGAAGTTATTGTGATAACCAGTAACATAAATTATTTGTAAAAGAAATAAATTAATGGAAGTTAGACCTTTCAGTGTCTGCTAGCCACACAATGTTAATTAAGCAGGTCTACTTAGAAATAATAGACCCATAGAGTTCGAAGGGACCACCAGGGTCATCAAGTCCAACCCCTTACACAGTGCAGGGACTTCACAGATACCACCCTCTAAGTTCACTCATGGGGCTTGCTCCCAGGAAAGCATTCTTTGGTTTGCATTGATAGTGACTGGGGTATGGCGTAGAGTGGTAAAGCTGCAGTACTGCGGTCAGAGCCCCCTGCTCACGACCTGAGTTTGATCCCAGGGGAAGCTGGTTCAGGTAGCCGGCTCCAAGTTGACTCAACCTCCATCATTCCGAGGTCGGTAAAATGAGCACCCAGCTTGCTGGGGGGGAAGTGTAGGTGATTGGGGAAGGCATTGGCAAACCACCCCGTAAAAAGTCTGCTGTGAAAACGTTGTGAAAGCAATGTCATCCCGGAGCTGAAAACGACTGGCGCTTGCACAGGGGACTACCTTTTTATGGAAACTTCATGTGCAAAGGCCTTTGTATCTTCAGTTACTAGATGCTGGGACAGGAAGCAACAGTCTCTCCCTTCACCAGTCCATGAGTTTTCCCCAGAGGCATCTGCCTGTGAATTGCGGAAGAGAATGCTGAACACGGAGAACCTTTGGTCTGATTTAGTGAGGCTGTTCTTGTAGTCTAATAAGTGATTAAATGTAACATGTTAACCAATCGACTTTTTTCCTGGCACTGTGACGATTGCAGTTGAAAAGAAACTGCATGTGCTGACAATGATTAAACAGACATGTTCTCTCCCCGCAAGAAAGCCTGTAATGCAATTTTAATATACTTTGGAATGCGAGTTGAAGACCCAAATAGAATTATGCATTACAATAAAATATTTTTTTATGATTAAACATACTGAAAAGTTGCCCCTGGCCTTGGCTGCAATAGGTCATAAAGATGGCGGTCTGATTTGTGCAGCTCTCAGCATTGGAAGCCCTGACCTCAGCCCTTCAGAAAATGAATCCAACCTGACTTCTGAATTCTGCCCAGCAATGCTGTGTTTTTAAAAATTTAGAAACTCTGAGGAGAAAGCTGATCAAGTCAGCCACAAAACGAGTTATTTATAGTGGTCTGCAAGTCTAAGCAGAATTGAACCCTTCTCAGCCCATTGACCACTGTCAGGGCTTTTTTTGTAGCAGGAACTCCTTTGCATATTAGGCTATGCCCCCCTGATGTAGCCAATCCTCCTAGAGCTTACAGTAGGCCCTGTAAGAACAGTCCTGTAAGCTCTTGGAGGATTGGCTACATCAGGGGTTGTGGCTTAATATGCAAAGGAGCTCCTGCTACAAAAAAAGCTCTGACTGCAGTGGATTTAAAAGACTGTAACTCTGCTTAGGACTGTACTATAAGAAAATGGAAATATGCTTGTCATTCGGACTGTTTGAGTAGCGTACCATATTGGAGTATGTACTGGGCTCAGGCCTCAGATTCAGTGGGAGCTCACAGGAGCACAGCTCCTGAACCTTTCTGAGAGTTCCTCCTCCTCCTTCTGAGAGTTCCTCCTCCTTGTCCATTGAATAGTATTTGCAGCTGCATAATCCTGGATGAGTTCCACCACCTATTTTTCTACAAAACAACCCCTGACTGGGCTCTTCCTGAAATAATCAAGTACCTGGGAACCAGTTTGGGTTCTTCATTTCTCAGTCCAGTAGTGTTTCAGAAGGAAAAGCTGAGTGGGTGACTATTCCTTCAGATGCCCATGTAAAGATTGCATGGAGTTGCTGACGTGCTTTCTTGATAAGTCTGCCCATGCAATGCTTTCAACAATGAGGTCAAACAGTGACCCTCTTGAACAGATCAGATTGTAATCTTAAGAACATTTTGTGGCTTATTTACAAACCTTTGAGTTGCTGTAAATATGAGTTCTTCACTTAAGCCTAGCTGGAAATTCCTGTATTCAGGTCAGGAAGGCTCTTGAAATGAAGGATATAAAACTTGACTGCTAGCTGAGAAACAAATGATGTGAAATAATTATTTTTAAGCCTCCCAAGTTACCATGTGCTGCAATTTTATATATGTTGTGTATCTTCATCCCATGATATAGTAATATTTCCTAAATGTTTTCTCAAATATGATGCTATATAATGATGCTAAGAGTCCCGTGGCACAGAGTGGCAAAGCTGCAGTACTGTTGTCCGAGCTCTGCTCATGACCTGAGTTTGATCCTGGCGGAAGCTGGGTTCAGGTAGCTGGCTCAAGGTTGACTCAGCCTTCCATCCTTCCAAGGTCAGTAAAATGAGTACCCAGCTTGCTGGGGTGAAAGTGTAGATGACTGGGGAAGGCAATGGCAAACCACCCCATAATAAAGTCTGCTGTGAAAACGTTGTGATGCGATGTCATCCCAGAGTTGGAAACTGCTGGTACTTGCAGTAGAATCATAGAGTTGGGGGGGACCTCCAGGATCATGTAGTCAACCCCCCTGCACAATGTAGGAAACTCACAAATACCTCCCACTAAATTCACACCGTCTTCATTGCTGTCAGATGGCCATCTAGCCTTTGTTTAAAAACCCCCAAGGAAGGAGGCTAAAGAAATACTGCAGCTTTACCACTCTGCACCACAGGGCTCTTCATGTTAATTTAGACCCATCTTAATAAAGTAAGCCAGTAACTTTGTGCAATAAAATGATATTATGTTCTCTGAAAATTTGCACAAACGCAGTTAAATGATTGCTTAGAAACAGGTTCTTGGTCACTTGAAAGCTTTCTGATGGCAATTACCATAATGTTTTAAGTGAATGAGACAGTGGCGAAAAAATTGTTGTGTTCATGCACATGAAGGCTGTGATCCACCTGAACATGCGTAGGAATGGCGAAGGCTGATCATTCATAGCCCTTGTTTGTTTGTTTTTTATTAAAGAAAGTGATAGCATACTGCCAACCAGCTATGGAATGCAACCCACTGCTGTCTCTTCCCAGATGGCTATTGCTGGGATTTCCTCTTTTGTCAAAGTGCTATGGATTGAGGAAGGGAATTGTACATTGTACACATCATTTCTTACCCTTTTAGGACGTGCGCAAGGAAGCTTGATCCTGTTTGTGTATAGCTGGATCAGGCAAGCTGGATTAGGCAGGAATAGCTTTTCACAACCAAATATATTTTTCTCGAAAGGCTAGTATTATCTGAATGTATAAAAGCATGTATGATTATTTTGAAATTAAAACTATACAACAAAAATAGTGGAGGAAGACTGGAGGGGATTCTGATTAGTGTGTTATACTTTAATTAGAATAGTTGCACTAGTTTTTTTTCCTTACTTATGGATGCAAACCCTTTTTTTTCTAGATTGCTAAATAATTAATATTGTATTTATTAGAACATTTGAACCCTGCCTTTCCTTTTGGTTCAAGGCGGTTTACAATAGTGGTTAAACAAATTTTTAATTAAAACTAAAATAAAATAACAAGCTGCAACTATCTCCTTTCCTCCCCACCTTAAAAGATACCAGATGTGATCAGTGTTCCCTTTAAGTCGTGGAGTCTTGTGAGCAAAAATTCTGCTTTGTGAGCTGCTGGCATTAAAGCTGTGAGCTACTGCATAAATTAGTTTGCTCTAGGGCCATTTTTCCTGAGCGGAGACAAAAATGTGTGAGCTGGAGGCTAAAAATCTTTGAGCTAGCTCACACTAACTCAGCTTAGGGGGAACTCTGGATGTGATCTACATTTCATCCAAAGGGAGCGTTTGCACAACTGTGTGCTTGCTTCAGTGTAAATTTAATCTTAGCTTTGCAACTTTAAGGTAAACAGACACTGGCCTACTTTTTCCAAGGTGAAGGCCAGAGTATTGACAGAGAGCCATGGGGGCAACGAATGAAGTGCTGCATAATGTAACTGGCTAAAGAAATGTTGTAGTCCTATGGCTGTTGGTCTATGCACGCTTGCTCTGAGCCTGACAGCTAAAAAGATTACTGTGCACAACAGTTGGCCACTACTCTTTGGCAATGCTTCATTTACCTAAAAGAGGGGAAGTAATGATGGTGTTGCAGGGACTGGGACCCTTGCAAATATCCATGATTTTGTACAGCAGTGAAGCCAGGGTGGGGCAGTGGCTAGTGCGCAAGACGATGATCTGGGAGACCCTGGATCAAACCCCCACTCTGCCATGGAAGCTTGCCGGGTGACCTTGGGCCAGTCACACACTCGCCATAATGTACCTCAACAGGGTTGTTGTGAGGATAAAATGGGGGAGGGGAATGATATTAGCTGCTTTGGGTTCCCATTGGAGAGAAAAATGAGGTATAAATAACCTTTGTTTTTTCAGAGTTCTGTCACTTGGTCATGCTAGAAAAAAACATCTGTCTTTTAATAATTGTTACAGATATTTTATTACAAATTTATGACTGCAGTCACCTAAGCTGGCATTGGTAGACCTTTGAAGCGTTTCCTCAAAAAGATTAAGCATGTCTTTAAAATGAAAGAGCACAAATATTTGAATGTGGATATGTAACTACCAGGAAATGTTCCAGTTTTGTGAGTGTCTTAAGAATCTGACTGGTTTTACAGTTTTAAATCCTACAAATTGATCCTGTTCCATTTTGTTTGTTCTCACCAGACCAGTCATGTTTGAAATTAAGAGAATCTGCTGCATTGGTGCTGGGTACGTTGGTGGGCCGACATGTAGTGTCATTGCACACATGTGCCCCAAAGTTACGGTCACAGTTGTTGATGTCAACGAAGCCAGAATCAGAGCGTGGAATTCTGACACACTTCCAATTTATGAGGTACATCTGTGTTTAGAAATATACTTTCCTACCTTTACTCTCCTTGCCTCTTACAGTGCAGTTTTTCTCTGGTACAGCCTGTTGTTGCACTCTTCTGCAAAAGTGCATCACTTAGAAATGGTATTTGTCACTTGCATTTGGATGCTACTTTTTCTCCAAAGAGTTTCAAGATGGCTCCAGGGGTCAGAGGTATTGCAAACACATATATAGTGTTAAAGTCATTCACACACATTGCAGATTCATGAGTGAGAGAGAGAGAATGAGAAGGAAGAAAAACAGTCAGCTAGAAACCTTTCTTTTTGTGCCTTTTTCTCCATTTAAATGCCCTCCAAAATTTCTGTAGATGGAGGAGCACAGACACAGCAGCTGTATTCTCCTCCCGCCTCGTGCATCTTCAAGTGGGAGAGTTTCAGCTGGGGGAAAGATGTAGGAGGAAAGGGATTAAATACAGGCCTGTAGCCAGAATTTTTTATTTGGTGGGGCCCAAAGCCAGGATTTTCATTTAGTGGGGCACATTTTTTTTGTGGGGGCCCTAATTATTATGCTTAAGTGTGTAACTTGGCTCCATTGCTTCAGAACAACATTTCTTTTAACCTGCTTCCCAGGTCTGACACAGCAAGGCAGGCTTTTACGGAACAGTAACATTAATACTTGTTAAAAATTTGCAAACCGAGAAGCTATGGGCAGGATCGAATGTTCACACAGTAAGTAGTAAGACCTACAGAATGCCTTGGACCTAAAATTACGGTTAAAACCAACACTTTCATTAGTAAATAAATAAAAATGCCCCCTCCAGTCAGCTGATTGGAGAGGCCATAAAGGTAGAACAGAGGTTTGATTGGAGGGGCTTGGAACCCCCTGGAAAACCTCTAGCTTCGGGCCTGATTAAATATGTCTTCCCCTGTGACCATTTCCCTAAGCATCTGCTAATTTGGTTGTTTTTTTAAAAAATGTGAATATTTCTAATAATCTTCCACATCAACTCTAAATACTTGATTTTCTGGTCATCATGTCACCTAATTTATACAGTCATCTGACCATTTGTGGCTATGGCTCAGTGAGGTCCCAGGTTCAATCCCCGGCATCTCCAGTTAAAAGGACCAGGCAGTAGGTGATGGGAAAAAACTCAACCTGAGACATAGGAAAGCCACTGCCAGTCTGAGTAGGCGATGCTGACCTTGATGGAGAAAGAGTCTGGTTCTGTTTAGGGCAGATTCATGTTTTAATTTGTTTCATGGCTGAGACCTACAAGCCAATCTCATGTTTCTTCAGTAACTGGTCTTCTCATTATACCTGAGTCCTAGCTGAAATGCCGGCAGGAATGTTAACCTTCATAAACTGGGTGTGGACTCTGGCATTTCTTTGAAACAGGATCAGTGATTTATATGAGAAATGCCACAAATAAATTCTCTCTCTCTCTGTTGTGGGGGAGGAAGGTAAAGGAGATTGTGAGCCGCTCTGAGACTCTTTGAAGTGGAGGGCGGGATATAAATCCAATATCTTCTTCTTCTTCTCTCATAGTTTGCTGATTCAAATGTAATTAGGGTTCTAGACTGAAGAGGAAGTAACTGGGCAACAGCATAGGAGGGAAGGATTCCAAAGCCTGATTGACAGTGTATCGTACCATGGTTTAGTGTTAGGTCTGGGCCAAGCAATTGAGCAACATTACCATGATCTCATACGTGTGGAGGAATCTGGGTTTGTTTGGTTTTTTGCTGTTTGCTTAAATATACTTGTATAAAGCTTTTTAATACTCAGAAAACTTCTTCATAATTCTCCAGCCAGGGTTAAAAGAAGTCGTTGAGTCCTGTAGAGGGAAAAACCTCTTTTTTTCCACCAATATTGATGATGCCATCCGAGAAGCTGATCTCGTGTTTATTTCTGTAAGTAATGGCTTTTGCCCTGGAATAATTACAGCTGTACTGAGCATACCTAGCAGTGGAAGAGGTCAGGGAAATAGGGGCTGTCCCAACACACACTAGCCATGAGCTTCTGTCACAGTGAGTTCAACGCACGGGAGGGTGGGGATGATTAAAGGGGGGGATTTCAAGAATAAACAAAAAGGTTCTGCCATTTTGTGTGTGGTTCACATGTACTTAAGAGCCCCGTGGCGCAGTGTGGTAAAGCTGCAGTACTGCATGACCTGAGTTTGATCCCTGCAGAAGCTGGTTCAGGTAGCCGGCTCCAGGTTGACTCACCCTTCCATCCTTCCGAGGTTGGTAAAATGAGTACCCAGCTTGCTGGGGGGAAAGTGTAGATGACTGGGGAAGGCAATTTAAACTTGAGTTGCTTTTTGTGCATCAGTATTTTGGAAGTGAAGAGTGGATCAGATCTATCTTAGCATTGTTGTAGGAGCAGGATTGGGGTAATGAGAAGAGGAAAGAAAAAAAGCTGAGCTATCAAAGTTGTCTCTCATTCATTACTTGATAGATTGAAGGGAAGAGATCATTGCAAATTGGACTAGTCTTGTTTCCGCTAGGCAAAGACTTGAGGGAGAAGAAAACACATAGTGTAGAAACTTTCCTTTACGATTAAACATCTGCGCATCTGTCAAGCTGCAGCCATGTAGTGAATGGTTCTTTTCACAAAATCCTGCATGAATCAAGGAATTTTTTTAGAAGCCACAAGAAGCAATTGGTAGGTCTGTTTTCTGTTTATCTACCCTGCCACTAGGCAGTTGGACTGAACAGTGAAACAGAAATCTCTCTGTGTTGAAGGAATTCCTAAGACAGTTTTTCTTCAGCTGGATCTTTCCTTTCACATAAATGGGAGCCAAGAATCCATCAAGGCCCAGTTCAGCAAGTGTTAAACCAGGCTGATCTATTTTTTTTGTACAGATGTTTGGGTTTTTTGCTACCTAAATACGGTACAATTTTTTAAATTCAGTGTTGAGCAACAGACTACATTTAAATAAATCGGCACAGCTGTGACTGTGCATATTGCCTTGGAAGGGGTTGACAGTCCTGCAGACGGGTACGTGTTGTCCTGGCGATACTTCAGAAGCAGGAACCACGCTATCTGCATGTGTGCACAACCACAGTGCAGGGCCTGAGTTTTGCCAAGGCTGAGGAGGCCTGCAAAAGAGGCAAGAGTAGGAGGTGACACAGACATGGAGCAGCAGAGGACTATTTATTGGTCTGATGGTTAGTGTGCTTCTTTAGGCAACACGTCCTAGAACAGGAGTGTCAATCTCATTTGTTTGAGGGCCAGATTTGACATGAATGAGACCTTGCTGGGCCGGGCCATGTGTGTCATAAAATGTAATGCCAGATAAACTTTATAAAGGACACAGACAAAGATTTTTTTAAAACTTAAAACATTAGCACTTGTGGGTCTTAAAGGTGCTTTCTTTGTATTTCTTCCGTGCAATCTAGGCTCTCTCAATTGCACAGCAGAGATACTGAGCCAAGCCACTCTTTCTTCTATTTGCTGAGGCTCCTCCCCCTCCTGGTCCCCTGGAGGAGGAAGGAAAGAACCAGGGCTTCCTTTGAAGCAAGATATCACTCCCCCCCCTTCCTCTCTAAGGGAGGAGCCTCAGCCAATGGATAAAATAGAGGCTCCTGTGTAGCTCCTGTGCGATTGAGCAAGCCTGGCAAAGCAAGCTGTGATGCAGAAGGAAGCGAGAGAGAGAGAGAGAAGGAAGCAGATGACTGCCAGTTGCTCAGGAACCTGATAGGAGCCTTCTGGGGGCCATATTCAGCCCCCGGGGCTGCATGTTTGACACCCCTGTCCTAGAAGATACACAAACTGCATTCCTGTCCATTATCTCTCAAGCTCTCCTTTAGCACTTGGACTTCAAACATGAGTCCTGACATCCTGCAACACAGGTTTAATCCTAGGCCTTCACAGAAAATTGGCTTTTCTCCTGAAATGGTTATCCAAACTTTTAATTTTACATTTTGCCATGACAGCTAAGGAAGGAGATATCTGTAGGTTTTTCTGCCCTTATGGTTTCCCGTTGACTTCACTTGTCATTAGGTGAACACCCCAACAAAGACCTACGGCATGGGAAAAGGCCGGGCAGCAGACCTGAAATACATTGAGGCCTGTGCAAGGCGGATTGTGCAGAACTCGAATGGCTATAAAATTGTGACTGAGAAAAGCACCGTCCCTGTCCGCGCTGCAGAGAGCATCCGACGTATATTTGATGCCAACACCAAACCCGACTTGAATTTGCAGGTAAAGTAACAAGCACTTGCCTGTTTTAGATAGAATGGACTCTGATCTCTTGTACGCTCTTCCGGTTGCTCTCTTGTACACTCTTCCAGTTGACCTTCTGGTCTTTGTGTGCAGGTCCTGTCTAACCCAGAATTCCTAGCAGAGGGCACAGCAATTAAAGACCTGAAGAATCCAGACCGAGTGCTGATTGGGGGAGATGAGACTCCTGAGGGCCAGAAAGCAGTTCGAGCTCTGTGTGCTATCTATGAGCAATGGGTGCCCAAAGAGAAAATCCTTACAACCAATACCTGGTCATCTGAACTTTCCAAACTGGTTGGTGCTTCTTTAAAATGGCTTTCTTCAGTATAGCAAATGAAGTATAAAATATTGTCTTGGTAGTAAGTAGGTCTACATTCTCCCGAAGCCTCCCTATTACAAAATATCACTTAATTCCAGGAAGCAGATGTCCTCATGTAGACTGTTCCCACCAAGAGGTTTTCAAATGACTTCTGTGATTTTTCAGTTACAAATCCATGGTGTTTAGGCAATGCTTACCCAGTTTGCTTTAATGGATGCGGCCAGGGGTGGAATTCTAGCAGGAGCTGCTTTGCATATTAGGCCACACACCCCTGATGTAGCCAATCCTCCAAGAGCTTTCAGGGCTTTTCTTACAGGGCCTCCTGTAAGCTCTTGGAGGATTGGCTACATCAGGGGTGTGTGGCCTAATATGCAAAGCAGCTCCTGCTAGAATTCTACCCCTGGATGTGGCTTGGAATTCCAATTCCTTGGACTCCTGAATACCCTTTAATGCTTATATAACTAGTCTAAAGCTGCCCAGCCCTTCCATGACATGATAGCAGCTAAGACAGAAAGATTATGGATATCAGAGCCCATAGACTAGGAATTCACTGATCCCTGATACTTAGAAGGGGGGCGGGTTACTGTTGTCTACTTTCCATTTGATGTTGCTGATTAAGTCCCTTGTATGCATCAGAAGTAATTTGATTTGTTTTGGGAGGAGAAACAATAATTTATGGGGACATGGTTGTAATATGAGAGAGAGCCATTCTTTTGTAAAAAATTTCATGCCAGTGTAATAAGCCTTAGTATCACACTGAAAGTATAGACCGAAGTTGGAGTCCAGTGGCACCTTTATGACCAACAAAGTTTAATTCTGAGTATTTAATTTAATTTTTAGATTTATATCCCGCCCTATTCCGCAAGTGGGCTCAGGGTGGCTTACAACAGGGATTATAAGCTTTTGCACACTTCCTCAGATACATAGTGTGTGTGCACACAGAAGCTTGGTTCCAGCAGAAGGTGACATCCTTGTTCTCTTTATCTGTATTCTTCATCTCCAGGCAGCTAATGCTTTCCTTGCTCAGAGAATCAGCAGCATCAATTCCATAAGTGCTCTCTGTGAAGCAACAGGTGCTGATGTAGAAGAGGTAGCAAGGGCCATTGGGATGGACCAAAGAATTGGAAATAAGTTCCTGAAAGCCAGTGTTGGTAAGTCATACAAATTATCTCTTTTTGGTTGCTATGGAGAGCTGCTGCCTTGAATTCATTCACTGTTTAGACTACAGGGATTTATAAACAAGCTCCAGAGAACTCTAAAAAGGGGTTTTCATTTCTGACTTTTCCATTGTGATTGCCGCAACATACCCATATTTTTCCTATCAGTTTTCAGTTCACTTTGCATGTTTTCCAACTCTTGGTCACAGGCACAAGTGCAGCCTCATATGTCAGTCAGTCAGTTTATTGCGGCTCTAGGCCAATCAACAACAACAACACAACAACAACAGTACAGCACAACACCGAAGCCTCATATGAGCAAGGCCACTGTCCATTCACTTCTGTGGTTCAGGTGTACTGTGGAAGGGACTGTGGATTAACCAGCAAGCCAATCCACCTTTTAGAGCACTTATCCAACCAGTGTTCTGCCAGCTGCATTGGCTCCTGGTGGAGTACCAAATCCAGTTCAAGGTTATGGTATTAACCTTCAAAATCCTGAGAGGTCTGGGACCTACATATGTACAAGAGTGCCTCTCCCACTGTGTCCCTCAAAGAGCTCTGTGCTCATTGGAACAACAGCTGCTGGTGGTTCCCAGCTCTAAGGACATCCGTGTAGCCTCGATCAGAACCTTTTCTGCTCTGGCACCCACCTACTTTTCTGGGTGAGATCAGGGCTCTGCAAGATCTGCTTCAGTTCTGCAGGGCCTGTAAAACATAGATGTTCTGCCAGGCCTTTGGTTGAGGCAATGGGTATCTTGTTAGTCTGGCCTCCTCTGCTTCACTCCCCTGCCCTGGTATGTTCAGTATCCTTAGGGCCAGGGACCACCAGTAGATGTTGTTCCAATGTGGCTCGGGAGCCACATGTGGCTTTTTCACACATATTGTGTGACACTCAAAGCCCCCACAGCTCCATCAGCTGGCTTGAAGAAGGCATTTATAGTTAAAGTTACTTTCTTTCCACCTCTTCTTCCCCCCCATCCATTTGCTTTCTTTCCACCTTTCCTTCCTTCATTTTAGCTCTCAAACATCTGATGTTCATCTCTTGCGGCTCTCAAACATCTGCCGTTCATTTCTTACGGCTCTCAAACATCTGACATTTATTCTGTTTGGCTCTTCCGTTAAGCAAGTTTGGCTACCCCTGGTGTAGAGCTTTCCAAGGGACATAGCAGGAGAGGCAGTCCTGTAGATATGTAGGTCCCAGACCACTCAGAGCTTTGAAGGTTAATACCATAATCTTAGTTGCCCACTGCCCATTGTTTCATCTTGGGCATTTTACAGACCCACAGGAGCTTATGCTCCTATGTTTATGGGCCATCTTGGTGTGGTTATTTTATTGCATAACTGCAGAGCGTTTTGCTTATTGTTTTATCTGTGTTTTCAATTGTTGTGAGCCACCCTGAGCCCTGCATGCAGGGAAGGGCGGGATAAAAATCCCATAAATATGAGCTGTGCCACAACTAGTGGATGGATAATTCTGGAGCCCCAGTGAAGCTGCACTGCTTCCTGGTTGGAAGGGCTGGGACTGTGCCAGTTTGATGTAGTAGTTAAGTGTGCGGACTCTTATCTAGGAGAATTGGATTTGATTTCCCACTCTTCCACTTGCACCTGCTGGAATGGCCTTGAGTCAGTCATAGCTCTCGTAGGAGTTGTCCTTGAAAGGGCAGCTGCTGTAAGAGTGCTCTCAGTCCCACCTACCTCACAGGGTGTCTGTTGTGCGTGGGTGGGGGGGAAGGTAAAGGAGATTGTGACCACTCTGAGATTCAGAGTACAGGGCAGGATATAAATCCAGTATCTTCTTCAATATCTACATGAAGATAGGTTAGGCTACGAGTGTATAATTGGGCTGAGACAAGGATCACCGACTTTTTAAAATGTTATTTGCATCTGTGTGAGTATGTGTGTGTACCCGGAAGTCATGGCGACCTCTGGTGACTGGCCCCTACTGGGGACCTGGAGGATATTCAGGGAGTGGCTGAATAAAGCCTGCCCCTGCCCTCCCAACTGCTGGCATTCCAAGGAGGTCTCCCATCCAAGTATTCGCCAGAGTCAACGCTACTTAGCTTCAGAGATCTGACGAGATTTGAGCATTTGGGCACTTTTGGAATTCTGACACGGCATGGTGGGCACAGCAACAAAATGGCTGCCGCAAAATGGCCGCTGGAGGAGGCAGAGCCAGCCATAAAATGATTGCTGCAGCTTAACTTTGGTAGCATAGTATAGATCCTTGTGCTGTGACAGCAGCTGCTGCAAAGCAGCATTTTTAAAACTCTGCACAACCAATCAGAAGCATTAATGGGCAAAAGGCTTACCTGACCTCACCCACTTCCTAAGAACACTTGATGGACATCTGAAAAGGTGTTAGCAGGTGCCACAGACACCCTGTTGACAACCCCTGGCATGTGGTCACCCAAGAAGTTTCCATGGCAGAGTCGAGATTCGAATTTAAGTCAGTCAGAGAGTCACTGACCTATAGCTGAATTAGCTTGTGTATATATCTGATCCTGATCTCTCTCAGGAACTTAGTGGTGATGGCTCCTCTCTCTTTAGCCTGATGCCACAAGAAAGAGTGCTATGAAGTTCTGTTGTTGTCTATTAGTGCAAACTTTGGTTTAGGAATTTATGCATGGAGTGGAGAAAGTGAATACAATTTTTTACTCCTTCTCCCATAATACTAGAACGTGGAGTGGTTTTATAGAAAAGTGAGTGGTGGTAGACTCAAGGCAGACATCAGGAAGGACTTCTTCACATAGTGAATTTGCAGAACTCACTGTCTCATGATGGCTGCTGGCTTAGAGGGATTTAAAAGCAGGCTGGAGAAATTTCTTGTCTCTGGGCTTCCCTGTGGCATCAGAATGGCCACTGGATGCTAAACTAGATGGATCATTGGCCCATCTGTTACATTCTTAGTGAAATGTAATAAGATATTTAAAGTACAGTACATGATTTCAACTCCTGCAGCAAAACAAATTGTATAATTTTAATTAGACTGCCTGATTTAATCTTTTTCTGTTTGCTTGTTAAAAACCAGTTATTTCTCTGTTTTAAAAGTACTCAAAGCTATCCAACTCAGTGTTGTAATGAACTGAGAACAGCTTCATTGATGAGAGTTGGGTCTTGTCTCCTAAGAGACAGCAGAGTGATTATGCTTTAGAATCCAAGCTCCAGCAACACAATGGTCACTTGTTTCAGTGGCGCATAAAACATTCTCAGAAGTCAGACTTGACTAGGCGGTTTTGCTTATTTGGTTGGCTCTTGAAGTTGGTTAATCTGAAGAGGAGAGTTCATTTGGCTAATAACTGCAAGCTACCAACAAGGCCTATCGGGTGTTTATAAGGCTCTGAATCTCGGGGCTTTTTTTGTAGCAGGAACTCCTTTGAATATTAAGCCACACACCCCTGATGTAGCCAAACCAACAAGAGCTTACAGTAGGCCCTGTAAGAAGAGCCCTGAAAGCTCTTGGAGGATTGGCTACATCAGAGGTGTGTGGCCTAATATGCAAAGGAGTTCCTGCTACAAAGAAAGCCCTGGCTCTGATTCTGTACATGCTTTCTTGAAAGTTTATTTGGGGTTCACTTCTGAGTAAAAGTGTGTAGAAACAAAGATAGAAACCTTTCCCATATCAATTACGTGTCAGAGTAATTGTTTTTATTCGTTTACTCCCAGGATTTGGTGGTAGCTGCTTTCAGAAAGATGTTCTGAATTTGGTTTATCTTTGTGAGGCTTTGAATTTGCCAGAAGTAGCTCGTTACTGGCAACAGGTAAGAACTTGGGTTATGGAAACCTGCCCTCCATTAATACATTTTCATTACAAATCCTAAACAGACTAACACTTAAACTCATTGACTTCGGTAGTTGAAAGTCGGTTATGTAAATTAATGTTGTATTAGTACTGAACATCCTTGGGCTCGATGTAATTGCAGGTGATTGACATGAATGATTATCAGAGGAGAAGATTTGCTTCCCGGATCATTGACAGCTTATTTAACACTGTCACCGACAAGAAGATTGCTATTTTGGGATTTGCATTCAAAAAAGACACTGGAGACACAAGGTAATAAATACAAAGCAAGCTCAGCCTGCAGTTGTAAGGATTCCGTGCATTGCTGATGTTCTAACCCAGTGTTATTCACTCTGCCAGTTATGGAGTGCCACGTTCACAACTGCCACCAACCAAAAGAGCCACATTTACTTCCATCTCTAGTCTGAGGCCTTGCATCTCAAAGAGGCAGCCTTTTAAAGTGGGAATCACAGAGAGCCAGTTTGGTGTAGCAGTTAAGTACTCAGACTTTTTATCTGGGAGAACCGGGTTTGATTCCCCACTCCTCCACATACACCTGTTGATGTGACCTTAGGTCAGCCACAAGTTCTCTCAAGGCTGCTCTGCTCAACAGCAGTTCTGGGAGAGCTCTCTCAGCCCCACTTACCTCACAGGGTGTCTGTTGTGGGGATGGGAAGGGAGATTGTAAGCCGCTCTGAGACCCCTTCAGGTAGTGAAGGGCGGGGTATAAATCCAATCTCTTCTTTTCTCTCTTCACCGGGCAAAGCTTTGCCCACCTTCATGAGATATGGGACAGATGCCACACTGTAGAATGCTGCTCAGAAGAGTCACGGGTGGCAGGCATATCAAAGAGCCACATGTATTGCCCAGGTTACTGAGTTTCACTGCTCTCTCTAGTCTACTATTCAAGAGGGCTTTTCTGCACAGGTAATAGGGTTGCACAGTACAACTTGCAGACTTGCTTGGATAAATGATTAGAGACTGTGGTCTATACTGTATTGTATATCTTAACTGTAAGTAGGATCCTATTTATGTACTATCTTTATCATTTACTGTGTCTTGTGAATACTTATGCTGTGCTTCAGTTATTTCTGGTGGATCCAGACTTCTAATGCCCCATTTTGTTGACTGTACTAACTCACTATGCATAATCCGCCTTAAGTCCCTGTGAGAAAGGCAGACTATAAATAACTAAAACAAATATCACCGAGGAAACGCAAATTCTATGTCCAGAATAAATTACAAAAATTATACTGCCTTGAGTTTGCGGAGGGATAAAAATGTACTTGATGAATGGGTTCCTCTCCCCCCCCCCCCAGTTTTTATTTAATATTTCCGTTCAAAGATTCCCGTGCCAGCTTGTTTTGAAATGAGCTCACTTCATTTTCTTACTGTATTAGATACGGACGTTGCTTTCCCCCTTAAGTATTTACATATTCCTTTATATCCTGACTTTCTCCCAGATGGGGAGCCGAAGTAATTTACATCACACTCTTCCCATCCATTTTATCCTCACAAAAATGCTGTGAAATAGACCACAGCACGTGACTGGCCCAAGGTCACCCAGTGAGCTTCTATGGCTGAGTGTAAATTCTAACATGGGTCTCCCATATTCTGTTCTAACCACCGCTACACTACAGTGGCTCGTCACCGTGTATGGCAGCTGGTGTACTTTTAACCAGAAGCCATTCTGCACTGTAATGTGTTCACAGATTTCTGGAAAGGAGCCCAGCAGCTCTGATGAAAGAAGGCTTGTGCTTACACAGCACATAGAAGAACGGCTTCCTTTGTTGAAATGAGTGGGGGAGCCCTTGTGGAATGGGAGTTCTTCTGCCATTAAGAAGTGGCTAGGTCCAGAGCTGGCCCTGCCACTAGGCAATCTAGGCGACTTCCTAGGGCACTGGCCTTCCGGAGATGCCGAATTGGGCTCCCTCATGTGACTCGGTGATATTATCACTGTGGGGTGGGGATGCCAGAAGTTAGCCTTGCCTAGGGTGCCAGAGAGTCTAGGGCCAGCCCTGGCTGGGTCAGAGTTAATAGCATATGGGAGCCAGTTTGGTGTAGTGGTTAAGTGTGCAGACTCTCATCTGGGAGAACCGGGTTTGACTCCCCACTCCTCCACTTGCACCTGCTGGAATGGCCTTGGGTTAGCCATAGGAATTGTCCTTGAAAGGGCAGCTGCTGTGAGAGCCCTCTCAGCCCAACCCACCTCACAGAGTGTCTGTTGTAGGGGAAGAAGATATAGGAGATTGTAAGCCGCTCTGAGTCTCTGATTCAGAGAGAAGGGCGGGGTATAAATCTGCAGTCTTCTTCATATGGATAGGAGCCAGGGGTTGTTTTGTAGAAAAATAGGTGGTGCAGCTCATCCAGGGATTGTTATGCAGCTGCACCTAATATTCAGTGGGCAAGGTGGGAAGGAGGAGGGGGGAACCTTCAGAAAGATTCAGGAGCTGCACTCTTGTGATCTCCTGCTGAATCCGACGCCTGATAGGAGCTAATAGCATATGGATAAGAGCTGTGATGGAAAAGCAAGGGGAAGTTCCCAAAGGAAGATTACATTAATCTCCCCTTTGATTTTCACTTGACGTTCCATGGATCAAATTGGAGAACCTTCTTTTGCATCATTTGCTTCCTGAACTCCCTGCTGTCTGCAAGAACTAGACTGTGATGCAGCAACCTGAACAGAGTGTGAGAGTTCATAATACGCAAAGAGCCCTTTCCCTGTATTGGGGATCTGGCTTTATCAGTTAGCTGGACTGTTCAATTAAGCCTTTTTATATGAAGCAGCAGAAGAGGAGGATAACCTTTGTTCTGCTTACCTTTCACCTGCGTGCCCTTTCCTCTCCTCTTATGGCCTTGTGGTTAGTGTAATGTGCCAGCTCCCATGACTCAGCTGTTTTACGGTTTGAGTTTACGGAACAGTATTAACCCCCAAGATAAAAAGGCAAGAATGGTTTCTGCAGTGCAGATTGCATTGTTTTAAAAGTGTTAAGAGCCCAAGTAGAAAGGCTGCTGCATCAGTTAACACATTTATTTTCATTTTATATTCTCTGCTAGTCCACTTGCAAAGTTAGATTGTAATAAGCAGGGACACTGGTTCTCTGTATCAGTCTAATAATACTGGAAATTATGTGATTTCCTGTGCAGAAAACCAATGCATCATTGACCTTAGGAGGATTATAGCTTTCAGATGCATGTCTCTAGCCCTCATGATTAAAGGTGATGAAAGTCTTTAAAGGGTAGGCGCTATGGGTAAGTTTGCTGTGGGTGTAACTTTGAGATTGGTAGGCTTATTGGAAAGACTTCAGAAGCTCAGTCTGAGATCAGTAATGTCTTCTTCCTTACATCAGCTGCAATCTTCTTGTCTACCTGCACCTCGTGAGCCCTGCTGAACTTCTGGTTTTCATAATGCACTCCCCCCCCCCCCCCAAAAAAAAACCATGTTCCCTCTAAGCTGCAGAGTTTGGTGCGCAAAAATTCTACTTTGTGAATTACTGGCATTAAAGTTGTGAGCTGCTGCATAACTAAGTGTGCTCTGGGGTCACCCTTCCTGAGCTAAGACAAAAATGTGTGAGCTGGAGGCTAAAAATTTGTGAGGTAGCTCATGCTAACTCAGCTTAGAGGGAACACTGCCCCCCCAATATGAACCAAATAATTATCTAATGAAAGCTTCTCCATAAAAGGTTTTTTCCCCCTCCCTTAGGGAATCATCTAGCATCTACATCAGCAAGTATTTATTGGATGAAGGTGCAAAACTACATATCTATGACCCCAAAGTGCTGAAAGAACAGATAATTCTGGATCTTTCCCACCCAGGTGTATCTGAGGACGATCAAGGTGAGTAAATCTTGCTTTTTTTAGATGCTCCTCCAGCTCTGAGATTGCCCATGTATGATTAGATTCTTGTGGGCAGCCGTGTTGGTCAGAAGCAGCCGGACAACGTTTGAGTCCAGTGGCACCTTTAAGGCCGGCAAAGACCCACAATGAAACTTCCTTGCTCTTAAAGGTGCCAGTGAACGCAAACTTTGTTTCACAAGTGTGACTAGTTTGCTTAGTGGTTTATTGCAGCAAGATACTGCGAAGTTAATGCTTGAATGCAGGGCTTTTTGGGTAGAAAAAGCCCAGCAGGAAATGATTTGCATATTAGGCTTCACCCTCTGGCACCAAGCTAGCTGGAACTGCGTTCCTGCTCAGAAAAAGCCCTGCTTGAATGCATCTTTTGTTTGTTTCTTCCCTGCAGTGTCTCGACTAGTCACCATTAGCAAAGACCCCTACGAAGCATGTGACGGAGCTCATGCCCTCGTCATCTGCACAGAGTGGGACATGTTTAAGGTAAACAGGATGCAAAAATGGTAACATTCCAAAAAAATGAAAGAGAACTCATGTCATTGAAAACAAGTCTCTGGCATTATTTACAGGAGCTGGACTATGAGCGCATTCACAAAAAAATGTTGAAGCCGGCTTTCATCTTTGATGGCAGGAGAGTCCTTGATGAACTTCATAATGAACTACAACGCATTGGCTTCCAGGTAATTTTTCTGTTGCCCACTAACAGAGACACAGGGGGAGCTTTTGCATGGCTTCAGAGAGCAACTGGTTAGGGAGCTATGTCATATCCCCTCCATTCTCTGTTGATACATTTCTGGGAACGCGGATACTTTTCTGATACATTATACCATGCAAAATTCCATTAGCCAAGGCATTTCAACTGTTTTTATTAGCTTTAGTGAGTGAAAGATTGGTTTGTAGATTGTGGCCAGAGCCAGTCCAAGCACATTGGTTGACTGGACAGCTTTCGGGGGCCTCATAACCCTAAGGGGTGCCTGCTGCACTGGGTCAGTCCTGAGAATGTGAATCTTCAGCAGCATATTAGGCAGTTCTGGAGCACACTATCAGTACCTGATCCAGGGCTTTTTTTCTAGCAGGAACTCCTCTGCATATTAGGCTACACTCCCCTGATGTAGCCAGTCATCCTGGAGCTTACAGTAGGCTCTGTACTAAGAGCCCTCTAAGCTCTTGGAGGATTGGCTACATCAGGGGGCATGGCCTAATATGCAGAGGAGCTCCTGCTAGAAAAAAAGCCCTGCATACCTAAAACGTAGAGCCAGAACATAGCCTCGTTCTTAACCCAGTCTTGTGGCTCACTCATGTAAGTGGCCCAAACCCACGTATTGAACTCTCCAGAGATGGTCTTAGTCATTGGCAACCAGGGGAGCTGCTGAGCCCAGCATTGGGGGTTTTGTTGGTGGGGACTGAGTGCCAAACTGCCCTCGTTGCTACTGCCATTGCCAGCCTTTTTTCAGCTGCAGCAGCAGACAGTGACGGGCATCACTCAGGCAGCAGCCCCACCAGTCATTTATAAGGCAGTGAGATGTCCCCCCACCACTTGCCCTACAGCTGGTTGTATTTGCATTTTAGCAATGAACTGTGGAACAGTGGGAAGGCACTACTGTGACTTCTGTCCTGGCTGCCACATCGGGTGATTTTGAGGCCTTGTCCAGAACCCCAGTCACTATGACTGACCCTTGAACTCTCATTAATATAAAAAGCAGTTTGAAAAGCTCTTGAGAGCTGCTATTGGGAAAATGTTAAGGTGTTTGCTCACATGAAGGATGTTGCTTATCACCATATTCAATTAAGCAGGAATTTGCTGTCAGGTCATATAAGCTAATGACTTCTTTTTTGGCTGCCACTTGCAAGTTGGAGTGCTTTAGCACGGTTGTTAGAGGTACTTCGAATTGTTTACTCTGCAGGCCCTTTTCTGTGATGTGTATATGCATGCTTTGTGTGCCATCTTTTCGATTAGGTCAGTCACTCTTTCTGGGTGGTAGGTGAATGGTCATGATTTTGGGGAGGCATTGGAATTAGATGCCCTTTTGGTACCTTCCAATGCTATGCTCAGAGGAATAGAAGCCTACTTAGCTATTACACACTGAGATTAGCAGCAGTCCTTATTCCTTCTTTCCCTCCTCCCTCTACAGAGAAGCTAACAGAGCTTTTTTTGTTAGTAAGAACTCCTCCCCCCCCACCCCCCCGATGTAACCAATCCTCCAAGAACTTACAGGGCCTACTGTAAGCTCTTGGAGGATTGGCTACATCAGGGAGGTGTAGCCTAATATGCAAAGGAGTTTCTGCTACAAAAAAGCCCTGGAAGCTAATAACCAGAGCAAGGAGGTCCTGTGGTTGGCACGGTTTATAATATGTGAGGACCAAGCTACACCGTAGAATTATGCAATACGGATTGTTCCATTTTAGAAAGTGGGCAGAGGAATTGCATGTTACATGTGGTTAACCTTTGTCCTGTGGTTTTTTTCTCTCCCTCAGATTGAGACAATTGGAAAGAAAGTATCAGCTAAGAGGATTCCATTTGCTTCTTCTTCTGACATACCAAAGTTTAGCCTGCAAGATCCTCCCCTGAAAAAGCCGAGAGTATAGGTTTTAAATTAGTAACAAAGGGGGTTATTATAGCAGAACTTCTTCTGTGAGCTATAATCAGTATCAGTTTTAAAATAATAAGGGGCACAATTCAGCCACTTAGGCCTAGTTATTTCTGTGGAAGGTGAGCACCTTAAACGAAATGATTGGGGAATAAGAAGTGCTTTGCTGGATTGTGCTCAGTATGTTCTCATAATGAAGACAATTTTACATAAAGAGTATAAAAGTACTTGGGCACATTTCAAACCAGAATCTATTTTGTAATCTCTATTTTTATAATAATGGAACCTCTTGTCATTTTTATGGTAAAAACTGTACAGTTAAGTGATTTTTAGTAATATTTTTATATGAAGAACACATTGGCTTCAAACTTCAGCCTTCTTCTTTATAAAAGGTTCACAAAACTGTTTTAAAATCCCCATTTGTTTGGTACAATACTTTGTTTTACATGTTGTGAAGGTGCAGAGGGGTAGCCATGTTAGTCAGCTGTAGCCTAAATAACAAAAGTCTTGGGGTTCCTTGAAGACTAACAAATTTATTTGGGTCTGAGCTTTCACAAGTCACAGCCCACTCCCACCGGTTACATGAAGGTTGTACAATTGCTTTTGATGGAATGTTTCCTTTGACTCTAGGCAGGGGTGGGCAGGTTGTACAAGGGCCACTTTTCACCTGCCACAGTAACCCCTGGGGCTTGAAGCATTTTGGCACCAGAAGCAGAAAACTCAGACAGCACCCCCACCCCACTACCAGTGCAGGGTGGGGAACCTTTATAACCATGCTACCTCAACAATGCCCTTCATTTTGCTGGCTGTATCAGCATGCTTAATGACAGGGCTATTCCCAAACCCCTTTTCAAAAGCAGTATGTATTTAACTAGATGTCACAGTAATGAAATTGTCAGGAGTCCAGCACCATCATAAATGGCCAGAGCCTGTTGAAAACACGGGTGACTGCAGTGGAGGAAGCATACACATTCAGTGCAAGGCTTTCAAAAGCCACACTGAAGGAAGAGGATGAGCTATAAGACCCTTTGGTTCTTAACTCTTCTCTGTCAATTCCTGTGACTTGTGTGATTAGCCTTCTTTAGACAACATCCATACATACCCACTAAACTGGAAATCTGATGCAAGCAGAACTCTCTTGGCAAGGAAGCTTTTGTAAAGTGGAAGAAAACTGGCCTGGTTTTTCATTTAGGCAGCTGAGATGTGAAACAAATATGGGATGGTAGCTTTTACAGCCTTATTTGCAAGCCTGCACTAGAAGGTAAAGAATTATTCCATTGTCAGAGATAGCAAACCTCCATTGGTTCCAGCGGGTCACAGTTGCATCTAGGCGTTCTGGAACCTACATGAATGTTAGAGACTGAGAGCAATCTCTTGGTTAGCCTGTTCCGTCATACAAACTTAACAAATGTAATGTATTCCACAGTCAGGTGTGTATATGTGCTGTTCAGATTTCTGCAGTGGCCATTCACCATTAACTGGGGCAGGGGGATAGAATGTTGGACTTGAAATGAGGAGACTTATGTTTCAGATCTCCCCTCATTCATAAGATCCTGAGGTTTGTCGCACTCTCAGCCTAAACCACATTACAGAGTTCTTAAGATAAAGTAGAGAAGGGGAATACAATGTACCTGCCCTTGAACTCCTTGGAGAAATTGTGGAGTAAAAAATGTAAGCATCTGACCCATTTTCTTTCATTTTGCCATCTTTTTCACTGCAATTTGTTGTTCTAATGAGACCTGCTGCTTGGTTCATTCAAGCATTAGTGCTCAAAGTGAGAGATGTAGCTATTGGTAAAAAAAGACTGGGGGCCCCCATCTAGGCTACTGTGTAGGAGGAATTCCAAGCAATGTGGCTTGAATGCCTGTGTAATATCCCCACCCACTTTTTGTATTATCGTTTATGCCACGTACCAACCACTCTTTTAATGCTTCCCTGCCTCCTTACCTTTTGGAATATCAGATGGCAGTGATCAGCTGTAAGTGCCACCCTCTAAAATGGCTGTTCAGAAAACCGTTGCCTCAAATCAATGGTCCTGTCCATGTTTCCTGATTTAGAAGGGTTCACGTCTTTGGCACAAGAGCCTAGCCCATTGCTGTTCCTGCAGGGCCCCACACAAATAATGTCTACATAAATGTACATGAGCTCAAGGGGATGTGCTTACTTGGCCTAAAAAAGCCAAACCAATGAAACAAATGTCCAATGAAACAAAGGCCCCATGGTTCTAGTGCAGGGGTGGTCAAACTGTGGCTCTTTCACACACATTGTGTGGCTCTCAAAGCTCCCATCGCCCCATCAGCTGGTTTGGAGAAGACATTTCTCTCTTTAAATCACTTCAAGTTAAGCCAGCAGGTGGCCTGGAAAATACATTTATAGCTTAAAGTTGTTTGCTTTTCACCGCTCCCTCTCTCCCCAACCCTCCCCTCATCTTTTTGCCTTCCTTCCAGCTCTCAAACATCTGACATTCATGTCTTGTGGCTCTCAAACATCTGATGTTTATTCTATGTAGTTCTTATGTTAAGCAAGTTTGGCTACCCCTGCTCTAGGGGAACAAAATGTATATTTAATTGTGCTTGCTACCTCACTGTGATTACAAACAATAAATTTTATGCTCATTGATATTGATCTGCTGTGTTGCTGGAGCACTTGGTGTTCAATGGCAAGTTTAGATGTAGTAGGTCTCTCAGTCAGAAATGGGGACAATCTATGGGATCCATTCATTCCTAGGTATAAGCTCAGTAGGCAGGACAGGGAGGGATGGGCTGGGGAAAGTGTTGTACATCAAAAACAGCATAGAATCAAAGGTTACAATACATCAGAGGAATTAACTCCCCAACAGAAATTATATGGGCCCTAAGGGTTACTTAAAAGTGGAAGTATACTATTGCTTACTTGATCAAACACTTGAGACTGATCTTGAGATGAAGGAAATTAGGGGGGTGACTAAAGCAGATACTGTTATTATACTGGGAGACTTCACCTACCCTCACATTGTCTGGGCAAACAAGCATCAAGACAAACATCAGAACTCCTGTTATTTTTAAAATAATCTACAAAAGATCAAAGTTCCCATTAAATCAACTTGGAACCAACAATTTCTATTGGTCCAGTTAAAAATATAAGTGCATGTGGACTATACAACCTTGTTATAACGCTTCATACAGACATAAATGGGTAGAAGATGGAATTGGGTCCTCTCTCTTGACCACCACAAAAAAGCTGTGCCAAAACTGCTACTCCTGTTAAGCAGTGTAAAGTATTGCTACTTTATTGCAGACTTTCAAATGATATCTTGTTGGTATGAATTAAGTAGTCTCAACACTGTTAAGAGTTAATCACCATCTTGCTACTCTTGATGCTTATGGTAGAGCGGTGGGAGGAAAGAGAAGTAGAAATCTGAATTGCTAATGCAATGGTATGTTGGACTCCATCCTTCTGCACCTCCTACTTCAAGGTCCAACAAGGCAGCAAATGTGCCCACAAACTGAAGAAAACTTTTGCATCAGTAAAACACAGCATTCTTTTGACATTTAAAAGTAGTGTGCCTTCAGGAGCAAGAGCTGCTGTAAGGAAAACATCACTGATTTTCTGGTTGATGAAGATGGGATTACTCTAGAGAAAAGATCCAATGAAGAATCTTGTGCAATCTTTATCTGTGCATGAATCAACCACATTTAATTATTGTGTGGAGTCTCTGGCCCATGCTGCTGCACAGTGAAATGTTTTGGATTGACTCACACTGCCAGCACAGTACACAGCAGCACTGCATCCTGTCCTAGGCACATCCAACAGTAAGCACTAACTGTTCACAGTGCGGTGTCTACACCAGGGGTGTCAAACATTTGGCCCAAGGGCTGGATCAGGCCCCCAAACGGCTCCTATCAGGCCTGCAAGCAACTAATTGTCAGCTCCTTCTCTTGCTTCCTTCTGTATCACAGCTTGCTTTGCCAGGCTTGTTCAATCACACAGGCTACAGAGCAAAGCCTCTATTTTCTGCATTGGCTGACCAACACATAAAGTATATGTACAAAAGCTCACAATGCTCAGCCATTTAATGTTTTCTTCTGTGTCTTAGGCTCAAAGCAATGCTCATGAGATTCTGTAATGAATGTCAACAAATCAAAAGGTTTGCAATTTTACAGACATAAACAACATCTAAACAGCATATTCAAGACTGCTACAGCACAGACATTGTTTCCAGATTCTGATGCAATAATTCAGAGCAAGAGGTGTTAAGTTTTCGGAAACTGTTAAACAAAATAATGCAACAGTGCTAATCTTTTAAGCATCTTTTCAGGGGGGGGTTTAATCTTGTGTTTGTGTCCTTTATAAAGTTTATATTTCTGCTACCTAGTGTTACATTATGACACACGGCCTGGCCCAACAAGGTCTCAATTATGTCAGATCCAGCCCTCGTAACAAATGAGTTTGGCACCCCTGGTCTACATTGCATTACACTCTTTACATCGCACAACTATCAGATAAATCTCAAAATGCATGAATTATGACAGGGACTCTGTGATAATGATCCAGACAGATGTAAGTGCTTTCAGTCTTAAATCAATGGACAGGTTAAATCAATATTTACATATCTTCTTCAAGAATCAACAGCATATATAGTTTATCTATCTTTGGCTGAGTTCTGCCTTTTGACACTGTTGTTTGAATACATATTATATTTTTACTATGTTAAAGTATGCAAGAGTTCAAAGATAATCTGCATACTTCTAGATTAGGTTTAATTCTGAGTTCCATGAAAACCAGCTGAATGCTTATCTGTCAGTTTCTTCATGATGCAGCCACCGGCAATACTATACGATAAAGCTGTACTAGCAACTCCTCCAGTCATCTGCTGTTTTAGATCACTTTTGTCTTCCTCTTCTCCACTAAATTTTTCAAGAAAAATTCACCTAAAATGCAGGCAAAAAATGTAATGAAGCAGCAAATAATTATTTGCCAATCTGGCACTGTTTTAAACCTGTGCCACAGCGAGAAAGCAGATTTCAACAGCAACTTGAATTGGTCTTTTAACTTTTTATTTAATTCATTCTAAGCTTTTATATTGTCCGCAGTTGGTGCAAAACCCCACATTATCTATATATCTAATTCCTAAACATGCCTCCTATCTTTGTATATGCAGATCGGGGCCATACTTGCACTAAAACAACAACTGAATGACGCTGAAGATGCAGTTCTATTATAAAAATATATTATTCTATTATAAAAATATATAGCTGTGTTCAGCTCCATTCAATGGTTTTTGTTTCAACCTTTTTTTGTTATCTTTCCTGTGTTGGGTTGAGTTCCCTCCCCCCCTTTTGGCCCAATCCACACTTGCAGTAAACATGTTTCTGCAAACTTGGGAGCCCCTCTAGGTTTGCAGAAAAATCTGACATGAAGAATTGGGTGGGGGAGAAAGGTTTAAATTCTCCTCCAAAATAAAGAAGCTCTGTCCATATGTGCAGACAACACACTTACCTAACAGTCCAGGCAGCTGCTGTGGGGGTGCAACCCAGAAGCTGCTACTGGGTTTGGCCCACTTGGAGCCACGCCAGGCAAGCTGCCAAAAGCAGTAAGGGGGGAAGCCCCAGTAGGACTGTCCAGAGCAGCTGCAGACAAGCCACAGAGCAGCAGGGGATAGGGCAGCGGGTCCAGTGGTGGCTACAAGGAGCCCGGGGGCCTCACTGGGTCTACTGAAAAAGGAAGGGCTTCCCCTCCTGTGAGTCTTGTGGACACCCACTTAAGAACATAAGAGAAGCCATGTTGGATCAGGCCAATGGCCCATCCAGTCCAACACTCTGTGTCACACAGTGGCCAATTTTTTTTATATATATATACACATTGTGGCTAATAGCCACTGATGGACCTCCGCTCCATATTTTTATCTAACCCCCTCTTGATAATTCTTAGATAATCATTTGCTAAAGTGCTTCAAAAATTATTTGTGACTGAAAATAGATCTGATTTAAAACGCCCTGGAAGACATTTCATCACCAAGAGGTAATGCACATAATGAGATTTAAAAGGCAAAAGGAATCAGAAATTTGCATGTAATAGCTGAAATGATAAACTATACACAATAATTTTGATCTGAATTTTCACTTCGGCCACAATTAGGGTGACCATAATATCTGCAGGCCAGCCAGGGACACCTTGAAGGGGGAGTGAATGTGTGTGTGCGCGCGCAAAGCGCGCGCCGCCGCAAACAGGAAGTGACGTCACTTCCGGTGACGTCATGCCACCGCCGGAAACAGGAAGTGACATCACTTCCTGTGACATCGTTTCCCCGCGCCACCTGCCAGAAGCAGGAAGTGACATCACTTCCTGTGACATCATTTCCCCCAAATGCCAGTTGTTTTATTGGCTTGGAGTGACTTGAAACCAACTCCAATTCAATCTGTTCTGCATCCCACAAACAATGCAAGCTTTAACAGGGCTGAATACTATGTCCCTTTCCCAAATTCTTTTTAATTAATGTTACTGCTTGACTATGAGTTTTGGTGAACTTGAAAGCTTGCACTGTTATGGGTCATTTGGTTGGTCCTAATTAAAAATATTATGTGGGTTGTGTTCCTGCTAAATTAGACTGAATGCCCATCCAGTCCAGTATTCCAGTCTCAAACCGGAACAGATCAGTGTCCAGTTCACTCTCCATTCCAGTGGTGGATGGAGTAAATTCCAGAAGTACCACTCAGGTCAGTGATGCTTAATGCTGCCCAAAGGCCAAGTGGTGCCCCTCTTTATGCTCATCTAAATATTCAAATCAGATGGAAGGACATTCCCCCCACTTCCCAACAGACCTCGACTTCCCTGTCCGATCTCATACAATGCTAACCACTACCACTCCAATCTCATCTTTGGACAAGTGTTTTAATAATGTCATTCATTACAATTTTGCTCTGGCACACCCTACTAAAACCAGCACACTCCACTAAAACCCCACTTCTTCCTTTGACATCACTTTCTGGGCACTCTCCCAAACCTGCCTTTTCCTCTGAAGAAACTTCTTCCCACCCCCAAACTTCAAACATACTGTCGTATATAACTTCGCACGACCACCTTTTCCCCATTTTACATTACCTCTAGGCCAGGGGTGGTCAAATTTTCTTAATGCTAAGAATCACATAGAATAAACATCAGATGTTTGAGAGCCACAACACATGAACATCAGCTGTTTGAAATAGGCAAATAGATGGGGACAGGGCTTGAATTTGGTAGGAGCTCACAGGAGCACAGCACCTGAACCTCCAGCCAGGGTCTGTATGCAGTGGGCAGTTCTCTCCCCACTGCACACAGATTCCAGGGCACACACAAATGAGATATGCTACTGAGCTCCCACACCTTTTTTTCTACAAAATAACCTCTGGATGGGGGAGGAGGGAGGGAGAGGTGGAAAGAAAGCAACTTTAACTTTAAATGCATTCTCCAAGCTGCCAGCTGGCTTGGAAAAATGATTTAGAGAGAGAAATGCTGTCTCCAAGCTGGCCAATGGGGCAGCAGTGGGGGCTTTGGGAGCCACACAGTATGTGTGAAAGAGCTACATGTGGCTCCTGAGCCTCAGTTTGGCCACCCTTGCTCTAGACTTTTAGGCCTCCTGCCTGTGCAAAAATAACAAAAATTTTGCATAAAGCATCAAGGATGTTGTAGAACCTTACCGATTGGTAGAGTTATAGACGAAATAGCAAAACATATATTTCCTTGTACCAAAATAAATAACCTAACCAAAGCACTCTGGATTGGTTTGTTTTTAAAGAAGGTCAAATTTCAGCAGAAAACAAAGCAGGCCAAAAGAAGAGAGTTTGACTTAAGCAGCAATAGGGAACTCCAGCAGATACATTTCACACAGCACACATACCAAGCATAATTCATAGCTTCAAAACAGACCAAAATAAACCTCACCACCACAAAAATGCAGTGTTAATTTGAAAATTATACTGCCATCAGATTGTGCTTTAACAATAAGAAATAATACCAACAGAATACTTTCTGCATATACTCCACAACTAATTTAAGAAGATATACACAACACACAGGTAGAGGCTATCCAACATATAACATTAGTATTGTTATCAGCTTCATTTATAGCCCACCTTCCTCACTGAGACTCAGGACAGAATACAAAAAATGAAAAGCAATTCAATCAGACAGCAAGAGCCTTTAATAAACAATGTATTAGGACTACAATTACTGAAGTGGAGAACAATGCAAATGAATTACTTGGTAAAATATTCAAAAACAGTATAGTGCAGGGGTGGCTAAACTGTGGCTCAGGAGCAACATGTAGCTCTTTCACACATATTGTGTGGCTGTCAAAGCCCACACCACCCTGTCAGCTGACTTGGAGAAGGCATTTCTCTCTTTAAATCAAGCCTAGTCAACCAGTGGCTTGAAGAATGCATTTAAAGTTGCTTTCTTTCCACCTCTCCCTCCCCACAGCTATTTGCCTGCCTGCCTTCTTGCTCTCAAACATCTGACATTCATGTCTTGTGGCTCTCAAACATCTGACATCTATTCTATGTGGCTCTTACATTACACAACTTTGGCCACCCCTTGTCTAGAGCATGGCATAAAAGTTCTGCCAAAAATGAAGCCCTTTACACTGACTTTAGTAGGAAAGAGACGCATGCAATGTTGATTCTGTTAACTTCTTCGTGAATTTCCTGCATTGTGCAGGGGGTTGGACTAGGTGACCCTGGAGGCCCTTCCAGCTCTAAGGTTCAATGATTCTATGCACTCAGAAAAAAAATTACAACTTACAGTGCAGTTGGGAGAGAAGAAGAAAAGTTTGTTGGGAGACCACGTGGAAGGAAGCCGAGGAAGGAGGAGGAAACGCTGAGTCTGGGACGAGCAAGTGCCGAAGTGAAACTGAGTTGGGAAGGGAGGAGCCGAGGTGGTGGAGGGGGGGAGGAAGCTGGGGAACCTGTTTAAAGGAGCAGGGGAAATTTATTGCTCCAAATGCCGCCCGATTGTATTTAGACACGCACGAGTGAGCACATAGCTCAAAATAAAAGCTCCCAAGCCTCCCAGCCTCAGTGAAGCAACGATCCTGAGCCTCCACCCCCAAGCTCCTGCAGCAAAGTGAAGCCTGCCTGGAGAGCCTGCATTCTCCTCCCTCCCCCTCCCGCTTCCAGATGAGACTGCTAATCAGGGGAAAAGACAGGAAAAACCCCTTTTCAGAAACGGGATTTTGCACTGGGAAACTTTGAGTTTAGCAGCCGACCTCGAGAGGCACCACATTTTACCTCCCAGGAAATGCAGCCTCAGAGCATCAGCCTCACCAACCAAGGCGGCTGCAGCCCGCTCTCTTAAACAGCCAGGCAGCGGCTTTTGAAGTGCGCGGCTCCGCAAGATCCCGGCCGGCCAGGGCAGCCAGCGCCTCGCAAGCACCGGCAGAGGCGGCAGGAAGAGGAGGAAGGCAGCTCGCCCGGCCAGCCAGCCAGCAGGGGCGGCGGCTGCGGCCGAGAGAGGCCCGGGCGAGCGGGGTCCGGCACCTCTTCTTTTGGGGGTGGAGGGGGGGCTTGAATGGTTAAAGCATCGACACGGAGATCATGGGCAGAAAACACGGGGGCCGTTAAAAAAAAAGCCACCAGGAGAAATAAAGCTGGTTAATAAGATTTTTGGAAGGGGGAAAGCTTTGTGTTCCTCAAGTGAAAAAACTGGCGGGCGGGCGAGCGGGGGGGGGGGGGGGGAGAACAGCTGAAGCTGACAGTCAGTTCATGCTTAATAGGATCAGGGCTGCCCGCCTGGGGCTGCACGCTTCTGCTGGCGAAAGGCTCGGCACCAAAGGAGGACTGACTAGGGGGGCATTTCAAACGCTGGGCGTTTTAACACATCTGTTAGGCTCTGCAACAAACAGGCCCCCAAGCCTTTGCAATGGGCCTGCTGCTTTCATTGGGGACTTGAACCGACTCCTCCGTCCCTCGCTCGACCCCCCCCCCCCCATCTGAGCTTTTGAGCCACGACGAGAATACATCCCTCCTCCGCTTAGGCACCACTACCCCCCTGCTCCCAAAAATGGGGTGGGTTTTTTTTTTGTTTTGCCTCGCTTTGAGAGTTAAGAGGAAACGGTGGTCTCGGGAACTCCCTGCAAAGGTGGACTTTCTCGGCAAACTGACCCGCCCGGCCTCCCGCTCACCTTCTTGCAGTGCTTGGCAAGTCAGGCGGCCGGCGGCGGGGCCTCCTCATCATGCCTGAGGGCGCCGAGTCCTCCCTCTCCGGCGCGGAGGCTAACCGTCAAAAAGCGAAGGGGCCGTGGCGAGGAGAGCTGCAAAGCGGCGCTGGAGGCAAGAGGGGCCGGGAGGCAGGCAGGCAGCCTGCTGGGCCTGCGGGGCTGGGGGAGGAAGGTGGGCAGGACGGCGGCGGTGCGGGCCTGCCCGCGAGAGGCGGCGCTGGAGGGAAGAGGGGCCGGGAGGCAGTCAGGCGGCCTGCTGGGCCTGCGGGGCCAGGGGAGGAAGGCGGGCAGGACGGCGGCGGTGCGGGCCTGCCCGCGAGAGGCGGCGCTGGAGGGAAGAGGGGCCGGGAGGCAGTCAGGCGGCCTGCTGGGCCTGCGGGGCCAGGGGAGGAAGGCGGGCAGGACGGCGGCGGTGCGGGCCTGCCCGCGAGAGGCGGCGCTGGAGGGAAGAGGGGCCGGGAGGCAGGCAGGCAGCCTGCTGGGCCTGCGGGGCTGGGGGAGGAAGGTGGGCAGGACGGCGGCGGTGCGGGCCTGCCCGCGAGAGGCGGCGCTGGAGGGAAGAGGGGCCGGGAGGCAGGCAGGCGGCTTGCTGGGCCTGCGGGGCTGAGGGAGGAAGGCGGGCAGGATGAGGCGGCGGTGCAGGCCTGGCCAATCCGGGACTCTGAATGAGTCCCGAGCTTGGCCAATCGGGACGCGGGATTCAGGAGGCGGGGGCGGGACTTTCCCGGGAGGGCGGGACGTTCTGGCCACCCTAGCCACAATTCACAATGCACTGCTTCTGCTGAACGGTGCTTGCTTGGAAAAACCACTGACATGAACGGAATTTGTACAACTATAGTATTTGGTGGATACACCTTTTACAATATAAAACATGCTATTAAAAGTCTGAGCACCTTCTTAAGGGATAAGCAATGTTTTTATAACCAATATTATTCAGCCAAACTGACAAAACAGAAATAGTTTTTGGTTCCCTAAACAGGTATTGCTCTTACTGAAATTTGGGGGTAGGAGGACAGAAGTTATGACTCATTTTACAAATAAGAACCAACATTTCACCTGCTTTGTACGAAGAGCGCACAAGAGGCCCACTAGCGGTGTAATGAAATCCAAGATCATTTCCTACTTTTTCCCAGTATTTAAATTTCTCAGGTGTAATATATTCTTCTACCTGGAAAAGAAGAAATACTTCTGATCAGGGCTATAAGTCCAGAAGTGCATTTTTTCCTGGCCTTAATGAATACAAGCTACCCCTCCTTATGCTTGGGCCTGTGCTCCCAATGAGACTGATTTCTGAGTAATGTTTAGGTGTGTACTGTTTGTTTCCATAGGGGATGGGCACTGAGGCGTGTCAACAGTTTCACAGTAACGTTTTTTAGAAAAGCCTTTATTAGTAAATAATAGACTGCACCAAGTAGATTCTCTGTTTTTACACAGTTCCACCAAAAGAAACACAATTAGACAGGAACCACCAAACAACAAGACAGGTGGCTAAGTTCTGTTCGCAGGTTTATAAAGAATGCAAAAAGCGAGACAAATAGGCCAAATTGTAAATCTTTTAACAAATTTTAAAGTGACTTTAAAATGGTTTAAAGGGTTAAATAATAATCTTTTAAATTCTTTTTTTCTGTTATAACCCTCAAGTCATCAAATTTTAATATGCAGATTCTTTGCGGGATTTTTTATAAGGTACTTTACGGTTGTTCTAGATGGCTAAAATGTTCTGGTCAATGACTGTAATAATAAACTGAACTAAACTGAAACACAATTAACAGAACAAATAGCATCAGAGACAAGTTTTTGGACATCCCATGTGAATGACAGCTGGTGCAGACATTCCATGAGCCAACCAAGATCAAGCAGAAAGAGTGGTCTTCACCCAGTAAGCTGCTTTGAATACAAAAACATGATGCTTTTACCTTTAAGTGACGTTTTGTGGGTTGCATGTATTGCCCTAAAGTCAAACAGTCCACATCTGCTTCACGTAATACTATAAAAGATAAAAAGGATATCTTGGTATGGCCCCGCTTAGCATCTTAATTCTCAGCACGTTTATTCAGAGGAAAGATTCATTAACTTAACCGGAGCTTGCATCCAAGTAACTACATGCATGGAAGGTTGACTTACATTTCAAGGTTGTGAGTACTTGTTCATCTGTTTCACCCAGGCCCAGCATGATGGATGTTTTTGAAATTACATCAGGTTGCACCTCCTTAGCATGCTTCAAAACATTCAGGGATTGGTCAAAATTGGCCCGAGGATCTCGAACATGTCTGCAGCAACAACAACAATGATAAATATGATCAAAAGCTGCCTATTCATAAACCCAGTATCTTTTACTTCCTTGGTTCTTGACCTCTCTATCTATATATGGTTTCTCTAAGCTTTCTAGCAGAAACTTAGCATCTCAGGCAAGTGGAAGAAACATTTAGAAAAATAGAAAAGAATATAAACTCCCAGTGATTACTAATATTCACTTGGCTGTTTATAGTGACAATCCCTGCAAATTACTGCTTTGCTCATGAGAACAAGAAAATATTTTAGTGTGAGTAATCAATACACACAGCATGCCAAACCTGCAATTGTGTTCATAAGCCTTTAACCAAAGAAAGAAACCCAGAGTCCTAGGAAAGTGTTCTTAGGATTGCACTGAATATAACTTATAGGGATCCAAATGTGGGCCCTTTAAGGTTGGGGAGAGGCACACCGCCTGCATTGTCATCAGTGTAGATTGTTTTCCTTTCCTCAAGGAAAGGGGCATCTTAGAAGCAAAGAGTAGGCTCACTTTTTGGAAGCCTCACATCAAGGTAAAAATGTCAGACTTATATGCAACAAAAATAGAAGGCAATTCTAAACACCTACGCATTTTGTAAGATCCTAATGTGCACAGAAAACAAAAGCAGATCCAGAACTTTGTCTTTTTTATATATTAAGAACCTTTATGGGATCTGGCTGTGTACAACAAAGAAATCCTATTCAAATTGGCAGATCCCACTTCCACACACAAGACCCCTTTTGTAAACAGAAAAAGGCAGTGTCAATAGCCAATACATTCTTGAAGTGTCCTTTTCATCTGTTTTTTTTTACTTTTTAATTCCACTGTGTGAAACCTGTCTTTATATTTATCACCTTTCATCACCTCTGTAATTCTGGAACTGTTTCCACATTGTGAGCATATACATCTAGTCCCGACAGAACAACTTTCTCTACAGCCTTTAGATCACCTCGAAAATCAGGGGTTAAACATTCCACTAGAATTTTCGGATTCCTGAAAAACAAGGGTTAAAAACTAAATATGCACAATATATATCATGGAAAAATAATGCTGCATTAACCTTTTTTTAAAAGCCTATGTTATGTATATTCACACATACCTTTCTTTTAAGTGTGATACTGTTTTTGCAAAGTGTGCCGCTCCGCCGTCAGGAATATCTAAGAAGAGTACATTAGAATTAATTTTTGAATGAAATAAGTTACCTAATTTGTGTAAAAAAAATTTTTTTGCTGTCCTTTCATATACGGAAGATCACAAAAATATATAAAAGCATGAAAATAATTGGGCATCCATTTCCATATATAAAGATGAGCTCAGCAAAAGGCAATTCATACATGTGCCCCAGTTAGCAAGCAAGGTACTAGCAGGGAATGGGAAATGCACATACAGCCCGAGACTGACTAGGCATACAGACAATACATCTGTAACATGATGCATGTTCAGATGCAAGGTGATGTGCTGCTCATGAGCACTACAGTGGGTGCATGAGAGGGGTGCATGGGAACATGCATTCTCAGCCATTATGTCCCCTAGACTAGATGTTGATTCATGTAATTTAATTTAAATTGAGGCTTGTTGCAGAATGGACCCAGGGAAGCCAGGAACAACTAAGGATACTCTGGTTTGTGAATGACTTATGATTTGCAGGGTTTCTGCAACTGAAATCAATGGGCTTAGACTGGAGCAACTCTGCATAGGCTACGTTGCTGTTCTTGCATGGTTTTTAAGGTGTGTATATCTCTGTGTGTCAACAGGCATTTAGAGTGGCTATCTAGTCTGCAAGGATACCACACTGAAAATATCTTGCATAAAATGTATGTTTCTCATCTCCTTTCACACACAGTCAGGGTAGAAAATAAAATGTTTCTTAAGACCAATACTAGCGTGTATCTTCCAGCTACTCATCCCTTTCTACCACCCAAGATTTTTTTTTCTGGTTTAATTTCTATTCAGACTTTGAATAATACAAGGTAAACATACGGCAAAAGAAAAACATATAACAGAGCGGGGAAATGGGGAAATCGCAATTAAATTTAGTTACATTTATAGCTGTCTTCCTCACTAAGACTCAGTGTTTTGCGCATTTCACTACTTAGATATGATTTACATACCAAATAGCACTTCAATAGCACTAAATTTATTCTAAGTAATGCAGAAACACTAGAATTTTTTTCAGCGTAATAAATCTGACACCATTTCCCATGAAAAATAGGCATACAGATACTGCATCTGTAATATGATGTGAATTTCAGATGCAAGGTCACATGCTGCTCTCTAGCACTACACTGGGTGGGTGGGAGGAGTGCCTGGGAACATGTATTACAAAATCATTTCAGTTTGTTTAACGCAAGACAAATTTGTCAGGCTGACCTTTATCATTGCTTCAACCCACTCCTTTAAATATTTAGGTGAGCTGATGGTTTGGATCTAGAGCAGCGTTTCTGTACGGAGATGCAATAATTTCTGCCTGCACACGACAACTAGCCTACCTCTCTCCTCTGGAAGCTGCCTCATATAGCCCCTGAAATCTTGTTACTTCACCAGGCTTTTTGGGCTCCTGGAGCCAGAAGGTGGGAAAGCTGTGCTTTGTAGGCAGAAATCCTCACGTCTGTGGAAATGCTGGTCTGGGCCCAAACCAATAGAAGCAGCGGTAGAGTCATATCCTTTGGCTATTCATCCAAGCAGCATTTAAGAAAGACGGAAAGTTTATCGTAAAATGGGGACTACTTGTAATGCACTAGATCAGGGGTGGCCAAGCTTGCTTAACCTAAGAGCCACATAGAATAAACATCAGATGCTTGAGAGCCACAATACATGAACGTCAGATATTTGAGAGCCGGAAGGAAGATAGAAAGCAACTTTAAATGCATTCTCCAAGCTGCTAGCTGGCTTGGCAAAATTATTAAAAGAGGCAAATGCCTTCTCCAAGCCAGCCAATGGGGTGGGATGGGGCAGCTGCAAGAGCCACACAATATGTGTGGAAGAGCCACATGTGGCTCCCGAGCCACAGTTTGGCTGCTCCTGCACTAGATTAACAAATAGCAGGGTAATGTTCAGCCTGTATGTACTTTTTGCATTCTTGAAACATTTTTTTCTTTAAAATTCTTTAGATTGGTTATATGACTGAAGATATATCAATATATCCTATCATAATGCCCCTGAAAATCTTATTTCAAATACATTGTTAAATTCCATGCTGCTGAAGAATGTGGCATTAGGAACAGATTCCACATCCACTATCTGTTTATGAGAATTTACTTTATATTGTTCAGCAGATAGTTATGTTCTTCATAGAACTGCAACAGAAACATTCAAAATTCTTTTGTAGAAACTTCTCTATTGGAATGAAAGCTATGAGAAACTCCTATAAATGTAACAGAAGCTTTTTCCACTTTTATATAGTTTGTATTAATTTTATTTTAAAATCACCATTATAATTTATCAGGCAATTAATACTTGTTTGCATGACTTACAAGTATTTTAAATAAGCATTAAAGGATGAGACTTTTACATACATACAAACACATATTTGGTCTTGGGGGAAAATATATATACTTACTAACCATCCCTGTCAACAGAAGTCAGCACAACATAATCCAGACCCCATTCAGCTATTGCTTTGGCTGTGTTATATGGTTCCTCGGGATCTAATGGAGGTGGACTTTTGGCTGTCTTGACTGAGCAGAACCGACACCCTCTTGTGCAAGTATCCCCCATTAGCTGGAACAGGAAAGGATACAACTGCTATGTTCTTAAAGCTCTTAATTTCTTTGCACAGAAAGATAAAATACATATGTATGCACTTGACAACACAACCATCATAGAAGGATACTTTTTTAAAAAACAAACTGGGAATAACAATCCCCATAAGACTAGCATGGGGAAAGTTTAGGAAATTCTTTTTAGTGCTAGTGGGAGAAGGAAACACACACGTACCACATAAATAACTGACCACTGTTTGCATCATTATGCATCTCCCTTTGCCTTGAAACCAAGGTTAATAAATACAGCTCCTACAAGAGCTATGAAACTAAGAGGGAACCCTGTGCTGCCCTCTTTAACTATGTCCCACCTTCTATTGGCTCCCTTGATGCTTGCGCTCTCTTTCACTGCTTTAGGTCTCTGGGCGACCTCTGCGATAAAGAGCTTGCAAGCCTGCATATTTCCCCCTCCTTCCCTACTCCACACACGGCAGAAATATTCACCTATGTATAGGTCAGACCTAGGAGACTGATTGAGGTCCCGATGCTAAGCACACTTACTTGAGAGTAGGACTGCATTATGTTCCCCCTTGACCTCTGGGAGCCACACAATATGAGTGAAAAAGCTGCACGTGGCTCCTGAACCACAGTTTGGCCAGCCCCACAGTGGATGATATAATAATAACCATTGTTTGTATCACTGGACTGTGTGGCCCTATCATGCTAGCTTGTGGCACAGGGCTGCTTAGTTTGACATCTAGTTTGTTGATGATGCAATGGGTGATCTCATAATGCCCACTGTTTGCATCACTGAACTGTGTGGTCTTATCATGGTGGATTGTAGCACAGCGAGGGCTGCTCAGTTTGACATCCAGTTTACTGCATGATGCAGTGGGACTAGTCCAACCTCCTGCTCAATGCAGGATCAGTCTACAGCAGGGGTGGCCTATTTCCCCTTCCTTCCGTGCTTCACACACAGTAAAAATATTTGCTTATCTATGAGTCAGTGCTCAGAGACTGACTGATGTTCCAATGCTAAGCAAGCTTACTTGAGAGCAAGCCTGCATTAAGTTCCTCCTTGACCTCTGGGAGCCGCACAATGTGTGTGAAAGAGCCGCATGCGGCTCCTGAGCCACAATTTGGCCACCCCTGACCTAGAAGTTATTCCTCTTATTTAGGTCCCCTATTTGGGTAAGTTGTGCTAGCGAGGCCCTGGACCAACCTCTCACCTGGCAAAATTAGGCCAAAAATCAATAGAAGCCACAACTTGACATTCAGCAGTCTAAGGCTTAAGCAGGTTTTCAGTGAGGAGTTATTTGCTGGAATTGGACTCCTTTAGATCCTTCTGCATGAAACTTCTTGATGAACATGATACTCTTGCTAAATTAAGAAGCACACCACCGGGGCTTTTTTGTAGCAGGAACTCCTTTGCATATTAGGCCACACCTCGATGTAGCCAATCCTGGAACTTACAGTGGGCCCTGTACTAAGAGCCCTGTAAGCTCTTGGAAGATTGGCTACAACGGGTGTGTGGCCTAATATGCAAAGGAGTTCCTGTTATGAAAAAAGCCCTGCATGCTACAAAGATTAATTATTTGAGTAATACATTCAGAACACATTGTGTCTGCTCCTCTCAGTATTCTCAAAACTCTTCTGTCATATGTATATTATTTAATATCCCTCACTATGTAAGGGCTTTTTGCCTGGCCGAGCTTAATTCTTCCCAGGCTCACCAAGGTAGATTTTTTTTTTAATATTCCATATTCTCACCATCTTTGTCCTTGCCCTTTAGGTGGAATCGACACTTCCTTTCATATTCTTTTTTTGTATTTTTATATGTCTGTGTGCGCGCATGTGCATGAATGCGTGCACCTGGAAGTCATAGTTACCTTTGGAGACTGACCCCTACTGGTGGCATAGAGGATATTCAGAGGGGTTGCTGAATAAAGCCTGCCTCTGCCTCCTGGCTCTGGTATTCCAAGGAGGGCTCCCATCCAAGTACTTGTCAGGGTTGACTCTGCTCAGTTTCCAAGATCTGATGAGATCAGGGCACCTCCTTTCATGTTCTTTTTAAGTGTCCAATCTTGGAGGATCCTAGAGCATCTTTTATTACTCCTCATCTAGCTTGCCATCCTGACCTTTCAGTCTCAGATTTTTGTAATTTTTATTTTGTGATAAGGATCCTCAAACTACTTGAGCAGTAGCCAATTTTTTTCCTGGTCTTCTCATCCTTGAAGTCATAGCTATCTCTTCTGCTCAAGAGCACTCTCTCTAATACAGCTTTGATGGAACAAAAGAAAGGCATTCATTTACTGACTCTAACAGAACATTCCACTGCCAGTGGTCAGCTTACCATTATAGTTGCTGTAGCAGTAGCATACTCTCCTCCTCCCCAGCACTCCCCAATATTTGGACAACGTGCTTCCTCACATACCTACAGTAAGAATGAAATAGCTGTTGACAAGCACATGTATGTCTTGCATATAAGGAATTTAGCTTTTTAAAGGCAAATAATACTGCTGTGACAATAATGACGTTATGGGAGGTCACAAAACCAATGCAGTGACATAACCCATGGCACTGAGGCAATGCTAAGTGCCAGTATAGCAAAACTACCACCCAAATTGTCCTGCTGGATTGGTATGCCAGTTTGGTGTAGTGGTTAAGTGCACAGACTCTTATATGGGAGAACCGGGTTTGATTCCCCACTCCTCCACTTGCAGCTGCTGGAATGGCCTTGAGTTAGCCATAGCTCTCGTAGTTGACCTTGAAAGGGCAGCTGCTGTGAGAGCTCTCTCAGATCCACCCACCTCATAGAGTGTCTGCTTTGGGAGAAGGAGATAAAAGAGATTGTAAGCCACTCTGAGATTCTGATTCAGAGAGAAGGGCGGGGTATAAATCTGCAGTCTTCTTTTCTCTGTCCCTTGAAATGTCACCTATGCCATACTTCAAGGGTCAAAACTAACAGACAAGTCCCAAAAGCAACATGTTATCCATCCTTTCAGATTTGAAACATGCATTCTGGTATAAGCATTCTGTGGACCCAAAACGCTTAGGGGTGGGTATTAACAGCAACAGTTTTACTAGGAGTACATTGGTGCAACACGAGCCACTATTACAAGTACAGGATCCATCTGCTCTGAAAATAAAAGTTGCCTCATGCTAATTTCCTTATGATCCTAAAAATGGATCCAACTTACTTCTAAGTAAATCCCACTAACTGCAATGGAACTTGCTTCTAAATAAATGTGCTCAGGGCTGCAGCCTAAATCACAACTTTTAACTACTCAGAATTTAACAGGTACTAAATTTACCGTATGGAGGTTTAAATTTCGCAATGTAGCCTTCAATTTGTTATAGTTTTTTCCAATTGGGATCTCTGTTTTCAGCCATGGAGGAAGTCGTAGCCTAAAACAATATTAAAAACAGAAACAGCATGATACGTATTTTGTTTCATTAGATGGCTTAATTTTTTACAAAAAAAATATTTTTCCCTTACTAACAATATATTTCATTAAAATATTCTCTCATCTCCTTTTTAGTCAGCAGTAGAACCTTCCATGTCAATTGGACAAAGAATTCATGATAGACAAAGAGTTTCTGAAGATTTCTAAAAGCTGATTGTTTCTTGCACTTTTTATACCAACTCATAGCCTCTATGAAGATGGCAGATAGCTAAAAACTGGATATTTGTTGGCAATGAACTTTCTCATAGTGCACAGCATCAATTTTTATTTAAATTCTCGATTGTATATATATTCTTGCCACACTAAGAAGCTTCTTGCTTCTAAAAAAGCTGACATTCTGTTTAGGCAGAGGAACAGCTGGTAAATAAGCAGCATTTCATTTAGATGAGGAAAACCTTGGATTGTGAAGCCAATTGAAATAGCATCTGGTTATGAAAGTACTGGAAAGCAGAATAAAAAAGAACCTTCCTTTAATTACCTTTCTCCTTTCTGACGCTTTAAATTGCCTGTATATTTTGCCCAGTTATTCTTGTCTGAGAGTTCCCCAGATATAAAGTCCTGCAAATCAGGTCCGTTTTGCAAACCTGCGTTCTGTTCCTCTGGTAATGAATCTGATGCTCCGGACTGGCTGTATGCATTCCTTCTAAATACCTGAGAGGAAATAACTGTATTATCTTCCAGAAGCAGAAAATAAATGTAATACGTTTCAAAACTCTAATCACCCTCGAAAATACAGTATTCTGAAAAGTAATCATTTCAGCTCATAATCTAAAGAGTCTTATCAGACAAACACACTTCTGACATAAACTCACTAGGGTGACTTGCAACTTGTTATAACCTGATGATACATTTTTTTGAGATAGAAGAGCAGGATATAAATAATGGTCATTACTCTTTTCTTTCATTAAGGGGATGGTAAAAGGAATGCTGGAGATCATTCTTCTAGTAGCAAAGGAAATTCTGAAGTCACAGTTTTATTTGGCAGAATCTTATTAAACTCTTTTAATAAGTGACATACTTAGTGGCCAACTTCTCGTGCCTTCTTCACTTTTCCCTCTTTTTTTCAATTTCTCTTCATACAATCTTGTCAGTTATTTTTTCAATATTTATTTGCTTTTAACTCTTGGCAAAGCTGTAAATTAGGTTACCCACGCTAAGGTGTTTTGCTGTTTCTCATTTGCCTAAATTTGTAAAATTAAAAGCAAAACAATTTGCAGAAAACACACCAAGCTAAACAACATTTCCTATAAATGGCTGTGGCGTGGGGGAAGCAATGAAAGGGCAGTATGTTGCACAGAGGCGCAGAGTGGTAAAGCTGCAGTACTGCAGTCAGAGCCCTCTGCTCACGACCTGAGTTCGATCCCAGCGGAAGCTGGTTCAGGTAGCCGGCTCAAGGTTGACTGATCCTTCCATCCTTCGGTAAAATGCGTACCCAGCTTGCTGGGGGGAAAGTGTAGATGACTGGGGAAGGCAATGGCAAGGAAAAGAAAAGGAAAGTTCCCCTGAAAAGTCTGCCGTGAAAATGTTGTGAAAGCAATGTCACCCCAGAGTCAAAAACGACTGGTGCTTGCACAGGGGACTGACTACCTTTACCTTTTTACTATATATATGTGTTTACGATATGAATAAATGGTGGTAGTGTGTGACTGGCACAGAGCCTGAGCCCCAGTTCCAATAATCCTGTGAAGTGTTTGAGTGAGGGCAGTTATAAAACGGGGCTGGGGTACCCTATCAGTTGATGTCTCTGTGAGTGAAAGAGTGGACCCCCAATGTGAAATGGTCACAGCCAGGGCTTTTTTTGTAGCAGGAACTCCTTTGCATATTAGGCCACACCCCCTGATGTAGCCAGTCCTCCAAAGGTTTACAGTAGGCCCTGTGCTAAGAGCCCTGTAAGCTTTTGGAGGATTGGCTACATCAAGGGTGTGTGGCCTAATATGCAAAAGAGTTCTTGCTACAAAAAAAAGCCCTGGTCACAACTCTCTAGAGATTCTTAAAGAAACCAAGGTAGTGAGGATGACGGGCTGACCTAGTTGTAACCAAGAACCTGAGAGAGCCAGGGTTGCTGAAAGTGTTAGGCATTCTGCATGAGTGGGGAAAGGGGCATCACAACAACATATCTCAAAGAATCAAAATGCCACTGTCACTCCTGCTCTCTTCCTCCTTCCTCAGAGATTTAACCTGGAGAAGGGATGAAACCTGAAGAATGCCCTCCCTGAAAGGGAAAATGGGGACGATGATATCAGAGGAACAAGTCCCCAGGGCTTTCCCAGCAACTAGGCAAATTAGGGGATTGCCTAGGGTGCCAGGCTTCTGGCAGCACCAAATTGGGTGCCCTGTATGACATTACCAGAATGGGGGGCAGTGCCAGAAGTTAGCCTTGCCTAACCTGGTGGAATGAGCTCCCACTGGAGATCCAGGCCCTGCGGGACTTATCTAAGTTTTGCAGTGCCTGTAAGACGGAGCTCTTCCGCAAGGCTTTTAATTGATCCACCAGGTGTCCCCTGAAGTCATCGCACTCCCCAGCACCTTATTAGCACCTTACCATCTAGGTGCTTATGTTATGCTGAATACTACCAGCCTATATGTGGTTTATGACATGTTGCCAATGATGTGAATCATGGTTTCTTTGGTTCATGGCTAATTCTATAATTATGGTATTACCTAGTCTGGATGTGGTTTGTCTAATGTTTCTGTAAGGTTTTTAATGTTGTAAGCCACCCAGAGCCTGCTTGAGGGACATGGCGGGGTATAAATTGAAAAATTAAATTAAATTAGAATGCCAGACAGTCTCTAAGTCAGGGTTTCCCAAACTTTTCTTTCCCCTGGCCCGGTTATTTTTACACTTCTCCTTCGTGGTCCACTAAAATTTGGGAGTGGAGCCGGGAGACAGGAATTATGTCATTTCCTGTGGTGTCAAGGACCAAGTGATGTCACTTCTGGGCAAAACTCCACCTTTTCCTGTGATGTCACTTCCAGGGCACTCCCCCAAACCTGCCTCTTCTTCAGAAGTAAATTCATTTTCAGAAAAATCTCTCTAAAACTTATGCTGAGCCAAAATGGGGGTGGAAAGTGGGCAGTCCTCTCTTTTCACCCCCACACCTGCATGCACCTATCTGTTTGTATGTTCTTCTCCAGCTTGCAAGCACTCCTAATGCCCATGTTCAATTGCCTGCACCACCTACACATCTCTTCCTCAACAGCACTGGCCAATGTATGCAGTTGGGAGTGCTATTGCCATTGTCATCCGGAATGGAATGCCAGCACTGACTATCATCCACACTGGGCCCTGGCAGCTGCTCTACCTCAAAATATGCTGACACATTTAGTGGGTCCTTCCTTCAGCTGCTACTACTGGAACCCTGCCTCAAGCTACAACCAAGCTTGCTTGGTTTCAAGAAAATCTTTCGACAGCTATTTTTCATACTTTTCTTTGGTTGAAACACTGGGAAATTGCTGTGAAAGGTAGCAGAGAATTGTACTGCAATTAATGAATTAATTTCAAGTTATATGTTCAAACAAACTTTTCTGCAGTTATCCCAAAAAAGATATTTATGAGGGGCTTGCAGCTTCTACTGGCTGTGTTTCCTATGCCTTTAAAAGCAACCTGTTGTGCAGATAGCCAGTGAACTTCTTTCATCCTTTTTATAATATCTACAAGAGGAGTTTAATTTTGGTGTCAGACAGCTGTTTAATTTTGGTGTCAGAAAGCAGGACCAGTAAAATGGTGCCAAGTTCATAGTACCATCACTTCCTGTGCTGTTGAGATATACCGCAGTAATCTCCAATAATCTTTCTGCCCCACACCTCTCACTCACACAGATATCTCATAAAAGGCCAGCTGGCTACAACTGGGGGTGCCAACTTTTCATTGGCATAGCTCCTAGGTCTGCAACAACAGTATGATGAACAGAAAAGTTTCATCCAATAAAAATGGAAGGAAAGAAAGGAAAAGAATCAAATTGAAGGAAAGAAAAAGAAAGAGCATAAACATAAGAGGAGCCATATTGGATCAGGCCAGTGGACAATCCAGTCCAAAATTCCCTCATACAATGCCCAAAAAGCACCAGAATGTCCTCCAGTGGGGCCAGGGCACTAGAAGCCCTCCCACTGTTGCTTCCCCCCCACCCCTCCCAGCACCAAGAATACAGACAGAGCATCACTTGCAGGGAAAGAAAGAAAGAAGGGAGGGAGCAAAGAAAATAAAAGCCTTCCTCACCAGCAGATGACCCCAGCCAGCAACAATTCTGCCTAGGGGTCGTTTAGTAAAAAAAATAACTACTAGAATGCCCACTCCACCCCACTCCCAGTTGAAAAACACACACACACACACATACACTCTTCTTTGCCTCCCAGGCCTCCTGGGGAAATCTCCCCAAAAGAACATACTGCAAGGCACATGAAAGCTCATACCTTGAAGAAAGCTTCATGGGTCTAAAGTGCCAGTGGATGCCAACTTTTCTCTCAAACACTGGGAAGGGGGAGAAAGAAGGAGTGGCAGCCCAGCTCTTCTCTGCACAACACAGAGATGGGGCGGAGCTAGCTTTGCTGGGGGCAGGGCTAGCTTTGGCTATTCTTGTGGCCCAGTAATGAGGCTTCAGCAGCCCGGTACCAGGTCACGACCCTGCAATTGGGAAACTCTGCTCTGGGTCCTGCAAGTCCCAGAAAACTGAGGTCTCGAATACACAGAGATCGCAGCACTCCCGACATCTTTCCTCCTTCGACACACGGAAGGGTATGGAGAAGGGCACCCGGTACTCACCGGGCTTCCCGGGGCTGCCAGGCTGAGGCTCCACAGATTCGCTCTAGCAGCGGCTGTGCTCCGGTGGAGCAGAGACATCTTCAGCTCCCACAGCCTAGCCGGGGAGGCCTGAATGGCATCTCCCGCCTCCCTCCTCAGCCGGACTCCCGCGCTTGGAATTCTCCTCAGGCCGTCGTCCTTCAATCGAAGGACTCGGCGCTTAGCTGCCTAGGCTACCTCAACAGTTTTCTCCAGCAGTCGTTTAATCGAGGAGCTCGGCTATCTTCGCTACTAGGAAACGCGCCGAATTAAGAACTCGGCGCTCAGCCTGCCTACGGTGAGCGAGCGGCCTTATCGGCCACGCAAACGCTCAGTGATTGATTGCTTCGGACTTTAGGACGTGACCAAAGCGTGATAGCGTCATGCGGAGACGCAGCGGAGAGTACAAAGCCGTGATGACGTAACACGCCCTTCCTTTCCTCCCGTCTATGAGCTGGAAGGTAATGGCTTCGTTCGGTTTTTTTATGACTTGGACGGGCGGGAATCTCTGTCCATCTCCGAAGGGGAGGCCATGTGGCGCCTTGGACGGCCGGCGATCGTGACGGTCGGGGACCTATGGAGGGACGTGGGAGAGTATGAGGATGAAATTTAGTTGGGCTGTGGAAGGAAAGACCCAGAAATTATCACTTCTTCCCCGGTCTTGGTGGAGGAGAGCGCGAGCTCCTAACTGCATGTGCGCTTGCGTGGACCAAGTAGCCTGATCTGCTGAACCAGGGGGTGCTGTTTAAGCTCAGGCGTGGTCCACACATACAGAAGAATGAGCGAGTAGAAGTGTTCTAGGGGTCCAGTGGACTGTCATTTAAAAGTATTGGTGGAGAAAGTGAAGTCATAGATGGAATGCTTTTTCACATGCGGTATTGATTTTCCATTTGCGGGGAGTTACTGACGGAGAACTCTAGAGAATGTTTGAGTCCAGTGGCACTTTTAAGGCCCACAAAAGTTTTACGCATGGTATAAGCTTTAGTGTGCACACGCTTATTCAGTATGCTTGCACACGAAAGCTTATACTTTGAAAACACAGCAATTTCCTCTATTGGCATTATAAAAAGTGTTAGCGTAGATAAGAGTAGGGTAAAAGGAAATGCAGAAATGAAGCATACACATGTTATACTTTGAACAAAACTTCATTGATGTTAAAAGGTGCCACGGGACTCGAACTTTGTTTTGCAACAGGGCTGCCCACCTGAAACTAGAGGATGTGATTCCTTGCCTGCATTCAGAAGTGGTACTAATACCACTCTAGCAACTACCCACCCCCATTACTAATTCATTGTGCTGTGCTTTGAGACCAAGCATTAGGGAAGGAGAATATTGAAAAGCAAGATTGACCTAACAGTTGCACAGAGAAATATGTAGAATCAGGTATTTTGTGGCTGTAGAAAAGAGCAAGAATCCAGTAGCACCTAACAAAATTTGTGGCAGGGTATGAGCTTTTGTGAGTCACTGTTAACTTTTTCAGATACAGCTAGAATGTATTTTGCCATAGTGCTACTGGTGAGGCAGGAGGGCATAGAGTGCCCTTGTTGCTCATAGCTGAGATCTGCCTTCAAAACACTTTAGTATGCCAGAATGAAGGAGATGTAACCTCATGGTGTCTGTGATACTGATGCAGGTGGGACATTTTCCAGTGCTGTAATTTTCTTTGAGAAATTTTCTGCCTCAGGTACATAAGCGTGGTTTATTTACCTATATTTCTCAGGTCTTTTGGGCTGGATATCAGTCAGGTTAGATGAACTATATGTAGGATATGTTGTGGGGCCATGTGCATGGTGTATTTGTTTTATTTTGCAAAGGCTAGCCAAGTTTTGCCAATGTTACTTAAATGTTCGTTGTGTATTTAAATTTGAATTGGGAAGTATTCCAATTCGGATTTTTCTGGGAAATCCACATCACTGGTCAAGAATGGATTTCAGCACTGTTGGGGAGGGACGGTGGCTCAGTGGCAGAGCATCTGCTTGGGAAGCAGAAGGTCCCAGGTTCAATCCCTGGCATCTCCAAAAAAAGGGTCCAGGCAAATAGGTGTGAAAAACCTCAGCTTGAGACCCTGGAGAGCCGCTGCCAGTCTGAGAAGACAATACTGACTTTGATGGACCAAGGGTCTGATTCAGTATAAGGCAGATTCATATGTTCTTGCAAGAACTGAGTACCGTGTGTTTGATAGAATGTCTTTGGAGATAGCTAGGATTTTGACAAAATGCATGCAGTGAACCATCAGTGGCTGTTGGCTGTGGTGGTTAATGAAACCTCTGCATTCATAGGTACACTTTTGAATACTAGTTGTTGTATGTGCATGAGTGAGTAGTGATAAGAGTGAACAGCATAAATGAAGAAATAGAAGCAGTATGGCTCAGTATGATATAGATTTTAATTCTGATCTATTTGAGAAAGATGGCCTGTAAAGTAAATAAATGATTGTGTAGCATGTCTTGATCTCTACTGTGACGTGTCTGTTGTTTCTCATTTAGTTTTCTAGCCAGGCTTAAAAAATGAAGACCATTCTCAGCAATCAGACTGTTGACATCCCTGACAAAGGTATGTATATCCATGCTGATATCTTTTTAAAAACTTTTATTATATGTAACTGCTGCATGTTGTGTTACATTTAATCCCCCCCCCCCCTCTTTTCAGTCAACGTTCGCTTGAAGGGCCGGACAGTAATTGTGAAGGGCCCCAGAGGAACCCTGCGACGGGACTTCAACCACATCAACGTAGAGCTTTCTCTCTTGGGAAAGAGACACAAGAAGGTGAGTGGTCTGCGGGTGTTGAGAAGATTATTGAATTCTCCTTTTGTTTTTGCAGAGGTGAAATGCCATGGCTCTGTGGCAGGTTTTTGGGTTCTTTGCAATGTCTGCATTAAAACAACAGTTTCTGTGGCTGGAATTATGCCTTTTGTACAGCTTGAATTTTAAGAGTCTGAGATTTCATCACGTATCTATCTACAGCCCCTACCCCACTCCCCTCAGCTGCTTCTTGCAGTGCAGTAAACTTACACCTGAAACTTGGCTTGGGGGAAGGCTGGTGTAGGAGAGGTAGGGGAAGGTGTGAACAACCAATGCCATTTCCCCAATACCACTTTGCAGCTGTTCAACAGAAATCTGGATCCAAGCAACCTGAAGGGCCACCTTCTCTCATACAAGCTTGCCAGACAAACAAAAATCATCAGCAAATGTTTTAGCTTATGTCCACCCACCCATCCCTGGTCATCTGAGGTGCAGTGGGTGAACCTTATGGACAGGGCCTTTTCTGTTGGGGTGCCAAAGTTTTGCCAAGGTGTACAGTTTTTGGCTTACATTTGACGTCTTAAAAATGTACCATAAGTTGAACAGAGGGCAATAGGCAGTACTTTTGTAGTATTATATTGCTAATGTGGGCCTTCAGCCTTTCCAGATCTGTGATCTGACTTCATCCTAAAAGATAGAAGCCACTATTAATTGTTTTTTCCTTCCTGTGATTGCTTCATCTTTTCCTTTCTCTAGCAGACTTCTCTCCAAAATATGGGTTTGGCATTCCATGCTCAATCCACCACTGCTCAGACAGCTTGAGTTGATCTTACTGAATGAACTCTAAATTGAGTTAAATGATCTCTCCCTTGCCCACAGTAGGGCTAGAAACATCAGTGGGTCTCCAAAGACTCATTCCTGATTCATGCAGTCCTGTGGATAATGTAACATCTGAGCAGAATGTACATGCGTATTGCTGAAACGCTACAATTCCAGTCCCTTGTCTGAGTCCTGCATTAGAAACCACAACATTTAAAAACTAGTGGGGGAACATTTAATCTTCCAGAACATTCAGTTGAGCAGCAGTTCTCTTACAAAGGAATTTCAATGGGAAATTAGAAAGAGAGACTGCTGAATTGCAACTGATAATAAAACTCAAGACAATGGCATCCTCAACTGAATTGAGACCTAGGTTTCCTGTCTCATTACCAGTGCTGATTTCTCCACACCTAGTACCCCTCTGCAAATCACACCCAATCCAATCACTCCTGCTAATGTCATTCACCTGTTAGCATCATTTGCCTACTATCATTTGGCTTCTGAAATCACTCCATTCTCAAGATATAGCAAATGGGCTCGCATTGACTCATGAAAGCTCATACTCTGCCACAAAAATCTTTTAAGGTGCTACTGGACTCTTGCTCTTTTTAGTAATTCCTGTAGCGTGAGAAGCATCAGTACAACTGCTGCTGGTAAAGCGTTGCCTGCACCTTCATACTTCCAATTCACATGTTAAATGAACCAAGCCTTACTTGGCAGGGGATATTTTTAGCCCAGAACATGCATGCTGTGTGAATTCATTACTTAAAATTGCTTTTTTTACAACTTGGTAAACAATTAACTTGATTTGCCCTTTACCCATTAAGTAGAGATCCATGTAATGCAAATTTGTAGAAATTCAGTGATCTGGTGAACTTTTTAATTCTTGTAATATTTGAAGGGGGGAAACTTGATTTATGTTTGAGCTGGATTTATGTTTGATATCTCAATATTTTAATTTCACAGCTGCGTGTTGATAAATGGTGGGGTAACAGAAAGGAGCTGGCCACAGTTCGCACAATTTGCAGTCACGTGCAAAACATGATCAAAGGCGTTACGCTGGTAAGTATTAAAAGTGGAGCAGAACTCTTAATGGAATGGAGTACCTACTGGCTTGACAGCTGAATTAACTTAAATCTGTTGTGCTTAAGTCTAGCTCACCACCTAGTGTTGCCTGGTGCAAGAAGAGCTAGAACTTTGGGCTGTGAGACAATCTTAGGATCTCCTGGCTATTCTACACACAATGCCATACAATGATTATTAATTACCTTTTGTTTTCCAGGGCTTTCGCTACAAGATGAGGTCTGTGTATGCTCACTTCCCCATCAATGTGGTTATCCAGGAGAATGGCTCTCTTGTGGAAATCCGTAACTTTCTTGGGGAGAAGTATATCCGTCGGGTGCGCATGAGGCCAGGTGAGAAGCTGCTTGGCACATGGTATTATCTACTAAGACTGAGATAAGAGGGGAACTGTCTGAAGCATTTTCTGAGATTCAGGTAGTTTTAAAATCTAGTTTGGAAGCGCACCACAATGAATCCTACAATGTTCTTTTTAAATGATGCTGTTGAAATGAAGCATTTGCACAATGCATGCCTTATATGGAAAACCTGAAAAGATCTCATGCAGAGTCTGTGATTCATTTCTAAGAGGAGGTGGGATCTTAATCTCTCAGAAGTTCAAGGGAATCTAAAATGATTGTAGAAATGGAGAGCTTATAAGCACTTCCTAGTTAAATTGTTAAGGAGTTACGGCTCCTTTAAATTTCAGTAAGATTAATATTCTCTAGCTGTTAAATCTTAGTTATTAAAAACCAGATTTTAATACGAAGGTCTTGAAACTCTACTCTAGAAGTCAGCAAGTTTCTAAGGAGAGCAGCGCAGCCATAGAGAATGTCCTTTTCCACATCTCTGGTATGGGGAATGGAGTGAACCAGCTGCAGCTCAGACATTGGGGTTCATGGTGAAATGTGAGGATTCTGTAGATTGTGTTCAGGAGGCTACACAAAGCTGCTGTTGAAGCTGGATCATTATAGTAGGTTGCTTCGCCACTCTTGTTGGACAGCTAATTGCAGTGCTCTTCCTGAGCTATAGCTGTTGACCGTGGTGTTGAAAAGGGTGGTTGCATCCAGTTCTCTAGACAGTATTAGTGGAAAGGTCCCCAAGCCACTAGCTCCTTCTATCACATCCATCAAAAAAACTACATCAGACCTATTGAAGAAGCCCCACGCAAAAAAAAAAAAAAAATCACAGCTAATGCATGGTTAGGAAATCCCCACCATCGTCATTGTGTCCCAGAGCAGGACTGCGAAGCTCCAGGAGTCAATGAGTGACTTTGTGCTGCTCCCTAAATCTCCCATAGTTTAATTTGTAGCATTGTCACCCTGCCTGCTGAGATGCGGGGCGAGGTGAACAAGAAGCTGAGGAGTGTCGTGCAGGAATGGGTTATCTTTCCCCATTCTTCCACTGCATAGAGTCCTTGTTAAATGCAATTAATTAGCGCTTCTCCCATTAGCACTTCTCCCTTACTGATGTGGCTGCTGAACCTCTTTCAGTGTCAGAGTTATCAGACTCTTTAACGCTTAGGGCATGCTGCACCAAGAGATATCCCTTCATACTAATGAGCCAGTTTCTTATTTTTCCATAGGTGTCAATTGTGCAGTATCTCAAGCACAGAAGGATGAGCTGATTCTTGAAGGAAATGACATTGAATTGGTGTCTAACTCTGGTACGTCAGTTAAGTATTGTATCCCAGAAATAATGGGTATGAAGCACACAGACATAACACTTTCTTTTGGTTCAGTACCAAAGCATGCAGTTATCTAAATTCTTAGGCTCTGTATTGTGTTTAGTTTACCCATTTACACTCAGTAAAGCAGTTAGCTTTCTCCCTTAGGTTCTGCTATAAGTTCTATACCTGCATAATAAACCCAGGCGCTGGCAATGGGGTGCATTTTTCTAGCAAAATGTATCAAAGTTTGTTTTTTGAGCTGCAAGTGTCTTGTTAAATTGTTTTTGTAGATTAAATGAAAGAAAATTTATTTGTGACGGAAATTTAAATTTAAATTTGTGACGGAAAGCTAGGGGTTAACCAGAAACTGAAGACGCACAGGGCCTGCGTCAGGTGACCTGAGGGTGGGGGCAGAGTGCTCAGAGCTCTCAGGGAGGGAAAGTGGTTGAGAGACAAGAAACTGCTGAGGCAGTCATTCAGTCAGTTGATGTCTGACAGAGTGGAGGCCTGTCAGAGAAGTCGGTCAGTGGGGACCTGACAGAGACTGAGAGGGTCAGTTCGAGCCTACCAGAAGGGCTGAGAGGGCAGCTGATCCTGTGAAGGAGCTTGAGGCGGAGACGGGGAAGTCTTCCAGAGACTGCAAGCTCGACAAAACCAGCCAAGAGGGCTGTGTGTGTGAGTCAGTTAAGACCTGAACGGTCACAAACACCTAGAGACAACTCTGAAGATCTAGTGAGGTGGTTGAGGGAGTGGATGTGGGTCTGAGACACCAGAAGGGCTGAGAGGAGAGACTCCAGTCGAGGGGTGAGACTAGACACATCAATCCCAAGAGGCCAGACCTTGGCTAGAGGTGGAGAGTGAGTTAAAGGGAAACTGTGAACTGTGTAACTGTGAGAGACTCAAGAAAAGATAAAGTGAATGTAAAGCCTGAAACAACTGAACAACGTATTAGCCTGTGTAAATATCTCCCATATCCCCAAGTTAAGAACTTTGTGTTACAATAAATCTGTGGTTTAAGTTAAAGTTCTCAAGAGCCTATATTTTGTGGGAAGAACAAACAAAGCTGCTGTGGTCCCATCAAATAAACAAGTAAAATACCCCGAAGAGACTGAGTTAAAGAGATCCAGTGAGGCCGTGAGGCGGGCGCTGCTATAATTGGTTGCCAGCGTCGGGATTTCGAAGGAACACCCCAAAATAAGTGTCACTAAGACACACAGAAAGTAGAGGGACACTGCAGTAAAGGAATTAAGTCAGTTTTGTGAAAAATTCCTGTCAGAAATGGCTCCTCCTAAGAGAACTACCACAGCCACGGGGGATGGGCAGACACAAGAAGAGATTCCTGAGGAGAATCCTAGTCAGAGCATAGAGGCTATGAAAATACAGTTGGAATTGGCCAGAATAGAGGCAGAAAAAGAAATTCAGATGGCCAAGATTCAAGCAGAAAGAGAAAACAGAGAAAGGGAAGCAGAAAGAGAGAAAGAATTGCAGATGGCTAGGCTGGAATCAGAGAGAGAACAAAGAGAGAAATACAGATGGCTAGGCTGGAATCAGAAAATAGAGAGAGAGAACATGAGGAAAAAATGTACAGTTTGAAACTCCAGGAGATTCAGGGAAGGCCAGAGTTTCAACGTGATACTAGAAATGAGAGGCGCCTCACAGTAGAACAAAAGAAATTCCCCAAGTACCAAAAAGGGGATGATGTAGAAGCTTTTTTGTTTAATTTTGAAAGAACCTGTAAGGATTTAAGAGTTGCTGATGAGGACAGAATGATTTATTTGAGACCTCAGATCTGTGGAGAGTTGAGTGAAATCTACTCTGAACTGAGGAATGAGGAGACCTCTGACTATCAATTGTACAAGGAAAGGGTCAGAGTCCGCTTTGGCTTAACAGCAGAGCAAAGCAGGAAAATTTTTAGAGAAATCAGAAGAAAGCCTGGAGAAACATACTCTCAACTAGGTTGTCGGTTAGACAGGGCCCTTAACAGATGGGTAGAATGGAGTAAAGTTTCCACTTTAGAAGACCTGAAAAACTTAGTGGGCTTGGAACAGTTTTATAACCAAGTCCCCTCTCAGTATAGGTGGGTTCTGAGAGACAAGAAATTGAAAAGAGTAGAAGAAGCAGCTGTGATTCTAGATGAGATTGAATCAGATCTAGGGAGATCATTGTGGACTGCTCCAAATAAAAAACCCCGAGTCTGGAGCTCTCCAGAGAAGTCTGGGGCGGGTAACAACAACCCTGCAAAGCGGTACAGTCCACCTCCCTACAGAAAGACTCAGGCTGCTTGTTTCCAATGTGGGGGAATAGGGCACTATGCCAGAACTTGCCCAGAAAAAGGAAAAAAGACCCCACCAGCTAAGACAGTTTCTGGTTAACCCCTAGCTTTCGGTCACACCTGCATAATAAACCCAGGCGCTGGCAATGGGGTGCATTTTTCTAGCAAAATGTATCAAAGTTGTTTTTTGAGCTGCAAGTGCCTTGTTAAATTGTTTTTGTAGATTAAATGAAAGAAAATTTATTGCTCTGTTAGCTTAAATTCCATTAACCTATTTTGACTTTTTAATAGCTGCCCTCATCCAGCAAGCCACTACAGTAAAAAACAAAGATATCAGAAAATTCTTGGATGGGATCTACGTGTCTGAGAAGGGAACAGTACAACAGGCAGATGAATGAATTCTTCAGTAGGTTGGTACTCTATTTACACAAATACTTATATTGTATGCAGGGCTTTTTTTGTAGCTGGAATTCCTTTGCATATTAGGCCACACGCCCCTGATGTAGCCAATCCTCCAAGAGCTTACAGGGCTGTTACTGCAGGTCCTACTGTAAGCTCCAAGAGGATTGGCTACATCAGAGTTGCGTGGCCTAATGTGCAAAGAAGTTCCTGCTACCAAAAAAGCTCTGATTGTATAAGTGAAACAATTATATTGTATATGTTAAACATGTTCTTCTGGGGAGGACTTTATGGTAGCAACGGAACTGATTTAGAGCTATACAATCTTGACAAACAATGAAAAGAATCAGAGTCCTTTCCTTGACTTCTATCAGGTGCAAGTGTAGTAAGAGCCTTCTCACTACTTGGCCATACACAAAGATTACTGGCTGTAACATGCAAGCTGTAGCTGAGCTGCCACTTGGTAAATGGCCACTATTGCATCCAGAATGCAAAACTCAGGTCTCCTTTGAAAAGATTTCTGATTCAACAATGGAAAGCATTCTGAGTCATATTCACTTCAAGCTACTCTTGCAGAGGAATTCAGTAATAATATGTGATGCTTTGATGCTGTTTCCGTCAAGAAGCTTATTCCTCATCTTTCTACAAAAACATATGCAGTGACCAAAATGAGGGCCTTGATTCCCAGTGAGAAAGGTGGATAATAAATAAATAAATAGATGAGGCAAAAATTGAACTATGGCTTCCTTAGTCACAGATTGCTACTACACAGACTGTACTAAACAATCAGTTCCTCAATTCCAACTGCTGCTTTTTTGAAATTAGATGGTGATAAAATCACTTCTATAGCCTGGCGTCTGAGTTGATCTGACCCAGCTGTTCTGATAGTCCCCCGTGGGCCTTAAGGCCATCTAGTGTTTGGTGTGAATGTTGTTTGATGACGTTGATGCTGTGACACCAGTGTACTTGGTGCTGAACAGGAGAACGTCATCAAAAAGTAGTTTCCTGCCATACAGTCCAGCTATGAATTGGAGCAGCAGTTTCCTGTATGTGTGAGACAACTCTGTGGGACTCAGCCACGGCTGCTATTTTACATGCCCCCTTTCTGGAGTTGAAAGGGGAGGGTCACCTTCAGGCCGTCTAAATCTAGAAGTTTAATTTTTAACTCTAGACAAAAAAGTCTCATAGTTCCATCTTTTGGCAGAAGCACGATGGATTATGGGATTTAATCAGCTCATACGAGTATGGGCAGGATGGTGCCCCCTGGTTTTCTTTCTGTAGATTTTGAATGGGTTGTTTCCCAGGCCACCTTCATTCCCACAGCTGCTCAGATACCCCATTAGTATCAGATGCTATATGTTGAGGTGCATTTGAAATTGTTTCGATGCCTGAAATACTTACGGCAAGGCAGGCTCCTTCCTGAGTGTTAAATACCGCTAGCTGATCTTGCCAGTATTAAGACTTTTGCATCCTGCTTTTTTTCCTGCCAAACAGGGACACCTTGTATTATGCTTCTCATTTAGTGACTGAAACTTGACTGTAACTGAAGTCAGCTGCACAAATCGGTATCTAGCCACAAGAATGCATTCTTCTAATTCAGGGGTGGCCAAACTGTGACTCTTTTACACATACTGTCTGGCTGTTGATGCCGTCACCAGCCCCATTGGCTGGTGGCTTGGAGAATGCATTTAAAGTTGCTTTCTTTCCACCTCTCTTCTCCTCCTTCTCCTATCTATTTCCTTCCTTCCTCCCGGCTCTCAAACGTTTGACATTCATTCTTGCGGTTCTCAAACATCTGATGTTTATTCTATGTGGCTCTCACATTAAGCAATTTTGGCCACCCCTGTTCTAATTCCTCTCTCCAGATCACTTTTCCTCCTTCCCTCCAGTGGATTAAACATTGCTGGCGCAAGCCATGGCTCTTCCATAAACTAAAGTGAAATCTTTATTTGAAATAAGTTTGCAAGCTGGTTACAGGAGGACCTGATTTGTGTTGACCATGGTCTTCATTTCTGCATTTGTGACATAAAAACAAAGGAAGGATGGAAATAATTCCTCTAGAGAGCAGGAAAAGAGAACACCGTTTTCGCACCTGATTTATGAATTGTGGCTTGCGGGGAGTTGCTGTTAGTTCTTCGCTGCACTACTATGAACAATCAGGACTGTGCCTAGCCGTGCAAAAAGTACATACTTGTTTGACTTTTGTATTGTGTATTTTCTGGCATTTGCCTTGTCTTTCTTCAAAATATTGTATTATGCTTCTAATAGACTGAAGAACTGATTAGGAGTTTAGTGAGTCAAAATCTCACATTGCCTGTACTTGCACCTGTCTTGAATTCATGATGGTGAAGCTTTGTGTATTACTTAGATACGTAGCCTTATCACTTAAAATTTTACTTTTCTAACAATGTATATGTTTTTATAATTTTAGATTCCGAAATGACCGCCCAAGACAACACCTCTAATCCAGATACGCTGTCTACTGTAAAAGATATACAATAAAACAAATATCTTTATTAAGCTGTATTTGTGATTTAATAAGTTGCACCGAGTACTTTAAAACATTAAATGTTTTAATGTTTTATTTAAATGGATTGTTAAATACTTGATAGTACTGGTTCTGAAGAGGAAAGGAAAGGTCCCCTGTGCAAGTCATTTCTGACTCTGGGGTGACGTTGCTTTCACTACTTTTTTACGGCAGACTTTTTTACGGGGTGGTAACATTTCTTCATCAGTGGTGCTAGTTCAGAAGGGCCCTTTTCCTTTCCACAGTTGAGCTCTGGAAAAACTGATTCCACGTTTCCCACCCTGTTTGAGTTTGAACTGTGTAAAAGCCAGCTTTTACACAGTTCATTGTCTGGCTAGTATTTGTGAAGTCACCACCAAGTGAGGGATGAGTTGTTAACAATGAATATCTCTTAATTTAGGGAAAGTAGCCCAAATGAATATGATCGTGGGATAGAGAGCAAAACTGGCAACTGAACCAACCTTTAGTGTTGTACCTGCCCTACAAACCGCTAAACTGGATTTACATAGCAGATGAACAAATTCGTATATTATGGCTGCCTGAACCCAAAGGTCAAGTTGGATAAATGGCAAAGATACTGTAATACTGCTGATGTTTTGTCAGTTTCAAAGGTAGGATGCAAGGAAAAACAAGGCTCCGAGGCAGCTAAGAGTCCTCTGCATTGTACTGTTTGGCTTCTGTACTTCAGTTGGAACTAGGAGTTCTCTTAGTAGCGGGAAGGGTAGAGTTTGAACTAAATTCTGTGATTCTCGGTAAGGATTTGTATCAGATAACTGTATTTGTAATTATCCTAGGCATGTAAGTCTAGGCTTGTGTTCACACAGCATGCTCTCCCATCTTCCTTTGGTGTGAAGCATAACTAGTTATTTGTAGGAAAAAGTAAGAGTCCCAGTAGCATGTTAAAGACTAACAAAATTTGTGGTAGGGTAAGTGCTTATCTAGAAGAGCCCCATGACGCAGAGTGGTAAAGCTGCAGTACTGCAGTCCTAAGCTCTGCTCACGACCTGAGTTCAATCCCAGTGGAAGCTGGTTCAGGTAACCAGCTCGAGATTGACTCAGCCTTCCATCCTTCCGAGGTCGGAAAAATGAGTACCCAGCTTGCTGGGGGGAAAGCATAGATGACTGGGGAAGGCAATAGCAAACCACCCCATAAAAAGTCTGCCGTCAAAACATTGTGAAAGCAACGTCACCCCAGAGTCGGGAATGACTGGTGCTTGCACAGGACTACCTTTATCTTTTTTTGAAAGCTTATCTGAAGAAATGAGCAGTGAGTCACTAAAGCTCATACTCTACCACAAATAGGTCCAAGTAGCCAGCCGTGTTGGTCTGAAGTAGTAGAACAAAACATGCTGAATAAAACTAAGTTGACTCCTATTTTACCCTACTACAGATGTTAGTCTTTAACACGCTACTGGACTCTTATTCCTTCCTACTTCCGCAAACATGGCTACCCATCTTGGATGTATCTGCATAAAAGTTATCTGGGTTTTGGGGAAACCTTGAGAATCATTTGCTTGATATTCAAATTCATACATGAATAAATACACAGTCTGGAACAGCAACCAAAATAGAAGCTTGTTTCATTTCAGCCACTACGTTGTTTTCTTTTGGAGCTGTTCCAGCACCGATATTTTCTCATTGGGTTGGGTTAACTTTACACCTTTGAATGGTTTTTGGGGAGAAGGTTGTACCATTTGGAAGCTGGCATGGCCATATAAGGGAAGCAGCTACAATGGGAGAAATTGCTGTATTCAAGCCATTTGCAAGTTTATACCTGGTTTGGATAGGCACGAAATAGCACACAGCATCTGAGCCTCTTCCCCTACTTTGTCCACATTTTTTTACTGTAGTTAAATCTGATAACAGTTGTGGGCAATGAAATGGCAGCGAGCTTCCATTTCTGCTGCATGTTCAGTTGTTGACACAGTGTTTTATCTCAAATCTGATCAGCTGTTATTTGAGCATCGTGCCAAATGTGAGTCTGATGCAAAAGCAGGAAGTGTTTGGTTGTGGATTCTATATGAAGGCGGGTGGAAGGGAACGCGTCAGCAGAGCAGCAAGTCTGAGGTTTTTTGCCTGTATCAAAGGCTTGTGATTTTAGAATGTTTTTGCTGTCTTTGCCCGCTGGTTCAAAAGCGTTATATTATATTGCTGAGTTAACAGGTGTGAAATACAGTATATTGTTTTGTGCTTCAGGGAGTAAAAGACAACTGAGAAAAGGGGGGGAAACAAAATTTCAGTGCTGGAGGAACTGCCAAAGGTGCACTAGATCAAGACTTACAAAACATGACCAGGGGGATGTGAAAAGCATACCAAGAAGCATTTGAAGAGGCAGTTGTCTTTAATACCAATAAAAACAGACACGCTTTGGCAGCTTGAGAAAGATATTACTTTAATGGGCAAAATGGATATTAAAGGGGGGAAAGTTTTAAATAAGGACTGGCCCACACTGCACTGAATGGTCCATGTAGATAATGTCCTGGTTCTGATATAGAAAACTCTAGTTTATTTTACTGACATTAGTTTATGAAACCAAGATGCCATTTGCATTCAATTCTGGTTTGTTTTGGCAAGTATTTTGCTGCTACTGTGTTCCAGTGCATGAAATAAATTCAGAGAGTTCAGACAATCCATAATTAAACTAGTTTCACAATGATGCATGAACTCCTGAATCATCTCTTTTGCATGTCTCAAATAGCAATGTTTGCTTGTCACAAATTTTTAACCAATTTAAGGATGTCTGACAGGCCTTAAAGCTGTATATTGATTGGGTTCTGAATCTCTTGGAGTGTTCCCAGCTTTTCAAGAAAGGCCATTCAGACATTTGTCATCTTCAACACTCACGCCATCTAAAGTGATAAATCCAGATCTTAACAGCACAAACAGGTTCGTATGTTACAAGCTGATAAAAAAAATGTTTCCTCAAACGTTTTCCTTTTTCGCCATCAAATGCTCCTTTTTCCTGATTGCAGGCATATTAAAAATTGTGTCCATAATCTTAGCCAAAGTCCTTCATTCTTAAACACCATTCTTTCTGGCTCCCCATTTAACTGCCATATGGACTCATATCTGCCATGCATCTCCTGACTCATTCTTTTGGTGGGCAGTTGAGGTACAGTATGGGCTTGAGACGGAAGCTGAGGTGACCAGACGGTGTGTATACAGTCCCCCTGGACCTCAGACTCCAAGGGAACCTCAAATTTAGGCAACACTGACAGACTTCTCTGACAGGCCTCCACTCTGTCAGACATCAACTTGACTGCACCCCTCTCTCACTCAACTACCCCTCTCCCTCCCTGAGAGCTCCAAGCACTTTGCCCCCACCCTCAGGTCACCTGACGCAGCCCTGTGCGTCTTCAGTTTATGGTTAACCCATTGCTTTCCGTCACAGCAACATAGGTGATTACTGACCAACACTTCGGACTGACTCAGAGACGACTCTAAAATCGACCCAAAAAATCCTTCCACACACAAACATCTGCCACCTGTCCCGCTCTCACTCCAGCCTCTGCAGGCCGGCTCAAAAAGTGGAAATGGTAGCAAATTTCTCAGCTGACAGCCAGTTGCCCCGTTGACGTCTGGAAGTGGCAGGCGGATGCAAGGTGCTTTGGTGTGAAACCGCCAAGCTGCCCTAAGCCGCTTCCAGCTTTTTTCTGAGGTGCCTCCCCTTCTGAATACACCAAGTCACCTTATAGACAGGATGGAGCTGCCTTGCCAGGAAGCGTGTGAAAGCATCAGGGCGGCTCTTTTTGAGCCAGCCTGATCCCAAACACTTCCCAGCCGCCCCAAACTGCCATCTGTTATCACCCAATGTGTCTCATCTGGGGCCTCAAAAGCTGGAGGCATTCCATTTTTCTCTTGAGTTGTAAGGGGGCTTGCATTTCATTGCTGTTGATACGGGATAAAATTCTCAGCTGGGTCATAAATACTGTGGTTGCCCAGATCAAATTTCCAATGTTCTAGGGACAACTTGGGAGCCAAGGATTTGTGTATGTGCAATACTCCAACTTTTGCCAATTAGATTAAGACCTTTAGGCACATCTGAAGCATTCAGACTGGATTTTAGTGCCAGTGGCGGAGGGGGGAACTGTCTAATGTTATTCCTAAAAAAACAAAAGCCACACAAACATGACAATGACAAGCACAGCTTTTTAACTTCAATAAACATTAAATTCTGTAAAAGTGCACAAATTCTTCACAGCTTAATGTCCTTTTCAAGACAAAACTAGTTAAGTCGTTATGCCAAGCACAAAAGGACGCCATGTCTCCTTAAATTATAATTTAAGAATAAGTTAACTCTACTGAAACTTTCTTCAGCGTACATCTGGCTGAAGTCTCACTTCCATTTCGAGATACCCTGATAGGACAGTCATTAAATTTTGCATCAGTTGAGTTCATTTATGTGATCAAAGAATCCAGGGCTGAAAAACGTTAAATGCGAAGCAAGAGCGCCCTGGATTAATTGAGCAGCATTCTGTGCCATTTTCATCTTGTGCCATATGACACTGCAGAATGACTATCGTCCCAACACTGGCAAAGGGAATTCTCAGAGTGATGACGATGAAGAGGGATACGTAGCTAAAACACTCCGGGATTCCCTTCCTGTATAAACAATGAACTAAGAATTCAAGACAACCAGGCCTCAGATTCAGCAGTAGCTCACAGGAGCACAGCTCCTGAACCTTTCTGAGGGTTCCTCCTCTTCCTCCCCACCTACCTTGCCCACCTGCTGCTGCATAACCATCTCTGGATTAGGAGAGTGGGCAACCAGCCAGCCACTGGGGCTTTGCCATGCCCCCAGCAGCCCTCATTAACCCCTGGAGAAGCCCACACCACCCTTTCTCCACTTCTTATGTGATTTTGGGCAGCTGGTGGCTTGCTGGCCTTTTGACTGGGGGGATGGCTCAGGAGTGCCCCAGGTGAGCAAAGCATGCTTGCCTGGCGCTCTCCTTTCATGCATCGGGGTTGCTTTTGGCTGGGGAGGGTGGCATATGCTAATATGCTAATGAGCTCCACCACCTATTTTTCTACAAAACAACCCCTGTAGACAACCATTCTGAAAGAACCACCATGGATGTTCTAATGGCATGAAGCTCTTTTATAAGAACCTTGGTCTATGTAACAAGTGATTTTGGAGTGCTTCCATTTAATCGTCCGATCCTTGTTGATGTACATGCAATAAAAGAGTTAGCTTTATATCTGGTTGAGAATATTCTTCTGCCTCGTTTTAACAGGGAGACAGATGGGCTGGAAGTTTTTTGACCAATACCATTTTCTCCTTTTTCTTTTGTGAAAAAGGATAATGCTCATAAGCAATATGAACATTGAGCAAAGGCAGCACCCAAAGAAAATCAGTGGCGTTTTTAGCGTTAGAAGTGGACAGAGAGCGCAAGATTCTTTTTCCGTTGGCGGATCACATGTGTCCTCGGAAGGCTCCAGGGGAAAGCCGCTGTTGCTGATCACACGGTTGTAGAACTGGACGGCGGATTTGGCTCTGGAGTCAGAGGTGAAGAATCCAAATCGGGGTTTGGCTTTTTCATCTGTCAGTTTAAATGCAAAATAGCCTCTAATCTTGACTTTGTCAATATTGTGAGCTGAAAGTGACCATAAAGAAGTGAATGTTACTTGCGGTTATTTGATGTAAACTGAAATTTCTATTTTCCAGTACTTTTGATGTAGTGATCAGCAGGGCTTTTATGCAGCAGGAACTCCTTTGCCTATTGGGCCACACATCCCTTGATGTAGCCAATCCGCCAAGAGCTTACAGGGCTCTTAGTACAGGGCCTACTGTAAGCTCCAGGAGGATTGGCTATATCAGGGCCTAATATGCAAAGGAGTTCCTGCTATAAAAAAAAAAAGCCCTGGTGATCAGAATGCCAAAACAGGCCAACGAGAGCCCAAGTTCAATTTTCCAGTCAGCAATGAAGCACACTGAAAACTGTAGGACAGTCACTTTCTCTCAGCCTGATTTGTGAATTAGAGAACTGGCACGGTGTATGGTTAGATCAGACTAGAACCAGCTTCAGATCCACATTCTGCGATGCAAGCGTGGTTGCTGGGTGACCTTGGGCCAATCATTTGCATCCTGACATACTTGTGAGGGTAAACTGAAAGAGAGGAGAGCAGTATGTGCAGTCCCGATCTCCTTGGGGAAAGGATGAGCTACAATGTGAGAGAAAGTCCTTGAAAGATAATAGCTTGACCTCATTGACTTAATATAAATAATTGGTCTTGGTTATATACGATTAAAGTAGGTACTTCCTATGTAATTGAGAGTAAATATTTAACCACCACCAGATGTGGTCTCTTTTACAAGATAACTTCACTAAGCTTACAGCAGGGATGGCCAACGGTAGGTCTCCAGATGTTTTTTGCCTACAACTCCCATCAGTCATTGGCTATGCTGGCTGGGGCTGATGGGAGTTGTAGGTGAAAAAACATGTAGAGAGCTACCGTTGGCCACCCCTGGCTTACAGTAAACCCAGAGGTGGAATTCTGGCAGGAACTCCTTTGCATATTAGGCCACACACCCCTGATGTAGCCAATCCTCCAAGAACTTACAAGGCTCTTTTTTATAAGCTCTTAGAGGACTGGCTACATCAGGGGTGTGTGGCCTAATATGTAAAGGAGCTCCTGCTAGAATTCCACTCCTGAGTAAACCCCTAAGCAGTGTTTTGAAGTCACTGCACTTAGAAAGATGCAGCTCTGTGTTAGTAAAGCACTGTTAACTACCAAGGTGGAATGGTTATTGGATGATGTTTTGGGCACTGGGCTTTGGGCACCCAAAGTCAGCCTCCCCCAACCCTGCAGGTTCAGTTGCAGACATGGACCACTTTTCTTGCTGAATAAGAATATGGAATTTCCTCCCCCCCCCTTTAACATAGAAGTGCTGTCTGTGCCTTCCCACAAAAGCCCTGCAATGTAGATCAGCAAAGGTGCAGCCAGACCAATTACCTTCTTTTACCTTTCACTCACCTTTTAGGGCCTCTTGTATGTATTTTTCAATGTAGTATTTTCGGAGTTCGTCGTTATTTAAAGAATGGTCATCTATCCCACTGGCTGTCACATAGATGTCTATGTTTCCGTAGTGCTTTTTAATCCAGTTTAGAATTTTGCGTAACCCCTCTGGCACTATTGCTGAGCGAGATGGGGAATTCAGGTAGGTCAAGTCTTGCAGAAATGTCACATCCCGATCGAATTCGTACCGGCTTCCATTTTTCACCTCGTGGATTACAAACCTCGTAGTGAAGTGGTTCAGTGCATAAAAATCAGCAGCACCTTTTACGAGTTCTCTCTCCTCTTTCGTGAAATGCGGCAAAGCAGAGCGCGAGAGGCCTTTGCTGTTCTTAGATGCAAGGTATTCTCTCATGGCAGCTGGGTAGTCACCTGTCTTAAAAATTGGATCTGAAAACCAAGCAATTTCAAACTGAAGGAATCTTTCGGTGGCTTTCCAATGTGTGTCAACAAAGGGATTGGCAGGCTCCGCCCAATCAGAATGCAGAGATAGAGACACCTGACCTCTCTGGATGGATCTGTATTCTTTATCATAGACATGCCAAGCCAAGGCATGAGCTATCAGTAAATTGTGTGCCACTTGATAAGTATCGTTGCTACTGTTGTTATAAATATCACTGAGTCGATTGGGCTCATTTATCGTGATCCAGAATTTGACCAAGTCCCCAAGCTTCTGAAAACACACCTCAGCATAGTTTCTAAAAGCCTGAACTGTAGACTGGTTTAACCATCCTCCATTCTGAAGTAGAGGCCTGGGAAGGCCCAAAGAGCGGTGTGTTGGATAATATAAGGTGATCACGGGGCTAATTTGGACTTTGATCATCTCGCTAACCACACATCGATAATACCAAAGGACTTGTCTGTTTAGTGATGACAGCTCGCCACTGGGGAGAAGCAGTGACCAGTTGAGTGCAAACCTGTAATGGGTAATTTTCGTTTTCGACAACAGCTCCAATTGTTTTTTGATGCTGAGAAAATCAGTACACTGAGCAGGACGGGTTTTCAGTCGGACTCCTTTCACCTGGTGGAAAAGCCCGTCTCCAGTTACATTCCAGAGATACAAGTTGGGATCATGGAACTGGGGAGATGAAGCGACGGATTCAGCCTGTAAATATAAATGAGACAATAAGTGAGGTTTTTTTTAAAGGGGAGAGTTTAATGCAGGCATGAGAGAGAATGGAGCTCAAACATTACCTTAATGGCAGCAAGAGATTGTGAGGCACTCCCCTCCGGAAAGTAAATGTATTGCCCCAGGTGCTGGTATTTTTGTGCTGGCATATCCCTTTGCTCTTCTCTGTGGTCGCTAACAAATATGGTCTATCTGGTTAATGACGGTATTGTTTTCTTCACATCACTTTAAATTTGTTTTTCAGATAAATCCACCTGTTTCTCATTTAAATTGCCTTCTGCTGACTGAACAAGGTCTTCTGCTAAAGTTAATCAGTAAAATATCATATATCTCCCATCTATCTGCTGCTACAAACTGATCTGTCATCATTAGTATGATATGTACAAGCTCGGGTTTGTGACTCCCCCCCCTCCCCCAGTGACTAGCAAATGCTGAGTTGAACCAATTTCTCAGCCATTAAAAGTGCTCGCGGGGTTTTCCTGATGCATTTTCCTTATCTTTCTTCTGGCCTTGCAGATTACTGCTAGCACTGAATATGGAAACAAAGGTTTTAAATAAGGCACAGGCTGATTCGAAGGGCCTTTTTCATGAGCAGATGAGGAGTCACTGATTTCTGCCCATTTCCTACCTGCAGTTACAACCCCCCATGCCGCATACTGTTTTGAAGGGGGATCACTCATTTTACGGGAGTGGGTTATTTTGATGAGCTGTTGTGCTGCAACAGAAAAAAGGTGTGGGAAAGCCCCCTTATGTACATAAAACATTGTGCACAGCACGGCCAGTTTTAGATATTTTGGAGGGTATGGGAAGAGAATGCCCAGGGGACCCCCCCTCTCTTCTGCCTACCACCAGGCCCCCTTCTTATGCCTCCCTCCTCACCTACTGACCCATATGCCTGTGCATCCTTCTCCCACCCTTCCTTCTCTCTTCAAGCTCTTTCGGTATCTGCACTCACAGATGCCCGTAACCAGCGGTGGAATTCTAGCAGGAGCTCAGGCCAATAGCCACGGGAGACACCAGGGCCCCCCCCCTTGGACCTTTATGGCCCCTCCTTTCCCCAGCCCCCGCTCTCTCTGCCACCACTTTTCTGGCAGGCCTGATCTCTGCCCCACTCCGCGGGCGCCTCCCCCCTCCCTCCCTTCCAACTCACTCACTAACTCGGCAAATCAGTGAAGAGTGGGCTCCTGGGGCTCTTTCAAGGCACCCCCGCTGATCACGTGATACACAGGGTGGAATCCTAGCAGGAGCTCCTTTGCCTATTAGGCCACACACCCCTGATGTAGCCAATCCTCCAAGAGCTTACAAAGCTCTTTTTTGTAAGCTCTTGGAGGATTGGCTACATCAGGGGTGTGTGGCCTAACAGGCAAAAGAGCTCCTGCTAGAATTTCACCCCGGCCTGTAACCATCCACATTCCTGTTTACTGACAATGCTGGGCAGTGCTTTGGGCTGAGAGGACTTTTAAGGAAGTGAGTGGGGAAAGGGTGAGTGGGCAGCAGGGTTGGTGGGTAGTTTTTGGCAGCAGACCCTTCCAAGAAGCCCTTCGCCCTGGCAGTTGCTCCACCTCAGGGGGTGCTCCACCCTGGTGCACAGTGCTCTTGAGTCAGACCTTCCTTAGCCCTCTCTTCAAGCCAGTAGCTTAGCTCTCTTAGTTGAAAAATCTGTTAATTGCTTGGCTAGCAAATGCCTTATACGTCAAGTGGCGAGTGGTCCTGACCTCAAACAATGTAGTATATTAATTTCCCAGTTTGATGATTTCACAATTAATCCTCAGATTTATGAACATCAGGACTTCACACCACAATGGGATTGCCATCAGACGCTTTTGCCTATATTCCTTTAGTAAATGGTCAAATCACTTTTCCTTCCTATGTCTGAACGGGGAGAGTTCAGGCAACGAATCCAGAGATTAATCAACGTTCACTAGAAAATCTGTGTGGTACACTGGTTAGGCTAAGACGGGTGGCCCACCTGTGACTCAGGAGCCATGTGTGGCTCTTTCACACACATTGTGTGGCTCTCAAAGCCCCCCCCCCCCCATTGGCTAGCTTGGAATAAGCATTTCTCTCTTTAAATCACTTCTCCAAGCCAACCAGTGGATTGGAGAATGCATTTAAAGTTGCTTTCTTTCCAACTCTCCCTCCATCTTCCCTCTCCCATCTATTTTCCTTCCTTCTTTCCTTCTCTCAAACATCTGACCCTCATATCTTGTGGCTCTCAGCCATCTGACATTTATGCTATGTGGCTCTTTATTTTAAGCAAGTTTGGCCACCCCTGAGCTAGGATTTGGCAAGAACCTGGTTCAAATCCACACTAGGAGATGAAACTTGCTGGCTGACATTGAGATGGTTGCTCTCTTTTGTCTTACCTTCCTTCTCAGTATGACTGAACAGTTCCCAGTTTGACCCAGCTCCAACTTGCTGTGACATGGAGGCACTCTGGCAAATTAGAATCTGTTTCCTGCCATGGGGCAGAATTCTAGGCCCCAGTTAATCCAGTTTAGAATTCTGGTTTTGGTAGGGAGTGGATGGAAAACAAACTCCAGTTTCAGTTCAGGTGTCCCAGCAAACTGGATCTTGATTGAAAGGAAAAGCCGTGAATTGAGCTAGAGAGGAGGGGGGAAGATAGGGTTGCCGGCTGCAGGCTGAGAAATAGCTAGAGATTTTGGGGGTGGATTCTGAAAAGGTGGAGATGGAAGGAACCTCAGAGGGTATAACACCATAGAGTCTATCTTTCAAAGCAGCTATTTTTTCCAGGTGAACAGATCTCTGTCACTTAGAGATCAATTCCAATAATGGGAGATCACCAGGCACCACCTGGAGGTTGGCAACCCTGTGGGAGGAGCAAAAAAGAACAAACACTTTGTATATGATGTTGACAAACCTTTGGACACAGCCTGAAGATGCCTACCTTAATAACAGACTCTGTCATACCCCAAAAGAAATCACAGGGAAATTGGCTGCGTGAAGCTGTGGTGGACTCCTTCCTAGGAAAGCCGTTTTCCCGGATGACTTGCTTGTAATACAGTGCAGACGACTTTGGGATCCGCTCTTTTTCTTTACTGTTGAAATCAATGTAAAACAGTCCTCGTCTGGTGCTGTAAGCATGTTGCCATTCAAATCCATCCAAGAGAGACCAAGCCGTGTAACCGAATACATCGATGTTATCATACTTAATAGCTGCAGAAGGGAAATAAATAGGAAAGTCCATATTAGAAAATATAGAATATGGCTTATATAACAGGTATATAGAGTAAGATGTTTTCAGATCAGGGGGCATTCTCCTGTATATCTATGTCCTGATTTCTGCTTTGGGAAGGCCTTGCAGAGAAGGTCTTCTATCACTCGGGGGAGTGAGTGACCTCAAGGAACTGGAGCATCTTAGTGAGCAGAACGGAGTCTGTGTTCCCTAAGAAGGTCAAGCTTTCTCTCTATTAAGCTTCAGGGCAGTGATACCAATTACCATTATTCCAGAAAAACCAATGCAATGTCATTCTTTCCCACAACAAACACATGATTAATGGAAGCAAGAGATGAACAGCTAAGTGCTTCTTAAAATGTTGTGTGTACTAAATCAGAAATGTGGCTGAGCCAAGTTTCTCAAATGCGTACACATAGTTTTTAAAAGATATATGTCTGTGTACACATTTATTCCACTTTGGAATCTGGTCTGCATGTCTTGGAAGATAGTGGGAGCCACCTTGCACTGATAGAATCGTACAGTAGTCTTTTCTGTATTAATGTTGCAATTGACATATTAATGTGATCTCTGTGTGAACTTATTATGTAATTCACAGGTTGCATCTCAGATCTCCAATCTGTCTTTCTGTCATGTGTGACTTCTTACACATGGGGTGTCTGGTTTGGACCAGAACCAGTGTTCCCTCTAAGCTGAGTTAGTGTGAGCTGGCTCATTTTTTCAGCCTCCAGCTCACGCATTTTTATCTTAGCTCAGGAAAAATGGCCCCAGAGCAAACTAAATATATGCAGCAGCTCGCAACTTTAATGCCAATAGCTCACAAATTAGAATTGTTGCTTACAAGACTTCACAGCTTGGAGTATTGATCAGAACCATACTGCAGGGTAAGAAGTAGCTTAAAACTCATCCTGCCCCCATGCCCTTGTCCCAATGAATGGTTCTAGGAGAGTGCTATATGCACCACTGGAGAAAGTTATTTGAAGTACATGTTGGTTTCTCCAGTAGAGCAAATAGTACCACCAGAGTCCATTTCAAACTTGGAAAACCACTCAAACACCTCCTCTCTGTGTCATAATCCTGATCCAGACTGGGAACTATGTGTGCAGGATTGCAACCGAACCACTACCTAAAACAATATACCTCCTTCCTTGCTGAGGGTAGTGTTGGAACTATTTGTAACACCCAAGTGAGAATGAGCACTGATCTATGAGAGACATAAGACCTGGCCCCCTCTGAGGGCCAGAAGGCATGTTCAAGAGTCATGACCTTACAGTCTCAAGAGGATATGGCAGTTTATGACATGTCTGAGCCCTCTGAGATAAGTTCTTCAAAACATTATGGGCACATGAAGAAACACTTGTCATAATGGGGCTCTTTACATATTAGAAAGCCCTTGTGTTTGTTGAGCAATGACACAAGGATTTTGAAGTAGATGTTCAACATGAGTTTTGTGCCTACCAGGCTCATGTGTGCTCTTTCTCCACATGACTGGTGTGCACCGGTAGAAGTGGCTGCAACCTTTCCCTCCATGCTGTTTTCTCCTCCATAAGCTGCCCTGTAGGCTCCTTTCAAGAAATAAGGTTACTCATGTAGTTGCATATAATGCAGTCAATAGCAGCTCCATGGGATGGTTTCTTCCCACACCACTTCTGCAACCCCAAATAGTCTGTGTTATTTGGAATTTGGGGGGAACCCACATCTTCCCTGAGATATACGTGGATTTCCCCAGTCAGCCAAATAGCACCACCCCAGGGTTGTTACAGATCAGGAAAATGGCATGAAAGGGAAGACTGAGACCCCTTCTCCATGTGTACTATGGGCCCAAACCAAAATCAGGCACCATGTGTAGTAGAATTGAGAAGAACTTGCATCTAATATCTCTGTGTTACTCAGGGTGGGCAATCGGGACAGTAGTCAGTAATGTGTGGATACTTTTCTGCATGGCACAACTGGTTTACTGTAGCATAATTTGTGCAATGGCCCTTAAAGTACACAAACCAAGTTGCAGTAAAGGTGTAGCTCTTTATTTTCTGTACACATAAAATGTACACCTCTTCAGGGCTTTTCTTTTTTAAGGAAAGCCCAGCAAGAGCTTATTTGCATACTAGGCCACACCCCCTGATGTCACCATTGTTCCACACAGGACTTTTTGTAGAAAAAGCCCAGGAGGAACTCATTGGCATATTAAGTCACACACTGTGACACCAAGCCAGCTGGAACTGCATTCCCGTGCTTTCCTGCTCACAAAAAGCCCTGTCGCTCTTACTGTCTGGTTTGAATGCTATCTTTTGAAATAGATGCAGTATCTTTAAAAAAGAAGTGTTTTACAAACCTTGTAAGACTTTATTAATGAAACCCTTCATGATGTAGATGACTGTGGTGTCTTCTGTCTTGACATCGCTTTTGGTGAACCACCCGTTTTCTGCAATGAAGATTCTAGGATTGTGATATTCCAGTTTAATCCAGTTTAGTACTTCCCTTAGGTTGAGTGAGAAATTTTGTCCCATTTTAGGAAGCATGTTTCGTGGTATAAAATTATTAGGGCCGAAGGAAAAGGCAAAGAAATCAGCAGTTCCTTTTATTAGGGTTTTCTCTGTCTCGGTAAAGTTGGGCAAGATGGAAACGAGTTCACGTTTCAGTTCTTCGGGGTAATCTCCGTCCCCATGGATCGGCTTGGCAAACCACCCTAATACTGTCTGCATGGACTGCTGACACTTGTTAATATCTGAAGCATCCTTGGAGCGGTTAGGTTCAATCCAGTGGGATCCCAGTGTTATTGACAAAAATCCTTTCTGTTGCGGCCGGAAATGCTCATTGTAGTGATGCCAGATTCTTGCATGAGCCTAAAGACAGAAATATAATTAAGTGCTATCCAGGTACAACTGATTTATGGTGACCCTTTACAGGTTTTCAATGACAGTTTGCCATTGCCTTCCTCTATATAGGAGCCCCTGGTCCTCTTGGTGATCTCCTGTTCAAATATAGCCATATTCAGGGCTGTCCCTGGGCCATGTGGCATCTTGCACAGACTTACTGCTTGCTGTCCCCACTCCTCCGGTGGGCTCAGAAGAACTACGCTAATCTCGTCCTTACCCACTCCAATGCAGGAATCACAGTAGAGCGCTCTCTTAATAGATAGCAGGAAGAGGCTTTGCTCATACCTCCCTTCCGGAACAGGGAGTTCCTCCCCCACAAATTTCCAGGAATTTCCCAACCCAGATTCTGCAATCTACCAATTCTGCCAGTGGAGAAGTGGGCAATGGGGGTGGGACAGCGCACTGTCTAGCACTGGCACCTGAGTCAATAACTGAGGGCTGTCTAGCAGATGGGAATCCCTTGCCTCCTTTCTACCATGTGGTAAACCTCTGGGAAACTCAGCACTGAAGGTGCCCATGGTTTAAGACTAGCTTGCTGTTTTCTACCTGGGTGCCCTTTGTTTCACATCCATTATTTGAAGAAGCTATCACTGAAGTCAACCTTTGTGATCTCTGGACGAACAGTGCTGGACAAAAGCAAAGCAATATTGGGATTGGGATGAAGTGTATCATCTTTGTTTATAAGGCTCGGGGCAAAGCCTTTTGAAACATATTTGACTTACACAGGGGTAATTTGACCTCTCCTCCCTTAGATAAAGGTGCCTGTCAGATTATCTGGAGTTTACCTTACCTCTGAGATGGGCATTTTTTTTGGCCTTGTGAAGAAGAGAATGAAGAAGAGAACGGCTCTTTACAGGCAGAGAAAATGCTGACAGATCTTGGGAAATGCTTTGACTCAGCGAACCAAGTCTGCTTAGAATATTTCTCTTTTTTGGGTGGGGGAGGATATGCAAAACCAACTAAATTATTACAATATGTAATCTTGAAATCCAATAAAAAACACAAGGTACAAATCTATCTTGCCTTGGTCTTTTTGGTTCACAAACATAGGGCTTTTTTGCGTGCTCAATTTACTCCTGATTTTCTTGGCCGTCGATTCTCAAACACAAGAATCACTTCTGGGCATAGTTCTTCCATAAGTCTGTCTTCCTTCTAGATTTTCCCAGTTGAGGAGCCTTGGGTTTCCCCCCCACCCACCCATACCTTAAATAAGTAGGCTTTTCAAGGGAGGGTGCTATTGTCTTTTATTTAAGCTGGCTTTTCAAGGGAGGGTGCTATTGTCTTTTTTTTTTTTGCATGCTTATATTGATAGGTCAATATAATGGCTTCATTTTCAAAAAGCAAGGCACTAAAATATCATCCCATTCCCAATATTGCTTTGCTATTGTAATCAGGGCATTTTTGGTAGCAGGAACTCCTTTGCATATTAGGCCACACACACCCTGATGTAGCCAATCCTCCTAGAGCTTACAGTAAACCTTGTACTAAGAGCCCTGTAAGTTCTTGCAGGATTGGCTATATCAGGGGTGTGTGGCTTAATATGCAAAAGAGTTCCTGCTACGAGTAATGATAGGTTCAGCAGGTTCACTGAATTCCCAGCTTTCATTTTTTAAAAAAAGACAAGTCTCTAACCCTTTTCCTTGTGAAGATATGCCTTTTCTCTTATGTCTTAATTATATAAATGAAAGTTTGGAATTCAGAAAACCTGCTGAACCTTTAATCACAGCAGTATACCAACATATTGATATTTTAGTACTTAAAAAAATAAAATAAAACTCCACAAAACCACTAATCTTCAGGGCAGGGGGCAGGACAGGGAGCAGGAGAGGGAGAGATTTGAGCAGGAACACACAGGAACACAATTAGGGCTGGCTTGGTGTCAGGGGGTGTGACCTAATATGCAAATGAGTTCCTGCTGGTCTTTTCCTACAAAAATGCCCTGTGCAAAACAATGGTGATGTCAGGGGGTATGGCCTAATGTGCAAATTAGTTCATGCTGAGCTTTTTCTACCCCCCCCCCCCAAAAAGCCCTGACAATTACAACAATCCAGTCATTGAAAAATGGGTTGGAAGTGGCTGGGAGCGGGCAGGATAACGAAAATCGAAAGAAACATAATGCAGGAGAAAAAAGGCTACTCAAACCCGGCTTCCAGAAAAAGATCAGGTGGTCTCAGAAGACCTGAAGGGTGGAAAACGTTTGTGTGAAGGGAGCACAAACTAAAGGCATATACAGGAATAAACCAAAGCCCTACGGAGCCGGAATGGATTTTAAAAATTCACGTGGGAAAACCTTAAGTAAATATGGTCCATTTCTCAGCAAAGTCTAGACCTCATTATAAGTTGTTGTTGTCATTAGTACAATGCGTCCTTTTTTTCTCTATGCCACTCCATAATACAAGGTGGTTTACAGAGCACTTCTAAGTAGATCATCAATATATTTAATTCTCAACTAAGACTAATATGAGGATACTTACATCTGAAGACTGGAGTCGCAAACAGATAAGACAGACCTTTCAACAAACCTGAAAAATGCCTAATTTGAAACATTGAAAATTTTTTGAAAAATTTAAATTTTTTTGAAATCTTAACAAAAAATGATAAAAAGATAACTTGTAGGTTTAAAGCAATGGAGTGCATTCACACAACACTAAATAATGCATTTTGCAACTGGTTTTTTACTGTGTAAAAATAGCAAAAACTCAGTTGCAAAACACTTTATTTAGTGTAGTGTGAACGCACCAATGGATACCTTCATTGACTGTTGCTAGTGAACCACAACAGTTTTGCTGGCATTTCAGGCTTAATTTCTGTCAATAACCGGTAAAGGATAGGGCAGAACTCTTTGTGAGGATGCTTTGGCCTATGAGGGACAATTAATTAGGGCCAGGGTCAGCAGCAAATATAAGGTGACTAGTATGACTCACCCAGACCCAGCTGCTTGCTACTGTTCAACAACAGCCACTGCACAAAAAGCAGTGTGGTGCAGTGGTTAGAGCTTCTTACTAGGACCTGGCAGGCAGAGGTCTGAATCCTTGTTTTGTTGTGGAAGTTCACTGGATGACTTTAAGCCAGTTACATGCTATAGGGTTGCCATTCTCCAGTTTGGAGTGGGGGATTCCCCGCCCCCAAACAGTGATATTGCAATGTCCCCAACATGTTGACATCACACGGACGTGATATCATTGTGTTGGAGACATTGTGTGGCGATTAAAGCTGCTAATCCCTAATTTGGATGCCCTCCCCCTGCTTCAGGGTCATCAGAAAGTAGATGGGGGGAAGAGGGAAATGTTTGCTGGGCACTCCATTATTCCCTAAGGAGACTGATTCCCATAGAGTATAATGGAGAATTGATCTGTGGGTATCTGGAGCTCTGGGGGAGGGGCTGCTTTTTGAGGTAGAGGCACCAAATTTGCAGCACTGTATCTAGCACCTCTCCTCAAAACATCCTCCAAGTTTCTAAACGATTGGACCAGGGGGTCCAATTCTATGGGCCCCCAAAGAAGGTGCCCCTATCCTTCATTATTTCCAATGGAGGGAAGGCATTTTAAAGGTGTGTGATCCCTTTAAATGTGATGACCAGAACTCCCTTTGGAGTTCAGTTATGCTTGTCACAATCTTGCTCCTGGCTCCACCTGCAATGCCTCCTGGATCCACCCTCATAGTCCCCCCAACTTGCAACTCCTCCATTCATAGAACCCACTATATTATAGGCACGAACATCGGACTTGGCAATCCCATACACCCATTCATCTTAACCTACCTCACAGTTTTGTGATGATAAAATGGAAGAGAAGAGAATGATGTAAATTGATTTGAGTCCCCAATGTGGAGAAAGGCGGGATAAAAATGAAGTAAATAAGTATAGCTGAAGATGAGGGGACAGATAAAAGGCTAGGTTGCTTGGTGGGTGTGAAGGAGAGAAGGAAGCAGGGAAATAAGAAGGTATGGGGATGAAATAGCGTGGGGAGGAAAAACAGAAGTAAGTTAAGTCGCCCCTGAATGTCCTTGCGGGTTCCCCATCGTCCCACTGGGCCATAGTTTTCCTGAAGAGATGCTACCAAGAGAAGGAAGGAAGGAAAGCTCAAGAAAGGGAGGCAGATGGTGAGTGGAAAGGAAAGAAGCCAGCATGGAAAGGGGAGAGGCTATGGGTGCCTTCAGAAAAGGAAAAGAGGATGTGGTAGGCGAGTGGAAATGAGATACTCCCATAAGCCTTTGCAGGTGCTCCAGTTGTATACTTAGAATTCTATTCAGGTTTATAAAATGGTGCCTACCCCTTAGGGTCACACCATTAGACTCCCCCTCCACAATATGCCGCTACACAAGGTACTTTTAAACAATAACTCTTCTGTTCTCCAGAGCAGCCTGTAGCTAATGGTAGTGCCAGAAAAGAGAGTCTAATGGCAGCAGCAATGCTGAGGAATTACAACTTGGAACAATCTTGTGTCAGCTGTGCGACTGGTCTTCAGTGCTACAATCTACGTCTCAACATTTGCTCAAGGTCTAGACATTAATGTTAACCTTTGAGATGGAGGCAAGGAGAAAAGACTGCTTAAGCTAAGGAACTGATAAGTCACGTCTGTGCCCAGCCATTTACATTTATGGTATATACTAGCTGTGTCTTAAGTCCATTGTGGGTTCTCTTAATGCCCATATGCATAATGCCCACCTTGGATCAAGACTATGGTGCACAAGAAGAAGGGATTTTAGGCTTCAGCCTCCCCACCCCTCTGTACTAACTTGAAATGGTCCTGGGGGAAGCCCACATGTTCCCTGGGTTCCACACTGGTTCTCCAAAGGGTCAAACAGCACTAGGGTCGCCTGGGCAGTTCTGGAAAATATGTGGAGACTTTGGGAGTGGGTAGAGTTTGGGGAAGGGAGGGGCTTCAGCATGGTCCAATGCCCTAGAGTCCGTCTTTCAAAGCAGCTATTTTCTCCAGGGAAGCTGACCTCTGACACTTGGAGATCAGTCGTAAAAGTGGGAATTCTCCAGGCCCCACCTCAATCTCTCAGTCTAATCTCATAGAATTCTGTTTAAAATGAAATTGAATAACCCTATATCAGAGGTGACTCTTTCACACATACCATGTGGCTCAAAAAGTCCAAACTGCCTCATCAGCTGTCTTGCAGAAGGTATTTATCTCTTTAAATAACTTCTGCAAGCCAAGCCAATTTTCTTTCCTTCCTTCCTGTCTTGTGGCTTTCAAACATCTGACACTTATTCTACGTGGCTCTTATGTTAAGCAAGTTTGGCTGCCTCTGCCCTATGTCTTCTGCCCCGTATTCTTTGCAGGACAAGAACTATTACACACACGCACACATTTTAAACTCAGGATCAGAAGGGGGCAAATGTCACTGCTACTCTCTCTTGGTTCTAATGTCTGACAACTAGCTTTGGCTTGAGGTCCCGTTGACAGTCATTTGAAACAGATAAACTGCCCAATAAACAAGTGTAAAACGGTCATTGTAACATGTGCATTATTTTTAGTAAATAATGATTACAATCCGCCCCCCCCCCCCCGGTCTCCTTTGCTGCACACTACCTAATCTGTTCTACACCTTGAAGATCAAAGGTAAATGTTAAGGCTAAGTCGATTAGTGTGGGTATGATCAATACTGGACATTATGCTCTGGATAAACACAGGACTAAATTCTGCGCATTTCCCTGGTATTACTGCAGGTGTTGTAGTTAATGTGTAGCCTTTTGGAATGCATAGATAAATCAAGAATGTACCACTGAGCCAATATTAATTTCTGCAAGATTAAAAAACAATTCCGTTGTGCAATGGCTCAGTTTTGTACACCATTCTTGACGAGGGAGGATGGTGTTATTGTGGAAACATTCCAAAAAATGAACACATCAGACAGTAGAAATTTGCATAATGTTATACTTTGCTGCATCTATTCTGACACAATGTAGGTATATTTGAATGATTTCCCCCATCCCAACAATAGCTTGCAAGGCACCAGGGAAAATATTAGTAGAAGGGTATGTCATTTTGTACTCTGTAGTCGAGATAACTGCAGTGCACAAATGGCTCACCAGATTCCTTTTCCAAAGAGCAGCCCGCTTGCCCTCCTCTCAAGGAAAGCAGCTTCTGAATTTTGAGGAAGTTCTAAAAAATCTGGGAGGAAAAATCCTGCCTCTGTGGCCATGCCTTAACATCTAGATTGGATTACTACAATGTGTTTTTCGTGGGGCTACCTTTGAAAACGGCAAGGTTGTTGAACTCATTTGTTATGAGGGCCGGATCTGATGTAAATGAGACCTTGTCGGGCTGGGCCATGTGTGTCATAAAATGTAATGCCGGGTAGCAGAGATATAAACTTTATAAAAGACACAGAGAAGCACAATTCATTAAAAAAAAACTTTTCAAAAAGATTTAGTCCTCTTTCGATATTTTGTTTATTTAAGTTTCTGATGACTGACACTTCTTGCTCTGAATTATTGCATCAAAATCCGGAGACAATGTCTGTGCTGTAGCAATCTTTAGTATGCTGTTCAGGTGTGGTTCAGGTGTGTGTCTGTAAGTTGCAAACCTACTAGGGTTGCCAGCTTCCAGGTGGGGGCTGGAGATCTCCCACTTTACAACTGATCTCCAGCTGGCAGAGATCAGCTCCCCTGGAGAAAATGTGTGCTGCTTGAAGGGCACTTGGTGTAATTAGTAGACTGATCAAAGCCACCAAGTAATATGCCATCTTTCAGTTTGCAAAAATATATTACAAGAATTGTGTACACACAAAATAAATAATACAATACTGATAAAGGAAACACAAAATAAATAATACAATACTGATATCAGTATTGTATTGTTTATTTTGTGTTGTACACAATTCTTGTAATATATTTTTGCAAACCAAAAGATGGTGTATTACTTGGTGTCTTTGATCAGTCTCCTGGAGAAAATGACTGCTTTGAAGGGTGGACACTATGGGTTTGTACTAGAGTTGCCAAGTCCAATTCAAGAAATAACTGGGGACTTTGGGGGTGGAGCCAGGAGACTTTGGGGGTGGAGCCAGGAGACATTGGGGGCGGAGCCAGGAGCAAGGATGTGACAAGCATAATTGAACTCCAAGGGAGTTCTGGCCATCACATTTAAAGGGACAGCACACCTTTTAGAATGCCTTCCTTCCATAGAAAATAATGAAGGATAGGGGCACCTTCTTTTGGGGCTCATAGAATTGGACCCCCTGGTCCAATCCTTTTGAAACTTGGGAGGTATTTGGGGGAGAGGCACTAGATGCTATACAGAAAATTTGGCACCTCTACCTAAAAAAACAGCCTTCCCAGAGCCCCTGACACCCGCGGATCAATTTCCCATCATCCCCTATGGGAATCGTTCCTGGAGGTGCATAATGGCTGTGGGGGTGGAGTTTCCCCCACCGGCCAGCTGGGACCTGGGGATTGGGAAGCCTAGTTTGTACCATGTGGAGGCCCTTCTCCTCCCCAAGCCCTGCCCTCTTCCAGATCCAACCCCAAAGTACTCTAAAACCTTCTTTTGATTGATTGACATTCATTACAGAAATCTCATGGTCAAAGTTTTGAGCCTAAGACCCAGTGGACAAGATTAAATGGCTGGGCACTGTGAGCTTTTGTACATAAGTTGCTTCATGTGCTGGTCAGCCAATGGAGAAAACAGAGGCTTTTATCTGTAGCTCCTGTGCGATTGAGCAAGCCTGGCAAAGCAAACTGTGACACAGAAGGAAGCAAGAGAGAGAGAAAGAAGCAGATGACAGTGAGGCCTAATACAAGCCCTCTGGGGGCCTGATTCAGCCCTCGGGCCACACACTTGACACCCCCTGGGAAACTACAGTTGATATGGAACACTGTGGCCAGAATGTGGACTGGAATAGGCTGTAGGGCCCATATCACTCCAGTCTTGTTCCATCTATGCTGGCTCCCTATTTGCTTCTGCACCCAGTTCAAGGTGCTGGTGTTGACATTTAAAATGCTCTATGGCTTGTAGCCAGCATACCTGAAAAGCCACCTTTTGCCATACAAACCTACCCAACCTACTCTGGTCATTTCTGGAGACTTTGTTTTGGGTACCCCCACCATCTGATGCTAAACAGATGGCAAACAAGAACATACAAGGGTGAGAAAACAAGACAAAAATTGCATGAACAACTAATGGCAGATACCTTTAGGGAAGCAGGAAATCTTAGCGTGAGATAAAAGACACAGTTTCAGCTTCAAATAGTAACTGAATACATTTACAGGTACACCATATTCCAATTGAAAGTGCAAGTAATGCTGAGAGGGAAGTGGAGTTTTGTGAGGGCACTACTGTTTTCCACAAACCCCTTGTCTTGGCTGGAGCCAAAACAGTCTGCACTCCTTGCAAGTTTACTTGTAATTGCACTTGAACACAAATTTCAACAAACTGATGCTCAAAAGGTTGGCCAGTATGTCTTCTGTATGGAGTGCGATAACAGAGTGTTGCAATAGTGAATAATGCATAGTTTGTCTATATACTCTGTCCTATTTGGAGGGGAAGAAGAAAGCAATAGATTGTATTTATCCCAACCCAGATTTTTGTAACTATTTCATTAAGGGATCTCTGTCCATGGGCAACTTCTTCAGTACCTACTATTGAGAATAAATTATAAGCAACAATAGTGGATCTATTGTGGACATGCTTCAATATAAAGAACAAAGGTTTTTAGTACGTAATTTATGCATTATGATGACAATTCTAAAATACAGCCTCTTCTTGGGACAATCAGGAGTCAACTTTGGTTTTATTTTCCGTAGTGATCTCCCATCCAAACACTCAGCAGGTCAGGTAGGGTTGCCAATCCCCAGGTAGGGGCAGGGGATCCCCCCCCCCGGTTTGGAGGCTCTCCCCCCACTTCAGGGTCATCAGAAAGTGGGGGGGAGGGGAGGGAAATGTCTGCTGGGAACTGTGTTATTCCCTATGGAGATTTATTCCCATAGAAAATCATGGAGAATTGATCCATGGGTACCTGGGGCTCTTGGGGGGGACTGTTTTTTGGGGTAGAGGCACCAAATTTTCAGTATAGCATCTAGTGCCTCTCCCCAAAATACCCTCCAAGTTTCAAAAAGATTGGACCAGGGGGTCCAATTCTATGAGCCCTAAAAGAAGGTGCCCCTATCCTTCATGATTTCCTATGGAAGGAAGGAATTGAAAAGGTGTGCCGTCCCTTTAAATGTGATGGCCAGAACTCCCTTTGGAGTTCAATTATGCTTGTCACAGCCTTGATCTTTGCTCCACCCCTAATGTCTCCTGGCTCCACCCCCAAAGTCCCCAGATATTTCTTGAATTGGACTTGGCAACACTAAGGTCAGGGCTCAAAACTTATTGATATGTTATTTTGAAACACTTCCTTCTCCTACGGAAGGAATTTACAGAAATACATTTATTGTATATGTTGCTTTTAAAATATTTTAAATACCTAAAATCTTTTGGTAACATAGTTGGAGTGGAAGATTCAGGTAAGTAACTGAATTAGTCCTGATTACAGAGAGTTACGAAGGCAAAGGAAAATCTTGATTTGCCTTCCCTATGGTATGAGGTGAAACTAGAGGATTAAGTGAGGAGTTAAACAAGGTCTTTTGCCCTAATTCAGTCATCATACTCAAGACAATACCTTTCAGGGTTTCAAAGGTCTAATGCTGACTAGAGACCTGGATTAGGCTTCTGATTTCTAGTAACCACGATGGTTACTAGATAACTACGATTTTATCTGTATTGTGCCAAAAGTGAATGAAGAGTGGGGAGGAATCAAAGTATGTTTTTACAATCACACAATGTTATTTTACGTGTTTGTAAAGGCCCTCAGTTCATGCCCCAGCAATTAATGACCTGTTTACTGAGGTACAAAGTCATGCAGAATTTTGGATTCTAATGTTAACACATTTATAATGTTGAGACTTTGGAAGTATCCTTCTCCCAGTTCATTCAAACACTGGTTAGAATTAGGAATGTCTGAACACCTGCCAGTTCAGTTCACCATCTGTTCACTGGTCACCAGTGGACCTGATTGTCCATTGATCAGTTCACTGTCTGCAAACAGTTTGGGCCTGTTCATCAAGTTACTTTGCAAATATTCAAACAAACCAGTCCAGTATTAGTTTCTCCCCTTACTCAGTTAATGACCTGACCTACCACCTATGATCCCATGTATAATAAATTTCACCTACTCAGCAGATACAAAAGCTCTCATAAGGCAAGGAAATTAAACTCCATCACCACAACTTGATTGAACTCTACCAACACAGCTACTACACAGCCATAAAATCGTTCAGCAGTCATTCAGGGGGGTCAATGGAAAGACAAACAGATCGGACATTCAGCTGCCGGATGGTTGTAGTTTTTGAACAAAGTACTCTCAGTTATTGAATATATTCCCTGCAAAATTTGCAGATCTTCAGTCGGAATACTGGACTGCACAGCATGTTACACCGAGAATGAGAGCCAGTTTGGTATAGTGGTTAAGTGCGTGGACTCTTATCTGGGAGAACCGGGTTTGATTCCCCACTCCTCCACTTGCACCTGCTGGAATGGCCTTGGGTTAGCCATAGCTCTGGCAGAGGTTGTCCTTGAAAGGGCAGCTGCTGTGAGAGACCTCTCAGCCCCACCCACCTCACAGGGTGTCTTTTGTGAGGGGAGAAGACATAGGAGATGTTAGGCCACTCTGAGTCTCTGATTCAGAGAGAAGGGTGGGGTATAAATCTGTAATTCTTCTTATCAGGAAGAAGTGCTCAAAATATGACACAAAGGTCCTTCTCAGGAACAGCTGGTAGTTAAGGCAAACTAACTTATATTTATATATATATATATATATATATATATAGTAGCACCTGTTCCTGGCTCATGCACATCTAGTCACAGTGATCCATATCTTAGTTACATCTAGACTGGACTACTGCAATATAGTCTACATGGGGCTGCCTTCAGAAGCTACAACTAGTGCTGACGGGGCCAGTTACTGGGATCAGTAACCTCAATCCTACAGCAGTTATACTGGCTTCTGCTCTGCTCCTGAGCCTAATTCTTTTAAAAACCTTACACAGCTTGGGACTGAGGTGTCGGAAGGATCATCTTCTCCCGTACAATCCTGCCCAGGAATGAAAATCCAGTCATGAGGGAGGAACTCTCATGACTGTCCTATCAACCAAACAAGCTTGTCTGAGAGCCAGTTTGATGTAGCGCTTAAGTGTGCAGACTCTTATCTGAGAGAACCAGGTTTGATTCCCCACTCCTCCACACACAGCTGCTGGAATGGCCTTGAGTCAGTCATAGCTCTCCCAGGAGTTGTCCTTGAAAGAGCAGCTGCTGTAAGAGCTCTCTCAGCTCCACCTACCCCACAGGGTGTCTGTTGTTGGGGAGGGGTGCGAAGGTAAAGGAGATTGTGACCACTCTGAGACTCTGAGATTTGGAGTGATGGTGGGATATAAATCCAATATCATCTTCTACTTGAGGGCTTTTTCAGCTTCACAGTTATGAAACAACCTTTTCAGACAGTTTTATGAAGGCACTGGATAGTTCTTCTGCCTACCCGCGGTTTTTTAATTATTGATTGCAACTAATGGTTTCATGTATTTTATTGTATTAAATTATTATCCTCTAATGTATCCTGTGGTTATGGTGTATACAGATGTTCACTGATCGTCCCTTTTTCTTTCCTACTTTAGCTTCCTTTCATTTCTTGCATCCTCATATTTAACAGATGATTAGATGATAAGATGATTTAGAAATGCTTTCACATAGTGGTTTTTATTCAAGGCTAGCATTCAAACTGGGGTTGGGGTTTTTTTTGCATCCACACAATGTCATCACTTAATTGTTCACTATCCAGATCTCCCCCTGTTTTGTTCTCACTAACCAAAACTAACCTGTTTTGTTCTTACTAACCAAAACTAACCTGTTTTGTTCTTACTAACCAAAACTGGTTGGTTAGTAAGTGTTCCGCTGCCTCCATAACTCAAAAAGCCAAAACTTTTCAAATAGTGTGGCCAATTTGATCTTGGTGGTTGCCTTGCATTTTGACCCCGAATGAAGTAAGAACTTTTCAATAAAAGTGTAATCTTTAAAAATCTGGATGGTTTAATACTTTCTTTTGGGAAAGGTTGTATTCAAAATACATTTACGTACCATATAGTGAGGAAAACGCAAGTTTTTGCAGGTCCCACTCTGATCAATGTAATTTTACTTGCCTCAGCCCTAGGAATGGATCTACATGTTTTTTGAGGGGGAGCAAAATTAAAAAATGATGTTCTCTTATGTGCCCATTCGATCTTATGGGCCCATGAAATAGAATGAACTCCATGCCCAATTTGGCACCCCTTCCACTGGTGGTGCCGAGGGCAAGTGCCCCCTTCTGCGCCCCTGGATTTGGCCCTGCTCAGCCCCTGTGCCACCACCCCCACCTGAATTTCGCTATACCACTATAGTGCTAGTTTACAGGGACACGCCAATGACAAATCTGTTAAAAGTCTGAGAAAGTCCTTCGGTAGCACCAAGAAGAATGGCAGTTGTTGAGGGACATGTGCAGCAGTTTTAGGAAAACTGCCATGTGGCTGCTCTGTTGCCACTGCAAGTACCTCTCAATTTGCAGTGGCAATGAGAACTTCATGGATATTTATTACCACCACAAGCAACCAATGACACTTCATGCCTTGAAGCTGACCTCATGAACCAACTTCACTGCAACCTGTTGTGAGTAAGGGATGTGTGGTGTGTTTTGCCTGTGGTTGATCTGTGATGGCTCATTCCCACACGTAAGCCACTCATTGCTGTTGCAGTCATACATCTCAGTCAACCAGGTCTCATTTGTCCTACTGTCCACCCCCCACAACATACACACTGTTCAGTTCATGCCCAAGAATATGTCCATTACAGGCTTGTAAACAGTAGTTTGCTTCATGACCTATGAATGCTCTCCAGATAAGTTTTTGTAGATTAGTAGAGAATTAGATCTTGGGAATGGGGGGAGGGGGGATTAATATGCAATCAATGTACTAATACTTGCAGGTATAGGCTGACAGGCCAGCAATTGTGTGCGTGTGTGTGAGCTGGTGCAATTTCATGCCACAACATTCCATTTTGTTTTCTTTTTCTTTGAGCTTACAAAACAGACGCAAGAGCCAGTGTTTGTAATTGTTGGGTACTGTAGAGCTTAATTACATCATATTTATTTATTATTAATTTATCATCTTTTTTAAAATTTGAGGGCTTTTTTGAGCAGGAATGCACAGGAACGCAGTTCTCGCTGGCTTGGCATTGAGGGTGTGGCCTAACAGGCAAATGAGTAGGAACTTATTTACATAACAGGCCACATCCCCTGATGCTTTTCCTACAAAGGCCTGTGTGAAACAATGGTGGTCAGGGGTGTGGCCTAATATGCAGTTAAGTTCCTGCTTATCTGCATATTAGTTAATTCTATCCCATTTTTCTCTCAGATTAGGCTCCCGCCTCCACTTATCATCACAATGATGCCCTTGTGAGATAGTTTAGTCAGAGACTGTGACAGGCCCAAGGGTCATGCAGTGAGCTCTAATGGCAGAGTGGGAATTAAGACCTGGTCATCTCAGTCTTTAGTCTGGCACGTTGACTGCTATGCCATGCCAGCTCTCTAACCACTATGCATCACCAGTGCTCACACAGATACTGTACTGTGTTTCTAGGAGCAAGAACTCCAGTGGCATCATTGCTGTTACCTTTGCAACATTTTCTGTTGTAGGGATGCCAGCCTCCAGGTGGGACCTGGGGATCCCCTGGAATTGCAGCTCATCTCTGGACTACAAAGATCAATTCCTCTGGATAAAAGGGACACTTTGGAGGAGGGACTCTGTGGCGCTGAACCCCACTGAGGTATCTGTCCTCCCCAGGCTCCAGCCCCAAATCTCCAGGCGTTTCCCAACTTGGATTTGGCAATCTTCCTGCACTCCCCTGCCAGTGGCCGAGGGAGGAGGGATGGCAACCCTAGTCTAGAGGGTAGGAAAGGAACATGGCAGCCACAAAGCCAGTCAAGTGATTAGTGGTAGTGGCTAGTGGTGGTTCTGTTCATTTGCTGGGGATCTCACCATGGATAAGTATGCAAGGATATTTAACCATATGCAGACAACCTAACAACATACCAGGCACCAACATTTTTAAATGCTTTCCTTTCTTTCCTTTCAACCTAGTCTCCAGGTAGAAGACAATACTCTTGAAAGGTCCTATTTTCTCACCTATTCTTATTCAACAAAGGTGTCATGTAACCTGGAACTGTGGGGAATCAAAGTTGTACATGACAGGAAAGAAGATAAAGTTCTAATTGTATAACTTGTAAAAGATACCATTAAAAAAGGCCCTAACATGGGTATTTCTTGCAAAACTTCCAGACCTATATTATTTCTCTGTTGACATAATTGCTGGTATGATGTTGCTGAATTTAATTTATAACAGCAGAAGGCACACAAATCATGCACAGCACTACTGTTTACAGATTTAGGATCTGAACAGCATCTAATTAAATAGAGCATTAAGTAAATAAAGGAAGGATCGCTTCTTTGGTGTGCGTAATTCAATGTAGCAAGGGTGAGCCAGGTATTTTCACCTACCATTTAAAAATTGTACACATGAAAACAGGACCAGGCTGACGTCGTTCTGAAATTCTTCAATATTGACACAAAGGATGTTTCTCTTCAAGCTATTTAAAAGAGCCTGGTAACCTTGTTAGTTCAGCATGGTGGCCATTTGTTTGCGATGGGACTTTATCATGCTGGGATGTGTTATTTAATTATTCTTTATTTATGGGTGCTCCATTTAGCTACAATTTGTCAGTTTTTGGACTGTTCAATAAAACGTTGTTTATGCTTATCAAATAATTTCAACGTATGAAGGGCATTATTGGGCTAGACAAATTATGCCTAGAAGGAAGTGCAAGCTTTTTTAGATGACAATCGTTAATGTCTCTGAAGAAAAATATGGAAGAGGGGAGAAGGCTGTAGCGAGCCCAGTGGGGAGAAAAGTGGAGCATAAAGATCTTTGTAAAAATTAATAGCACTATTGGACCAAAGTTAGATATTAAGTCATTGATTTAATGGAAAAGAATAGTGCAAGACTGACTCATAAGTAAGACCAGGGGGAGGGCCACAGGGGGAGGGGCCATAGAGGGCTGTAGGAGGAGGAGGCCCATTAAATCACACAGGAGGCCGGTGACTGCTCCCACCACCTCTCCTGTTTGATTTAGAGCTCACCGATCAGCTGATTTGTGGTCCTAAAAATAGCATGGGGGGGGCAGCTGCTGCTCCTGAGCACTCCTCCTATATGATTTAAATAACGCAGAAGGGGGAGGGAGGCAACAGCCCTGGCATGGGGGGTGAGCCTTCCCCCCAAACTGTCAGGGAGCCAGGCCCCATGGGCCCATGGTTAGCTATAGCCTGAGTTGGACCCGAAGGATTGGGGTCCAACAAGCTATTCCGCTGGTGAATCAGGAAGGATGGGGTTTCTTTTGGTGATCAAAAAAGGCTCTACCAGAGGACACAGAACCTGCGTGGAGAAGCCATTCGGGATAGGGACTACAATAAAGAGTGGAATTGACCAAGAGTAAGTGAAAAAGCTGCCAGTATCCAACCCATTGAATTCAGTTTGACTTATTCCCAGTAAAGAGTGTAGTTTGAAGTAGCAGAAGAAGACGACTGCAGATTTATACCCCGCCCTTCTCTCTGAATCAGAGACTCAGAGCAGCTTACAATCTCCTATATCTTCTCCCCCCACAACAGACACCCTGTGAGGTAGGTGGGGCTGAAAGAGCTCTCACAGCAGCTGCCCTTTCAAGGACAACCACTGCAATAGCTATGGCTAACCCAAGGCCATTCCAGCAGGTGCAAGTGGAGGAGTGGGGAATCAAACCCAGTTCTCCCAGATTAGAGTCCGTACAATTAGCCACTACACCAAACTGGCTCCAATAAAATAAGCAGACATTTAACTCATCTTTTGAAAGCAGCAGGACTTTAGTAAGTGTTTGTATTTTGGCTGAATCATGCCCTAAGTGCTGTCATTTTCTATTTAGTGGCGCAGTAATCACACCAGCAGACAAGAAAGAACCAAGGAAGTCTTTAAGGTGGTGACAATTAAGATTATTCACAACTGATTGCTTGCTAACATAAAACTTTCACTGATAACATGAAATCAAATCAGGCTATGCCTTACCTTGATCAGATTATGCCCTACAGTGTAGACAGCTGCTCTTTCCCTCCTCTCTCCTGGTGCGTGGATACCTGTGCCATACCCATGCCAAGCAACCAGGTAAGGGTTGTGGATCGTTATCCAGTATTTAACTCGATCCCCAAAGGTTTGGAAGCAAAACTGGGCAAAGTCGCAGAAAATATCAACGAGGGATTCGTTTTTCCAGCCTCCGTATTCTTCTTGTAGGGCCAACGGTAAATCCCAGTGGTAAAGGGTGACCACTGGCTCAATCCATCTTTGGACCAGAGCATTGAGAAGCCTGTTGTAGTAAAGGAGACCCTTTTTATTGACAGCTGTTACCATCCCAGTGGGAAAGAGCCTTGACCATGAAACCGAGAAGTGGTAAGAAGAAATGCCCAAAAAATCCAGAGCCGACAAATCTTTTTCCAGGAGAGTGTAGCTGTCACTGGAGTCATCGATCCTGGAACCAGTTTGGAGAGTTGACTGAATAAAATGTTCCCATATTGAGGGTCCTTTCCCATCTGTCTGCTGGCTCCCCTCCACCTGAAAAGCGCCAGTTCCTACGCCCCAGAGGAACTTTGGAGGGAATGTGTCATACAGAAACAGCTGAGTTTCATTCACGGGACTTAGATTGGGGTCTTTTTTCCACACGGATCTCCCGTCCAGGTCAAGTCCAAGGACTATCTGCACAAATAACAGTGTCCATAAACCTGCCATCCCTTTCCAGTGTCGCACGAACACTGTGTGTCCCACAGGAGCATATGTTAAAAGTCTGATTTCTCTTGCTGAGGCTGGAGAAAAGCCATTCAGCTTCCCAGGCTCCCTGCGGCACTGACTGTCTTCATTTGCTTCTAACTGCTGAAGTGTCTTATCAAAGCTTGAGTTAAAAAAAAAAAAGCTCACAGTTGTAAAACTCCTGTCAATTATTAGCTCGGACTACGGGACTTAAGATGGGTCACAATAACCAAAGTAATCCCAGGGAGAAGGCTTTCTTGTAGTCACCAAGACACTTAGGAGGCATCTTTTCCTATAACACAAAAAGACGTTATAATCTTTAATGCTTCTCCTTCAGTTTGCATCGTGTCTGGAACAGCTGTCAATGTAGCTGTCAATCACAGGATGCCTGTGGTTGATTCAGTTACTTTTCACGGGAACAGATAATTGCCTTTTTTGACACGATAGACCCAATAACAAATGGGTTGTCATCACTGAGTAATAAATTGTAATTGTTAGCACAAGGGACAACAGGAATTGTTTCTTCTAGTCTTGCAGCAAGACCCAACTGAGTCTGATGGTACCAGCAAGACTGCAAATTTTAGACAATTGAGCTGCACGTTTTTAGCCTGTCCTTCCTCCAACGGAATTGGGAAATCATACACAGTTCTCTGTTTTAACTCCCCAACAGCTCTGGCTGCATCTGCATTCTGTTGGATATTGTGCTATTGCTGTCATTTGCAAGTGGGTCACATCAATTTGCAAATGATGGCTTATAGTGCGATGATAGTAGAAAAGCCAATGATGTGTGGATGCAGCCCATGTTGTATGGCTGAATTAATCAACTAGTGAGTTAAATGCAGAGATGGCTCTAGAACAGGAGTCCCCAACCTTTGTCAACCTGCAGGCCCCTGTACTAAGGATGCCAGCTTCCAGGTGGGAAGAGCCAGTTTGGTGTAGTGGTTAAGTGTGCGGACTCTTCTCTGGAAGAACCGGGTTTGATTCCCAACTCCTTCATTTACAGCTGCTGGAATGGCCTTGGGTCAGCCATAGCTCTGGCAGAGGTTGTCCTTGAAAGGGCAGCTGCTGTGAGAGCCCTCTCAGCCCCACGCACCTCACAGGGTGTCTGTTGTGTGCGGAGAAGATATAGGAGATTGTAAGCTGCTCTGAGTCTCTGATTCAGGGAGAAGGGCAGGGTATAAACCTGCAGTTCATCTCCAGATCACAGAGATAGCTCCCCTGGAGAAAATGGACGCTTCGGAGGATGGATTCTATAACACTGTACCTCAGTGAGGTTCCTCCACTCCTCAGACCTTGCCTTCCCCAGGCTCTGCCCCACATCTCCAGGAGTTTCCCTACATAGAGCTGGCAACCCTAACCTGTGGAATTCTGACATAGCATGCTGGGCAGAGCTCCAACATGGCTGCTGTAGGAGGTGGAGCCAACCACGAAATGTCAGGGAGTGAGATTATGCATAACTCTAATAGTAACTTAAACGTTTCAGGAAGAAGCTATACTTAACAAAATGTATTTAAAATTAACGTACTGTTTTTGAATGTTTTCTTACTTACATATAGTTTACATTCAGCAATACAGCGAAGTTTCATTTGCTGTTGTGACAGCTGCCACCGCCTTTTCTTTTTTAACCTGCAAAGCCAATCAGTTTTCCAATGGCCTGTCAGAAGCCCCGCTAGGCAGGATTCCCATCTAATGCCACACATTGGTTGTTGTAGATTTTCCAGGCTGTGTGGCCGTGGCCTTATGAGACCTGACGTTTTACCAGCAACTGTGACTGGCATCCTCAGAGGTGTAACCCAGAAATCTGGAGTTCTCTCTGGGTCAAATTGAGAAGAAGTTGGTAGGCAGGTCATTTATATCTACTCAGGCAGGTGCGGTAGGGCTGAAATTATCTTGTGAGAGCTTCCTGGGCTGTGACATGCTAATGGAGGATCTTACCTGAGGGGGTTCTTTTGTATATGGATTGGCTATTGAAATTCTAAATCTTCTCCGTAGTGCTGTTGTAAGTATGGTGTCACACACTTTCTACAAACTCTTGGCAGGTGCCACAAAAGGTGACATTGCATGGGCATGCTCTATAATGGGCATGCTCTATAATGATCTGAAGGGAAGTAGTGGTCTCAGTCAGCCTTTGTGCCAGTCCTGCCTTGCTCCCCTCATCCCTGCCACTCCTCCTCTGTCTTGTCCCCTTTGCTTCCCAAAGTGTTTTTTCACACAATGCATGCAGTTGCACAAATTCAATAGGATAGATTCAGGCGGGTATCCATGTTGGTCTGAAGCAGCAGAACAAAGTTTGAGTCCAGTGGCACCTTTGAGACCAACAAGGTTTTATTCAAGGTATGTTATCTGAAGAAGTATGCGTGCACCCAGAAGCTTATACCTTGAATAAAACTTTGTTCGTCTTAAGGTGCCACTGGACTCAAACTTTGTTCAAATCCAATAGGACTCTCCGACAGTTTGGATAACCTGATAGGGGTGCACATGCCTGCTGAATGAGGATGGAAGGGACATTAGGTGTTATGGCGTCAGTCAGCGGGTACAGTTTGTGTGGGGCAAAGGTGGTGAGCGCCGCAGTGACCTCAGGTGGCACCCCCTGTTGAAACTTCCCTATTTCCTGGCTGAACAGGAATTTGAACCCAATCTGAAACTCTACTATGTCACATGGAGTGTTTTGTGCTTGTTGTAGCATGAACAAGAACATAAGAGAAGCCGTGTTGGATCAGGCCAATGACCCACCCAGTCCAACACTGTGTGTCACACAGTGGCCAAAAAACCCGTGCCATCAAGAGGTCCACCAGTGGGGCTAGAAGCCCTTTCACTCCTGAAGAACCTACTTCAGGAGATGTAGGGGATGTTTCTTTGGTATAATCTTCAGAAAAACTTATGGGAGTCCACATGGCTAAGTGTTTACAGTATGACCAAGTAGGAACAAGATGCAAAGGGGTGTAGGGTGGAACTGTGGCTCGATGGTAAATAATCTTTGCTAATATGAACATATGAAGCTGCCCTATACTGAATAGACCATTAGTCCATCCCAGCCAATACTGTCTACTCACAGTGGCAGTAAATCTCCAGGATTTCCAGTAAAGCTCTTTCACATCATCTACTGCCAGATCCTTTAACTAAAAATGCTTGGGGCTGAACCTGGAACTTGCTGCATGACAAGCAAAGGCTCTGCTACTGAGCCATGACCCCTCTAAGCTGAGTTAGTGTGAGCTTGCTCACAGTTGTTTAACCTCTGGCTCACACATTTTTGTCTTAGCTCAGGAAAAATGACCCAAGAGCAAACTAATTTATGCAGTAGCCAAATAACTCACTCACAACTTTAATGCCAGTAGCTCACAAAGCAGAATTTTTGCTCACAAGATTCCACAGCTTAGAGGGCATATTGGCCATGACCCCACCCTAAAGAGACATCTAATCCAGAGGGTCTTAAAATGTTACTTAGCACAGCCACACAACATACAAAGTGGTTGCCAATGGGCCCCCATCTGTCAGCAGACTATTCCGCTCCAACACTGAACTTACAAAATGGAATACAGAATTATCTGTGACCAGAGGTCCACATCTTGTTTAAGCTTGTGTGCACTTTTTTGGAATGTTGCAAGAGTGGTAGTAAGTGCCACCACAAAATGGCTGTTGTGGCCACTTACAAAACACTGAAATGTTCCACAAAATGCTGAGGGCTTCCAAGCCAAGTGTCCTTCTAGAATGGTGGCAGCTGCACCCAAGGAGGTGGTCCTTGCAGAGACAAAGGTGATGTTTCCTTGGTTCTTGTAAAGCACTTCTTGCACCAAGGATTGGCTCTTTGCTTTTGGGGAAAAGATGCTGTTTAATTTTGGTTCTTAAAGGAAAGTAAAGGTTAGATCCCTGCAGTCACAAAAGAGGCTTCCTAGATCAGAGACACAAGGAAATCCAAACTGTGGGCGCACGGCCTTTAATCCATATAGTAGGACTCCCTTGATGTGCATCAGTTAAGCTTTTGTTGGCTGAAGCTTTATTGCTATGTCAAATGAAAAAAACAGAATCTTATCAATGTAACTTTATTTCCTTGCTCTGTTTTATATTTCCTAAATGTCTACAAAGTATCCAATTTCTGCTATTCAATCTTGATTTGTGTGAATCTAGGTTAATTAAATGATGCAGTATGTCCTTCTTCCCCTCCTTTGCTGCAGTCCTATCACAGATATTCAGCAGCCAGAAGAGTAGATCTCGGAAAGAACTGAAAGAAGCCACAGCACTGAAACAGAAACAATTGGATCAAAAAATCTTAAAACAACTGGATTTTTGTAATCCTGATTAGGAGGAGGAGTGACTGATCAGATCATGTTTAAAAAACAAAACTTTGATTTTTTAAAAAAATTGTTATTTTACTTTTGTTTATTTCATGGGATTTTTATCCTGCCCTCTCCCACAAGCGGGCTCAGGGCAGGTGATGCACAGTACTTTGTTTAAAATGTATAAATCCAGATGATGGTTGGTGAGCTAAAAAATACATGAGCAAAAAAAATATACATTTTTAGAGGCCTAAACAGTTCATGAGAGCCCCATGGCACAAAGCTGTAGTACTGCAGTCTGAGCTCTCTGCTCAGGACCTGAATTTGATCCTGGAGGAAGCTGGTTACAGGTAGCCGGCCCAAGGTTGACTCAGCCTTCCATCCTTCCGAGGTCGGTCAAATGAGTACCCAGCTTGCTGGGGGGAAAGTGTAGATGACTGGGGAAAGCAATAGCAAACCACCTTGTAAAAAAGTCTGCTGTGAAAATGTCGTGATGCGACATCACCCCAGAGTTGGAAACGACTGGTGCTTGCACAGGGGACTACCTTTACCTTTTTCAAACAGGGTGGCCAATGGTAGCTCTACAGATGTTTTTTGCCTACAACTCCCATCAGCCCCAGTCATTCTCCATGCTGATGGGAGTTGTAGGCAAAAAACATCTGGAGAGCTACCATTGGCCACCCTTATATATTTTAGGCTATAGTGGGAAATCTCCAGCTGCCACCGGGAGGTTTGCAACCCTAGGTGGTGGCAAAAGATCTCCCGCTATTACAACTGATTTCCAGGTGACAGAGACCAGTTCACCTGGAGAAAATAGCCACTTCGGAAGGTGGGCGCTATGGTATTATACCCCACTGAGGCCCTTCCCCTCCCCCAGACCCCACCCCCCAAATCTCCAGTGATTTCCCCTTCCGAAGCTGGCAACCGCTGGACTGCTCTACTGTTCCCCACTCCGAAGAAGGCGGCTCTCGCGAAAGTTTACCGCGGAAGTGAATCCCCTCAGGAGGTCCAAACGACCCCCGCCTTCCTTTCAGGCCAACCCCCCGCCGTCCCCCCCACAGAACATTGCCCTCTTTTGCCGCCATCTCCTCCCCCTCCGTGACGCCATGACGTCGCGCGCGCCTGCGCGCTTATTTATGGGCGCGAAGTTAACAGGGCAGGCCGGCGGGGGGAGGGGAAGGCGGGGGGCAACGTGATGGAACCCCCGCTTGGCGGTTGACCCGCCGCCAACGGCATAAACCGACGTCCCGAGAAACAGGGCGAGCATGGTGAGCGCGTGCGCGTCACGGGGAGGGGGCCGTCTTCCTTAGGAGGGGGGGAGAAGCTGGGTGGTCCCGATTCTGCGCACTCCCCCCCCCCCCCCCGCCTCAATAAGTGCATGAAATTGGATGGGCTGTGATCAGTAGAAGTGCATCGTGGTTGCCTGCGAGTCGGTGGGGCCTGAAAGGTGATTGTGTCTGGATAGTATTTCTTCTCCCACCTCCACCGCTTATATTTAGGCTCTGGGTGCTTCGCCTCCAGATGAAAACAACTTTATTTGCGTCGTTGTTCTGTTTTCTTCCCCCCTTTGCTCCTCTTCTTCCCCTTCTTTCACTGGACTTTCCCAGCCCTCAATCCCACCTGAATTCTTCTCATTGTTGGTATAATGAAACTCAGGTCTTAACGTAAAAAGCGGTTTAACTTGGATTGAACTTTGCAAAGCTCAAAACGTGAAACGTTATTAGGAGCATAGTTCTAGAAACTAGGTTTTGATGGTGGCAGGAGGCAGAAATTTGGCCTAAGTGACTGGCTAGTTCCTGGGTGGTTGCCACGGTGTTTCACAATAGCAGGCATTATACAGTAGGCTATGATCACTTGACAGGGGCTCTAGCCAATTGGTGCTTTCTGTGGAGTATGAGCATACATTTTTAACCTTGTAGTTTGCATTTTAGGTGCATGCTTAAAGCAGCTTTGGTGTGCACCTAAGAGCAAAGTGTGAAATGGGCTTAAAGTTCAAACATCCGACTTCAATTATTTCTTGGTATGATGTGCCCAACTTGTCTCTGTGGGCATGCCATGTGTGATGTTTATGTCACTGTGTATTTGGATGCTGGATGTCACCTGGGCTGCTGGTAGGTGCAGCCACATCTTCCTGGTGGTGATTCCTTCGATCATGGCTCAGGCTTTAACAGAGTTATGGCTTGAATTGTTTACAAATAGCGGTGGCTCTGTCTGCTGAGTTTGCACAGATCACATGCTGACTGTTCCCTAGGGATTGGTGGGGCATAGTCACATGGCAGAGATATTTGGACTCTCTGACATAAGGACAGTTTCCTTCTCTAGACATGGCATCAAAGACCTATGTAAAAGCAGTCATACTTTAAACGCATATCTGTATGACTGCAGTCCAAGCTCTTCTCACAACCTGAGTTCAATCCTGGCGGAAGCTGGGCTCAAGTAGCCGACTCAAGGTTGACTCAGCCTTCCATCTTTCCGAGGTTGGTAAAATGAATACCCAGCTTGCTTGGGGGTAAAATGTAGATGACTGGAAAAGGCAATGGCAAACCATCCTGTAAAAAGTCTTCCAAGAAAACGTCATTATGTTTTCTAGACATGACATGCATGTTGCGTGTAAAGTGAAGCCGGAGAGAATGTTGGGGCTCCCCACAAGGGAAAGAAGTAGGGTATAAAAAGTAAACAAATACCATCAGGAGTGACACATTTTATTTTCCCACATAAAAATGTTGTAGGAAGATGTTGTGTATACATAGTATCAAAGACCTATGTAAAAGCAGTCATACATTAAACGCATATCTGTATGACTGCAGTCCAAGCTCTTCTCACAACCTGAGTTCAATCCTCAGTGCTTGCCCAGCGGACTACCTTTACCTTTTATGGCCAGTAAATTGTTGGGAGCACCTAATGCTGCAGCAGTTTAAGCTAGGAAGGCATGGCAACTGGATAGACATCTATTGAGAGTCTTATGTAACAATAAAATAAATGAATATTTAAAAGATATGGATATATAATGACCTGTTTCCTGTGTACAAGTAATATCTGTACAGAAAATTTTGTCTTTATGTACAGTGAATGCTATGACTGTTCTGATGGAGTTTATTAACTTTTAAATTCTGCTTAAAAGCATGAAAAAGATACTTTCTTATGGTTTTTGTTTTTAAGACTAAGCAGCATTGTTTCTGGATTGCTGCCTGCCTAACACTGCAGTCCTAAACAGAGTTTCACCATTTTGATCCCGTTGATTTCAGTAAACTTAAAAGGATGGAATTCTGTTCAGGATTGCGTTGTGAAATACGTTAGCTTCTGTGGGATATAATCAGATAACTGAGTATAGGGTTGAAGCATAGGCGGGTTTAGTGTGCAAAGTAATGCACATGGGAGCCAAAAATCCCAACTATAAATACACTTTGATGGGGTCCAAGCATAGACAGCTTCAAGAGGGGATTGGATAAACATATGGAGTAGTGGTCCATAAGTGGCTGTTAGCCACGAGGTATAGGTGGAACACTGTTTTGAGGGCCATGATGCTCTGTATTTTTGGTGCTTGGGGGGCATAGTGGGAGGGCGTCTGGAGTTCTTGCCCCACTGGTGAACCTCCTGGTGACACCTGGATTTTGGTCACTGTGACATAGAGTGTTGGACTGGATGGGCCATTGGCCTGATCCAGCCTGGCTTCTCTTATGTTATGTCTATATTTGAAATTGTTCCTGTGTGCACTGTTATTAAAGAAGGTATGGGTCATTATGATTTTTACTTGGGAGTCTTGCAAATGCATGAGTAGGATTTCTTAATGCCATTCCAGAAAAGTGGTTTGTGAACTAATGATCTGTAAACTCAGTGAGTTGCAACAGAACTAGCTGCTAGCTAGTTCTTAAACATTCTTTAAACAACTGTTAACTGTTTAAAAATTAATATAAAATCAAAGTCATTCAGCTGACACATCTGCACTGTTTAGCATAAGGAAAATTAACAGATTACTTCTAGTAATGACACTGTTGGAAATCTTATATATTAATGATCAAATGGTATGGTATGTGTCACCCTAACACAGTTTTACGGAATTTTACACAGTATACCATGTTGTTCAGTCAGAAAATATTCTGAAAAATGGCCCAGTGCAAGCTCTGCTGGGGCTTATTTTGTGAGCTGCAGCAGCGGAGTAGTTTAATGGAATGAAGTTATGTTGGCTGGGAGATTTTATGTGAGTGTTTTTGATACTGCTGAGTGTCCATTGCTGTGTGTTGTTGCTTCCTTTACACTCTCTGCTGTTTTTGCTGTGTGTTGTTGGTTTTTAACAAACTGTACTAGTAAAATATGCTTTGGGTTGCATATCAGAGGACATGGAACCATGTGTTAGTTTTGATGTGTGTGTGTGTGTGTGTGTGTGTGTATATATATATATATATATATATATATATACACACACACACACACACAGATGTATAATTTGTGTGCCAGCTCAGGGAAGTGGGTAGTAAAGCAGCACATGTACAAAACTAAGCTAGAAAACAGGGGTGATAGATACATCAAGCTTGCCCCTTCACAAAGTCTGCCATCCTATCCTGTGCATAATAGGAAAAAGATGCTACAGGAACAGTTTAATTTGATCATTAGGCATCATTCTGTCTGATGCAGCTGTGGGCTTTGTTGTGGCTAGCCCACCTGAAAAAATGGAGAAGAATGGAAAGATCGAGCAGCTGCTGGAACAATAGGAGAAGGGGGTTAATTTCTCACTTTGTACATTTTATTTAATCTACTTTGCTTTGGAGTAATTGGAAGATGGGGAGTAAATGTTAAAGATTAAACATTAACCCAAAAAAGGAGCATTCCTACTGAGATAACAGCATAGCTGCACAATCTCTATTTCATAAGTTATATGTAGGCTAAAATAATTTATGAAAATCATTCAGGCTGATGTTTTTAATAAAGGGAAAACGTTTATTTACATCTTATATGTCCCACCTTTCTCCCCAGTGGATGCCCAAAGCCACTTGTTCTCTTATCCTCCCTTTTATCCTCACAACCACCCTGGGAGGGTGGGTTAGACTGAGTGTATATGACTGGTCCAGGGTCACTCACCAAGCTTCCATGGCTGAGTGGATCATCCAGATTCTAGCCCCCTGGTGCTCTAACCACTAAACACTGGCTTTAAGAACAATGCAGGTATTGTGAGATCACTCTGCAAGTATTCTGGAATGTTGTGTAACTTAGCAGTTATTTTGCCTACTGGTGACTGAGTTGACCCTGCAAGAGGCTTTATTTCTAAATAACGCACAGGCCACACCCTTTTATGTTATAAAACCCCCTCTGATTGCTTTCTTTTGCTGCTCTTAAAATGGCAGCTGTCTCTGGGAATAGAGATTATGAGCGAGTATAAAAGCAATTAGATATATTGTGTTCTAAAACAAAAAGGTAGTGTCATTGCTAAGTGTAAGTTAGGCTTTTTTTCTTTTCAGGTTCTGTAGCACTAGTGCTTGACATCATTAAAACATCTATTTTTGAGCATTTGTTACATTTTTGGACAAGGTTGGTGCCTAGTTATTGGGTGCTTGACCGCTAAACGTTTTGCTCTGTTAATTAAGATCTGGAAATGCTTTTCCAGTCTTGGCTATTTTAATGTAAGTGTAAGTACTGTTTGTATCATCTTGTATACTTTCTTGACTCCTCATCACCATGGCATTTGGTAATTATCTGACATGCTCACTAGAAGTATGTCCCCAGCTGTTGCCATTGTCCTCCCCCTCCCCCCCCAAAAAGGTTGCAAGCTTTTAAATCAACCCCTATAGCTTTATATATTTGAGTGTTTGGTCTGCAGGGGTTAGGAGTCAGTATTTATTTTATCTCCAGGCCACAAAAACATTCACCTGTTTATTTTTTCATATGGAGGTATAGTAATAGAGGCCAACTGAAAGCTTGCAGCCCTGAATCAGAGATTTTAGAGGTTCTGTAGTGTTTTTAGCTATGGATTAGGAATGTAATCATTTAGTTGGTATTTGCTTAAGTTTTGCTGATGAAAGCTGAAGGGTCTCCTACTTTACTAATTTCAGCTTCAGAAACCCTTTTCACGCTTTGCTGCTTCATGTTTGTTTAAAAAGTGCTTCAGGGCCTTCCTCTTCCTGTTGATACTTTCCCCTAGACTGCTGTTGATAGAAGCTGTTTCTGGTTGCCTTTCGACTGATCAGTTCACTTTTCAAAAAAGATTTTTTTGGGGGGGGAATTTTAGATCTGATCAGTTTAATTTGTAATCACCAATAAGTGTGCTGCTGCTTTTTTTTTTGGGGGGGGGTGGAGGGGCTTGATAAAAGTACTGTACACCCATCCTACTGCCAAAATGGTTAGAACCTCAAAAGCAGGGCTTTCTTGGAGCAGGAACACACAGGAACGCAGTTCTGGCTGGCTTGGTGTCAGGGAGTGTGGCCTAATATGCAAATATGTCCCTGCTGGACTTTTTCTGCAAAAGGCCCTGTGTGAAGCAATGGTGATGTCAGGGTGTGTGGCCTAATATGCAAATGAGTTCCAGCTGGGGTTTTTCTTACAAAAAAAAGCCCTGCTCAAAAGTATTTCTCTAATCACTTCAATAGCATTAGTTGTTTAATACCAGCCTGGTTTAGAAAAGATAGGGCAAGGATATATGCTTTCTTTGTTTGTGAAATTGGTGCAGATAAGGGCTACTATTCTGTGCATATTTAGGAGGACGTTCTTTTGAACTCTGAGTAAACGTGCCTTAAATCAGGTTGTATCACTGGCATTCAGAGGTTTACTGCCTCTGAATGTGACAATCCCTCTTCTCTGGTCTCCTCGACAAGCTTGAGAAAACCTTATCAATTGCGCAGTTGCTGGGAAAACTTTGCTGCCCACCTCTTTTCTCTGTCGTCGCTGCTGTGGCTCTAAGGAGAGGAAGAAGACGTTCATATCATGCACACTGACACTGGAATGCTTTAGCAAGAAAATGGAAGAGCATATCTGAATTTGTATCAGCGAGTTTAGATGCCATTAGTCTATCTGGTGGGTTTAGAATTTAGGAGCATAGGATCACAGAATTGGAAGGCCACCTAGTTCAACTCCCTGCTCAATGCAGGATTAGCCAGCATTCTTGACAAGTGTTCATCCAGCTGCTGCTTGAAGAGTACCAGTGAGGGGGAGCACACCACCTTCCTAGGCAGCCAGTTCCATTGCTGGACTACTCTTACTGTAATTTCCCCCCTCATATCCAGCTAGTACCTTTCCACCAGTAATTTAAACCCATTATTGCAGGTCTATCCTTTGTTGCCAACAGGAAAAGCTCTTTGCCCTCCTCCAAGTGACAGCCTTTCTGATACTTAAAGGGCACTCATGTACCCCTCCATCTCCTCTTTACCAGACTGAACATTCCAGGACCCTCAGCCCTTCCTTGTAGGTCTCCAGACCCTTTATCATCTTTGTCACCCTCCTCCACACCTGCTCTATTCTGTTCACATCCTTTTTGAAGTCTCCAGAATTGCATATATATACTGGTGATTTCTCTAATATGTACTTCTAGGCAATATGTTTCAAGTTGGGAAGATTCTTGGTTGTGAATACACCTTAGGCTTCAGTCCATGCTATTGTAGAAAGTTGGTCCTGTTGATTGCTGTGAGTGTAAGGCAATAAGTGCATTCAGGATTTCAGTATCGTATAAGAATATACTAATTGGCTGTGTGTTGGTTAATTTTTTTTAAATTTAGAAAGCAGCCTTTAAAAGAAGAAGACTGCAGATTTATACCCTGCCCTTTTCTCTGAATCAGACTCAGAGCTGTTTACAATCTCCTATATCTTCTCCTCCCACAACAGACACCCTGTGAGATGGGTGGGGCTTAGAGGGCTCTCACAGCAGCTGCCCTTTCAAGGACAACTCTGTGATAGCTATGGCTAATCCAAGGCCATTCCAGCAGCTGTAAATGGAGGAGTGGTGACTCAAACCTGGTTCTCCCAGATAAGAGTCTGCATACTTAGCCAATACACCAAACTGGCTCTCCAAAGACCAGGGAATTTATAAGACTAGCAAGTGTAATGTATTTAGTGTAGGTATATTCTTTTAAAATAATCATAGTATTAAAATATTTTGGTCTTGCTTTTTATAATGCTTGAGAGCTACCTAAGCTGTATCTTAAAATGCATACTCACAGATCATTGAATTCTGGGTTGCTTTTAATACTGTTTTCATTTTCATCAGGATATTCGGAAATTCTTTGGAGTTGTAAATGTTGAAAAGAAACATGAAAATGAGACTGCCAACAAACCTGAGAGACTTAAGGAAAGTGAAAAGACAAAATCGAAGGAAGTCAAGGTGGGCTTAACCTTTGTTAGCACATTTAAATTTGTTTTGCTAATGTGCATATATGTAATTTGCTAAGGCAAAAAAATACTCAAGATATTCATAACCAAATAACTGGAATGCCAGTATATGTTTTAAATATTGCTAATATTAATATCTTCACACAATATCATAAATATTCAGTGAAACCTTCAGTGAAAACTACATTGATACTTTCTTCATATTTGAAATTGAGAAGAATTTCATCCACGTTTTGAGAATCCTTTGGATGTTGGATAAGTAACTTGGAATGGACAGTTATTAAAAAAGACATTTGCTTGAAGAAGATTATGCATTGAGATTTTGATATTATATGTGGACTATTGTGCATTGAGATATTTCTATAAGTTTCACTGAATATTTGTGATATTATGTGAAGGTATTAATATTAGCAATAATTGAAACATATTCTGACACCCTTGTTATTTGGTTATGAATACCTTGTATATTTTTGGTCTTAGCTGAGTATGTAACCTTCTCCCTTTTTTGCTACACATATTTGTAATTTCTCAGTGGCTTTCAGAGTTGTTTTACTGGTTTTAAAAAGAGCAGGATTCAGAAAACAGCTGAACTAATTCTGTTTACACACTTGGACTCTGGAGTTGTCTTATATCCTTCCTAAAGCATAGGTGGAGGCAGCCAGTTTCTGCCCTCACTTCTGTTTGTCTTTACCCTTGCTCTCATTGAAGGAGGAAACTGACATACATGAAGCCAGAGCTTTTACTAAATCAAACTAAATCTACACCGTGCTCAGCACAGTGTGCTTTAGCAGTGAAGCTTGGGCAAGGATTCTTTCCCACTACTCACAGTTTTTGTTAAACACATGGATATGTTGCTATTGAACCTAGTTGTTTTTTTCACCTAGTTGCTCTTCCACTGAGCTACAAGTTGCTAACTACTAAGTTTCCTCAGTGTGCTTGCCTTCCTTGCTGGGAAGGTAGATGTATGACGTTTACTTGCATAGAAGTCTTTTGTGGATTGCTATGAGCGTAAGGGTGCTGAAAAGGCATGAACTGAACCTTATTCATTTAGGAGGTCTTGAAGTCACCTTGGAGACCTGTTCAAGGCAGCTCATGAAGTCTTTTAAAAAAGTACAATAAAACCCTCCATAAAATAGCGGTATAAACAATATTACGCAGCCTCTTTTGGGTTGGCTGGGAACCTGGATTTAATTCTAACCACAGATTGTGTTGGGTTGAGATATTAAATGGGAAGCTAGCCAGTTCTTTCTTGTATGCTGAGTGAAGTGTGCTTCTGGGGCAGACTTACCTTGTTCTATCTGGTGGATAGCAGCCCAGCCATGAAACATGGATAGCTTAGACTATTTTGTATATGGTGTTTAGTCTGCAGGGGTTATGCACACTGTCCAGATCAGCTAAAGATTATGATCTGGTTTTAGAAAAGAGTTTTTGAGGAAGGACCACCAGTATGCCAGGGGGGTTAGACTATAACAAAGGAGAAATGGCCATCCACATGTGAAAAGCTGGTCCCTTTCATTATTGTCTTCTGCAATTTGGGACCTATATTTATCTCAGAGTACATTTTAAGAAATAACTCATATAACTTCATTGGGAATGTTGATAACATGTGACTATGACAAAAGTTGATTGAATAAGAACATTTTATTTGGCTTGTACTTCTTGAGTATCAGGTAGATATGATCTGATATTAGAGGGACTTCTAATGAATAACAACTGAACTGTTCCAACTAGGTGAAGAATTCATCTCATGAAGAGGATTTCAAACAAAGGCAGGTTACCAAAAAGAAGAGAATAATCTATGATTCAGGTAACATTTATGATTGCTTTATCTGTGGCTATTTAGTATCTTTGAGATAGTTTACCTTTTAGACCTTGGTTTAATGTTGATCCTGAAGTATATGTTTAAATCTGGTGGATTTCTTTGAAATGAAATAATGTTTCGTCCTAGCTTATGCAAAATGAGCATAGTGAATATACCTAACATAGCAGGGATTTTGTTAGCATAGGCTGGTACTTGCACTGTTTTTACCTGCAGATATGAAGCTGCCATATAACAAGTCAGATTGATGTCTTAATCAGCCCCAGTCTGTCTCTTTTGGCTGAAAATAATTGTCTTTTAAGTCTTGGGCTGAGGCTTGCTTAGCCCAATCATTCTTTCAGCCTGAGACTGAAGGATCTGAACCTGGAATTTACTTTATACAACAGATGCAGGCCACCATATGAGCTACTGGCCCATCTTGTATTCTTATTTCTTGACTACCAAAACTATTAAGATTGGGAAACAAAGTGAAGCTTTATTTTCCATAGGCCCATATAAGTGAGAACTGTTTGAGGGAGAATTTTAAATGGAAGCTGTGAGTATCCTGTCCAGCAAAATGATGCATGGTGCAGAGATTCTTACTCAGAATTTTGGTGACACTGCTGGCGCATTCTAAAAGCACTGGTGGCTGACTCTTGAACAGCTTGGCAAATATTTGTAACAGCTTTCTTGTGAAAGAAGTGGTCACAAGTGGTCAGTTTGAATTTCACTTTTTCACAAATTTGTCATTTGCCTATCATGTTTTTTATTAGCATGGAAACTCATGAAAGCATTCAGATTATGAGCAAGAATAGAAATTGAAAGAATGGTCATGTCTGCCCAGCCTTCCTCGGTGGTCAGTGATACTATTGAGATTAAAAAAAAAAAACCCTGGAGGAAAACCTTTTCTACCACATATGTTGTGTAACTGCTGAAAATTTACAAATCTACAAACAAAAATTATATATTAGCTAGAATTTATGAGTATACAAGTGTGCAGATAAACATTTAAGTAAAAACGGTTGAATTTGTAAACCCACCTGGTGTGAACTTGATTAGGTTTCATGGTGTCATCAACATGTGGTAGAATTTTTTTTTCTTGAAAAATTTCTCTAAAAAATTTCTCAGTATTTATTTCTTATATTTCTTATAATAATTTGGCCTTTTATTTTTGTACACTTTGAGAAAGCAGCACCTGGCTTCACTTTGTATATAGTCACCTCGAGACTAGACTAGACTACTGTAATGCCCTCTACATGGGGCTGCCCATGTCTCGAATCCGGAAGCTGCAGCTGGTGCAGAATGCTGCAGCCAGGCTGTTACTGGGTCTCTCTATTTGGGATCATGGGCAGCCGGGGCTGCGGAGACTGCATTGGCTGCCAATAGCATTCCGGATTCGCTACAAGGTGCTGGTTATTACCTTTAAAGCCCTATATGGCCGAGGTCCTGTCTACCTAAGGGACCGTCTCTCCCCACATATTCCCCAGAGGGTACTGAGATCTGGATCACAAAATCTATTAGAAATCCCCGGGCCGAGAGAGGCGAGATTGAAGGCTACCAGAGAACGAGCCTTCTCTATTGCTGCCCTCCACTGGTGGAACCAACTCCCTGATGATGTTAGAGCCTTGCGGGACCTTGCTCAATTCCGCAAGGCTTATAAAAACACTTTTTCGAATGGCCTTCAACTAAAGTACAGAGCTGCTTAACATCATGGTATGGAACTTAGCACCAAAACTGTTTTTAAAATCTGTTCAATATTTAAAGTGTAATTGTTAATTTTAATTGATCTTACTGTAATTGTTTTTATTGCTTTATGGTTTTATTGTTTTGTTGTGGATATTTAATGATGTTGTTAGCCGCCCTGAGCCTGCTTCGGCGGTGAGGGCGGGATATAGGACTTCTGGGATTTGGAGAATGCTGAACTGACCTGCCTCTCTAAGGGGGGGAGACTGGAGCTTCTGTTCGGGGTAGTAAAGGGCAAATTTTTGCCTTCTGCCTACTTTTCTCAGTAAGAGATTAATCCAAGATATGCACAGGAAACTTTGAGGTGATTTACCTTGGCTAAAAGGGAGTCCCGGGGGGGGGGGGCTCCTTTGAGGCTTTGAGGGATCCCTTGAGAAGAGTTGCATATTCATCATCTGCAGAAGCTTACAGAGTCATTTATTTGACATAAGCTTGACAAGATCCTAATCTTCTTTGAGACTGCTAAACATCTGATCCTGTACGAGACCAGTGTTGATTTGGATAACCTTAGAAAAAGGTACTGATTGCTATTTGCCATTCCGGGACTATTTTAAAGCAAACAAAAAATAATATTAGAAGGTGGGAAAGAGAAAGTTTGAAAGCTTGGAAGAAGAAGAGAAGGGGTGAATTTTGGACTTTGTTATATTAAGGACAGTGTTAAAAATTGGAAAGGAATTTATTGTTTTGTCTACCTGTGGTCGTGGAATGAAAGCGCCATCGTCAGAGATCTGCAGTTTCTGCTGTTAACACAGGAAATACGTCAAGTATCATGAGACTTTGTTACCAGTGAGAACGTGACTTGGGGCAAGCAAAGCAGGAAATAACTATTGAAGAAGTGGACCTACTCTAGGATTGTTCTACCATAGAAAAACATCGGCAGCCATTACTGGGAGGCTAAATTTTTTAAAAATTAATATCTGAGCCTGGAAAGGTTGGAAGACGGTGAAATTAGGCTCATTTGAAAGGGCAGGTTCTAATCTATCAAACCTGATAGTTGAAATTTAATTTGGTGATATCAAATTTTTCGCTGTTTTTTTAATGTCAGAGTCAAAGGTAACCCGTGCAAGGGTTGCCTCATTGGAGAAGATGCAAGATCAGTTGGAAGCAAGGATGATGAAAGGGGTGGAAAAGATGATAAATGCTTGCAAAAAAGAACTTTAAAAAGATATTGAGGACTTTAAAAAAGAAATGGAACAGCTTAGAAAGGAAACAGTGGTGGTGTCAAAAAAATTGCAGGAGGTAGAAGAGAAAGTTAAACTCCAGGATTCCACCTTATTAAAAATGCAGGAAAAAAAATAACAATCCATGACTGTAAATTGATGGAGACACAAATACATCTGAGAGGAGAATCTGAAGAAGAAGGGACAGACTTAAAAGAATATGTAATAAAAATAATTGCTGATTTCTTGGAGGAAGATCCTGAAGGGACTAGAAATATATATGATTATATGTATAGAGTGAATTCATCATATGCCAAGAAAAATAACTTACCAAGAGATGTGGTTATAAGATATATGACAAAAGAAATGGTGGGTAAAATCTTGAATAAAAATTTTGAAAAGACATTGATCGTGGGAGGAAGCAGAGTAAGAATAATGAAAGAATTGCCAAGACAAGTGATAAATGACAGAACATATAAGAAATTAACAGAAAAACTATGTGTCAATGGAATGAGGTATAGATGGATAATACCTGAAAGTTTGAGCTTTGAGCTACAAGGAAGAAGGATTACAATTACAAATACACAGGAGCTACGTAAATTTTATAAGAGAATAAAGAATTTGCACCATGATGGATTATAAAGTATTATCTTGGAATGTAAATGGGCTAAATTCACCACAAAAAAGAAAGGCAATATTTCATTGGATTAAAAAACAAAACTGTAATATAATTTGCTTACAAGAAGTTCATATTAAACAAAAGGATTATAAATTTTTATGGAATAAACAATTGGGACTGGAATTTTTTTCATTGGCTGAACAGAAGAAAAGTGGTGTGATTTTTTATATTAAATAAGAATTGGACCCAAAAATAATATTTAAAGATAAAAATGGAAGATTTGTGGCAGTGGAAGTAAAAATAAATGCGAAAAAACCCTTATTATTGGGACTGTATGCATGCACCAAATGGTGCAAAAGATTTTTTTTTTAAAGACATTATAAAACCACTTGATGAAGTGACATATGACCAGGTCATGATTATGGGAGACTTTAATGGAACAATTCAGAATACATTGGACAGATCTGGGAAAAAAATAACAATAAAGAAGGAAAACTGCCAAAATCCTTCTTTGAACTGGTTAAACAAGAAAATTTGGAAGACCTATGGAGAAAATTTAATCCTGAAGTATGAGATTTTACATTTTTTTCAGCAAGACATAATACTTTTTCCAGAATTGACATGTTATGGGGTAGAAAGGACTTAGGCCTTATAACTAAGAAAATAGAGATCTTACCAAAGATAGGTGCAGATCATAACCCAATATTATGGATTACAAAATTGTCTAAAAAAGTGAGAAGATGGAGATTAAATGAAGATTTACTACAAAATAAAGAATTAGTGACATCTCTAGAAAATGAAACTAAAGCTTTCTTCCAAATAAATGATAAAGATGATACAGAATTTCAGATGGTGTGGGATGCTTATGAAGCCGTAATGAGAGGAATATTGATTACATTAAACAATAAGGACAAAAGGGCAAAAGAAAAACAGATGTTGGACATTTAAAATGAAATAAAGAAAAAAGAAGGGGAACTGAGGAAAAGGCCAGGGAAAAAGAAAATTATAAGGGAGATTACAATACTACAGGCACAAATGAGACATTTGTTAAATAAGGAATTGGAATGGAATTTGAAAAAATTACAACAGAAGTCCTTTGAGGGAGGGAGTAAACCTAGAAAGTATTTGGCCTGGCAACTGAAGAAAAAGAGAGGAACTAAAATTATTAATAAAATTGTGGTTGATGGAAGAGAGATGGTAGATCAAGAAGGAATAAAGAGAGAATTTTTCAAGTACTATGCTAAATTATTTAAAGGTGTTAAAGTAAAGAAGGAAAGGATGGAAGCGTATTTGCAAAAGATTAAAATAGCACCCTTAACTGAATATATGAAAATTTTTTTGAATGATCCAGTTGAAAAAATAGAAATTGAAGCAGTGATTAATGCAATGAAAATTGGAAAAGCACCTGGGCCAGATGGCTATATAGCAAATTTTTAATTTTTTTTAAAGAATTGGTACCAAAACTTCAAAAATTGATGAATATGATAAGAATAAAAGGAAAAATACCAAATACATGGAAGGAAGCTGTAATTTCTTTGATTCCTAAGGAAGATAGATGTCACGAATGTAAAGAACTATAGACCGATTTTATTACTAAATAATGACTATAAGATATATACAAGAATTTTGGCAGAACGACTTCAACAATATTTAAATTTAATAAAGGAAGACCAAGCGGGATGTCTCCCTAAAAGACAAATAAGAGACAATATTAGAACTGTTGTAAATATTGTAGACATCCAGAGAAGGAAGTTGCATTATTCTTTGCGGATGCAGAGAAAGCTTTTGACAATTTGAACTGGGACTTTATGTTTGCAGTAATGGAGAAAATAGAGTTGGGGGAAAACTTTATAAGAATGATAAAGGCAATATATACTGAACAATGTGCAAGGTTATGTATAAATGCAGATCTTACAGATGAAATGATAATCAGCAAAGGTACAAGACAAAGTTGTCTGCTTTCACCTTTGTTGTTTATAATGACTCTTGAAATTTTATTGATGCAAATACAAGATGATAAAGAAATAGAAGGGTTGAGAGTTAAAGGATTTATTTACAAATATAGAGCATTTGCAGATGATATAATGTTTATAAATAAAAATCCTACACAAGTAACACCTTTGTTGTTAGCTAAAATACAAGAATATGGAGAACTGGCGGGATTTTATGTTAATAAAGAAAAATCAAAATTTTTATGTAAAAATATGCAAGTAAAAAAACAAAAGGAGTTGCAGAGACTAACAGGATGTGAAATTACCTCTAAAGTAAAATATTTGGGTGTGGAAATAATAATGAAGAATATTGACCTGTTCAAAAATAACTATGAAAAGCCATGGCGTAAAATGGGTGAAGATATGATAAAATGGAATAAGCTTAACTTGTCATTGCTTGGAAGAATAGCTGCAATTAAGATGAATATTTTGCCAAGAATAATGTATTTGTTTCAAACTATTCCGATTGTGAAAGACAGTAAACAATTTAACAAATGGCAAAGGAAGATTTTGGAATTTGTATGGGCTGGGAAGAAACCAAGGATTAAAATGAAAAGTTTTAATAGATGCTAAAGAAAGAGGAGGATTCCAATTACCAGATTTAAGATTATATAATGAAGCAGTTTGTTTAGTGTAGATAAAAGATTGGGTGACGCTGTTGAATAAAAAACTTTTAGTGTTGGAAAGTCATGGAAATAAATTCGGCTGGCACGCTTATATGTATTATGGAAAGAAAAAGATAGATAGTTTTTTCTCTCACCATTCTATAAGAAATAATTTGTTGAATACCTGGATGAAATATAAGAAATATGGTGATGAAAGAAAACCATTATGGATAGTGCCAGAAGAAGTGATAAAAATAACAGCTGAGACAGGTGAGGAAAAATGGCTGTCATACAATCAATTATTAAAAATACAAAGTGGCAAAATAGAATTGAAAACTGCTGTGGAGTTGAATAACAAATACGATTGGTTTCAAATGCAACAAATAAAGAGTTTGGTGGAAAATGATATTAAAACTGAAGGAATAAGACGAGAGCAAACAGAAATGGAAAAAGTTCTGCTTGGAGATAATGAAAAATTAATTTCAAAAACTTATAAGTTACTTTTAAAATGGTCTACAGAAGATGAAGTAGTGAAATCTCAAATGATTAAATGGGCAATAAATGTAAATAAAGAAATACAGATGGATACATGGGAATATTTAAGGAAGAACTCTATGAAACTTTCAACATGTCAGAGTATTAAAGAGAACTGTTTTAAAACAATGTATAGATGGTGTATGACTCCTAAAAAATGGCAAAGATGAATAACAAGATGCCAGACAGATGTTGGAAATGCAAAAAACATGAA